>NC_058524.1:312121647-312729504 GCF_904849725.1 Hordeum vulgare subsp. vulgare
TTGATATGTATTGTTGTTAGTTTATGGGAGACACGATTGTGACGCTTGTAGATGGAAGGTCGTGATGCTAGGAGATGTAAGCCTGTGGCTTTATAATATGCATTGGTTTTGACTTTATGGTCGTTAAGTTATGAGATGCAAATTCATGGACATATATGCAATTGGTGTAAGTAAAAAGAGTGGCATGGTCGTGAGGGTAGTATAGGCTAGGAGAGGCATGAATGTTAGTGTGCTAGTTTGTTTGTTTCTGTTGCTTAGGTTTCATCTGTATGTGTGGTGTTGTAATATATGTGTATGCTGTCGGATCTAAGATCGATGATAGGTTGTCTATTTGCTTTTGTGTTCAAGATGTATCCACTCATGGAGCAGAAGCACAATCGTGCGCATGTGTTTCTAATGTTTTCCGGTCACAGATTCCATGTTGAGAAAAGGAATGTTTCACTTGCTGAGCAAAGGTACGATTGTGCCTCTCAGATTGCAAAGTGCAAACAGAAGCATAATCGTGCCTCTCAGATTGTTAAGTGCATACAGAAGCATGGACATGCATGTATGATTGTAAAGTGCAAACAGAAGCACAATTGCACCTCTCTGATTGTAAAGTGCAAATAGAGGCACGGTTGTGCATCCCTGATTGTAAAGTGCAAACAGAAGCACGATTGTGCCTCTTTGGACCTAGTCTAGGCACTGTTGTACATGCTGGAGAGTTATAAGTTTTTCCACAGTGTTGTAATTATTTTAGAGTTAACATGCTTACTTGTAGCTAGTTTAGATACGCGTGTGAGGGTATTTTTTGACCAAAACATGTGACACTGTGTTATATTACTTAGAGTCACATTTAATCCTAGCCTTATGCATTGTTGTACAAGGAGGAGAGTCACACTATATGTGACTTTTTTCTAAATAGTTTATCATTAACATGTTTCCTTGATATAATACATATGTTAAGTAAATTTTCATAATGTATGCCCACTTGGTTGAATTTTGATTCCCAATTTGAATAAAATTTACGATGACAAAATAGAGTTGTGGTTTTGGTAGATGTTTTCACACAAAAGAATGTTGTCAGACTTCAAATATCCAATTAGTTCAAAAGAACTACATGAGTGCCATTTCAGCTACAAAACTAGCGCCATCTAGGCACGTGACAATCATTGTATATCCAAAAGACCACTTCAATCTAACAAACAAACAAGTGTTCAGGAGCAACATTACTTCCATTTTAACTGGTGCACTAAAACCACCTATACAATGCGCTGAAAGAAAATGGACACAGAATGATCATTGCGCTCATTCAAGGTGATCAAAACAACGCTCTTTTTAGCAAAAGATGAAGCTTCCAAGAATTCGTTGAAAGAAGACTTCTCAATTGCCATCCTACCGTGTTTTTGCAGATGGAGTATGACAAAGGTGTGATGAAGTTGGTGTGTTCATCGAGAGTTTCAAGGTTCATCCCAGCGTTGGCACGTACTTCCACCCATGTCTTCAAGGTCGAGATAACATTCTTTGGAATTTTCTAAAAGAAACAAAGATAAAGTTATTACAAAAATAATATTAATTTCACATTCTATTAAATAGTGGTAACAATAATATTTAAAATATTGAAAGTGAGCTCTATATAAATGTATTTTCTTAAGTAACCAACAAATGAAAACAATCAACGGATGGAGCAAAACTTGAAGTGTGAGATTGTCAGCAGGACAAGCTCATATTTGAACTTCATAGTGAATGCTGAAAACCGTTAAGTTCTAGGAACAAAGTATGCTGAAAAACATTTAATATGGAAAGAGATAACAAACCTTAATATTATCTTTTGTGTTGTTGGTTGTCAACACATGGACAAACGGGCAGCAACAGATGAATGTATCGCTAAATAGGTGATGTAGAAAGAAGTGTGTCTGCTTGTAGCTCAATATCCCGCAAGTAGAGACAACACTGAATGTACTTGAAATAAAGAAAAGAAAGACTGTCGAGAGCTATCAAAAGAACATATACAAAATTAGTAGTAAACAATTTAATACTAGGCATGAATATAAAAGCTAGCAAAAAATAATTCAAATTTTAGTTTCTTACACAGATGAGGTGATGGAAATAACCTTTTATCTTTGCGGTATGTTACGACATCCAGAATCAGTCCATGATGAGGAAGAAAAAACACTATACGTTTCCACCTTGGAGGCCATAATCAGTAGCAAAGTGTACCCAACCATCACCATGGAGCTTTGTGTAGTTCGGTCTGTGCTTAAACAAAACATCGTTAAACCTGACTTCATGGGTAAGAAGTGTGGGCTTAGTCTACTTGACATGCCATTTCTTTTGATCCTAATTCTGCCCTTTAATGTAAGCAGGAAGAAATGCTATGGCATTGCAAGGCACATACTGGGAAAAGTATTAAAAATGAAAAGGTGTAAGTAAAAATTCATACTCTTTGGGCTTAACTGCTTCAGAAATTGCACAATTTACCACGAAATATGATGTTACGATTAAAGATAACCCAATAATATGATAAATTAATAACTAGAGTATTTGCATAGACGTATGTACTAAAGGAAACTCAGTACACATGAATATAATTAATGTATAAACAAGTAAAATTACATAAAAAGAAGATAAAACTGAAAATATGTAAACAGTGGACATTAAAACTGAATCATGGTCAGTGATTACTGAATAATGATAAGTATTACAAATATTACAGTCAACTAACCATCTGGGTCCAGCATTTTTCATCTAGGATAACGTCAAATTCCTGGAGTTCTTCAGGATAAGGTTCGCAAGGACCTTCTGGATTGCGACACGTTGTTCAACCATATCTTGATAAATTGAGAGCAAAACCTTCTGTAATAAGTGGAAGTTGGTGTAATCAAAGATCAAAAAGCACACTAGGTTAAACAAATATGAACTGCAAATAACAAAAAATAGGTTAAACCAATCGGAATATCATAATTTAAACAAGCTTCAACGTCAATCAATATATATCATGAAATACTAATAATTTCTGACCGAAAAATGTGTGTTAGAAGCTGGTTTACTTTACTTAGTGTTACATCAAAAGAGGAAAGTAACGTAATTTTGGTTTTTACTCATAGGTAAAAAGAAATCTCACTAGCTTCGTAGCTAGGAAATCAGAAATTGAGCAACAAATCTACTTGTGTACTCCCTCGTCAGTTTATTTTTCTAAATGCCTTAGATTTTTTTAGAGAAAGAGGACTTTGTAGGAGATCTAATCGATCATTCACTAAACAAGCGAAAACACTAAACATGGAACAAGAAAAATCAAAAGAACCTTCTCAAAAAATATAAATACGATTTGAGCATGGAGCGGACGCATACAATCAATAGGATCTATACATGTAGAAGCAGACCAGTAGCCGGGATGAACATGGATGGAGCAGAGCAACCCTGAGGAAGCACGGGCTGCAATTTCTGTACAAGGATATCTTAAAATTTAATGGAGAATAAGTAAAGGGGAAAGAAGAACGGGATTAGCAAGGAAGTACGAACCCTAGAAGCGGACTACTTGAGATACAGAGAGGGAGGGTGCGAAGTGATTGAGAGAGGTAGAGGGATGGAATAAGGTCGTGTTTGTTTCATAAGTCGGAGGACTTTTTTAGTCCCAACTAAAAAGTTTCCAGTCCCTACCCGTTTGTTTTCATGGACTAAACAGGGATAAGAGGTCATTAAATGACATGCAAAAAGACATACTTACCCCTAGTAATGTAGTACTCGTACACGTTATTAAATGACATACTAAAAGTAAGGGCACTGTTGGAAAAAGTGCCAAAAAAATCTCAAAAAGACCCTCTCGTAGGGACTTCTTTCTTTAGTCCCAAATACCTCTTTTAGTCCCTAAAAATCCGCCCTGTTTGTTTCACATGGGACTAGAAGGAACTTTTTTTAGTCCTTACACCAAAAAGTCTCTAGAAACAAACACCCCCTAAGATAGTATAAAGAAACTCAAGAGACCAAGGGACAAAATTAATGCTTGTTTTTTAATTTTCCAAAATGGAGTGAATGTTGATTGTATAGGTGTGTGTATTCCCATGGGTTATGGGGACACGACACCTTTGACTCGGTCAGCTTCCTCCTGCGAGACTTAGGCTGCTCATAGTGGGGAGTAACATATAGTATTATCATGCATATGTTACTATTGTATGATACTACCTCCATAGTGCATAATATCATAAACTAGTATCATAGGTGTTCTCATTTATTGACATGCATGACACATAGTAGCATAACATTTAACATGATACGATATCTACCTATGTTACTCTAACCCTCTCTCTCTCTTCTTTAATTACTTGCCACATCGGCATGTTTGCTAGTCCCAAGACTATATGATACCCCCAGTATGGCCAACCTTAGTGTACTTGCTTCCTATGCCTCACACAACTAAAGGAGGCACAATTTTACACATAGGAGGGGCATGAACTTGATATGTATTGATGTTAGTTTATGAGAGGCACGGTTGTGACGCTAGTATATGGAAGGCCATGACACTAGGAGATGTAAGTCCGTGGCATTATGATAGGCATTGGTTTGACTTTATGGTCATCAAGTTATGAGATGCAAAGTCAGGGAGATGTATGCAATTCGTGTTAGCAAAAAGAGTGGCATGGTCGTGAAGGTACTATAGGCTAGGAGAGGCATGGGTGTTCGTGTGCTGGTTTGTTTGTTTCTGTTACTTCGTGTTCGTCTCTATGTGTGGTGCTATAATATATGTGTTTGTTGTCGGATCTAACATGGACGATAGGTTGTCTATTTTCTTCCTCGCACTCCTCTCTCGGTGTTGACTGGTTAAAAGACGATATGATGACCGATACCGCGCCTCTTCGATTTGACTATTTAGTGTATCAGCTACGGTGTCATAATTAACCCTTCCTCAATTTCCCACACTCCATCAACCTACTAGATAGTGTGTCCCTTGAGTGCAGGAGAGGCATGATTCCATGAGCTGGGAAGCACAACCGTCTATTGACGGTTCTGAACTCACATTCACGGACATTGTAACCGAGACGTCTTTCGTCAAGTTTATATACTCATCGGTTCGTCCAGGTCACCACATCCCAATTCTTGGCACGAAATCACTGCCAATTCCCCATCGGCCTCACCACCATGTCCAATTATCGCCACAAAACCACAAATCTAGTCTCCACTGGCACCCTTCTCGCCACTGCCATGGATGATGGGAACACCTAGATAGACGTCACGTACACCAACGAGCCTTACAAGGTGGAGGAGATCGTTGCCATATGTGAGCAATGGTTGCGGGAGGACGAGTACAAGTTTGTTGGTCTCTATGTTGAGTTGTTGGTCTCTATGTTGAGTACACACGGAAGGATTATCGGGGGAATAGGGAAGTTGTCGTCATTAAACTAGCAATGCGCCAGCATGTTCTGCTCTAGCACATGCACAAAGCGAGATCGAAGTGCCCCGCTCTGAATGATTTCCTCATAAACAAAAGTGTAACTTTCACTAGCATCGACATCAGCAAGGACAGAAAGGTTCTTTTGCCAAGTTACGTCAAAATTTCAGGAAGGTGTCACATCGACATTCGAGAGGAGTATATGATCAAAGGAGGCCAAGAAAGGTATTACATTGCAGACCTAGCGGAGGACATCATAGACGAATCATATTTATTTATTTTTAGAAAAGGAGGATGACCCCCGGCCTTTGCATCTGGGAGATGCATGCGGCCATTTTATTGCTTATTCTCGAGGACCTTACAAAATAGAACAATAATATGTCTGAATCAGTCATCTTGGCAACATCTGCCGCTACCCTATCCATATGATGAACGGGTGCAAGCCGGGCCATATACTCAGACCTCTCACCTAAGCCTAAGATCTAAAGCCGAAGGCCCCAACCGAGCCATCTACCAGGTCCGGGGCACAAACCGGTCTCACTCACTCACATGTGTCGTCGCCGCCATCTTCCACTGGTCCATCTTCAGAGCATATTGAGGTGTCAACCTTAGCAGGTCCTCCGTCATCGACGCCACCACGACGCCAAACGATGACCACCACCTACGCAAGCCTTGGAAGGTCTTCCGCCATGGACACCACCACGACGCCAAACGACGACCTCCACCTACGCGAGTCCATCTTCAAGCAACGAATGTAGATCCATGCTAGGATAGGTTCGCACCAAGGAGGGAACGGCGCCCAAGGCATCGCCGTCGGCGTGGCCGACCATGGCCGGCCAGGGATTTCACCCGAACTAGATCCCCGCCACCACCAGCGCCTCCTGTACAGAACCGGCGACCAAGGGAAGCGCGGCCCCACCAGGCTGGCCTGCATGCCAAACAGAGGAGGAAAGGAGGTGCCAGATCGCATGCACCGGCCCTCGCAGAAGCCGCCGCGAGCCGCCAACGACTACCGGGATCCCGCCGCCCGTACGGCTAGGATGCCAGATCCACCGCCCGTACAGCTGCTCACCAGAGTCTGTCGTGCATCGCCAAAAGGAGCCGCCGCTCCAGATCCGGGACTCCCCACGCAGATCCAGGGCAGCCGAGATCCCGCCACCATCATCCTTGATGCCCCGGGCTTGCCCGGCGGCTTCCTCAGGCGGCGGCGAGGAGGTGGGACGAGGTGGGGAGGGGGCCGAGGCGGCGCGGCTAGGGTTCGCCCGCCGCTGCCAGGGGAGGCGACGCGGGGGTCGCGAGAGAGAGGTTAGGTCAACGGGGATGTCGTTTGCTCCTAGGATTGGAAGGAGTATTTAGTCATCATTCACATCATATCTGCATCACTACTAGGATTGGAAGCCACTTACTTCGTTGCACTTGGAATATGCAGCAAGTGTATGTGAAATTTTCATTTTTCTTGAATTTTTTGTTATGGGGACCCCGTTGATAAATCGTGTAGTGTTAAGACTTGTCCGGCAGGACCCAACATTGGTGTTAATTTGCTAATCACTCAATAATAATCTGCATAGGGAATAGCTACCCCGAGGAATTAATCAACAACCCGGGCTAGTGCTCCTCATGAGTGTTGGTCCAAAACGGACATACCCGGGGCCACCACAGCGAAACTTGAGGTTTGGTTCCTGTAGGCTTTTCCATCCGTCGTGTCCTGAGACTGAGATACGCGGCTCTTATCGGGGTCGTCGACACGACGGGAGGTCCTGCTAGAGTTGACTTACCTTAGCGATATATATTGCATATAGGAATCCCGGTGAAGCTTTGGTTCTCCCCAGAGTTGAGGTTTTCCTCTAAGGAATTGTAACATCCCAAATTTTGGAATGTTAATATAATTATTATATTGTTTGTTTGTTTGCTTGAGTGATTGAAACTTGAGTGAAATTTGAAACTTTTCAAAAACTTTTGAATGAGAGGGAATAAAATGACTTTCCCCATCTCTGATGAATTCAAATTCAATATTTTAAAAGCAAAGAGAGAAGATGACATGACGTCTTCAACTATAAAGAATTTGAACGGAGTTTGCATTTGAATCCCTTCAAAATATTTGCCCTTGCTTCTATATTTTTCTTCCCGGAGAAAATGCCCCGACAAAATTCTTGCACGCAAGAAAGAGCGGAGGAAAATTACCCTCCAAAATGTGAGGCATTTCTGAAATATTTTGAGCCAAGAAGACCCAAGTTTATGGGGAAAATATTTTGCCAAAAGAAATATAGCATAAGGGATTTTCTGAAAAAACATTTTTTTTAAGTTTTTATTTTGGTGTTGGAAAAATCATAAACGAGTAGGAAATATTTTTCTGAAAATTTTGGTATATAATACCCCATATAAATCTTTTTATTTTGTTTCCATTTATTATTTTCCCTTGCTGCTTAAAAAAAACAAATCGGGGGCCAGATTCCCCATCGCTCGGAGAATCCCTCGCAAACCGCCACCAGTTCCCCAACGCACCCCCTCTCCCTTTTCTTTTCTTTTTTTATTTCTTTCTTATTTCCTTTTTCCTTCCTTCTTTCTTCCCACGTGACTCTTTCCTTCCCAGCGACCAGCACCTTTCCATGGCGCCACCTCCTCTGATCACGGGATCCCCCTTCCCGATTTCGGCTCCCCCTTCCTTCCACTCGCACCTCCCTCGCCCTATATAAACCGCCCTCCCCCTCGCCCCTCGGCCCCCTCCTCCCCACGCCAGTACGCCGCCGCCATTACTGGAGCCCAAGCTCCAGTAGAACCGCCACCACCACCCCTCGCCACCACCGCACCTCCCCGCCCCAACCGACCCCACCGGCAGCCTCCCAATCGACGCCGTGATGAGGACATCAATACCATTGCTACACCCACAGCACCAGCTGCTATACATACTGGACCAGTTACTAGAGCTCGTGCACGCCAATTGAATTACCAGGTACTTTCGTTTATTGGGAATACTTCTAATGTTCATGAACATATGATGCTGCCTAAGTTAGATACTTTTGTTGTTCTCATGAATGAAGGACCTAGCATGGACAAGAAGGATATCCGTTGGAGCGGGATGAAGCATGGCAAACAAGGGGCACGCGCGGGAGAGAACAATGGAGCTTCCCTTGGTGATTTCCGCACTTTAAAGCCACCATAAGGAGAGCATGAAGACTTTGGACGAAATATTCAAGACCCCACTTTATTAATTTCGTCCATAGGCTATTATAGGTGTTGCGCCACCTTATTTTTGGGCCAGGTCCATGTAATTTCGAAATACCATAATATAGGCTATTTTTAGAGTCCGTATGTGTGGGGAAACCGAGACTAGGGCTGTTTTCGGAACCCTTCCCCAAGGGTTACGAAATTGCCTCTCTTTTCCCTCATATATACAGCCCTTAGGGCACCGTTTAGACTTGGGTTTTGTTTAGATTTCAAGTTCGCCATAGCTGCAACTTCGCGTTCTTCGTTTGTGTTCTACGACCAGACAAAGACGTCACAGAACCCCACCTTCATCAATAAAGCTTTTCTCTTATATTCGCAATATCCCGATTGCAATCTTGGTTTCTTGCTTGTTCTTCGTTTGCGTGCAGGAAACAGACCCTCGTGGTCAGGTTGATCGTGCTCCGGCGTGATCAATAACCTCTCGGAGTTGGTTTAGCGATTGCTAAGGCGCGACGTCCTCACACGTTCGTAGTCGGATCGTCAAAGTCTACTCCATCTAAACGATATCCACGATCTCATCGAAAGACAGGGACAACTTCGCCTCTATCAAGTGGTATCGGATTTTCAGGTTGCTCGGTGAGATTCTACCAGTTTTTCATCTTTAGATCGGATCTGTTCTTCATACCTATCGTCCACGAAACAGCCAAAAAAAAATATTAGGCTTAGATCTTCATATCCGAACCAATCTGAGCCTTTGCATAATCTTTTCAGTAGTTTGCTTAGTTGAATTTGCGGTTACATCGTCGTGTCGAGTTGCTGGTCTTAGTGTCTAGTTCTTTAGAGTTTCGAGTTTTGTTCATAGTTTGTCACGCCGTCACCGCATCGTATTCCATCATATACCACCACCACGCCACCATTATCCTTGCTGCCATATACCACCACCACGCCACCATTATCCTTGCTGCCATATACCACCACCATATATCCATTACCATCCTAGTCTGTTTCGGTTTAGGTTAATTTCGAGATCTATTTGATTTCGATTTCGCGTTTCCTTACCTGAGTAGGTTTCGCAAAAAAAAAAAAAAAAAAAAAAAAGTTGAGAGCACTTTCGAGTCTGGCACGCTTTCCAGAGCACTTTTTAGGCCAAAATTTCGAGGGGTGAAATTTTTTTTTTCCCTATCGTTTTGTTCGGTTTTTTAAAGAGTTTTGAGACCCTCGCCATCATAGTGATTTTTTCGCATTTTTTTGGCCGCCGCAGCCCCGCACCGCTAAAAAAAAAAAAAAAAAAAGTGTCCACAAAAAATTTCGTCCCTATCCTGTTTTTAGTCCTTGGGAAGAGTTTTGAGCCACTCGCCATTATAGTGATTTCCTGAAGAAAAAAAAAAAAAAAGAAGAAAAAAAATCAGAGTGGCTTTTCCCTTGATTAGTACGTGTCGTCGTGACTTCGTTGGTGTTCTAGGCTCGCGTCTCTAGTACGATCTAGCCTAGGACCAGCACGGTACCGTCGTTGAGCGTCTTTTCAATTTTGCATCTCTGAACTGATTATAGCTGACCCTTCTTGCTACCATCTTATAAGCCTTCCCAGCTCCACATACATCTACATCGTGTGTTTGACACCACCTGGCAATCGCTATATCCAACCTTCGAGAGTTTTGACTACACCGGTTGCCGATCGCCACCTGCTGCTGGGTAAGAATTTGTAAGAAACTGAGATTTGCTTGACAGATTTGTGACACACCACCACCACTTCCTAGTAGTCTGTAGGATCATATTTTGCTGTGTTCCTCTTGCTGCTAACCATGCCAGGATCACACGACGAGGAGATCGACTGGGAGAACCTGACCAACCAGGAGCTTTATGATAAATTTCAGCAAATGATGTCTCAGCAGGTACAGGGTTTCCTAACAACCTTTGGAGAGGCCATGGAAAAGCTGGACGGTATGGAGCAGAAATTCGACACCAAGATGAATGCCAAGTTCAATGAGGTGCTTGCCAGATTACCACCACCAGCTATAGCTTCTGTTCCCCTTCAACCACAACAACGGCGACGACCGGGACGCGTGCCTCTCGGCCACGTGCAGCCTTTTATTGGTCTTGATCCTCCAATTGCTGCTGCTGGTGCTGGTGCTGGTGCTGCTGCTGCTGAGGTTTCTACGGCTGAGCAGCATGATGATTATGATGATGATTACGATGGTGATTACGATGCTGAGGGAGAGCATGCTCCAGTTCAGCACGGGGAACAACAACCACCACCACGACAAGCCGCCGGTCGTCCACATGGATACCACCGCAACGGTAGGGATGCACCACACCCTCAGGTACGGGATCACGACCATCTCCCTAAAGTTAAATTGAATATTCCTAGTTTTGATGGTCGCTATGTTCCTGATCTATATCTTACTTGGGAGTTAGAAACAGAACAACGTTTTACATGCTTGCAATTTCCTGAAGATAGACGTGTGGCTGCTGCTGTTTGTTCTTTCACTAGTTTTGCTTGTGTTTGGTGGTCTGAATATTGTCGAATACATCATGCTAATATTCCAGCTACTTGGGCTGCTTTGAAAACTGCTATGCGTACTCGTTGGGTTCCACCATATTATCAACGAGACTTACTTCAAAACTTGCAGCGTTTAAGACAAGGAAAAAAGTCTGTAGAAGAATATTATCAGGAATTACAAACTGGCATGATTAGATGTGGTATTGTTGAGGACAATGAAGCTATGCTTGCACGTTTTATGGGTGGACTAAATAGAGATATTCAGACTATTCTAGAATATAAGGATTATCACACTATCACTCGTTTATTCCATCTTGCTTGCAAAGCTGAACGTGAAGTGCAGGATCGACAGGCTTTGGCAAGAACTAACTTTTCTGCAGGTCGCACTTCCTCATGGACGCCACGAACCACGTCTACTTCAACACGTCCTCCTGCATCCGCACCACCTGTTTCAGCCGCCAATTCCACCAGAGATACCAGGAAACAGGCCCCTGCACCATCGTTCGCCAAGAGTACACCTTCTGGGCCCGCACAAAGTTCTTCTTCATCCACTGCATCTACAGGGCAAACACATGAGGTTATCTGTCGTCGTTGCAAGGGTGGAGGTCATTATTCGAGAGAGTGTCCATCCAAGCGTGTGATGATTATTACTGAGGATGGTGGATATGACTCCGCTAGTGATTATGACGAGGAGACTC
The DNA here is from genome assembly GCF_904849725.1 of Hordeum vulgare subsp. vulgare. Classification (NCBI taxonomy): domain Eukaryota; kingdom Viridiplantae; phylum Streptophyta; class Magnoliopsida; order Poales; family Poaceae; genus Hordeum; species Hordeum vulgare. The sequence continues at coordinate 312,133,376 of NC_058524.1, forward strand.
TGGCTCTTATTGCAAGTGAAGAACGGGGTGTAGATGATACTGCACAAGAGACACAATACATGGCTGCTGACTACGCTGACAGGTATGAAAGCTTAGTTGCTCAACGTGTTTTAAGTGTGCAGGTAACACAGGTTGAACAAAATCAGAGGCACAACTTGTTCCATACTAAGGGAGTGGTAAAGGAACGTTCTGTTCGCGTAATCATCGATGGAGGGAGTTGCAACAACTTAGCTAGCATGGAGATGGTGGAGAAGCTATCTCTCACCACCAGACCACATCCTCATCCTTATTATATCCAGTGGTTCAACAACAGTGGCAAGGTTAAGGTAACACGTATTGTTCGTGTGCATTTTAGCATTGCTACATATTCTGATTTTGTTGATTGTGATGTGGTACCCATGCAAGCATGCTCCGTTTTACTTGGTAGACCATGGCAATTTGATAAAAATTCTGTACACCATGGTAGAACAAATCAGTATACTCTTGTTCATAAGGATCAAAATATAACTTTGATTCCTATGTCTCCTGAACATATTATGAAAGATGACATTGCTAGAGCTAGTAAAGCAAAACAAGACCTACATAAGAGTGAAAATCAGATTGTAGCAAAAGAATTTGAGCAACACAATAAGCCTAATAAATCATCATCTAGTGTTGCCTCTGAAATAAAACTGAAAAGTGGTTGTTTACTTGCCACTAAATCCGATATTACTGATTTGGATATCACTACATCTGTTTGCTATGCTTTCGTCTGCAAAGAGGTATTATTTTCATTTGAGGACATGCCATCCTCTTTGCCTCCTGCTGTCATTAACATTTTGCAGGAGTTCGCTGACGTCTTTCCACAAGACGTGCCACCGGGATTACCACCTATTAGAGGGATTGAGCATCAGATTGATTTAATTCCCGGTGCATCGCTACCAAACCGTGCACCATACCGTACCAATCCAGAGGAGACGAAGGAGATTATGCGTCAAGTACAAGAGCTACTCGACAAAGGTTATATACGTGAATCTCTTAGTCCTTGTGCTGTGCCTATTATTCTAGTGCCGAAAAAGGATGGTACATCGCGTATGTGTGTTGATTGTAGAGGTATTAATAATATTACTATTCGTTATCGTCATCCTATTCCTAGGCTAGATGATATGCTTGATGAATTAAGTGGCTCTATAATTTTCTCTAAAGTTGATTTGCGTAGTGGATACCATCAAATTCGCATGAAATTGGGAGATGAATGGAAAACGGCATTTAAAACTAAGTTTGGATTATATGAGTGGTTAGTTATGCCTTTTGGTTTGACTAATGCACCTAGCACTTTCATGAGATTAATGAATGAGGTTTTACGTGCTTTCATTGGACGCTTTGTGGTAGTCTACTTTGATGATATATTAATTTATAGTAGATCTTTGGAGGACCACTTGGATCATTTGCGTGCTGTTTTTACTGCTCTCCGTGATGCACGTTTGTTTGGTAACCTTGGGAAGTGCACCTTTTGCACGGACCGAGTATCTTTTCTTGGCTATGTTGTTACTCCACAGGGAATTGAAGTTGATAAAGCTAAGATTGAAGCTATTGAGAGTTGGCCGCAACCCAAAACGGTCACACAAGTGCGGAGTTTCCTTGGGCTCGCTGGGTTTTATAGGCGTTTTGTGAGAGATTTTAGCACCATTGCTGCACCTCTCAATGAGCTTACAAAGAAAGATGTGCCTTATTCTTGGGGTACTGCACAGGAAGAAGCCTTCACAGTTTTGAAAGATAAGTTAACTCATGCTCCCTTACTCCAACTTCCTGATTTTAATAAGACTTTCGAGCTTGAATGTGATGCTAGTGGAATTGGATTAGGAGGTGTGTTATTACAAGATGGTAAACCTGTTGCATACTTTTCTGAAAAACTAAGTGGGCCTAGTCTGAATTATTCTACTTATGATAAGGAATTATATGCTCTTGTTCGGACTTTGGAAACATGGCAACATTATTTATGGCCCAAAGAATTTGTCATACATTCTGATCATGAATCTTTGAAACATATTAAAAGTCAAGCAAAACTGAACCGTAGACATGCTAAATGGGTTGAATTCATTGAGACTTTCCCGTACGTCATTAAACACAAGAAGGGTAAAGATAATGTTATTGCTGATGCTTTGTCTCGTCGTTATACTATGCTTTCACAACTTGACTTTAAAATATTTGGTTTGGAAACCATCAAAGATCAATATGTGCATGATGCTGATTTCAAAGATGTGTTGGAGAATTGTAGAGAAGGGAGAACATGGAACAAGTTCATCATTAATAATGGCTTTGTGTTTCGTGCTAACAAGCTATGCATTCCAGCTAGCTCTATTCGTCTTTTGTTGTTACAGGAGGCGCATGGAGGAGGATTGATGGGACACTTTGGCGTAAAGAAGACGGAGGACGTACTTGCTACACATTTCTTTTGGCCAAGGATGCGACGGGATGTTGAGCGTTTTGTTGCTCGCTGCACGACATGTCAAAAAGCTAAGTCACGACTGAATCCTCATGGTTTATATATGCCTCTGCCTGTACCTAGTGTTCCTTGGGAGGATATATCTATGGACTTTGTTTTAGGTTTACCTCGAACAAAGAAGGGGAGGGATAGCATATTTGTTGTCGTGGATAGATTTTCAAAAATGGCACACTTTATACCATGTCATAAAAGTGATGATGCCGCTAATGTGGCTGATTTGTTCTTTCGTGAAATTATTCGCTTATATGGTGTGCCAAATACGATTGTTTCAGATCGTGATGCTAAATTTCTTAGCCACTTTTGGCGATGTTTATGGGCTAAGTTGGGGACAAAATTGCTTTTTAGTACTACATGTCACCCCCAAACTGATGGACAAACTGAAGTAGTCAATAGATCTTTGTCTACTATGCTTAGGGCTGTTTTGAAGAACAATCTAAAACTGTGGGAAGAATGCTTGCCTCATATTGAATTTGCTTATAATCGTTCGCTGCATTCTACTACAAAGATGTGCCCTTTTGAAATTGTGTATGGTTTCCTACCTCGTGCACCTATTGATTTGTTACCTATTCCATCTTCGGAGAAGGTTAATTTTGATGCTAAAGAACGTGCTGAATTGATATTGAAGATGCATGAGTTAACTAAGGAAAACATTGAGCGCATGAATGCTAGATATAAACTTGCTGGAGATAAGGGTAGAAAACATGTTGTCTTTGCACCTGGAGATCTTGTTTGGTTGCATTTGCGTAAGGATAGGTTTCCGGATTTGCGTAAGTCAAAGCTAATGCCGCGTGCTGCTGGTCCTTTCAAAGTGTTAGAAAAAATAAATGATAACGCATATCGACTTGAGCTGCCTGCAGATTTTGGGGTTAGTCCCACTTTTAACATTGCAGATTTGAAGCCATATTTGGGTGAGGAAGATGAGCTTCCGTCGAGGACGACTTCAGTTCAAGAAGGGGAGGATGATGAGGACATCAATACCATTGCTACACCCACAGCACCAGCTGCTATACATACTGGACCAGTTACTAGAGCTCGTGCACGCCAATTGAATTACCAGGTACTTTCGTTTATTGGGAATACTTCTAATGTTCATGAACATATGATGCTGCCTAAGTTAGATACTTTTGTTGTTCTCATGAATGAAGGACCTAGCATGGACAAGAAGGATATCCGTTGGAGCGGGATGAAGCATGGCAAACAAGGGGCACGCGCGGGAGAGAACAATGGAGCTTCCCTTGGTGATTTCCGCACTTTAAAGCCACCATAAGGAGAGCATGAAGACTTTGGACGAAATATTCAAGACCCCACTTTATTAATTTCGTCCATAGGCTATTATAGGTGTTGCGCCACCTTATTTTTGGGCCAGGTCCATGTAATTTCGAAATACCATAATATAGGCTATTTTTAGAGTCCGTATGTGTGGGGAAACCGAGACTAGGGCTGTTTTCGGAACCCTTCCCCAAGGGTTACGAAATTGCCTCTCTTTTCCCTCATATATACAGCCCTTAGGGCACCGTTTAGACTTGGGTTTTGTTTAGATTTCAAGTTCGCCATAGCTGCAACTTCGCGTTCTTCGTTTGTGTTCTACGACCAGACAAAGACGTCACAGAACCCCACCTTCATCAATAAAGCTTTTCTCTTATATTCGCAATATCCCGATTGCAATCTTGGTTTCTTGCTTGTTCTTCGTTTGCGTGCAGGAAACAGACCCTCGTGGTCAGGTTGATCGTGCTCCGGCGTGATCAATAACCTCTCGGAGTTGGTTTAGCGATTGCTAAGGCGCGACGTCCTCACACGTTCGTAGTCGGATCGTCAAAGTCTACTCCATCTAAACGATATCCACGATCTCATCGAAAGACAGGGACAACTTCGCCTCTATCACGCCGCGTTCCGTTTTTCACCCAAGTCCCTGAGCTCCACCGTCCCACGCCACCAGACGACATCGCCGGAACCCCGACCAGGAGCCGAAGCTCCCTGGCCTCCCTGCTGCTCGCCCCGACCTCCCCAAGCCGCGCCGTCACCACCAGAGACTGCCGGAGCACCCCCTCCGCCGCCTGGGCCTCTCCCCCACCTCGGCCAACCGCCGGAGCTGCTCTCCCTCACCTCGCCGGCGTAGCCCCCTCGCCGGAGCACCTCTGTCGTGCCCAGAAACTCCATCCACGGGAGGTAACTCCTCCTTTTCTTTTTTTTCTTTTGTTCGTTTTGTTTTTTGTTTTTGTATTGCGTAGCCTACCGTTAGATCTAGATCCAACCGCGTAAATTAAAAACAACTTACCCCTTCGGTTTTTAGTTAAAGAACCGAACGGTTTTCTGTCTCACTTATTTTTAGCCGGAGTTTTGTTTAGTTTGCAGCCGTTGGCTAGTTAGCACCGCAGCGCACACCTCCCTAACCAATCAGGAGCTGCCACCTACCCCCCCCCCTTGACTAGTTAGTTCTCTGGGTTTTTTTGTGTTTAATTCAAAAACAGAGAAAGTTGTAATCTTGTTTCCCCTATAACTTTTGATCTAGAGATCCAATGAGATTGATTATTTTTCCAGTAGATCACAATATTTCTGTAGTTTTTAAAAACATATAATTTGTCTATGTTTGAAATTTTCAAATATGAATTAGATCAGATTTAGTTTAAACCTTATTTTGCTTATTCCAGGAGTTTAAAAATAGCTTTTAATTTGATTCTTTTTGCTACTGATCACTCGTGATCTTAGTTATCAGTGGTAAAATATTCAGAATTATTTGAGTATTTTAGATCATGTTTCTTGTGAAACAATTTATGTTTCACCTCTTTTAGGATTATGGCTATTTCCTTTTCTATAATTGTTTTTAAATTATTTTCTTTTATATTTCATAAATATTATGTTTTTTTCTGTTAGTTACTAGTAGGTTTGCAACAAGTTTTGATTTTTATTTTTATATGTTATCATGAAATAAATTCTAGTTCCCTAATAACTTGCAATTGGTTTCTCTACTGTTTCAAATCCCGTTTGGAAATATCTTCAAATAGTTTTGTGAAAAATACATTATTTTATTTTAGTTTCCTGTTATTTAAGTATTTTATTTTCTGTTAGACAAAAACTACTTAGTGTTTGACGTAGTAGAAGACTCCCTAGTCTTATTTGAAGTTTCCTTCGGATTCTTATTCACTCTCTCCTTTGTTTTGATTGCTAGAATGATTGCTAGTATGAGTGCTTATGTGAATGATATGTTTGTTATATAGATTTCATCGGAGAGTGACGAGTAGTCTATCAAGTTATTTCTCGAGAAATTCTTCTTCGTCAACATCGCCAGGCAAGACATTTGATCATGTATCACCTATGTTTTATGCATCGTAGTTCTACCATCCTATGCCCAATTGCATGCTGAGTAGGTACTTGGAAATTATGGTTACATATTGTAGTATCATGCGGTAGGCACCCAACAACCCCGTTACTTGGCCCGGGACGACAAATTTCATATTGCTATGCTTGAGTAGGCGGGATTCTGGTTGAGAGTTTACCACGAGTGATGCGAGAATAATTTAATAACCAAGACCGGTTAAGTCAAGACTTTTCAAGACCTCGTGATGCAATGCAACTCTGGGTGAACGATGGTTGATCGGCTCCCTGGAGAAACCAGTGGATGACCCGGGATGATGGAGACGGCCATGACATCCTGCGGAAAGCTTCACCCAGGCTCAAGGAGACGGACGGATATTTTCAAAACCCAAGGCTTACCTGCACAGCCACAAGTCATTATGGTCTCTGGCTTCGTTGGACAACGCGGCGACTCTGGACAGGCGGTGCTAGCAGATGTAGAAGAACGGTAGGAATGGATGGGCACCGATAGGGATTCAAAGGGGCCCGTTGAAAGACCATGTTTTGATCATCCGGTCTTCAAACACCCTGAAGTGCGAGGACATACACGGAGGCGATCAGATCTTGTGGGGAACGTGTGCAAAACTCTGCAGAGTACTCAAACCTAATCGATTAGCCGTGTCCACGGTCATGTACAACTTGAGCCAAAGGAACCGAAGTTATCTGGATTTCTCAACACCATTATATATATTTGATGAGGGTAATATTGATAACTCGGGTATGAGAACTGGTTGGCGGAACCATCTCATTAACAACCAACTACGTAGTAATATTTTGCTTTTAGCCCCTCTCTTGTTGTAGGAGAAAATTTTCTTTACGCTAAAACTTACAACACCACCTGCCATATATGCATATAGTATAGATGATATTTTACCCCCTCTCATATGTGACTTGCCGGCATATTCAATATGCTGACCTACACGGCTGCAACGTATTATGTTGCAGATATTTTCTTCAACGAGTAAGAGTACGATTCAGGGTTACGGTCTACACTCAACTTGTCGTTGGTGTTTATTGGGACTCCACTCCCTTGACTGCTTCTGCTGAGATATTTAAGGTATATATCAGTTTTATGCTATTTACATGTGATTGCACTTTGATATATACATTGATGTACTGTGTGTGCCAGCATACTGATCCAGGGATGGCACAGAAACACAGAGGCTTGACTCGTTTTGAGTCGGGTCGCTACAGGAATCTGACGAGATCACGAGATTCGTGATAGAGGATTACTTTGCGGCCCGTGACCGTTTGTGATGGACTAGTTGGAGCACCCATGCAGGGTTTAATCTTTCGGAAAGCCATGCCTGCGATTATGTGGCAACTTGGAATGACTGATCCCGATGGCATGCAGCTGGCGTGGCAATATGATGAGGAGAACGACCGCCTGTACGTGAACTATCCAAAAGACTAAGGCGTGGTCGTGATCGTGGGCAAGCATGCAGGGTAGCATAGCCTTTTCTCATGTTATGTAGTCCGTAGAGGAACTACCTTGTCTGAATAACCGTGTGATGTAAACTCTCATATCATCTATGAGATGGCAGATGATTCCCTATTTGTCATTCTATTATTATGTATGTGCTATGTTATCGTGCTTGCAAAACGCTTAGATGCGGTTCTTTCCAATTTGGGGCCTCGTTCCCTAAATCGGAAAGGACTGCATCTTAGTCGTTATAAACTCCCAACAACATTAGCATATTCTAATAACATGATATTTCCACTAAAACATGCAATGGTGACGTACTCGGAGGTCATTCCTTTGTGATCAAGAGAGGACGAGAATTATGTAGGGCTACAAAAGCACACCTCAGAGTTCGTAGTTATCTTCTATGGATTTCCCAATGTCACCGCGGCTATCCAAAGAGAGTACCACAATCACCACAACGTATCTCAAGGATAGTCAAAGACAAGCACCAAGAGACTCTCAATCCTCAATCAATTCACAAAAGAGGAAATCACTCATGAAAATATTCTTCTAATCCATGTCCAATAGACCGCTGTCACCATGGTCTCGGGGATTATACTAGATAAGATCAAGTGAGTACATCAATCCAATACATAGAAGAAGGAGAAACATCGTGGGATCACCCTAGGTTAACATAGCCTATGATCACAATCAAGAACACATGATGGGAGAGAGGATTAACCACATAGCTACTTTAGAAGACCTCAGCCCCGAGGAGGAACTACTCCCGCTTCTTGGAGGGAGGAAGCAACGTCGATGGAGATGAATCTCGGGGAACTTCCCCGTCCAGGCAGGGTGCCAACACAGGAATTCTGGTCCCCCGAAACTTGTTGGCGATGCCGGTGGATATCAGAATTGCTTGTGGAGATAAGGGTTCCGGAATAAGGGTTTCCTCCATGCGGGTAAAAATAGGAGCCAAGGTAGGGCACGAGAGGGGGTGGGCCCCACCCAAGCGGCCTCCTCGCGCGGCTAGGGGGCACGCCGCGCCACCAGGGCACCTGGAGGCCTGGTGTCCCCCCTCTGTCCCTCCTTCGGCCGTCTCGAGTCTTCTGGAATGCTGATTTTTTATATATTTTTTGTGGAATTTTTCGGGCACTGTAAATATGAGTATAAATCTGCAATTCACAGACATCACCAGACAGAAACTGGCACTGGGTGCATTGAGTTAGTAGGTTAGTCCAAATATGTTGAAAAAGGTATGAAAGTGTACAAAACACATATAAATATCACCCAAAAGTTGCATGGAGCAAGCAGAAATTATAGATACGTTTGGGACGTATCAACATCCCCAATCTTAATTCTTACTCGTCCTCGAGTAGGTAAATGATAACACAAATAATTTCTGTGGTGACACGCTAACACACATATAAGAACTTCAAAGTAAAGCAAGTAAGATATGCAATTCAAGTCAAGACAAGAACAAGAAAGAGTCTATATCTAGTAATGAAACTAGCAAAGTAAGAACATAAAGGTGCAAGAGCTCTCGCTATCTGTGACTCGAATGTCTCCAAATGGTGTTTTCGTGCAAGAAGTGGGAGACGGGTTTAGAGCATAAAAATATTATATAGTTTAATTGAGAACTGAATCTACTAAAACTTCACAGTTGGTATCCTTCGAAATCTTATTTTGACTCATCCCGAGACCACTAGTGAGGCACATGTCAAAATGATCCTCTCCCTTTCGACTTTGAGCACTCATGCAATGGATGAGCGCGGGCAAGATATATTGGCACTTAGGATGGAAAAGAGAATAATGATGGGGAAGGAAGACAAAAAAAGGTGTTAAAAGCTCACATCTTTGAGGACAATCATAGGCGAGAGAAAGCCAAATGATAGATATGATGTGAGGAGTAGGGATTGCCATGCAACGGATGCACATATGAGCTAAGGTAACCTCTCCAATGGAACTAGTGGGGTTGCATCCAACTTGCTTGCGCATGAAGACCTAGAGTTCATTTGAGGAGGCTCATCATTGGAATATACAAGCCAAGTTGTATAGTGTAAGGGTCCCCACGTAGTTATGCATGAATGATAATCTCTATGGAGTACAAATATAACAATGGAGTACGAGTGTGGATCTTTTAAAACGCATAGTAGTGTTGGCCCCTTCTCTCTTCTTTTTTGGGGCCTCTTTGGCTCTTTCTATCTATCTCTCATTTGTCCTGTTTGGGATCTTCTCATGTGTCCTCTTTGGGATATGTTAATTTGTCCTCTTTGGGATCTTTTCCTCACTTAAGGGCAACACTCTATATTTTACAAGAATAAAAACAGGATCTTCACACTTTATAAGAAGTACTCAACATAAACATAAATGAAAACTATCATGATGTATGAAAATGTATGCCTCTGCCAGTGTAGCAGGATATGCAATGATACTAGCGCATCATGTAGCAATGATAAGGGCAAAGCCCAACTAGCATGCAGATCCTCGATAAAGCAAAAGCATGTATCACATGAGGATCAAGTCATGAGGTGGTGGTTGTTGCATGGCAATGTATCTCGGAAAGGCTATGGAAATGCCTTAATAGGTAGATATGGTGGCTGTTTTGAGGAAGGGTATAATGAGGCTTATGATGACAAATCGTATCATGCCAAGGGTTTGGATGCACCGGCAAAGTATGCACCAACTCTCAAGATGAGGAAGGGAAATGCACGGTACTGAAGAGGTTAGCAAAATATGGACGGTGGAAGTGCCAACAATCAAATACTCAAATTAGTCCGAAGAACTCATGCACTTATTATCGGTAACCTTCTATCTAGTCAGGAGATTCACAAAGAGAAAAGTACCCAAGTAGTAGTGTTTGGGGGTTTGGTTATCCTTGCGCATCCTCGATCCATGATAACGTGAGGGTACTCTATATATTCCAACCCCTCCAGAGGTTAGCGATCCATCTAGTAGCTAGAGTTCTCAACTAATTTTTTTTGTAGTTTTTGAAAAATACACATGGATTTCCCAATAAGACACCTATCACTAATAGGCTCAAGCTCTTGACACCAAAAGTCCAAACATTACTCAAATCAATACCTCAAAACTATTGCAAGCTACTACTCCACTTAAATAGCAACCTCAATTACCTACTCATGCAAGACACACAACTCAGTGCAACAAGCCAACTCTCTAAACAAGATAAACATGATAACTCAAGAGAGTTCCAAAAGCATCCTAAATAAAAGCTCTTAAAAATATAAAGCATGAAAACTAAGAGCTAAACGTGATAGCACACAAAAAGATAAGCATAAAAACCAATGTTGTGTTCTAGGGTGGAGTGGAGAGTGTTTCTCTCCCAAACAAAGAAGGCTAGGGTCCAACTTGTTATGAACACCAAGCAAAACTAAAACAAACTAAAAATTAAAGAGCGGGACATTCCAAGCATAGCACATAACATATGAAGTGATAAAAATATAGCATGGCTAAGGACGAACTGATGATTGTTGATGGAGAAGGGGATGCATGGGGGCATCCCCAAGATTAGATGCTTGAGTCTCCTTCAATATTTCTTGGGGGTGCATGGGGGCATCCCCAAGCTTGAGCATTGGACACTCCTGGATCTTCTTTCATCATCTTCCATCGCATACTTGAAAACTCCCTTCATACGGAACTCATCATAAGCTCATTAGAGTGGTTAGTACCCTTAATAAAATATTTTTTCTCCACTGGAAATAAAGATTTTCATGAAGAGCTACTGTTTCTCAAGATTGCCAAAACGTTTTTGCAAAGAAAAAGCAAGCTTAAGATTTGCAAACGATGTAAACGCAAAACGTGGCAGAATCTGTGAAAAACACACTAGCAGGTACTAAATAATTTTTTCAGGGCACTTCTGCAACTCAAATTAAAAAACTCAGAATAGACGCCACAAAGTCAATTGTATATAGCATACTGTCAAAACAATTCAGAACAAAAAAATGATCTGGTGATTTTTGGTGAATTTTGCCGTCAAGCACACAGAATCTGTTTTAGGACAACATGTCACAACTTTTGAACTTTCTTGCAATCGGAGGCCAAAACTTGGCACAAAGCTTAAAAATAAAGATACAATGATGTTGCTACAGTCATAACACACATCATGACCACTAAAACCTGAAAGTAAAAACTCAAAGTAAAGATAACAAGGGTTGTCTCCCTAGAGCTCTTTCTTTATAGCCATAAAGATAGGCTTAAGATTTTAATGATGCTCTCGCAGGAATAAGAGTTGTAGAACAAAAGAGAGCATCAAGAAGAAAATACCAAACATATTTAAGTCTAACATTCTTCCTATGCATAGGAATATTGCAATAGAATAATTGATTGAAGCACAAAGCAATAAGCATAGGAAGGCAAAACAAGTGCAGCTTCAAACCTTCAACATAAAGAGAGGGAACTTGATATTATTGAAATATCTATAAGCATATGTTCCCTTCTCATAATAATTTTCAGTGGGATCATGAATAAACTTAACAATATAAGTATCACATAAAGCATTTTACCATGATCCACATGCAAAAAGGTACTCTTACTCTCCACATAAGCATAATCTTTCTCATTGGTAACAATGGGAGTAGGACTATCATAAACAGCTTGAACACTATAGATTAATTGTGTATTGGGGAAATGGAGTTCAGCAAGGAAGTAATTACCTCCATGATTATGACCAGGTTCATATGGATAATTTCTCCTTGTGTCATAGGTACCTTTACAATCACTATAGATAGGAGTTATAACATCATCATGGTAGAGAAGAGCATTATTATTCCTAGCAACTATATTTGTAAACATGTTGTTTTTATTCTTACTAGCAAAAGAATTATCCATTATCACATCACTAATGGGTAAAGGACTTAAAATCCTATCATCCCCAAGCTTAGAGCTTTCCATATCATCATTTTTAGAGTTGGTACCACAAAGATTTTCAAGATCATAAGTAGAATTATCATCATCTTCCCAATCACAATAAGTAACATGCATATCACAACCAAAATCATCTTCAATAGTACCTACGGACTTATCATCAAGATAATAATGAATGCAATCAAGCTTACCATCCTCCATAAATTTATGTCTGTTTGGATAAAAGTTGATGCGAGGAATATGCTCAGGCAGGTTGATACCCATTCTTCTTCCTTATTGATCCTCTTCCTCCTCTTCTTTTTCTTCTTCTTCACCTTAGGAGGGAGTGGTCGGAGAGGAAGCTTCTCCACATATTCTGGTTCATCATTAGAAACAATAGGGGAAACTTGGGAGAAACTCTCCTTTTTATTTGTGGAAACATAAGAGACATTTTTATGCTTTGGTAAAGTTCCCTCCTTTCTAATCTTACTTACGTAATCATTTTCATGGCAATTAAAAATACAATAGGGATGGAATTTTTGCAAAGTGTTGTTTATTCCTAAGGCATTCTCATCTAGCCAAGAAGTTTTTTCTGATAACTCTTCACACATCAAAAATAACATAAGTTCATCATAAAGATTAGAAGTGATCATGTTATCACACAACTGGTTAACAGTTATGTCTTGAAAATACATGCATTGAAAATTAAAGTGACCCTCTATACCACAAAGTCCACAAGTAAGAGGCTAAATGTCACACAATTCTCTAGCAATTTCATTTAAATCTCTAACCCGAGTGACTTTTCTTTCATGCTTATGTTGCTTACAATACTTCTCTTCTTCAATCATAGGCCTTTCACAAGGTCTATCCACTCCACAAAAATTAACAGGCTTATATAAAACTTCATTTTCAGGAATTGGATCATGCATGTTGCAACTATCATTAACAATTTCATTTTCTATGCAAATATCTTTAAAAGGTTCATGATGCTTGATCCAATTCTCCTTAGGCATATTAAGATGTGAAGCAATAGATTTGAGGAAATCAACAAGGAGTTGAGAATCAAGCCCAAACTTAGCACTAAACTTATTTAAACTTGCAGTTTCAACAAAGGCCTTGATGCAATCATACTCATAATTTATACCCGACTCTTTAGCTTTGTCGATCACCCAATCTTCAGTATTGCGTTGAATTATTTAGCATCTTCAGTATTCCTAATTATTTCAATTATCCCAAGTGGTATTTCGAATGGGATACATTCAGTAGGTGAAGGAGACATCTCTACCACGGGTGTGGTAAAGCGGCCTTCCCCAAGCAGCGAACTAAGAGTGCGGTTTTCCATAAGCCTAACTAGTCAAAATAAAAACAAGAAACGAAAAGATTTAATTGCAAGATCTAGAGATATACCTTCAAGCACTCACCTCCTCGGCAACGGCGCTAGAAATAGCTTGATGTCTACGCACGCTTCTATTCTTGTAGACTATGTTGGGCCTCCAAGCACAGAGGTTTGTAGGACAGCAGCAATTTCCCTCAAGTGGATGATCTAAGGTTTATCAAACTCAGGGAAGTAGAGGTTGAAGATGGTCTCTCTCAAGCAACACTGCAATTAAGAAACAAGAAGTCTCTTGTGTCCCCAACACACCTAATACAATGGTAAATTGTATAGGTGCACTAGTTCAGCGAAGAGATGGTAAAATATGGGTGATAGGTGTGGCAAAGCAAGGTAATATAAATCTGTAATAAAAATTACAGCAAGGTAGCAAGTGACAAAAGTGAGCATAAATGGTGTAACAATGGTGAGAAACAAGGCCTAGGCTTCATACCTCCACTAGTGGCAACTCCCAACGACGGTAACATATTCTAATCACATGATATTTCCACTAGAACATGCAATGGTGATGTACTCGGAGGTCATTCCTTTGTGATCAAGAGAGGACGAGAATTATGTAGGGCTACAAAAGCACACCTCAGACTTCGTACTTCACTTCTCTGGATTTCACAATGTCACCGCGGCCATCCAAAGAGAGTACCACAATCACCACAACGAATCTCAAGGATAGTCAAAGAAAATCACCAAGAGACTCTGAATCTTCAATCAATTCACAAAAGAGGAAATCACTCATGAAAATATTCTTCTAATCCATGTCCAATAGACCATTGTCACCATGGTATCGGGGATTATACTAGATAAGATCAAGTGAGTACATCAATCCAATACATAGAAGAAGGGGAAACATCATGGGATCACCCGAGGTTAACATAGCCTATGATCACAATCAAGATCACATGATGGGAGAGAGAATTAACCACATAGCTACTGTAGAAGACCTCGGCCCCGAGGAGGAACTACTCCCACTACATGGAGGGAGGAAGCAACATCGATGCAGATGAATCCGGGGGCACTTCCACGTCCCGGCAGGGTACCGCCACAGGAATTATGGTCCCCCGAAACTTGTTGGCGACGGCGGCAGAGATCGGAATTGCTTCTCGAGAAAACGGTTCCGGAAACAGGGTTTCCTCCACGAGGGTAAAAATAGGAGCCAAGGTAGGGCATGAGAGGGGGTGGGCCCCACCCAGGCGGCTTCCTCGTGCGGCCAGGGGGCAGGCCGCGCCACTAGGGCACCGGGAGGCTTGGTGGCCCCCTTGTGGCCCTCCTTCGACCGTTTGGAGTCTTCTGGAATGCTGATTTTTTATATATTTTTTGTGGAATTTTTCGGGCACTGTAAATATGGGTATAAATTTGCAATTCACACACATCAGCAGACAGAAACTAGCACTGGGTGCACTGAGTTAGTAGGTTAGTCCAAATATGTTGAAAAAGGTATGAAAGTGTACAAAACACATATCAATATCACCCAAAACTTGTACGGAGCAAGCAGAAATTATAGATACGTTTGGGACGTATCACCCACAAAGTATGATGTGACAATGGGTTGTGAGAGGCGATTACCGCTTAACATTGAATTAGGACCTAATGTGCTAGGTATAGTTGACCCTATAGTATAAGTAAGGTCAAAACTTGCTGATGAGCTTGTAGCCACGGATATGTGCATTAGAGTATTAGGTTGACATTCTTTGGAGCCGACATGATCAAAGTTGGTTCGAATATTCTGTTTTCAGATGACCTTGTCAATTTCTTGATATATTGATGTGTTAGACCATATTTTATCATCATCAATGAATGTAGTATGATGCACGACATTGCGATTGTCAACAAGTTGATGCTGGTTGGATGCATCTTCTGGTGAATGTAGTACAAGTTCTAGTATCTAACTCTTTTCTTTGGGGGCGGCATGGCCCCGTTTGCTGCATTGGCCGCCACGAGTAAGGGTCCCTTGTTAGTTACCATTCATGTGTCGCCCTGCTTTGCGTGTTGGCTCCTAAAAACTACAACACTCCCTGTGTTACTTGGATGCTCGGTACTTGGTGTCCGTATTGCTTCAATGTCATCTTTGGTTTTGTTGTTAAATGTGGCATCAACAAATGGTGCATCACTACTGGATGCAAGGTTTTTTTTATGTTGAGCATGGTCACTAGTTGTGGGAACCAATTCAATGCAGAACCATTGCCGGAACCGCAAGGGACAACTGTTGTATGAGTCGGCGTGTGGCTAACCTTGGATTCTAATGCAAATTCGTAGGATTTCGACCTCCTAATCTTCTTCTCATCAATCACATAGGTTATAACATTGACCAGGGCCTTTGTGGTTGAAGAAGAACATTTTTCACTAACATTGTCTATTTTGGTTACAACTTGAGATACAATGAGCTTCCTCGTGCTTGTTGGAAAATTGTTAACAATTGTGTCATGGCCAGTTGAACATGCAATAATATATGGCATTTGAATAATGAGGGAATGAGATTGTTCAATAGTCTCAATTGTTAACGGAGAGTCAGTGTTTAAATGTTTCTCATCTGCATAATCTGAGGTATGAGCTTCAATAACACTAATTTTGCCTGTTTGCGTTGGTTCTATGATTACATGTTTGCGGTGCACTGAAGCTCGTATGTTGGTTGGAGTGGGTGCACTGTAGTCAAATGAATATTTGCCAGCTAGTATCATTCCTTCCCTCTCCAACAACTCAGAAGTTGGCACAAACTGTTCATGAGCAGCTATTCCATCAAGGCAACTATTACAAAAGTGTCTCAATGTTTCGAGATGTGACTTGGTATGAGCATCCAAGTCCTTGTTGTTGAGGTCTATGTCAATCACCTCCAACCACAATTTAAGCTTAGTTGATGTTTTATGTTCTAAGGATAGCTGGATATTGGACTACTCCTTATCGTAGTTGTTCTCGAAGCCTGACTAGGGAGTATCTCAACAACCCTTTTGATTATCCATCTTTTGAGGGAACAGAGATCTATGGGTCCAGCGAGGTCCCTTGTGGTTCAGGCGGGGTCACGCGTGCAGAAAGAGCATCATCAACCACATACGTGTTGAGGGGTTTTAGACAGGTCCAGGCCGCTCAGAAGTGTAAAACCCTACGTCCCGTGTGTGGATTATTCTTGTCCAAGTAAAAGAGCACGACAACCCGACAAGGATGCATGAGGAGTGCAGGTATGCATGCAAATGGACAAAGTGTAGACCTTTCTAAAGGTAGCCATGGACCTCCTTTTATAGGGCAAGGGGTTACCACAGTGGCTAAAATGGTCTTTTACATGGGTTGAGGAGTGGCTTCTATAGTTGCCAAAACTATTGACAAGAGATATAATTGTAAATACCTAACCCTGACGGATTAGTTCAGGTGCTTTAAATGTGCCGTGAGGTGTCACACTGGAGACGTCTTCCGGTAAGGATCACCTCTCCTTCTGTGCCATTCTTCCAGCTACCTCTTATTCTCTTGCCACACCGTGGGACAGGTGTCATTAAAGCTGTTGCAAGTCCCTGACCTTGCCAGAGGCCTCTGACAAGGGTCACCTAACTGTGTGCCCGCTCGACACCTTGCTGATGTTGACAATTATCCTGATGAGGTGGAGCGGCGGAGAGGTGGAGGAGTCCTGTCGCGCGCAATGGTTGCGAGGTCTTCTTCCCCGTCAAGGCTGCTTGCTAGGGGCTTGGCCCTGAGGCTTTGCATTGCGTTGGCTTCTGGCAGGGTGTTGCCGTGCAGGGATGCCATCGTTGTGTGTGCACAAGTCAGGGGACTAAAGGAATTGTTCCTTAGTTCACCGATAGTAGCCCTGGGCGTGGGCTACACTAAAGTGTGCGACGCTATTGGGCTAGGCCCAAAAGTAGTGCACACATACGCGGCCGGTTTTTTATAATGGTTGTGATGATGGTTTTTCACAGTTTTTGCATGACGCGCGTTGAATGCGGGTCATGGGAATGGTGGAGCGAAATGACGACAACAGAGCACATCTTGGGAAGACCCGGGCACGTCGAATGAAGAGAGGCAGCCTTTGCGTATTCCACCCTTGGAAAAATAGAAGTGCGAGAATTCGCAATGGCGCTGCTCATCTTGGTCCGACTTCCTCTACTCGCCCTCTCATCCATTACTGTTTCCTTTATGAAGATGTTGCATACGAGGCATGGCATTAGTGGAGTTGGGCGGCCTCTGCGGTGGTCCGCTCGGCCATGCGCAGTTACTTCTCAGAGTAGTGGAGAGCCATCTCCTTTCCTCCTCCCTATAAACGGGAGCCCATGGTGAGCATTGCTCATTCACCTCTTCTCCTACCAGACCTCCAACCACTTTTGCCCTTCTTCCTCATCTTCTTCTTTTCATTTGAGTGCCACCATCTCATTGCCATGAGGCAGGGGTCGTGGTCGAGCCCGAAATCTTGTGGCCGGCTCGAGGACCTCCACCCAAACATGCACTATGGTCACAGCAGCAGGGTTCGGCGCCAGCTCCTGCGGAATGAGCGCGGCCCTGGGCCATGGAGGACGAGGCGCTCCGTGTCGAGGTGGTCACGATGGTTCTCCTTTCCCATCAACCCGGGAAAAGACCCCTGCATAGGACGTGGCGCATGAATTCGTGGTAGCGCTGCACCGACATCCCCATAGTTGGTTGCGACTTCCCAATCCTTCCGCTACTGCCATGGAGGGCAGCAGGCCGCAGGTCTGTGGCTCCACGCGTATGGTTGCTGCAACAGACCCGTCTAGGTGGTGTTCAAACTCTCCCATGGAAGCGCCATGTTGTTAACGTGCGGGGGGGGGGGGTCGTTTTCCCGCTCCCACGGTCTGGGTCCGGGGCCTATTCTGCAGTTCAAGTTTTATCGAGCTGCCACGCTCTTTGTGAAGTTGTTTGGGAGTTTCGGCAGCCGGCTAGAGTGCTAGTTGGAAAGATTAAGCAACGGCGAGCTTGACGCAACTAGGGATAGTAACGACGACGACAAGTCTCCCAACATCAATATCGAGGGCGATGACTCCAACTAGGCACGACGATGTCATGGCAGGATTCGAACGACGGTGCTTTGCCTAGGCTTGGCTGGTCTGGACTTGGCGCTCCATCCACGAGGCCTTGTTTCCAAATCAATCGCAAGATCATAGTGGCAGATGTCCTTTTGTATTTAAACAATATATCCTATATAATCTTGCAAAAAATGCAAAGAAAATTGTAGAGTACCATTCACTAAGATTTTAATTGCTATTATATCTATCACGTGGCCATTCTCCCTTATGTATGAATTTGCACTTGTATGCTTCCATCCCTACGCTTATTGGAAATGCATGCTGACGCATGTATTCTTGTCGTGAGCACTTTTAGAAATGGGTCCTTTAGCAGCTTGTCAATGGCACGGTTGATGTCTAGATCTCCTTGCCGTCCTTGCCACAGCTTCTCGGGTTGTCGAGCGGACTTGAAACAACAAGAAGCGTAGGAAGATCCGATAAGGTTTCCTTGAATGGAGGTTTTTCTCATACAAGTTGGATTGCTTCAATGGAAAAACAGCTCACAAAAAAACTTTGACTTAGCTTTTTCTTCATCGTATTCCTTGCTGCAAGGTGGCCGCCTTTGAATGCATTTGTAGGTGTCCATACCGTCACTCTACCCTCCTTGAATACATGTACGTGAGGGGCCCTTCTTCCTTTGGAGAAAAACAAAGAAGGAAAACTAGAGGAGGCTAGGAACCTTGGTGGTTTGGCAATTTCCTTAAGCAAGTTAGAAAGTGATGACAACATGTCATCTATGATACATAAAATTAAATATATACTCTGACAAGGAGTTGTAGAACACTTAGCTTTATTGACAATGCACAAGGTCTTCGCCTTGCTTTGTACAATGGATTACAAGCCTTGTCAGGACGACTTGTACAAAAGGGGTTGCCTGGCAGCCTGGCAACCATGCCTCATAGGTAGAATTTTCAAATATGCTCGATATTCCGTGAGTTTAGCACCGTAGTTCCATCCTCGGTCTCCAGGCAGACTACGCCAGGCTTGGTGACTTACACTACCCTGTAAGGGCCTTCCCACTGTGGCCTCAACTTGTTTGTTCCCTTCATGGACTGGATCGGATGAAGGACAATGTCACCTTTCTCAATGCCCCTGGCATGCATGCTCCAACAGTGATAGCAGAGCAGGGTTTGCTAGTACCAAGTGGCACGTAGCGTAGCCTGGTACAGTCTTTGTTGAGGAGTGTGGCATCATCTTGCCGCAGTTTCTATTTATGTTCTTCATCAAATGCTTGTACACGAGGTGACCCGTCTGTGAGTTCCATGGGGAGTGCCGCTTCTGCACCATAGACTAGGGATAAGGGTATCTTGACGATGGCTCGATTCGGTGTCGTTCTGATTGACCAAAGAATTGCTGGTAGTTCATCAATTCGGTGCCTCCCATGCTTGTGCAGCTTGTCGAAATTCCTCGCCTTGAGGCCCCACAACACTTCAAGATTTGCCCTCTCTACTTGGTCGTTGCTCCTCGGGTGTGCAACCGACACGAACCAGATCGTGGCGTCGATGTCCTCGCAGTAGTGCATGAAGAGGTTGCTGGTGAATTGCATGCCGTTGTGACTGATGATCCTGTTGGGTACTCCAAAATGACAAACAATCCCTCCGACGAACTTGACTGATGCTTGCGCCGTCACCTTCCTCACTGGCTCCACTTCGGTCCCCTTTGGAGATTTGTGATTGCTTCGAACAAGAATTCAAAGCCGCTCGCAGCATGGGGGAGAGGGATGACTATGTCGAGCCCCCAGACCGCAAATGGCTAGGAGAGAGGGATGGTTTGAAGGGCTTGTGCTCGCTCATGTAATTGTTTGGCGTGGAACTGGCATGCATCACACATAGTCACCACCGCCAAGATGTCTTGAAGGGTTGTCGGCCAATAGAAGCCTTGTTAGAGTGCCTTTCCGACAAGGGCACGTGATCCGGGGTTGGAGCCATAGATCCCTTTGTGTATCTCTAGCAGCAACTGTTATCCTTCTTCCTGGGGAATGCACTTTAATTTCACCCCATTTGGTCTTCTCTTGTACGCAGTGTTGTCCATGAACTAGTACATGCTTGACTTCTGGGCTACTCTTTCAGCTTCTTCTTGCTCTTTGGGAAGTTCACATATGTGGACGTACTGTACTATTTGCCGCGCCCATGCTGGAGGCTGTGGCTTGACGACAGGGACTAAAGGCATCTTTTCCACCGTGCGAGCGCTGGCTTCGATGACAAGGACCAGGGGTCTAGCAAAGCGTGCTACTCACTGGAAGACAACCTGTTGGTCTCGGCAACCCTCTTGGTGGAGACTGGTAGATCTTCGAAAGGTAGTCATCGGAACCCATTTTAATTTTCTTTGCTTGCTGATCCGATGGAGTAACGGATGTCTGAGTTAGTCGGAGTACAAAAGTACCTGGTTCTGGAGGCAACTTTCGAGCAACTTGTTTTGATACGTCATCGACAATGTTGTTCTCTACACATGGAATGTGTTCTGTTTGTAGAATATCAATATGCTCTTCCAACTTCCTCACGTCATCCACGTAGGCTTCCATCAGATGGCTTTGGTAATCCTTGTTGACTTGGCGCATAAGCAGCTGTGAATCTCCTTGGACTATCAACTTTGTGATGCCAAGCTCGGCTGCTATTCGATGACTGACAAGGAGTCCCTTATATTCTACCATGTTGTTTGTCGATACCTCCCAGGGAAAGTGCATCTCAACCACATATTGGAGGTGATCTACGGTGGGTGCGACGAGCAGCACTCTGGCTCTGGCGCCTTCAGTGAGAAAGCCCCGTCAACTTATCTTTCCGCCACTAGCGCGATGCTGACCACTTGATTAGTTGCCGCCAAGTATAGTTGCAACGACCCTTGTGGTCTTGGCGCGGCCGGTATTGGAGCTCATGATAGGTACTTCTTCAAATCTTGCAGCGCAGCCTCCACTTACAAAGTCTATTTTATTGGGCATGCCTTTTTCAGGATTTTCAAAATTTGCAGGGCGCGCTCTACATACTTGGAAATGAACATGCCGAGGGCATTGATGCAATCCACCAAGGGACATACGTCCTTGACGCATTTTGGTTTCTCTATCCTCTCAATTTCTTCAATCTTGGCGGAGTTGGCTTCTATCCCGTGCTGTGACACATAGAACTAAAGGAGCTCGCCGGATGGGACTCGGAACATGCACTTCTCAGGGTTGAGCTTCAAGTTGATTTTGTGCAAGTTTGCAAAGGTCTCTTCTAAGTCTTGAATCAGTGTGGCCTTGTCCTTGGTTTTCATGACTAGGTCATACATATATGCTTCCACATTTCTGTGTAGTTGCGGCGCAAAACCCATCTGGATGGCCCATGTAAATGTTGAACCAACACTCTTCAACCCGGAAGTCATACGCTTGAAGCAGTATGTGCCACACGGGGTAATGAATGTGGTTTTTTCTTCGTCTTCCTTGGCCATGAAGATTTGGGGGTAGCCAGAGTAGCCATCAAGGAACAAGAAAAGGTCACAACCAGTAGTTGAGTCTACTATGTGGTCGATGTGCGGCAAGGGAAAAGGGTCCTTTAGACAAGATTTATTGACATTCATGAAGTTGATGCAAAGTCTCCATTTTCCTCTAGCCCTCCGCACCACCACTTGATTTGTCAGCCACGTGGAGTGGAGAACGCCTCTGACCAGACCTCCTGCTTCCAGCTTCCTTATTTCCTTGGCAATGAACTCCTGCCGCTCTAGAGTTTGCTTCCAGACCTTCTCCTTGACGGGACGCACATGGGGCAAACGACAAGGTGGTGCTCGATCACCTCCCTGGGAACATCGGGGATGTCCGATGGTTGCGAGGCAAACACATCGACATTTTCTTGAAGGAAGGCGACGAGCACCCTTTCCTATTTGCTATCAAGGGTGGCACTTATGGTGAAAGTGTCGCCCTTGTTGTCCTCCTGCGCAGCCACTTGCTTCGTCTCATGGGTGGTCACCTTGTTTCTCTTGCTTCTAGCGGTAGAGGTCTTTGGTATGCCATCGAAGGGCATGCAACACTATGGAGCGCGCTTCCTAGAGTACTCAGCAATGTCCTTGCTGGATTTCTTGATCTTCTCCCCCCCCCCCCCCGTGAGCTTTTCCTGCAGGAGCAAGTGCCTTGTTGGTAGATGCTGCCACTACCTCCAAGAAGAGCGTGTCGATGCAGAGAACTGCATCTTTGTTGTCAGCATGGATGGTGATGATTCTCATTGGCCCTCGCATCTTCAGGGTGTTGTAGGCATGATGTGATGCAACCATGAATTTTGGCAGCGCCGGTCGGCCCAGTATTCCATTGTACGACAGTGACATCTTCTTGACATCAAAAACGACTCTCTCAGTCCTGAAATTGAGCTTGCTGCCAAATGTCGCCGGCAGAATAATCTTTCCCTTTGGTTCAGATCTTCCTGGGTTGACACCCTAGAAGGACCCTGTTGGCTTGAGATCCATGTGAGGGATCTGCAGCCACTTGATTACGTCGGGTGAGATCAAGTTCAAGATGGCCACACTATCGACCAACATCTTCGTGACCTTGAGGTTGTGAATTGTTGGGGATACCAACAATGGCACACACCTGATGGCAGTGATAAAGTCAGGGTGATCCTCAACGTCAAAAATGATTTGAGTGTTGAAGAACTTGAGGGGTTTGCTTGCGTGTGTGGTTGGTTCTGATGTGCTAATTTCAGAGACCCGGTGCTTGAGTTGCCGGTGGGAGGAGTGCAAAGACGCGCCTCCATCAACACACATGGCGTCTACTACCGTCTGGAACTCCCGCCCTTGTGATCCATCTTCATCCTCATCCTCATCACCATCCTCGTAGTCGGACTTCTGGTCGCAACCGCTCTCAATCTTATCTTTTTGCTGCTTGGGCTTGCCACGGTGACCGGCACGGCCACCACAGTTCTTCTAATCAGAACCACTTGCACCGCTCTCGCCTTTCTCCTTGTGATGCCTTTCATACTCTTGCTTCTCCTTTTCAACAAGTTGATCTACTTGGCGGCACTCGGTGATATCGTGGCCCTTGGTGAGGTAATCTTGCCGTATGGCCTGCTAGACTTCTCCCTCGTCGCGGCCTCTTCATCTCTGGAGCATGCGACACATTACTTGCCGGTCCCCTCGGACTTGGAAAATCCTATTTGATGCACTCTACGCACACCCTCATCAAAAGACTTGGGCCGACAAACTTTCGCTTGCCGATGGTTCCCTGCACTATTTTTTTGGGGTTTCTGTTTTTTATTCTTTTTTATTCTTTTTCTTTTTCTCTTTCTTTTTTTCCTTTTTTGAGGGTTATATTTTTTAACTCATATAATGTTTGAAAAACTTTCCTGAAATTGAGAAAATGTTCTTGCTTTCATAAAAATGTTCTAAATTGCAAATAATTGCCATTTTTCAGTAAAAATCATAATTTCAAAAAATGTTCACAATTTTAAGAAATGTTTTATATTTTCAAAAAATGTTCGCGGTTTTAAGAAAATGTTCTTTGTTTTGAAAATATGTTATTGTTTTCATTTTTGTCTTTTTTCCTTTTCCTATTTTTTGGTTGCCATTTTCTAATTTTTGTTTTGAATTTCAAAATGTGTTCTGGTGCTCAAAATTTTGTTCACAATTTATATTTAAATGTTTCTGCTTCAAAAAATAATTAGGAATTATAAAAAATGTTCTTGCTTTAGAAATGGGTTTATTATTTAAAAAATGTTCGTGTTTTGAAATTGTTCCCGTATTAAAAAAACTCCAGGCTTTTCCAAAGAATGTACCTTTTTCATAAATTGGTCTTCAAAAAATGTTCTAGTTTTCACATTTTTATAAAAATGTTCTGTTTTATGAAAAATATTCCTCTTTTTTTTATTTTTTTTATCATATTGGAAACTTGTTCAAACTTTGTTCACCAATTCTATAAATGTTCTTGATTTGAAAATGTTTGGATTTTTTTTAAAATGTTCTTCATTTTCAGAATATTTTTGCTTTCTCAAAAAATGTACTTAAGTTGGAAAAAATGAATGTTTCAAAAAGTGTACATAAGTTGAATAAATGTTCCCACATCAAAAATACATTACAAATTTCAGAAAATGTTCCTTATTTCATAAATTGGTCACAATTTTCAAAAACAATTATGGTTTTCACATTTTTTATAAAAAGTGTTACTTTCTTACAAATTTTTTCTATTTTTATAAATTTATTCAGAAATTGAAAACTTGCTCCTTCCTCACCACGTGCACACTTGTCATCCACGACATAGAGCTATACGACATTCCGCACCATGTCGATGCTCATCTCTTCGTGCATCCACCGGTTGTGCATGTTCGTTTGGAAAGCAACGATCACCATGGTAGGATGGATGTCAGGGATGTATGACTGAATCTCTGGATATACTTGAGGAGGAATTCACCATCTCTTTGGGAAGTACATGCAGGTTGCTGGACTGCCCTAGGAGTTTGTGACCCACATGGTATGCGCCAAGAACTAACTGCACAAATCCGCCCAAGAAGAAATGGATCTCTCCGGCAAGTTCGTCAGCCAACTCCTCACATTGGGCTTGAGCGCCAAAGGGAAGTAGTTGGCAAACACTTTATCATCTCGCCCCCCGGCAACCTGTACAACGATTGTGTAGATACGAAGGAACTCTGATCAGCTGATATTGTCATCATATTTCTCCGACAGCTCAGGCTTGAAGGGCCGCCTGGAGGGCTAGCGGACTTGTTGTAATTCATGGGTGAATGTAGGGCAACCTAGGCTCGTCAATAGTTGGATCCGCACGGTCATTTTGATTGGCGATGCGTTTCCCGAAGCCCCTCGATGGTGGTGCGTGCATCCTGCTTGCATGTATCCTTCAAGACCTCACCTTGGTCTCGCTTCTGACACGGGCCCGTTGATGCATCGGATACTTCATCTTGTGCATTGGGCCATTGAGATGGTTGATGTTGTTGCGAGGGTGACTCCATTGTGGCTGCCTTGCCGGTGTCACGCTCGATAGCGGGCCTTGCTAGAGCTGCATGGCGCGCTCGCAAGGGACCCTCCGGCATAGTCTTGTAGCGGTTCGCAAAGCTCAGCAGGCTTTGTATAGTCACCCTCCAGTCTTCCATCTTCTCTAGCACAGGCAGAAAGTTCAACAATAGCTTGGTCTGTGCCAGGTCCTCCTCCATGGTCTTGGGCATGGAACAACGCAAG
This sequence comes from Hordeum vulgare subsp. vulgare, assembly GCF_904849725.1. NCBI lineage: Eukaryota > Viridiplantae > Streptophyta > Magnoliopsida > Poales > Poaceae > Hordeum > Hordeum vulgare. Next base: position 312,159,004 of record NC_058524.1, read on the forward strand.
GCACGAGTGGTGCTTCGACTCCTGCTAGTGCCTGCAGGAATGCTCTCATGTCGTGTCGCATGTTGCATGCCATGCTCCGGAGGTTGACATGTATCTTGGCCCTCCGCCCCTTGGAAATGGGGCGCTAGGGTCTTGTCTACACGGCTCCCAGGGTTGTCGCCTCGTGGCCGCTGCTCACGGTTATCTTGTGAAGGACGCAACAGAGGCCCCGTTGTCGCTCTTGCTGTAGATGGTGCAGCTGTAGTGTTTTCTCTAATCACCGCAGGCACGTCTTGCACCATCGAGATGACGGGTCCGGGGCGCGACCTGCGGAACTCTGCATGGTGTTGTAGTTGCGCTCACCAGCTGGTGAGCACGATGGTCACCATGTCCACGTCACTTGTAGCCCTCCGATGGCAGCTTAGACGAGGATGGGACGGCCGCAGGTGCGCCCTTGACCTTCTTGTCAGCCATGGGTGTTGATGAATATGTTGATGAAGGCACGAAAAAGTTGACGAAGGTTAACATAAGCGTTCCCCCTACCTGGCGCGCCAATGATGTCGGGGTAACAACGATCTATGAGACCAGCGAAGTACCTTGTGGTTCAGGCGGGGTCACGCATGCACAAATAGCATCATCAACCTCATACGTTCTTAGGCATAAAACACCACATCCTGTGTTTGTTGATTATTCGAGTCCAACTACAGGAGCGCGACAACCCAGCAAGGATGCATGAGGAGTGCAACTACGCGTGCAAATGGGCAAAGTGTCGGCCATTCTAAAGGTAGCAATGGACCTGCTTTTATAGGGCAAGGGGTTACCACTATGGCTAAAATGGTCTTTTACATGGGTTGAACAGCGGGTTCTATAGCTTCCAAAACTACTAACATGACCTATAGTTGTAAGTACGTAACCACGATGGATTAGGTGAGGCGCATTAAATGAGCCATGAGGTGTCATGCTGGCAATGTCTTCTAGCAAAGGTTGCCTCTCCTTCCGTGACGTTCGTTCATCTACTTCTTATTCTCTTCCACGCCATGGGATGGGTGTCATTAAAGCTGCTTGAAGTCCCTGACCTTGCCGTAGACCTCTGTTAAGGCTCACCTAACTATCTACCCGCTCAACACCTTGCTAATGTTAACAATCAGCCAGATGAGGTGGAGGAGTTCTGCCAGGCGCAATGGCCGTTGGGTCTTCTTCCCCAGCAAGGCGACTTGTCGGTGGCTTAGCCTTGACGCTTAGTGTTGCGTTGGCTGCCGGCATGGTGTTTCCTTGCGGGGACACCACCATTGTGTGTGCAGAAATCAGGGTACTAAGGGAAGTACACCAACACATCAAGTATGATGAGACACTTGCACAATACTTGACCCACTGCTACAAGATCTTTGAGGATTTTCTTTTCGGTAATAGGGAAGTGACCGAAAAGTGCAAGTAAGTGATGAAAAGGTTTCTTCTCGCTTGAGTTCATCTTGATACAAGTTACAATATACGTTGTGGTCAGATCACTTAACTTCCTTCACGCCAAATTTCCTACCAATAGAAAGAACCTTTTCCAGTTTCTGCTCAATGACGGCTTAAACACAGAACAAAATCCATGTACATCTTGTTAATGATTTTCTCAAGATCCACCTTAGCCTACAAACTAGACATAAAGAAACAACATCAAGTATTAATATAGCGTTGAACGAAGAATAACATATGACCTACTATATGGCAGGTTGCACTACAAGAAGCACAATTAGGCTATCACACAAGAAGACGCAACTAGTGCATGCATCCCACACAACATATCCAGGAAGCACAATTATAATAATCACATAATCATAGTTGGTCAAGCGTTGGGTAACACAGCTAGCATACTGCACGAAGCACAACTTAGTGCGGGTAGGAGAGCTATAACCACAATAGAGTCATAAACAACCTACTGGTTCTCAAGAAGAACTAACCTACCGCAGGTAGGAGGTCCAACTAACATACTACACGAAACACAAGCAGCGCACCCGAAGCTTGCTGGAGAAAGCATACCCAACATCTCAACTATCGTAGGTAGCACACCTATAATGATTGTGGAAGCAGGTATAGCCTAATTCAGGGAGCACACATACATGTTTCCTATATATGTTGAGTGATATGTTGAATCACTTTAAAAACTTACGGAGTGTACAATTAGAGACAATTTTAAAATAAAAAAGTGGGACACATTCTCAAAGTGACTCACCGAAGATAACTTGCATTGTGGAACAAACTGTTCTAAGTAGGCTTCTAGTTTGGTACTTATTCTGAAAAGTTACCCTTCAAAGCCATTGGGTGGGTGGAAAGGCATGCACCTTATATCCTTCAACTGTGATGGGCAAGAAAACAAAAAAGTACAGGTCAAATTATATTAAGGGATGACAGCTAAATCATTCTGCCAAGGTAATAGTCTAGAGAGAAACAAATAATGAACCACACTAATAGGGTATTTCCAAAAAATTTCATACTTTATCGATAGCATGTCTAGGTTAGCGTAATTCTTAATAGCATATGTATCCCTAATAGCTAGCCTTGCACACAAATCATTTTCACATCTATCACTTTTATATCCGGGTACTCAAAATAGCTTATATGCCGGAGGCAAATAGGTATAAAAGGGGTCAGGTACTCAACACTTATAATGAAAGACATTGCAAAGAAAAAGGTAGTGAACCTACCACGGGTATCAATAGGCAACCGCACAAGGCACAATTGAATTCCTTATCCTTGAAGGTCTGGAGTGATGTCACGAACTTGTCTAGAGTAGCTCGATACCAATCATCGGATGAGATATCTCATGCTAGTCCTTCTAGAGCTACTAAGTAATCTGCGCTTACACATTGATATGTTGCCGGGCATAGAAATATTGCAGTTGCCAAACACGCTAAAATACTTCTCCTACTAGACGCGGGGTCATGAGATCAATAAGTTCTCTCATGTTTGGAGTCTGTGCGGCACAACTTCTCTCAGACTTAACCTGACACCTGAAAGCTTCTGAGCACTTTTTAGCAATCATTTTGCCTCCGAGTGGAATTCCCAATATGCGGTGCACGATGTAAGAGTTGATAAGGAATGTGAATCCACTAGGCAATATGAAAGATATGGAGCGACTGTCAAAGTAGCGGACAAGCCATCGGGCGAAACACCTTGGGAGCTCTTGGCAGCACAAATCTAGCAGGTCTCCAAAACCGATGTCTCGGACAAGTTGCTTATGATCGTTTGTCATACTGTCATAAATGGATATGAACTTCTTGAGGCTCAATTTTGTACTAACATATTCTTCATACTCAGCATTCCAACAGACGTGCCAAAAAATAACAATTGAACTTGAAGAAACGTGTTGATTGAACATATGTGACTCTGACAACTTACTCTCATAAGAGAGCATTCAACTTAAACGTCTTTTGAATAGGAAACACCTATTAGAAGAGAGTTACTCATTTTTGAAAGCAAATGCAACAACACACACGAGAATCACGGAAAGAACACCTACTGCGAGCCTGCAATTTGCTTCTTCCTCTTGTACTCCTCAACAAGCTCTTCGTGCGTTGTACGTTTGGACTCGGTCCTTAACATCTAAATTTCTAGTTGGCCAAGGATTATGAAATATTGTGTGACAACCTTTGTGCCATCCACAGACTTAGACTGGGTCTCCGAGAGCTGTGGAGTGGAGTCCATCTCATCCATTGCTACATAACGGTGTTGGGAACGTCGCATGGGAAACAAAAATTTTCCTACGCGCACGAAGACCTATCATGGTGATGTCCATCTATGAGAGAGGATGAGTGATCTACGTACCCTTGTAGATCGTACAGTAGAAGCGTTTAGAGAACGCGGTTGATGTAGTGGAACATCCTCACGTCCCTCGATCCGCCCCGCGAACAATCCCGCGATCAGTCCCACGATCTAGTACCGAACGGACGGCACCTCCGCGTTCAGCACACGTACAGCTCGACGATGATCTCGGCCTTCTTGATCCAGCAAGAGAGATGGAGAGGTAGAAGAGTTCTCCGGCAGCGTGACGGCGCTCCGGAGGTTGGTGATGACCTTGTCTCAGCAGGGCTCCGCCCGAGCTCCGCAGAAACGCGATCTAGAGGAAAAACCGTGGAGGTATGTGGTCGGGCAGCCGTGAGAAAGTCGTCTGAAATCAGCCCTAATTGCTCCATATATATAGGAGGAGGGAGAGGGGGCCTTGCCTTGGGGTCCAAGGACCCCCAAGGAGTCGGCCAAGCAAAAGGGGGGAGGACTCCCCCCCAAACCGAGTTGGACTTGGTTTGGTGGGAGGAGTCCCCCTTCCTTCCCACCTCCTTCCCTTTTTTTTTCCTTCCTCTTGATTTTTCTTCTCTTGGCGCATTGGGCACTTGTGGGCTGTCCCACCAGCCCACTAAGGGCTGGTGTGGCTCCCCCAATGCCTATGGGCTTCCCCGGGGTGGGTTGCCCCCCCCGGTGAACTCCCGGAACCCATTCGTCATTCCCGGTACATTCCCGATAACTCCGAAAACCTTCCGGTAATCAAATGAGGTCATCCTATATATCAATCTTTGTTTCCGGACCATTCCGGAAACCCTCGTGACGTCCGTGATCTCATCCGGAACTCCGAACAACATTCGGTAACCAACCATATAACTCAAATACGCATAAAACAACGTCGAACCTTAAGTGTGCAGACCCTGCGGGTTCGAGAACTATGTAGACATGACCCGAGAGACTCCTCGGTCAATATCCAATAGCGGGACCTGGATGCCCATATTGGATCCTACATATTCTACGAAGATCTTATCGTTTGAACCTCAGTGCCAAGGATTCGTATAATCCCGTATGTCATTCCCTTTGTCCTTCGGTATGTTACTTGCCCGAGATTCGATCGTCAGTATCCGCATACCTATTTCAATCTCGTTTACCGGCAAGTCTCTTTACTCGTTCTGTAATACAAGATCCCGCAACTTACACTAAGTTACATTGCTTGCAAGGCTTGTGTGTGATGTTGTATTACCGAGTGGGCCCCGAGATACCTCTCCGTCATACGCAGTGTCAAATCCCAGTCTTGATCCATACTAACTCAACTAACACCTTCGGAGATACCTGTAGAGTATCTTTATAGTCACCCAATTACGTTGCGACGTTTGATACACACAAAGCATTCCTCCGGTGTCAGTAAGTTATATGATCTCATGGTCATAGGAATAAATACTTGACACGCAGAAAACAGTAGCAACAAAATGACACGATCAACATGCTACGTCTATTAGTTTGGGTCTCGTCCATCACGTGATTCTCCCAATGACATGATCCAGTTATCAAGCAACAACGCCTTGTTCATAATTAGAAGACACTGACTATCATTGATCAACTGGCTAGCCAACTAGAGGCATGCTAGGGACGGTGTTTTGTCTATGTATCCACACATGTAAATGAGTCTTCATTCAATACAATTATAGCATGGATAATAAACTATTATCTTGATACAGGAATTATAATAATAACTATACATTTATTATTGCCTCTAGGGCATAATTCCAAGAGTCTCCCACTTGCACTAGAGTCAATAATCTAGCCCTCACATCACCATGTGAATTACATTGTAATAAATCTAACACCCATACAGTTCTGGTGTCGATCATGTTTTGGCCGTGGAAGAGGTTTAGTCAGCGGGTCTGCTACATTCAGATCCGTGTGCACTTTGCATATATTTACGTCCTCCTCCTCGACGTAGTCGCGGATGAGGTTGAAGCGTCGTTTGATGTGTCTGGTCTTCTTGTGAAACCTTGGTTCCTTTGCTAAGGCAATGGCACCAGTGTTGTCACAGAACAAGGTTGTTGGATCCAGTGCACTTGGCACCACTCCAAGATCCGTCATGAACTGCTTCATCCACACACCCTCCTTAGCCGCCTCCGAGGCAGCCATGTACTCCGCTTCACATGTAGAATCTACTACGACGCTTTGCTTGGAACTGCACCAGCTTACTGCACCCCCATTAAGAATAAATACGTATCCGGTTTGCGACTTAGAGTCGTCCGGATCTGTGTCAACGCTTGCATCGACGTAACTTTTTAAGGCGAGCTCTTCGTCACCTCCATACACGAGAAACATCTCCTTAGTCATTTTCAGGTACTTCAGGATATTCTTGACCGCTGTCCAGTGATCCACTCCTGGATTACTCTGGAACCTACCTACCATACTTATGGCCAGGCTAACATCCGGTCTAGTGCACAACATCGCATACATGATAGAACCTATGGCTGAAGCATAGGGGACGGAGCGCATATGCTCTCTATCTTCATCAGTTGCTGGGCACTGAGTCTTACTCAATCTCGTACCTTGTAAAACTGGCAAGAACCCTTTCTTGGACTGTTCCATTTTGAACCTCTTCAAAACTTTATCAAGGTATGTGCTTTGTGAAAGTCCTATCAGGCGTTTTGATCTATCCCTATAGATCTTAATGCCTAGAATGTAAGCAGCTTCTCCTAGGTCCTTCATAGAGAAACTTTTATTCAAGTAACCTTTTATGCTCTCCAAAAGTTCTACGTTGTTTCCAATCAGTAATATGTCATCCACATATAATATTAGAAACGCCACAGAGCTCCCACTCACTTTCTTGTAAATACAAGATTCTCCAACCACTTGTATAAACCCAAATGCTTTGATCACCTCATCAAAGCGTTTGTTCCAACTCCGAGATGCTTGCACCAGTCCATAAATGGATCGCTGGAGTTTGCACACCTTGTCAGCATTTTTAGGATCGACAAAACCTTCGGGTTGCATCATATACAGCTCTTCCTTAAGGAAACCGTTAAGGAACGCCGTTTTGACATCCATCTGCCAGATTTCATAATCGAAAAATGCAGCTATTGCTAACATGATTCTCACGGACTTAAGCATTTCCACGGGAGAGAATGTCTCATCGTAGTCAATTCCTGGAACTTGTGAAAAACCCTTTGCCACAAGTCGAGCTTTATAAACGGTCACATTAACGTCAGCGTCCGTCTTCTTCTTAAAGATCCATTTGTTCTGAATAGCCTTGCGGCCCTCAGGTAGTATCTCCAAAGTCCACACTTTGTTCTCATACATGGATCCTATCTCGGATTTCATGGCTTCTAGCCATTTGTTGGAATCTGGGCCCACCATTGCTTCTTCATAATTTGCAGGTTCATTGTTGTCTAACAACATGATTGATAAGACGGGATTACTGTACCACTCTGGAGCAGCGCGTGATCTCGTCGACCTACGTGGTTCAACAGAAACTTGAACTGGAGTTTCATGATCATCATCATTAACTTCCTCCTCAACCGGCGTTGCAATGACAGAGGTTTCCCCTTGCCTTGCGCCACCATCCAGAGGGATGAGAGGTTCGACAACCTCGTCAAGTTCTATCTTCCTCCCACTCAATTCTCTCGAGAGAAACTCCCTCTCGAGAAAAGTTCCGTTCTTAGCAACAAACACTTTGCCCTCGGATTTGAGATAGAAGGTGTACCCAACTGTCTCTTTTGGGTAACCTATGAAGACGCATTTTTCCGCTTTGGGTTCCAGCTTTTCAGGCTGAAGCTTTTTGACATAAGCATCACATCCCAAAACTTTAAGAAAGACAACTTTGGCCTTTTGCCATACCACAGTTCGTATGGTGTCGTCTCAACGGATTTTGATGGTGCCCTATTTAAAGTGAATGCAGCTGTTTCTAATGCATAACCCCAAAATGATAACGGCAAATCAGTAAGAGACATCATAGATCGCACCATCTCTAACAAAGTACGATTACGACGTTCGGACACACCATTACGCTGTGGTGTTCCAGGCGGTGTTAACTGCGAAACAATTCCACATTGTCTTAAGTGAGCACCAAAATCGAAACTCAGATATTCACCCCCACGATCAGACCGCAGGAACTTGATCTTCTTGTTACGATGATTTTCAACTTCACTCTGAAATTGCTTGAACTTTTCAAATGTTTCAGACTTGTGCTTCATCAACTAGACATAACCATATCTACTCAAATCGTCAGTGAAGGTGAGAAAATAACGATATCCGCCGCGTGCCTCTACGCTCATTGGACCACATACATCGGTATGTATGATTTCCAACAAGTCACTTGCACGCTCCATTGTTCCGGAGAACAGAGTTTTAGTCATCTTGCCCATGAGGCATGGTTCACACGTGTCAAGTGAATCAAAGTCAAGTGACTCCAAAAGTCCATCAGCATGGAGTTTCTTCATGCGCTTTACACCAACATGACCCAAGCGGCAGTGCCACAAAAATATGGCGCTATCATTGTTTACTCTAACTCTTTTGGTCTCAATGTTATGTATATGCGTATCGCTATCAAGATTCAATATGAACAATCCTCTCACATTCGGTGCATGACCATAAAAGATGTTACTCATAGAAATAGAACAACCATTATTCTCAGACTTAAAAGAGTAACCGTCTCGCAATAAACAAGATCCATATATAATGTTCATGCTCAACGCAGGCACTAAATAACAATGATTTAAGTTTATCACTAATCCCGATGGTAGCTGAAGTGACACTGTGCCGACGGCGATTGCATCAACCTTGGAACCATTTCCTACGCGCATCGTCACTTCGTCTTTCGCCAGCCTTCGTCTATTCCGCAGTTCCTGTTTCGAGTTGCAAATGTGAGCAACAGAACCGGTATCGAATACCCAAGCACTACTACGAGAGCCAGTTAAGTACACATCAATAACATGTATATCAAATATACCTGATTTTTCTTTGCCCGCATTCTTATCTGCCAGATACTTGGGGCAATTGCGCTTCCAGTGACCCATACCCTTGCAATAGAAGCACTCTGTTTCAGGCTTAGGTCCAGCCTTGGGTTTCTTCGGCGGATTGGCAACAGGCTTGCCGCTCTTCTTCGAATTGCCCTTCTTGCCTTTGCCGTTTCTCTTGAAACTAGTGGTCTTGCTCACCATCAACACTTGATGCTCTTTACGGAGTTCAGACTCTGCGACTTTCAACATCGCAAACAACTCGCCGGGAGACTTGTTCATCCCTTGCATGTTGTAGTTCAACACAAAGCCTTTATAGCTTGGCGGCAGTGATTGAAGGATTCTGTCAGTGATAGCTTCTTGCGGGAGTTCAATCCCCAGTTCAGCTAGACGGTTTGAGTACCCAGACATTTTGAGCACATGTTCACTGACAGACGAGTTTTCCTCCATCTTGCAAGCATAGAATTTATCGGAGGTCTCATACCTCTCGATCCGGGCGTTCTTCTGAAAGATAAACTCCAACTCCTGGAACATCTCAAATGCTCCATGACGCTCAAAGCGACGTTGAAGTCCCGGTTCTAAGCCATACAAGACTGCACATTGAACTATTGAGTAGTCCTCCTTACGTGCTAACCAAGCGTTCTTAACATCCTGATCAGCCGTAGCGGGTGGTTCATCTCCTAGCGCAGCATTAAGGACATAATCCTTCTTCTCAGCTTGCAAGATTAGCTTAAGATTACGAGCCCAGTCTACAAAGTTGCTTCCATCATCTTTCAACTTAGCTTTCTCTAGGAACGTATTAAAATTCAGGATGACTGTCGCGTGAGCCATGATCTACAACACAAATATATTCGAAGTGGACTTAGACTATGTTCAAGATAATTAGAGTTCAACTTAATCAAATTATATGCTAAACTCCCACTCAAAAAGTACATCTCTCTAGTCATTTGAGTGGTTCATGATCCACTTACACTATCCCAAGTCCGATCATCACGTGAGTTGAGTATAGTTTCAGTGGTAAGCATCCCTATGCTAATCATATCAACTATATGATTCATGATCGACCTTTCGGTCTCATGTGTTCCGAGGCCATGTCTGCACATGCTAGGCTCGTCAAGATTAACCCGAGTGTTCCGCGTGTGTAACTGTTTTGCACCCGTTGTATGTGAACGTTGAGTCTATCACACCCGATCATCACGTGGTGTCTCGAAACGACGAACTGTAGCAACGGTGCACAGTCAGGGAGAACACAATTTCGTCTTGAAATTTTAGTGAGAGATCACCTCATAATGCTACCGTCGTTCTAAGCAAAATAAGGTGCATAAAAGGATTAACATCACATGCAATTCATAAGTGACATGATATGGCCATCATCACGTGCTTCTTGATCTCCATCACCAAAACACCGGCACGATCTTCTTGTCACCGGCGCCACACCATGATCATCCATCAACGTGTTGCCATCGGGGTTGTCGTGCTACTTATGCTATTACTACTAAAGCTACATCCTAGCAAAATAGTAAACGCATCTGCAAGCACAAACGTTAGTATAAAGACAACCCTATGGCTCCTGCCGGTTGCCGCACCATCGACATGCAAGTCGATATTTCTATTACAACATGATCATCTCATACATCCAATATATCACATCACATCGTTGGCCATATCACATCACAATCATACCCTGCAAAAACAAGTTAGACGTCCTCTAATTTTGTTGTTGCATGTTTTACGTGGTGACCAAGGGTATCTAGTAGGATCGCATCTTACTTACGCAAACACCACAACGGAGATATATGAGTTGCTATTAAACCTCATCCAAGGACCTCCTCGGTCAAATCCGATTCAACTAAAGTTGGAGAAACCGTCACTTGCCAGTCATCTTTGAGCAAAGGGGGTTACTCGTAACGATGAAACCAGTCTCTCGTAAGCGTACGAGTAATGTCGGTCCAAGCCGCTTCAATCCAACAATACCGCGGAATCAAGAAAAGACTAAGGAGGGCAGAAAAGCGCACATCACCGCCCACAAAACCTTTTGTGTTCTACTCGAGAAGACACCTACGCATGAACCTAGCTCATGATGACACTGTTGGGGAACGTCGCATGGGAAACAAAAAATTTCCTACGCGCACGAAGACCTATCATGGTGATCTCCATCTACGAGAGAGGATGAGTGATCTACGTACCCTTGTAGATCGTACAGCAGAAGCGTTTAGAGAACGCGGTTGATGTAGTGGAATGTCCTCACGTCCCTCGATCCGCCCCGCGAACAATCCCGCGATCAGTCCCACGATCTATTACCGAACGGACGGCACCTCCGCGTTCAGCACACGTACAGCTCGACGATGATCTCGGCCTTCTTGATCCAGCAAGAGAGACGGAGAGGTAGAAGAGTTCTCCGGCAGCGTGATGGCGCTCCGGAGGTTGGTGATGACCTTGTCTCAGCAGGGCTCCGCCGAGCTCCGAAGAAACGCGATCTAGAGGAAAAACCGTGGAGGTATGTGGTCGGGCAGCCGTGAGAAAGTCGTCTCAAATCAGCCCTAATTGCTCCATATATATAGGAGGAGGGAGGGGGGCCTTGACTTGGGGTCCAAGGACCCCCAAGGAGTCGGCCGAGCCAAAGGGGGGAGGACTCCCCCCCCCCAAACCGAGTTGGACTTGGTTTGGTGGGAGGAGTCCCCCTTCCTTCCCACCTCCTTCCCTTTTTTTCCTTCCTCTTGATTTTTCTTCTCTTGGCGCATTGGGCACTTGTGGGCTGTCCCACCAGACCACTAAGGGCTGGTGTGGCTCCCCCAATGCCTATGGGCTTCCCCGGGGTGGGTTGCCCCCCCGGTGAACTCCCGGAACCCATTCGTCATTCCCGGTACATTCCCGATAACTCCGAAAACCTTCCGGTAATCAAATGAGGTCATCCTATATATCAATCTTCGTTTCCGGACCATTCCGGAAACCCTCGTGACGTCCATGATCTCATCCGGGACTCCGAACAACATTCGGTAACCAACCATATAACTCAAATACGCATAAAACAACATCGAACCTTAAGTGTGCAGACCCTGCGGGTTCGAGAACTATGTAGACATGACCCGAGAGACTCCTCGGTCAATATCCAATAGCGGGACCTGGATGCCCATATTGGATCCTACATATTCTACGAAGATCTTATCGTTTGAACCTCAGTGGCAAGGATTCGTATAATCCCGTATGTCATTCCCTTTGTCCTTCGGTATGTTACTTGCCCGAGATTCGATCGTCAGTATCCGCATACCTATTTCAATCTCGTTTACCGGCAAGTCTCTTTACTCGTTCTGTAATACAAGATCCCGCAACTTACACTAAGTTACATTGCTTGCAAGGCTTGTGTGTGATGTTGTATTACGAGTGGGCCCCGAGATACCTCTCCGTCATACGCAGTGACAAATCCCAGTCTTGATCCATACTAACTCAACTAACACCTTCGGAGATACCTGTAGAGTATCTTTATAGTCACCCAATTACGTTGCGACGTTTGATACACACAAAGCATTCCTCCGGTGTCAGTAAGTTATATGATCTCATGGTCATAGGAATAAATACTTGACACGCAGAAAACAGTAGCAACAAAATGACACGATCAACATGCTACGTCTATTAGTTTGGGTCTAGTCCATCACGTGATTCTCCCAATGACGTGATCCAGTTATCAAGCAACAACGCCTTGTTCATAATCAGAAGACACTGACTATCATTGATCAACTGGCTAGCCAACTAGAGGCATGCTAGGGACGGTGTTTTGTCTATGTATCCACACATGTAAATGAGTCTTCATTCAATACAATTATAGCATGGATAATAAACTATTATCTTGATACAGGAATTATAATAATAACTATACATTTATTATTGCCTCTAGGGCATAATTCCAACAAACGGTACATGGGACATTATCATTACTACCTCAACTAGCTAGGACAGATGTTAAGAGTTGTGTGACATTATCATTAACATCTCAATTAGTTGAGAAGATGTTAACTACAAGTTAACTAATGTAAGTACTTTGCACATCAACTTGTAGATGTAGATACATATATTCATTGACCTCTTTGGCTATCATAAGGACCAAGGGCGTTCGTAACACTATTAATAGCACGACCAGAATTAAAAGCAGCATGCATGTGACAAGTTAGAGTTGTGGTTAGTTGAGTAAAATCTCGATCGAAACTGTAAGTAATGCCCATCACCATTCTCTTGTGAAGCAATTCTACAACTCCCCGACCAACGACCCTGACCCCTGTGATTTTGAAAAATAGTTCGATTCGAATAGAAATATAATTCCCTCGCCATCTCTCTTGTGTTGCGTTCCCCACCCAACCCGCAGGAGCTCCTCTTGCCGAAAGTTTTTCTATCAAAATTTGAAATGGCATGTAAAGCACTGCAAGGAGGAAGAGAGAAACAATTATAAGGTGTAATGTGCTACCTCAAGAGGAGGCACACAACACGGAGGAAGAGGATCGACTATTTCTCGAGAGAGGAGGGTGGAGTAGAGAGAAATTCCTCAAGAGAGCTAGGATATCCAACCCCAAACTGTTATTGCCCACGCCAGATGGGGAGTGAATGAAGTGAGATATGGAATTCATTGACCGTCGGCCCTATCGGTTAGTCAGAGCAACCATTGGAGAACCCGCTTGTGAGTACGGCTCAAGTGCATCTAGGACCTTCCTCGTAGATGCCCGAAAAGTGACCCCACTAGTTTGGCGGAGAAACCTTTGGAGGACCCATATGTGAGTACGATGACTCATTTCCAGCTCCAGACTTTTCCTACACGCAAAGAGCGAAGCAGGTTCTCTTTCTTTTTCTGTGTCTCTCTCCCTCTCCCCCCTCTCTCTTTTTCGGTCTCTTGTTCAAATTCAAATTTATTCACGGAGATTTGCTAGTTTCCTTGATCAACAAAGTAGATCGCGCACAAAATTGACGTGGATCCGGTCTCAGTGATCTGGGAATAAGATTGAGCAAACAAAGGTTAGTTAAAAACCGATCAAGTCTTCCTGTGGTGAATCATGGCGGTTGAGGGACATTCAATTTTTGACACTTGGTGTTTTTCTTTTTTCCCGATGAACTAGCATGCTCGTGGCAATATATTTATGTCTTGGTCATCCGTATTATATGTTCTTGTTAGTTTTTGTATCCTTAAATTTTTGAAGGGCGCACGGTTTCATTTGGCTCGGACGAGCAGGTAGTGTGGGGCATAATTTGAATTCGCCCCTTTCTTATATAATCGACAATCCAACCGCCTTAGTTGGTCTTCATGGGAGGTGCAAAAATAAGTTGCAAGTTGTACTTGTAGTATGAGATTCATTGTGTCGCAATTGTTAATTTCCCTAGCCTTGTGGTGCGTGAGGAAGTAAAATGCTTTGTTCTATGTTTGTTTGTGAGCATGGATACTTTGCAGGAATAGGTTGTTGGTTTACTAGATTTCATGGTGATCTTTTGATGTAAGATGTAGTGCCAGATTAGCATAAGGATCTTACCTACAATTAGGATCCCATGTAATCTCTCAAATAAAAAAAGTTTTATATCTAAATTCTAGAGAACTAGAAATGTATCCTGATTCTATTGTAGTAAACAGAAGTTAGTTAGAAACCAGCTAAAAACGAGCGTGTTCAACAACACCAACACGGTGTAACAAGTTGTAGCTATTGTATAACGTTTTTCCTACAAATGTTCAGGATCGCATGACGTGATCAGGGCAACAAGGTTAGTTGTAACGACTAAGATGCGACTCTTTCTTTATTTGGGGGCGAGGACTCAAAAGGGCAAAGAGGCACATCTAAGTGTTTCGCAAGCACGATAAACATCGCAATACATAATGGATGGAAGAGTAATAAGATTTTGTTTAAACTCGCCACAACCTATATTACAGAGTCACACAGTCATACATTATTCAATTGGAAAGCACGGTCTGACTATGGACAAGATAAACGACAAAAGCTAATGCTATCCTGCCTTGCTAGGCCCACGATCACGACCGAGTGACTCTAATCCTCGGGATACGTCACCAACAACCTACAACTGTCCTCGTCGAACTCCCACCTCAGCTCGGTATCCTTGGGAACGCCTACATCTAGGGTACCTGTACCTATCCCTGGTCTAGCCACAATGTTCTGCCATTGGGCTACACTCGTGTAGCTGCTCTACTAGGGGTAGTAATGCAGATGTGTTGCTTCTTCTACTGAGCAACACCAAGGAAAACAAAACTAAAAAGGGGCACGAGGGGGACACAAACTGTCACACCCTGTTTTTGCTATCACTTGTGTGTATTGTAAAATTCTGAGCTTGTTAAAACTTTTTCAAAACTAATGTTGTGAGTGCCATGATTGACATTGTAAGCTTGTATGCTCATGTGAGGATTAAAAACCCTAAATCCCTTGGTATTATTACTGATTTCGAAAAACTTTTGATAACCAAAGTAAAACCACCTGCATGTCCTTGGTAGCAAGCAGTGCTACTACTCATATTTGGTAATCTGATTTTTACCCATCTTTATACTTCAAAACCACAAATATAATTATTCTTGTGATTATTTTCCTAATTAAATAACCTGTCCATTTCTAAGGTCAGAATTGGTATTCCAACATGGAAAAATACTTTTCTGCCTTGGAAAAATTTGACTAAATTTAGAGATGATCAGAAGGACATACATTTTCCGTACATAGGATTTTAAACCCCATTTTATATTAAATTTATTGACTAAAACTATAAAAGCTATTTTTGTCTGTTTTAGCATTTTGAAATATTTCCAAAGGAAATATTCTCAATAAATTCCTAGAAAATTCCAGTGGTATCCCTAAGCCTTGTTTGGTGTCCACATAAAGTTTCATCTTGATCAAACATGGATAAGGACCACAAATAACCCAAAAACCATGTCTGTCCAGAATCAAGTTAGAGCAACTCTACATAGCAAAGTTTGTCCAATGAGTCTAAAACTTTGCAGGAGTGCCTAATACCTCAAATGAGGGTTCCACACCAAAAACGGGATTTGTGGGACTTAGTTTTCCCACACTCCCTTTGGAATGAACAGATCTGGTCATATTGGAGTGATTTCGAGTTTACAAAGCTAAACTTGTCCTTTGGAGCTCAAATTTGGTGGAACTCGTGAGACCGTGGTTTCAATCCCGACCTCTCTCTGCATCCCCATGCACGCCACGGTGACTCACCGGTGCTCCCGAATCTGCTCACCGTCGCGGGCCTATAAATAGCCCTCCCCCTCGCTCCAGCATCCCTCAGATAGCTTCGCCACATCCACTAGTACCTCCCTAGACACCCCAGCAAACCAGCAGAGCCCCGGTGCTTGAGATCGACCGAGGCCCCTCCGCCTCGGAGCTCCGGTCGATCTCCGGCTACACGACGGCTCCTGCGCCCCTCGACCCACCAAACTGACCCCCTTAATGCCAGGAAGCTTTCCCCCAACTCGCCCGAGCTTTTCCGTGTCTCTAGCCTCTCCCTCGACCACTTCCCGAAACTCCTCCGTCATGGCCTCCTCGTCGCCGGCGAACTCCTGCCTCCCCATCGTTGTTTCGACCACCAGCAGGTAGGCGACGGTCAGGCGGACCCATTCCCGTGTTCATTGGAGCTTGAGCGCGTCGACAACCTCGTCGGTGTCCTCCTCCTCCTCTCTGGCTGGAGGTAGGAGACGACCCCGATAGGTGTGCCCCACCTGTCGGTGGCCTAGCCTCCACCCACACGCTGGCCTCGGCCACTGACCGCACGGCCCCGCATGTCAGGTTCAAACCTGACGGTGTGCGTGCGCCTGGGCAGGCCGTCGGCTGGCCATGGGCCAACCCAGCTCTGGGCCGAGCCAGGCCAGGAGCTGGTGTGTTTTCTTTTTATTTTTAAAACCTGGATTTCTAAGATTTTTATAAAAACATTTAACCAGTGTAAAAATATAATTCTTCCAATATTATTTTTCTAAAAATGTGATCTATTTAATGATATGCTTAGATGAATTTTTCCAGCAACTATTTTATTTTATAATATTAAAAAGGGCTAAACTGGAATAGTTTTGCTTCTGCTTGGTTGTTTTCAAAAATATTTCTTCAAAAAAACTAAGAAAAATATTTTTTAAATGATATCTTAGATTTATCAGTAATAGGGAACATTTTTAAAATGACTTTGTGGACTGTTTCTGTGTGAGCTATTTCTTATTATTGTTTTATCGACGATAGAAAATCCGTGTGACGAGGGAATCAGAGCGGAAGACCTCGAATACCCCGGATACTTAGCTCACCAAGGCAAGCAGCCCTTTGACCATGACTGAGCATATGTTACGTTGCATGATAAATAGCAAGTATTTCCGTTGCATATGAGCATAAGTGCCGGTAATCATTTGATATGATTTCACTGAAGGCTCCCCCGGAGCACATGCATTGAGCTTGACCCTACCCCTTAGGGTCATGCTAATACCATGTTGGCAAGTAAAGATAGAAGTAGTATTATTCATGAGCATGTTTATATTGTCATAAAGCAAGAGTTTATGAAAACCCCATCGGGTGCCACTAATGCCCGGGGTGATGATAAGTTAGGTGGTCACTTTTGGTGAAGTGATGCACCCGGTATTTGTGTGAGTAAGGTTTCGGAAATGGGATTAGATTTATGATGTGTCGACCATCCCAACCTTACCAATACGACCATGTTACCCCTTATGGGACGGGGCTATGTTAATTAGTCTGGTCGGTGCTAGTAAAGAGCCACATTACTAGTGGCGGTAGTGCTGTGTGGTCACTCTCGTGATGGGGTCGTGCTGGGTAGGACGACTATGCCATTTTTATGTCACATCCCTAACCCTTAAGCAAGATAGCATTGTGCTCATGTCTTCTTTGCATTTGCATCTAAGAAGTTTCAACAAAAGCAACAAAGTGGCAAGGAAAAAAACTCAAAACCCTAGCCACCATTTCAATTAAAGGAAATCTCAAACTAGTTCAAAATCAATGAACCCAAAATGGCCTTAAGAAATGTTCAAACTTTCTGATAAATCATGAAAGTAAATGAGCATTGGAGAAAACTATTTTCTTGACACTTTAAGCATTTTAAATAAATGGAAAAGGCTACTGGTTTCAAGTTTTAAATTTGAAATCAGAAACTATAAATTTCCAAAAATGTTGAAAACCTTGGAAATGGTTGGGGATATTATAACAAATACTTCAGGAGGTCTAAAATAATTTTTACTTTTTGTTTTGGAGCTGAATTAATTGGCAAAACAATAATTAGCAAAACAGAAAAACAAAAACAGAGAAAATGGAAAAAAAAACTTACCTGTCGCCTAAGCCTGGCCCGGCCCATCCCTGGCTCGTCCCCTCCCTCGCGCCAGTAGGCAGCAGGAGGTGGCCGCCGCCCCCTCCGGCGCGGCCACGCACCTGCGTGCCTGCCTGGCCGCCGCCTCGCGCTGGCGACGACGGGGATAAGCCCCCCAGAGCCTCCCCTATCCATTCCCCGCCTCGGGTCTCCTCCTCCTCCTAGATCTCTTCCTCCTCCTTGCTGCCGCCATTAGAGCCGAGCTCGAGCTCGAGCTGCCCGTGCCCCTGGCCATAGGATTCCCTCCCAGAGCACGCCATTAGCTCCGCCTCGTCGCCCTGGTCATCTCTGCAGAAGCCGAAGCTTCCTCGAGCCCCGCAACGCCGTCGTCTTCCACCTCCGGCCGCCGGACCTCTCCCGTCGATTTGCTTCCTCCGGCGCATCCCCGAGCCCCTCTTCAGCACCATCGGAACCGCCGTGAGCTCGTCGTCGTTTCCCCTCTCGCCCCACACTCTCCCGTGCATCGTATCCTAGTTCCCCACCAAGGCCGAGAGCTTCTCGCCGCCGGCCATGTCGCTGCCGTCGCTGTGATGACCGATCCACGCGCCCGAGCTAGGATTCGAGCTCCTGGAGCCTCCAGGAGCGTGTCGAGCCCTCCATCTGCCGTCCCCGTGCCCTAGAACTGCCCCGTATAGAAGGCCGAGCTTCGGCCGCCACTCCGGCTCGTCGCTAACGCCTCTTCCGGCGAACCTAGCCTCCCCAGATGGTCCTGCCAGATCGGCCACTTCGCGAGCATGTTGTAGCTGCAAACCGCGTGCGTTTTGGTGCTGTGCAGCGCCGTCTAGGTCGCCTCCGGCGAGCCCTCCGCCGCGGGCCTGGTCGTCGGCGACCACCCGCCGGTGGGGGTCGACGTGGCAAGCTAACCCAGCAGCTTAGGGACCTAATCACTCGCTGACAAGTGGGCCGAAGGCCAAGTCAAACCTCAGTTAGGGGCTGGTCAGCGCGGGATTAGTCCCAGAGAGGCTGACCAGTGGGGCCCCCCTGTCAGGTTTGACCTGAACAGGTCGGCTGACCTGCTGACGTCAGCCTGAGGCAATAAATAGAATTTCGAGTATAAAACTAATTTAGGAAATTGCTAAAAATTGTAAAAATCATAGAAATTAATCTGTAACTCCAATGAAAATAATTTATATATGAAAAAGTATCAGAAAAATTCAAAGATTCTGATTATGCTATTTTCAACTATGTTTGAAAAAGTTACAGAACCCTAAATTGTGGAATAAGGAATAATTCAATTCTTATAATTACTTTTTAAATGGAATTTGGAAAATTATTCAAATTTCATTATGAATACAATGATCACACACTGTCCTACTTACAAATCAGTACCATAACATGACATTTCATGCATGCTAACATCAAGTTGATCTGAGCATCAGGTCGAATCAATTAAAACGGTATCCGAGAATACCCCGTTTGAATTGCTATTTGAATGTGATTCAAATCAACTCTAAACCTAATACATGTTGGAAATAATAACTTATCACCTTGCATTCTCATGCTATGCTCATGCATCATTTTGAGTGCATATGATTGTTATTGAATGTTGCCATTCATTTCGGTAGGCTCCGCACCCCCGGATTCCACCGAATATCCGTCTGACGGATATCGTTCCTCCTTTGAGCAACAAGGCAAGCAACCCTTTTGATCATCCCGATAAATCCCATGTTCTTGCTCCTGCACCAATTTATTGCATTAGGATCAAATGCTTCAACTGCTTTTGCCACGATAGTTGGACCCACTTCCTTTGCATGACTTAACCTTGTCACAGTAAATAGCCAAACCTTGCAACCTAGCAAACCTGGTAGTTGCTTGACCTATGATGTGCCTTATCCTGCTATGCATGCTATGCTTAGAGCTGTGTATGGTCTGTCATCTGGGAGATGAACAGAATTGTGGAATATGTTCGGTGAGCAAAGGTTGTGTGTTGAACTTGATTTGGTAAAGGTACCGGTGAAAGGCTGTGTAGGAGTACATGGCGGGTTGTTTCATTGGAACCGTCCTTAGGAACTGAGTTCTGTCTATGTAATCCCAGACTAGATACTACCACATGCTGGGCCCTGAAACATGACCCCGCTCGGCCTATTAATCGCGTAGTACTCGGTCCAGGAGTTGCAAGTAGTTTCTAGTGTTTATAGTAATGCTGGAGGCCGTGAATGGTGCTGACCTGAGAGGTGGGCCGTGATGCGGTAGGCAGTGGCACGGTGTACCAAGTGGCACCCGGATGGTGGGCTTAGGAACCCTGCACACATCGTTTGAGGCCGTGGCGGAAACCTCGGCCGGACTTCGTACGTGTTACTCTCAGATAGGCGATAAACCTGGACTAGGTACTAGTGTGGTTAACGGTCGTGGCCGACTCCCTCGCTGGGCTTCTGCTTGAAGGTTGCCGAGGTGCATGACGTGCACATGGCGATAAGTGGCGAAAGCGTGTGTGACGAAGTACACCCCTGCAGGGTTATGATCTATTCGAATAGCCGCGTCCGCGGATATGGACTACTTGGAGACATATGTTGTTCATAGATAACTTCAATGGCTACTCATAAAATTGTCAAGATAAGCGTGAGTGTCGTGGACGGCATTTCCGTATGGAGACGGAATGATTCCACGATAGTGTATTGTTGTGGTGTTAGTGGACTCGTGTGCGAGAAATCAAGTTGTCAAAACTAATTTCAAAATGCAAGTTGTCTAGCCACGAGTCAAATGCCGGCTTCCCGCATGAAACCCCACAATACCTTTTGATACCTTGCATGAGTAGTTAGTTCTCCCAAAGTCTTGCTGAGTACCTTCGTACTCATGTTTGCTTAATAAATGTTGCAGAGATTGCTAATGACCCTAATGGAGGATTCTTCGTAGACATCGACGACGATGAGTAGCTGGTGTCCCAGCTACGATCTGGCCCTACGTCGGCTCTGTAGTATAGTCAGGCCATGTGCCTTCTAGTTGCCCTGTCTGTACCCAGACAGTTTATAACTCTTCCGCTGGCTTGTATTTGTACGACTGCTATAGTGGGTCGAGAGACCTTAATGTGTAATATTATGTGTGTGGCTCTTCCGAGCCTCTTAAATAAAGGTTGTATGTTTATGGTTATGTTGTGATGCCATCGATGTATCTATACATATCGGTATGCCATGCGTACGTGTGTCTTACTTGATATGTATGGGGTTCGAATACCTAGTCGTGGACTTTAGTAGCACTCCTTACAAGGAAATGCCCCTTTGTGATCCAACGAGCCTTGGTAGTCCGCTACTGCTCCGGACACATTGGTTGACCGGCATGTGTCCTTCTTAGCTGCTGTGTCTGTCCTCTTTGGGGAAATGTCACGCGACGTAATGGAGTCCTTGTAGCTTGCTATGACTCGTCTACATTCGCTGATGACCGACACCTGCTTTGTTGGGTCATGTATGCCTGTCCTTGTGCGGAACTGCCACTTTGGTTTATGACTAGACACGTCGATCCGGGTTCTTTGACATTGGATTGCTAGCGACACCTATCGCATACGTGAGTCAAAAGACGCAAACGGTCCCGGCTAAGGTAAGGCTGCAGCCGTGGAGTTAACCGTGCGTGAGACCACAAAGATATGCGATGTGTTACAGGCTGGATTCCTATGGCTTAGGATCGGGGCCCCGACAGCGTTGGTATCAGAGCCTGACTGACTGTAGGATTACTAAGCCAAACTGGTCGAAGTTGAGTCTAGAATTGCTTTAGTTATATATAAGGGAATTGGTTGTGGAAGGGAACGTAAGACTCTTGTTCTCTTCTCAAGTTATTCTATTCTGGTCATCCTCGTCTTTTCTGCGGGAATTAAGGACTAGGTTACTCATCTTCTCCTAGGCTCGTGTTTCTGATCGGTAGCTTATAGGACTACGGGTCAAGAGCTATTGGGTTTCTTTTATTCCTAGGAAGCAGGAAGTAAGTTTGATGATCAGAGAGTTGAACTTGATAGTTGAGTGGTTACGCTATTCCATTTTGGGTTGTCTCAAAATTTGTTTTTGAGCATTTACAGCCGTTATGCTGCCCAATTTTGCATTCAGAGCTCTAATGCTTTTGCGTTACTCTCTATTTACAGATGCCTGGCCGTCCTTCTCGTCAGGTGGTACGTCTGACCAGGTGCATTGATGTGCCGGTTCATACGGCCATGCTGGTCAGGGTGATGTCGGTGTGCGGTTACCGCTGGTACCCCGAGTACACAGTGGAGGAACAGTACCGGGACTTCAACCAGAGCCAGTACATCTGCACTGTTAGGGTATTCCCAGACTACCCTGGAGTGGAGAAGCCAATCCATTGGTCCTATGGGTTGGGGGTCACCGTTGAAATGGCACTACAGGATGCTGCCTATTCAATGCTGACTATTATGAGAGCGAGACATGCACTGCTGCAGAATTCAGAGTTCTGCTATGTTCCGGCCTCTCAGCCTGGTGAAGAGGGATACCTCAGTGGAGTCTATTTTGATCCTTCTATGGAGGATCCACTTCTGCAGTCCACTGTTGAGAGGCTAGAGAACAGAGACAGGGATCCTCGTGCTCTCCGCATGGAGCTTTATGCTACCCGTGCCCGTCTGTGGACAGCTTTGACGCAGCTGGCACCGGTAGTCCAGACAGGGTATGGAGAGATGGAGATGCTGAACCCTGTTAGGACCCATCTTCCGGCTCACGTTGACTGGCCAGCTATAGGAGGAGTCACACCTCTTCGGGGACCCCTCTTACCACCAGTCAGGGGACCAAGGCCACATCCGTGTCCTTATGGATCCCAGGGATCTCAGGCTAGAGTGTTTCCTGATCCGCAGGTTGAGCTTCCAGGTCATGGAGGTAATCTCTATGAGATGTTCTATGCGGATGCCTGAGCCGTGAGCGGAAGGATAGTATGGTAGTAGCCGTACGTTCACAGTCCTGCGTGACTTGTGAAGTATGGTAGTAATGTGAAATGAATTCCGGAGGCCTAGATAAATAATGTATAGGAAGCTTGTAAGCCTCTGATGAGTAGTTCCACCATTTCAGTAGTTTGCTCTTCGGGTAAGTTTGTACTGAACTATGTAAGGGTGTGTATGAACCATGGTGTATATATAGCAGTTGCTTGTTACCATGTTGTTCGGATATTCATTTCCGCATTCCGTGTGTTCAGTACATTCTTAATCCATAGCTAGTATTGATATGATATTGGTCTAAGCTATGAGTTTGTTTGTCAGGATGGTGTTCACCAGGTTGAACCGTGCCCCTGCTCATGAGCAAGGTGAGGGTAGTCAAGCGTCGCAGGAAGAACTGCCTCACCCACCTTCTCTGGTAGAAGTGATGCTTGAGGCAGAAAGAAACAAAAGGGAGACCAACCGACTGCTAGAGCGTATTGAGCAGAATACGGCTCGACAGCCTAGGAATGCCGGAGTGTCCCTCAATGACTTTGTGAAGTTGAATCCTCCAAAGTTTCATCATTCCGTTGATCCCCTCGACGCTGATGACTGGCTGTGCAGCATCTCACGCAAGATCCGCTCGGCGAATGTGTCTGAGGCCGACAAGGTGACCTTCGCGGCGTATTTCCTGGAAGGACCCGCCAATCTGTGGTGGGAGAATTTTGAAGCTATGCGTCCCGCTGAACTAGTGGCCACATGGGCAGACTTCAGTGCAGCTTTTCGTCTGCACCATATTCTAGAGGGCCTGATGGGCAGAAAGAGAGAGGAGTTCTGTGCCTTCACTCAGGGCAAGTTGTTTGTGGATGCCTATAGCCGCGAGTTCGGTAACCTCGCCCGCTATGCAACAGAGGAGGTGTCTACTGAAGCCAAGAAGCAAGCAAGATTCCGTAAGGGTCTGAGCCCTGAGCTCCGTCGAGACCTGCGCCTCCATGAGTGTGCAAGTTTGAAGCCCTGGTCAACAAAGCGATCAGTGCGGAGACTGGTCATACTAACTTCGAAGCCACAAGGAAGCACTCCCGTGACTTTGGCTCATCTTCTGGTTCCGCCTTTCCAAAACGCAGGCTGTGGGTTCCAAACAGTTCTCTGCCGCCAAGATACACTCCGAGGCCATCCTACGTGGCGCCTCAGACGAATCAGGCCAACCCTCCAGCAAAAGCTTATGGTGGTCTAGCTAGCAATGCTGCACCACGTGCCAACCAGGTGATATGCTATAAGTGTGGAGAACCAGGGCATTATTCCCGTGAGTGTCCTCAAAATGTGGGTGCCAAGAAACCCGGAAAGTTCGTCGGGCAGGCCAAGTCGGGCAAAGCTTATTATGTGAAACCAACTCCTGCACGTGGCCGTGTGAACTATGTGTCAGCAAAAGAAGCTGCAGAGGATCCCTACGTCATGCTGGGTACGCTTCTTGTTAATCATCACCCAGCGTCCGTTCTCTTTGACACTGGGTCTTCTCATTCCTTCATTTCAGAAAGTTATGCACAGTTGCATAACATGTCATTTTGTGATATGCCAATCCCATTGGTTGTCTAAACCCCTGGTAGTATATGGCAAACCTCTAGGATAACCTATGACAATGAAATTCTAGTAGACAGGCTAGTTTTTCTAGCCTCATTGATAGCATTGAAATCTTCGGATATTAATATCATCTTGGGCATGGATTGGATGTCAGCTCACTATGCCAAGATTGATACTCATTCTAGAAATGTCTAGCTTACCCATCCCTCGGGTGAGATAGTAAATGTCTCTACTCGAGTTGCCAAATGCCAAATCTATTTCCTAAATGCCAACCCTCTTCCGGAACTTGAAGACATTCCGGTAGTCCGTGACTTCCCGGATGTTTTTCCAGAGGAACTGCCAGGAATTCCACCTGACAGAGATGTAGAGTTCGTGATAGATATTGTTCCGGGAACTGTCCCAATAGCCAGAAGACCTTATAAGATGGCACCCCTGGAGCTAGCCGAACTTAAAAAGCAACTAGATGAGGCCTTGAACAAGGGTTTGATTCGTCCTAGCTCTTCTCCTTGGGCTTGTCCCGTCCTCTTCGTCAAGAAGAAAGACGGAACGGATCGGATGGTTGTAGATTACCGACCAGTTAACCTGGTCACCATAAAGAACAAGTATCCGCTCCCCAGGATCAACGACCTGTACGATCAGCTCGCTGGATCCTCAGTCTTCTCCAAAATGGATTTGAGGTTGGGATACCATCAAATCAAGATTAAGAACGGGGACATTCCAAAAACGGCTTTTGTTACTCGTTATGGCCAATATGAGTACACTGTGATGTCCTTCGGTTTAACCAATGCCCCAGCCACCTTCTCTCGGCTGATGAATTCGATCTTCATGGAGTATTTGGATAAATTCGTCGTGGTGTACCTCGATGATATTCTCATCTACTCGAAGAATGAACAAGAACATGCCGAGCATCTAAGGCTGGTATTGATGAAACTTCGAGAACATCGCCTTTATGCCAAATTTTCAAAATGTGAATTCTGGTTACCAGAAGTGACCTATCTAGGCCACGTAATCTCTGGTAAGGGTATTGCTGTCAATCCCGAGAGAGTTCAAGCTGTCCTTGATTGGACTCAACCTGAATCGGTTAAGCAAGTTAGGAGTTTTCTTGGTCTAGCGAGCTATTGTCGCCGCTTCGTCGAGAATTTCTCCAAGGTTGCAAAGCCTCTAACTGAACTCCTCAAGAAGGATAAAAAGTTCGAGTGGACACCACAGTGTGAGCATAGCTTTCAGGAACTGAAAAGACCCCTGACTTCCGCACCTGTGTTGCTACCACCAGAGTTTTCTAAGGACTTTGTTATCTATTGCGACGCCTCGCGACAAGGATTAGGTTGCATTCTCATGCAAGATCGTCATGTGATCGCATACGCATCTCGACAGTTGCGTCCACATGAGGATAATTATCCCACACATGACCTTGAGCTTGCAGCTGTGGTCCATGCACTAAAAACCTGGCGACATTACCTTTTGGGTAATCGTTGCGAAATATTCACTGATCACCAAAGTCTGAAATATATCTTCACCCAGCCGGATTTGAATCTCAGGCAAAGACGGTGGGTTGAGTTGATCTCGGATTACGACTTAGGGATAACTTACACCCCGGGGAAGGCCAATGTTATGGCCGATGCACTAAGACGTAAATCTTATTGTAACAATTTGATGCTACAACAAGGTCAACCACATCTCCATGAGGACTTTCGGAAGTTGAATCTTCATATTGTCCCTCAAGGATTCCTTTCTACCCTGGTGGCGAAGCCTACTCTTAAGGATCAAATTATAGCTGGCCAAAAGCGTGACAAGGGTATATCACGGATCAAGGAGAATATTTTTAGCGGAAACGCTAAAGAATTTTCCATGAATGATCAAGGTGTTGTGTTCTTCCAGAATCGTTTAGTGGTTCCTAAGAACCCACATCTAAGGCAGTTAATCCTTAAGGAGGCTCATGATTCTCCTCTCACCATTCATCCCGGTAGTACTAAGATGTATCAGGACCTACGCCAGAGGTTCTGGTGGACTAGGATGAAGAGAGAAATTGCTGAGTTCGTTGCTAACTGCGATGTTTGTCGTCGAGTTAAGGCAGAACATCAAAGGCCTGCTGGCACCCTTCAACCTCTAGCTATTCCTGAATGGAAATGGGATAAAGTTAGCATGGATTTCATTACCGGATTTCCCAAGACCAAGAAAGGAAATAATGCTATCTTTGTGGTCATTGACCGTCTTTCCAAAGTGGCTCATTTTCTTCCTGTTCGTGAGAGTATAACAGCTAGCCAGCTAGCAGAATTATATATCTCCCGAATAGTGTCTCTTCATGGTGTTCCCCTGGAGATTAACTCGGACCGTGGAAGTATCTTTACTTCTCGCTTCTGGGAAAGTTTTCAGAATGCCATGGGGACTCACTTATCTTTTAGCACTGCTTTCCATCCCCAATCAAGTGGTCAAGTAGAAAGAGTGAATCAAATCCTAGAAGATATGCTCCGAGCTTGTGTTATTTCGTTCGGTATGAATTGGGAGAAGTGCCTTCCATTCGCCGAATTCGCTTAAAACAATAGTTATCAATCGAGCTTGGGCAAAGCCCCTTTTGAAGTTCTCTATGGACGAAGATGTCGAACACCTCTTAATTGGTCAAAAACCGGAGAGAGGCAACTCTTTGGCCCGGATATGATCCAGGATGCAGAAGAGCAGGTTCGCATTATTCGTGAAAAGTTGAAAACAGCCCAGTCTCGTCAAAAGAGCCAATATGATCGTCATCATAAGGCTGTGACCTTTGAAGTTGACGAGAAGGCTTACCTTCGGGTTACACCTTTGAAGGGTACTCATCGATTCGGTATCAAGGGCAAATTGGCTCCTCGTTACATTGGTCCTTTTCGCATTCTTGCCAAACGAGGAGAAGTTGCCTACCAGTTGGAACTTCCTCCGCATCTTTCCAAGGTTCATGGTGTTTTCCACGTCTCGCAACTCAGGCGTTGCTTTTCGGATCCTATCCGTGAAGTGGACCACGAAACGCTTGATCTACAAGATAACCTTTCATACCGAGAATACCCCGTGCGTATTCTTGATCAAGCTGAGCGTACCACTCGACGTCGAAACCTCAAGTTTCTTAAAGTTCAATGGTCAAATCATTCTGAAAAGGAGGCAACTTGGGAAAGAGAGGATCGTCTCCGACTTGAGTATCCTGCGTTATTCCCGACGACTTCTAAATCTCGGGACGAGATTCTTTTGAGTGGGGGTGAGTTGTCACATCCCTAACCATTAAGCAAGATAGCATTGTGCTCATGTATTCTTTGCATTTGCATCTAAGAAGTTTCAACAAAAGCAACAAAGTGGCAAGGAAAAAAACTCAACACCCTAGCCACCATTTCAATTAAAGAAAATCTCAAACTAGTTCAAAATCAATGAACCCAAAATGGCCTCAAGAAATGTTCAAACTTTCTGATAAATCATGAAAGTAAATGAGCATTGGAGAAAACTATTTTCTTGACACTTTAAGCATTTTAAATAAATGGAAAAGGCTACTGGTTTCAAGTTTTAAATTTGAAATCAGAAACTATAAATTTCCAAAAATGTTGAAAACCTTGGAAATGGTTGGGGATATTATAACAAATAGTTCAGGAGGTCTAAAATAGTTTTTACTTTTTGTTTTGGAGCTGAATTAATTGGCAAAACAATAATTAGCAAAACAGAAAAACAAAAACAGAGAAAATGGAAAAAAAACTTA
The DNA here is from genome assembly GCF_904849725.1 of Hordeum vulgare subsp. vulgare. Taxonomy (NCBI): domain Eukaryota; kingdom Viridiplantae; phylum Streptophyta; class Magnoliopsida; order Poales; family Poaceae; genus Hordeum; species Hordeum vulgare. The sequence continues at coordinate 312,187,169 of NC_058524.1, forward strand.
CCTGTCGCCTAAGCCTGGCCCGGCCCATCCCTGGCTCGTCCCCTCACTCGCGCCAGTAGGCAGCAGGAGGTGGCTGCCGCCCCCTCCGGCGCGGCCACGCACCTGCGTGCCTGCCTGGCCGCCGCCTCGCGCTGGCGACGACGGGGATAAGCCCCCCAGAGCCTCCCCTATCCATTCCCCGCCTCGGTTCTCCTCCTCCTCCCGGATCTCCTCCTCCTCCTTGCTGCCGCCATTAGAGCCGAGCTCGAGCTCGAGCTGCCCGTGCCCCTAGCCATAGGATTCTCTCCCAGAGCACGCCATTAGCTCCGCCTCGTCGCCCTGGTCATCTCTGCAGAAGCCGAAGCTTCCTCGAGCCCTACAACGCCCGCAACATCGTCTTCTTCCACCTCCGGCCGCCGGACCTCTCCCGTAGATTCGTTTCCTCCGGCGCATCCCCGAGCCCCTCTTCAGCGCCATCGGAACCGCCGTGAGCCCGTCGTCGTTTCCCCTCTCGCCCCACGCTCTCCCGTGCATCGTATCCTAGTTGCCCACCAAGGCCGAGAGCTTCTCGCCGCCGGCCATGTCGCTGTCGTCGCTGTGATGACCGATCCACGCGCCCGAGCTAGGATTCGAGCTCCTGGAGCCTCCAGAAGCGTGTCGAGCCCTCCAGCTGCCCTCCCCGTGCCCTAGAACCGCCCCGTATAGAAGGCCGAGCTTCGGCCGCCGCTCCGGCTCGTCGCCGACGCCTCATCCGGCGAACCTAGCCTCCCCAGATGGTCCTGCCAGATCGGCCACTTCGCGAGCATGCTGTAGCTGCAAACCGTGTGCGTTTTGGTGCTGTGCAGTGCCGTCTAGGTCTCCTCCGGCGAGCCCTCCGCCGCGGGCCTGGTCGTCGGTGACCACCCGCCGGTGGGGGTCGACGTGGCAAGCTAACCCAACAGCTTAGGGACCTAATCACTCGCTGACAAGTGGGCCGAAGGCCAAGTCAAACCTCAGTTAGGGGCTGGTCAGCGCGGGATTAGTCCCAGAGAGGCTGACCAGTGGGGCCCCCCTGTCAGGTTTGACCTGAACAGGTCGGCTGACCTGCTGACGTCAGCCTGAGGCAATAAATAGAATTTCGAGTATAAAACTAATTTAGGAAATTGCTAAAAATTGTAAAAATCATAGAAATTAATCTGTAACTCCAATGAAAATAATTTATATATGAAAAAGTATCAGAAAAATTCAAAGATTCTGATTATGCTATTTTCAACCATGTTTGAAAAAGTTACAGAACCCTAAATTGTGGAATAAGGAATAATTCAATTCTTATAATTACTTTTTAAATGGAATTTGGAAAATTATTCAAATTTCATTATGAATACAATGATCACACATTGTCCTACTTACAAATCAGTACCATAACATGACATTTCATGCATGCTAACATCAAGTTGATCTGAGCATCAGGTCGAATCAATTAAAACGGTATCCGAGAATACCCCGTTTGAATTGCTATTTGAATGTGATTCAAATCAACTCTAAACCTAATACATGTTGGAAATAATAACTTATCACCTTGCATTCTCATGCTATGCTCATGCATCATTTTGAGTGCATATGATTGTTATTGAATGTTGCCATTCATTTCGGTAGGCTCCGCACCCCCGGATTCCACCGAATATCCGTCTGACGGATATCGTTCCTCCTTTGAGCAACAAGGCAAGCAACCCTTTTGATCATCCCGATAAATCCCATGTTCTTGCTCCTGCACCAATTTATTGCATTAGGATCAAATGCTTCAACTGCTTTTGCCACGATAGTTGGACCCACTTCCTTTGCATGACTTAACCTTGTCACAGTAAATAGCCAAACCTTGCAACCTAGCAAACCTGGTAGTTGCTTGACCTATGATGTGCCTTATCCTGCTATGCATGCTATGCTTAGAGTTGTGTATGGTTTGTCATCTGGGAGATGAACAGAATTGTGGAATATGTTCGGTGAGCAAAGGTTGTGTGTTGAACTTGATTTGGTAAAGGTACCGGTGAAAGGCTGTGTAGGAGTACATGGCGGGTTGTTTCATTGGAACCGTCCTTAGGAACTGAGTTCCGTGTATGTAATGCAAGACTAGATACTACCACATGCTGGGCCCTGAAACATGACCCCGCTCGGCCTATTAATCGCGTAGTACTCGGTCCAGGAGTTGCAAGTAGTTTCTGGTGTTTATAGTAATGCTGGAGGCCGTGCATGGTGCTGACGTGAGAGGTGGGCCGTGATGCGGTAGGCAGTGGCACGGTATACCAAGTGGCACCCGGATGGTGGGCTTAGGAACCCTGCACACATCGTTTGAGGCCGTGGGGGAAACCTCGGCCGGACTTCGTACGGGTTACTCTCAGATAGGCGATAAACCTGGACTAGGTACTAGTGTGGTTAACGGTCGTGGCCGACTCCCTTGCTGGGCTTCCGCTTGAAGGTTGCCGAGGTGCATGACGTGCACATGGCGATAAGTGGCGAAAGGGTGTGTGACGAAGTACACCCCTGCAGGGTTATGATCTATTCGAATAGCCGTGTCCGCGGATATGGACTACTTGGAGACATATGTTGTTCATAGATAACTTCAATGGCTACTCATAAAATTGTCAAGATAAGCGTGAGTGTCGTGGACGGCATTTCCGTATGGAGACAGAATGATTCCACGATAGTGTATTGTTGTGGTGTTAGTGGACTCGTGTGCGAGAAATCAAGTTGTCAAAACTAATTTCAAAATGCAAGTTGTCTAGCCACGAGTCAAATGCCGGCTTCCCGCATGAAACCCCACAATACCTTTTGATACCTTGCATGAGTAGTTAGTTCTCCCAAAGTCTTGCTGAGTACCTTCGTACTCATGTTTGCTTAATAAATGTTGCAGAGATTGCTAATGACCCTAATGGAGGATTCTTCGTAGACATCGACGACGACGTGTAGCTGGTGTCCCAGCTACGATCTGGCCCTACGTCGGCTCTGTAGTATAGTCAGGCCATGTGCCTTCTAGTTGCCCTGTCTGTACCCAGACAGTTTATAACTCTTCCGCTGGCTTGTATTTGTACGACTGCTATAGTGGGTCGAGAGACCTTAATGTGTAATATTATGTGTGTGGCTCTTCCGAGCCTCTTAAATAAAGGTTGTATGTTTATGGTTATGTTGTGATGCCATCGATGTATCTATACATATCGGTATGCCATGTGTACGTGTGTCTTACTTGATATGTATGGGGTTCGAATACCTAGTCGTGGACTTTAGTAGCACTCCTTACAAGGAAATGCCCCTTTGTGATCCAACGAGCCTTGGTAGTCCGCTACTGCTCCGGACACATTGGTTGACCGGCATGTGTCCTTCTTAGCTGCTGTGTCTGTCCTCTTTGGGGAAATGTCACGCGACGTAATGGAGTCCTTGTAGCTTGCTATGTCTCGTCTACATTCGCTGATGACCGACACCTGCTTTGTTGGGTCATGTATGCCTGTCCTTGTGCAGAACTGCCACTTTGGTTATGACTAGACATGTCGATCCGGGTTCTTTGACATTGGATTGCTAGCGACACCTATCGCATACGTGAGTCAAAAGACGCAAACGGTCCCGGCTAAGGTAAGGCTGCAGCCGTGGAGTTAACCGTGCGTGAGACCACAAAGATATGCGATGTGTTACAGGCTGGATTCCTATGGCTTAGGATCGGGGTCCCGACAGCGTTGGTATCAGAGCCTGACTGACTGTAGGATTACTAAGCCAAACTGGTCGAAGTTGAGTCTAGAATTGCTTTAGTTATATATAAGGGAATTGTTTGTGGAAGGGAACGTAAGACTCTTGTTCTCTTCTCAAGTTATTCTATTCTGGTCATCCTCGTCTTTTCTGCGGGAATTAAGGACTAGGTTACTCATCTTCTCCTAGGCTCGTGTTTATGATCGGTAGCTTATAGGACTACGGGTCAAGAGCTATTGGGTTTCTTTTATTCCTAGGAAGCAGGAAGTAAGTTTGATGATCAGAGAGTTGAACTTGATAGTTGAGTGGTTACGCTATTCCATTTTGGGTTGTCTCAAAAAATTTTTTGAGCATTTACAGCCGTTATGCTGCCCAATTTTGCATTCAGAGCTCTAATGCTTTTGCGTTACTCTCTATTTACAGATGCCTGGCCGTCCTTCTCGTCAGGTGGTACGTCTGACCAGGTGCATTGATGTGCCGGGTCATACGGCCATGCTGGTCAGGGTGATGTCGGTGTGCGGTTACCGCTGGTACCCCGAGTACACAGTGGAGGAACAGTACCGGGACTTCAACCAGAGCCAGTACATCTGCACTGTTAGGGTATTCCCAGACTACCCTGGAGCGGAGAAGCCAATCCATTGGTCCTATGGGTTGGGGGTCACCGTTGAAATGGCACTACAGGATGCTGCCTATTCAATGCTGACTATTATGAGAGCGAGACATGCACTGCTGCAGAATTCAGAGTTCTGCTATGTTCCGGCCTCTCAGCCTGGTGAAGAGGGATACCTCAGTGGAGTCTATTTTGATCCTTCTATGGAGGATCCACTTCTGCAGTCCACTGTTGAGAGGCTAGAGAACAGAGACAGGGATCCTCGTGCTCTCCGCATGGAGCTTTATGCTACCCGTGCCCGTCTGTGGACAGCTTTGACGCAGCTGGCACCGGTAGTCCAGACAGGGTATGGAGAGATGGAGATGCTGAACCCTGTTAGGACCCATCTTCCGGCTCACGTTGACTGGCCAGCTATAGGAGGAGTCACACCTCTTCGGGGACCCCTCTTACCACCAGTCAGGGGACCAAGGCCACATCCGTGTCCTTATGGATCCCAGGGATCTCAGGCTAGAGTGTTTCCTGATCCGCAGGTTGAGCTTCCAGGTCATGGAGGTAATCTCTATGAGATGTTCTATGCGGATGCCTGAGCCGTGAGCGGAAGGATAGTATGGTAGTAGCCGTACGTTCACAGTCCTGCGTGACTTGTGAAGTATGGTAGTAATGTGAAATGAATTCCGGAGGCCTAGATAAATAATGTATAGGAAGCTTGTAAGCCTCTGATGAGTAGTTCCACCATTTCAGTAGTTTGCTCTTCGGGTAAGTTTGTACTGAACTATGTAAGGGTGTGTATGAACCATGGTGTATATATAGCAGTTGCTTGTTACCATGTTGTTCGGATATTCATTTCCGCATTCCGTGTGTTCAGTACATTCTTAATCCATAGCTAGTATTGATATGATATTGGTCTAAGCTATGAGTTTGTTTGTCAGGATGGTGTTCACCAGGTTGAACCGTGCCCCTGCTCATGAGCAAGGTGAGGGTAGTCAAGCGTCGCAGGAAGAACTGCCTCACCCACCTTCTCTGGTAGAAGTGATGCTTGAGGCAGAAAGAAACAAAAGGGAGACCAACCGACTGCTAGAGCGTATTGAGCAGAATACGGCTCGACAGCCTAGGAATGCTGCAGTGTCCCTCAATGACTTTGTGAAGTTGAATCCTCCAAAGTTTCATCATTCCGTTGATCCCCTCGACGCTGATGACTAGCTGTGCAGCATCTCACGCAAGATCCGCTCGACGAATGTGTCTGAGGCCGACAAGGTGACCTTCGCGGCGTATTTCCTGGAAGGACCCGCCAATCTGTGGTGGGAGAATTTTGAAGCTATGCGTCCCGCTGAACTAGTGGCCACATGGGCAGACTTCAGTGCAGCTTTTCGTCTGCACCATATTCTAGAGGGCCTGATGGGCAGAAAGAGAGAGGAGTTCTGTGCCTTCACTCAGGGCAAGTTGTCTGTGGATGCCTATAGCCGCGAGTTCGGTAACCTCGCCCGCTATGCAACAGAGGAGGTGTCTACTGAAGCCAAGAAGCAAGCAAGATTCCGTAAGGGTCTGAGCCCTGAGCTCCGTCGAGACCTGCGCCTCCATGAGTGTGCAAGTTTGAAGCCCTGGTCAACAAAGCGATCAGTGCGGAGACTGGTCATACTAACTTCGAAGCCACAAGGAAGCACTCCCGTGACTTTGGCTCATCTTCTGGTTCCGACTTTCCAAAACGCAGGCTGTGGGTTCCAAACAGTTCTCTGCCGCCAAGATACACTCCGAAGCCATCCTACGTGGCGCCTCAGACGAATCAGGCCAACCCTCCAGCAAAAGCTTATGGTGGTCTAGCTAGCAATGCTGCACCACGTGCCAACCAGGTGATATGCTATAAGTGTGGAGAACCAGGGCATTATTACCGTGAGTGTCCTCAGAATGTGGGTGCCAAGCAACCCGGAAAGTCCGTCGGGCAGGCCAAGTCGGGCAAAGCTTATTATGTGAAGCCAACTCCTGCACGTGGTCGTGTGAACTATGTGTCAGCAAAAGAAGCTGCAGAGGATCCCTACGTCATGCTGGGTACGCTTCTTGTTAATCATCACCCAGCGTCCGTTCTCTTTGACACTGGGTCTTCTCATTCCTTCATTTCAGAAAGTTATGCACAGTTGCATAACATGTCATTTTGTGATATGCCAATCCCATTGGTTGTCCAAACCCCTGGTAGTAAATGGCAAACCTCTAGGATAACCTATGCCAATGAAATTCTAGTAGACAGGCTAGTTTTTCTAGCCTCATTGATAGCATTGAAATCTTCGGATATTAATATCATCTCGGGCATGGATTGGATGTCAGCTCACTATGCCAATATTGATACTCATTCTAGAAATGTCCAGCTTACCCATCCCTCGGGTGAGATAGTAAATGTCTCTACTCGAGTTGCCAAATGCCAACTCTATTCCCTAAATGCCAACCCTCTTCCGGAACTTGAAGACATTCCGGTAGTCCGTGACTTCCCGGATGTTTTTCGAGAGGAACTGCCAGGAATTCCACCTGACAGAGATGCAGAGTTCGTGATAGATCTTGTTCGGGGAACTGTCCCAATAGCCAGAAGACCTTATAAGGTGGCACCCCTGGAGCTAGCCGAACTTAAAAAGCAACTAGATGAGGCCTTGAACAAGGGTTTGATTCGTCCTAGCTCTTCTCCTTGGGCTTGTCCCGTCCTCTTCGTCAAGAAGAAAGACGGAACGGATCGGATGGTTGTAGATTACCGACCAGTTAACCTGGTCACCATAAAGAACAAGTATCCGCTCCCCAGGATCAACGACCTGTACGATCAGCTCGCTGGATCCTCAGTCTTCTCCAAAATGGATTTGAGGTTGGGATACCATCAAATCAAGATTAAGAACGGGGACATTCCAAAAACGGCTTTTGTTACTCGTTATGGCCAATATGAGTACACCGTTATGTCCTTCGGTTTAACCAATGCCCCAGCCACCTTCTCTCGGCTGATGAATTCGATCTTCATGGAGTATTTGGATAAATTCGTCATGGTGTACCTCGATGATATTCTCATCAACTCGAAGAATGAACCAGAACATGCCGAGCATCTAAGGCTGGTATTGATGAAACTTCGAGAGCATCGCCTTTATGCCAAATTTTCAAAATGTGAATTCTGGTTACCAGAAGTGACCTATCTAGGCCACGTAATCTCTGGTAAGGGTATTGCTGTCAATCCCGAGAGAGTTCAAGCTGTCCTTGATTGGACTCAACTTGAATCGGTTAAGCAAGTTAGGAGTTTTCTTGGTCTAGCGAGCTATTGTCGCCGCTTCGTCGAGAATTTCTCCAAGGTTGCAAAGCCTCTAACTGAACTCCTCAAGAAGGATAAAAAGTTCGAGTGGACACCACAGTGTGAGCATAGCTTTCAGGAACTGAAAAGACGCCTGACTTCCGCACCTGTGTTGCTACCACCAGATTTTTCGAAGGACTTTGTTATCTATTGCGACGCCTCGCGACAAGGATTAGGTTGCATTCTCATGCAAGATCGTCATGTGATCGCATACGCATCTCGACAGTTGCGTCCACATGAGGATAATTATCCCACACATGACCTTGAGCTTGCAGCTGTGGTCCATGCACTAAAAACCTGGCGACATTACCTTTTGGGTAATCGTTGCGAAATATTCACTGATCACCAAAGTCTGAAATATATCTTCACCCAGCCGGATTTGAATCTCAGGCAAAGACGGTGGGTTGAGTTGATCTCGGATTATGACTTAGGGATAACTTACACCCCTGGGAAGGCCAATGTTATGGCCGATGAAATAAGTCGTAAATCTTATGTAACAATTTGATGCTACAACAAGGTCAACCACATCTCCATCAGGACTTTCGGAAGTTGAATCTTCATATTGTCCCTCAAGGATTCCTTTCTACCCTGGTGGCGAAGCCTACTCTTAAGGATCAAATTATAGCTGGACAAAAGCGTGACAAGGGTATATCACGGATCAAGGAGAATATTTTTAGCGGAAACGCTAAAGAATTTTCCATGAATGATCAAGGTGTCGTGTTCTTCCAGAATCGTTTAGTGGTTCCTAAGAACCCACATCTAAGGCAGTTAATCCTTAAGGAGGCTCATGATTCTCCTCTCACCATTCATCCCGGTAGTACTAAGAAGTATCAGGACCTACGCCAGAGGTTCTGGTGGACTAGGATGAAGAGAGAAATTGCTGAGTTCGTTGGTAACTGCGACGTTTGTCGTCGAGTTAAGGCAGAACATCAAAGGCCTGCTGGCACCCTTCAACCTCTAGCTATTCCTGAATGGAAATGGGATAAAGTTAGCATGGATTTCATTACCGGATTTCCCAAGACCAAGAAAGGAAATAATGCTATCTTTGTGGTCATTGACCGTCTTTCCAAAGTGGCTCATTTTCTTCCTGTTCGTGAGAGTATAACAGCTAGCCAGCTAGCAGAATTATATATCTCCCGAATAGTGTCTCTTCATGGTGTTCCCCTGGAGATTACGCGGACCGTGGAAGTATCTTTACTTCTCGCTTCTGGGAAAGTTTTCAGAATGCCATGGGGACTCACTTATCTTTTAGCACTGCTTTCCATCCCCAATCAAGTGGTCAAGTAGAAAGAGTGAATCAAATCCTAGAAGATATGCTCCAAGCTTGTGTTATTTCGTTCGATATGAATTGGGAGAAGTGCCTTCCATTCGCCGAATTCGCTTAAAACAATAGTTATCAATCGAGCTTGGGCAAAGCCCCTTTTGAAGTTCTCTATGGACGAAGATGTCGAACACCTCTTAATTGGTCAGAAACCGGAGAGAGGCAACTCTTTGTCCCGAATATGATCCAGGATGCAGAAGAGCAGGTTCGCATTATTCGTGAAAAGTTGAAAACAGCCCAGTCTCGTCAAAAGAGCCAATATGATCGTCATCATAAGGCTGTGACCTTTGAAGTTGACGAGAAGGCTTACCTTCGGGTTACACCTTTGAAGGGTACCCATCGATTCGGTATCAAGGGCAAATTGGCTCCTCGTTACATTGGTCCTTTTCGCATTCTTGCCAAACGAGGAGAAGTTGCCTACCAGTTGGAACTTCCTCCGCATCTTTCCAAGGTTCCTGATGTTTTCCACGTCTCGCAACTCAGGCGTTGCTTTTCGGATCCTATCCGTGAAGTGGACCACGAAACGCTTGATCTACAAGATAACCTTTCATACCGAGAATACCCCGTGCGTATTCTTGATCAAGCTGAGCGTACCACTCGACGTCGAAACCTCAAGTTTCTTAAAGTTCAATGGTCAAATCATTCTGAAAAGGAGGCAACTTGGGAAAGAGAAGATCATCTCCGACTTGAGTATCCTGCGTTATTCCCGACGACTTCTAAATCTCGGGACGAGATTCTTTTGAGTGGGGGTGAGTTGTCACATCCCTAACCATTAAGCAAGATAGCATTGTGCTCATGTCTTCTTTGCATTTGCATCTAAGAAGTTTCAACAAAAGCAACAAAGTGGCAAGGAAAAAAACTCAACACCCTAGCCACCATTTCAATTAAAGGAAATCTCAAACTAGTTCAAAATCAATGAACCCAAAATGGCCTCAAGAAATGTTCAAACTTTCTGATAAATCATGAAAGTAAATGAGCATTGGAGAAAACTATTTTCTTGACACTTTAAGCATTTTAAATAAATGGAAAAGGCTACTGGTTTCAAGTTTTAAATTTGAAATCAGAAACTATAAATTTCCAAAAATGTTGAAAACCTTGGAAATGGTTGGGGATATTATAACAAATACTTCAGGAGGTCTAAAATAGTTTTTACTTTTTGTTTTGGAGCTGAATTAATTGGCAAAACAATAATTAGCAAAACAGAAAAACAAAAACAGAGAAAATGGAAAAAAAACTTACCTGTCGCCTAAGCCTGGCCCGGCCCATCCCTCGCTCGTCCCCTCACTCGCGCCAGTAGGCAGCAGGAGGTGGCTGCGGCCCCCTCCGGCGTGGCCACGCACCTGCGTGCCTGCCTGGCCGCCGCCTCGCGCTGGCGACGACGGGGATAAGCCCCCCAGAGCCTCCCCTATCCATTCCCCGCCTCGGTTCTCCTCCTCCTCCCGGATCTCCTCCTCCTCCTTGCTGCCGCCATTAGAGCCGAGCTCGAGCTCGAGCTGCCTGTGCCCCTGGCCATAGGATTCCCTCCCAGAGCACGCCATTAGCTCCGCCTCGTCGCCTTGGTCATCTCTGCAGAAGCCGAAGCTTCCTCGAGCCCTGCAACGCCCGCAACGTCGTCGTCTTCCACCTCCGGCCGCCGGACCTCTCCCGTCGATTCGCTTCCTCCGGCGCATCCCCGAGCCCCTCTTCAGCGCCATCGGAACCGTCGTGAGCTCCTCGTCGTTTCCCCTCTCGCCCCACGCTCTCCCGTGCATCGTATCCTAGTTGCCAACCAAGGCCGAGAGCTTCTCGCCGCCGGCCATGTCGCTGTCGTCGCTGTGATGACCGATCCACGCGCCCGAGCTAGGATTCGAGCTCCTGGAGCCTCCAGGAGCGTGTCGAGCCCTCCAGCTGCCCTCCCCGTGCCCTAGAACCGCCCCGTATAGAAGGCCGAGCTTCGGCCGCCGCTCCGGCTCGTCGCCGACGCCTCATCCGGCGAACCTAGCCTCCCCAGATGGTCCTGCCAGATCGGCCACTTCGCGAGCATGCTGTAGCTGCAAACCGCGTGCGTTTTGGTGCTGTGCAGTGCCGTCTAGGTCGCCTCCGGCGAGCCCTCCGCCGCGGGCCTGGTCGTCGGCGACCACCCGCCGGTGGGGGTCGACGTGGCAAGCTAACCCAGCAGCTTAGGGACCTAATCACTCGCTGACAAGTGGGCCGAAGGCCAAGTCAAACCTCAGTTAGGGGCTGGTCAGCGCGGGATTAGTCCCAGAGAGGCTGACCAGTGGGGCCCCCCTGTCAGGTTTGACCTGAACAGGTCCGCTGACCTGCTGACGTCAGCCTGAGGCAATAAATAGAATTTCGAGTATAAAACTAATTTAGGAAATTGCTAAAAATTGTAAAAATCATAGAAATTAATCTCTAACTCCAATGAAAATAATTTATATATGAAAAAGTATCAGAAAAATTCAAAGATTCTGATTATGCTATTTTCAACTATGTTTGAAAAAGTTACAGAACCCTAAATTGTGGAATAAGGAATAATTCAATTCTTATAATTACTTTTTAAATGGAATTTGGAAAATTATTCAAATTTCATTATGAATACAATGATCACACACTGTCCTACTTACAAATCAGTACCATAACATGACATTTCATGCATGCTAACATCAAGTTGATCTGAGCATCAGGTCGAATCAATTAAAACGGTATCCGAGAATACCCTGTTTGAATTGCTATTTGAATGTGATTCAAATCAACTCTAAACCTAATACATGTTGGAAATAATAACTTATCACCTTGCATTCTCATGCTATGCTCATGCATCATTTTGAGTGCATATGATTGTTATTGAATGTTGCCATTCATTTCGGTAGGCTCCGCACCCCCGGATTCCACCGAATATCCGTTTGACGGATATCGTTCCTCCTCTGAGTAACAAGGCAAGCAACCCTTTTGATCATCCCGATAAATCCCATGTTCTTGCTCCTGCACCTATTTATTGCATTAGAATCAAATGCTTCAACTGCTTTTGCCACGATAGTTGGACCCACTTCCTTTGCATGACTTAACCTTGTCACAGTAAATAGCCAAACCTCGCAACCTAGCAAACCTGGTAGTTGCTTCACCTATGATGTGCCTTATCCTGCTATGCATGCTATGCTTAGAGCTGTGTATGGTCTGTCATCTGGGAGATGAACAGAATTGTGGAATATGTTCGGTGAGCAAAGGTTGTGTGTTGAACTTGATTTGGTAAAGGTACCGGTGAAAGGCTGTGTAGGAGTACATGGCGGGTTGTTTCATTGGAACCGTCCTTAGGAACTGAGTTCTGTCTATGTAATCCCAGACTAGATACTACCACATGCTGGGCCCTGAAACATGACCCCGCTCGGCCTATTAATCGCGTAGTACTCGGTCCAGGAGTTGCAAGTAGTTTCTAGTGTTTATAGTAATGCTGGAGGCCGTGAATGGTGCTGACCTGAGAGGTGGGCCGTGATGCGGTAGGCAGTGGCACGGTGTACCAAGTGGCACCCGGATGGTGGGCTTGGGAACCCTGCGCACATCGTTTGAGGCCGTGGCGGAAACCTCGGCCGGACTTCCGTACGGGTTACTCTCAGATAGGCGATAAACCTGGACTAGGTACTAGTGTGGTTAACGGTCGTGATCGACTCCCTCGCTGGGCTTCCGCTTGAAGGTTGCCGAGGTGCATGACGTGCACATGGCGATAAGTGGCGAAAGCGTGTGTGATGAAGTACACCCCTGCAGGGTTATGATCTATTCGAATAGCCGCGTCCGCGGATATGGACTACTTGGAGACATATGTTTTCATAGATAACTTCAATGGCTACTCATAAAATTGTCAAGATAAGCGTGAGTGTAGTGGACGGCATTTCCGTATGGAGACGGAATGATTCCACGATAGTGTATTGTTGTGGTGTTAGTGGACTCGTGTGCGAGAAATCAAGTTGTCAAAACTAATTTCAAAATGCAAGTTGTCTAGCCACGAGTCAAATGCCGACTTCCCGCATGAAACCCCACAATACCTTTTGATACCTTGCATGAGTAGTTAGTTCTCCCAAAGTCTTGCTGAGTACCTTCGTACTCATGTTTGCTTAATAAATGTTGAAGAGATTGCTAATGACCCTAATGGAGGATTCTTCGTAGACATCGAAGACGACGAGTAGCTGGTGTCCCAGCTACGATCTGGCCCTACGTCGGCTCTGTAGTATAGTCAGGCCATGTGCCTTCTAGTTGCCCTGTCTGTACCCAGACAGTTTATAACTCTTCCGCTGGCTTGTATTTGTATGACTGCTATTGTGGGTCGAGAGATCTTAATGTGTAATATTATGTGTGTGGCTCTTCCGAGCCTCTTAAATAAAGGTTGTATGTTTATGGTTATGTTGTGATGCCATCGATGTATCTATACATATCGGTATGCCATGCGTACGTCTGTCTTACTTGATATGTATGGGGTTCGAATACCTAGTCGTGGACTTTAGTAGCACTCCTTACAAGGAAATGCCCCTTTGTGATCCAACGAGCCTTGGTAGTCCGCTACTGCTCCGGACACATTGGTTGACCGGCATGTGTCCTTCTTAGCTGTTGTGTCTGTCCTCTTTGGGGAAATGTCACGCGACGTAATGGAGTCCTTGTAGCTTGCTACGACTCGTCTACGTTCGCTGATAACCGACACCTGCTTTGTTGGGTCATGTATGCCTGTCCTTGTGCGGAACTGCCACTTTGGTTTATGACTAGACATGTCGATCCGGGTTCTTTGACATTGGATTGCTAGCGACACCTATCGCATACGTGAGTCAAAAGACGCAAACGGTCCCGGCTAAGGTAAGGCTGCAGCCGTGGAGTTAACCGTGCGTGAGACCACAAAGATATGCGATGTGTTACAGGCTGGATTCCTATGGCTTAGGATCGGGGTCCCGACATTTTATGAGTTCCAGTCACACCATTGGTCCCCGCAAGGTTGGTACTGTCCAGAGTTGGTGCTCGTAAGATGTACAACATGTGGGATTGGTACCAATCGAGTGGACCTCTTTGTCTAGTATCGTCAGGGGAAAGGCATTGATCGGGTACTTACCTCGGGTATGTGATATACCACGAGTCGTGGATGACACGGAAGTTTCCCGGATCTCGTGGGTCCAGCGTACTACCTCTGCAGAGTGTAAACTATTCGAATAGCCGTGTCCACGATCAAGGACAGTTGGGTAATCCTGCTTAAACTACGTCCTGATATTTCCGCATAAACCAAGTGTGCGTGAGTATGTGTGTGTGTAGTGATAAGAAAAGTGTTGCTATGATAGAAATGATATGACCAAGTTCGGTGACTTGGCATATAGGGAGAACCCGGATGGTTCATCCCTCAACAGATATGCTGATATCTGTAACCTGTTCTTCAAGAGTAATTCTTTAACTTGATGCATATTCATGATCATTCCACCCAGATGAGTTACACTAAAGATGCATGATATTGTTATCCTTCACTTTCGTTGTTCATATCATGGGTTGTTTGCGAGTACATTCAAAGTAGTCATTGTCTTGCCACTGGTTCTGTTATTGACCAGACATGGAAGGACCGGAGTTTGGAGATGAGTACGTCTTCGGAGACACCCCTGCGAACTAGGACGCTTCCGAGTCAGAATGCCTGTCGGTGTAAGCTTGATGGCATGAGCACCCGCTTAGCCCTATGTTTTCCGCTATTAGTGTATTCGTGTAATTTGGCCTTAGGGCCTGTCTTGTGAACTTGACCCTTCGGTCACGTCTTGTAATAATCGGTACTTGGATGTAAGACTCTTTATTCAGTATCTGTGTTCGGTGAGCATTGATCTGTGGGATCACTAAGCACGGCGATTCTTGACTAGGAAGTCGGGGTCCCCACACAAACCCACGATCAACATGGGCAGCTGTGGCTCTATTTCCACTGCGCTCCGCTGCATGCTTCTGCTCTACTAGAGGCATCAACCAAAATACGCAGTCCACATGACAAGCATCACCGAAGGAAGAAAATACGCATAATTAAAGGGGCGCTTGGAGGGATCGAACCCAAGATCGAAAGGTCCTTATGCTCACATCAAACTAGTCGGGCTACCGAGGGGGTCTGCTCAAGAGGGCGGTTCCACCCTGATAACCCACAAGTATAGGGGATCAATTGTAGCCTTTCTCGATAAGTAAGAGTGTCGAACCCAACGAGGAGCTAAAGGTAGGGAAAATATTCCCTCAAGTTCTATCGACCACCGATACAACTCTACGCACACTTTACGTCCGCCTTACCTAGAACAGGTATGAAACTAGAAGTAGTTTGTAGGCGTGATAGGATAGGTTTGCAAGAGAAGAAAGAACACAAAAATAAAAACTAGGGGCTGGTTAGAAACAATTACGTTAGTTTGACGAGTGTGGAAAAGTGGTGGTAGGAGTTGCGGAATTGTCCCTAAGCAATTGACTACGTCACTAGACCGATAACAAGTTTTATGTGGGAGAGGCCACTGCTAGCATGTCATCCCTTAATTGGAAGTTTATGCACTTGTGATTGGAACTATTAGCAAGCATCCGCAACTACTAACGTTCATTAAGGTAAAACCCAACCATAGCAATAAGATATATTGGTCCCCCTTCAATCCTGTATGCATCAATTTCTATGCTAGGCTGAAGCTTCTGTCACCCTTGCCATCCAATACATAGTCCTATCAACATACTACTAACCCTATGGTGTGATCCACGTGCGCTCATATGATGGGCACCAAAGGACAACAACATAACCACAAGCAAATTCAAACAAACATAGCAATTCATCAATCACCGATAGGACAATGAAAATGTACTCAGACATCATAGGATGGCAACACATCATTGGATAATAAAATGAAGCATAGAGCACCATGTTCAAGTAGAGGTTACAACGGGTTGCGGGAGAGTGGACCGCGGAATATAGATGGGGGAAGGTGATGGAGGTGTTGGTGAAGATGACGGAGGTGTTGGTGTAGATCGCCGTCACACGATAATGTCCCGGGCGGTGTTCCGGCGCCGCCAGGAGAGAGAGGGAGAGAGCCCTCCTTCTTCTTCTTCTTCCTTGACATCCTCCCTAGATGGGAGAAGGGTTTTCCCTCTGGTCCATGGTCTCTATGGCGGCGGAGGGGCGAGAGCCCCTCCGAGATTGGATCTCTCTGTCTGTGTCGTTCTGTTTCTGTGCTCCCAGATTCTGCCTTTCATCGTTTCTCAAATTCCCGGAGATCCGTAACTCCGATTGGGCTGAAATTTTAACATGTTTTATTCTGGATACTATCTTTCTTGCGGCGAAATAAGGGCCCCAACCGCCTTAGGGATTGGTCACAAGCCTGCCAGGCGCGGCCCCACCCCCAGGCCTCTGGCTAGCGGGCTTGTGGCCCCCTCGGGCATCATTTCGCGTTGATTCTTCTTCCCAAAATCATAAATATTCCAAAAAAATCCCATAGGTTTTTTATTGAGTTTGGACTTCGTTTGTTACGGATAATCTGTGAAACAAAAAACATGCAACAAACAGGAACTGGCACTGGGCACTGGATCAATATGTTAGTCCCAAAAATTGTATAAAAAGTTGCCAAAAGTATATGAAAGTTGTAGAATATTGGCATGAAACAATCAAAAATTATAGATACCACGGAGACGTGTTAGCATCCCCAAGCTTAATTCCTTCTCGTCCTCGAGTAGGTAAATGATAAAAAAAAATTATGTGGAATGCTACCTAGCATAATCTTGATCATATAATCTAATCATGGCATGAATACTAAAACACGAGTGATTCGAAGCAATAGTCTATCATTTGACATAAAGACAATAATATTTCAAGCATACTAACAAAGCAATCATGTCTTCTCAAAATATCATGGCCAAAGAAAGTTATCCCTACAAAATCATATAGTCTAGCTATGCTCCATCTTCCCCACACCGTATTTAAATCATGCACAACCCGGCTTTAGCCAAGCAATTGTTTCGTACTTTAGTGTTCTCAAACTTTTTCAACTTTCACGCAATACATGAGCGTGAGCCATGGACATAGCACTATAGGTGGAATAGAATATGGTGGTTGTGGAGAAGACAAAAAGGAGGAGATAGTCTCACATCAACTAGGCGTATCAACGGGCTATGGAGATGTCCATCAATAGATATCAATGTGAGTGAGTAGGGATTGCCATGCAACAGATGCACAAGAGCTATAATTGTATGAAAGCTCAAAAAGAAACTAGTGGGTGTGCATCCAACTCGCTTTCTCATGAATACCTAGGGCAATTTGAGGATGCCCATCATTGGAATATACAAGCCAAGTTCTATAATGAAAATTTCCCACTAGTATATGAAAGTGACAACATAGGAGACTCTCTATCATGAAGATCATGGTGCTACTTTACAGCACAAGTGTGGTAAAGGATAGTAGCATTGTCCCTTCTCTCTTTTCTCTCATTTTTTATGTTTTTTGTGGTGGGCTTATTTGGCCTCTCTTTTTTATTTGGGCTTCATTGGCCTCTTTTATTACTTCCTCACATGGGACAATGCTCTAATAATGATGATCATCACACTTTTATTTACTTAGAACTCGATATTTAGAACAAAATATGACTCTATATGAATGCCTCCGGCAGTGTACTAGGATGTGCAATGATCTAGCATAGCAATGACATCAAAAAACGGACAAGCCATGAAAACATCATGCTAGCTATCTTACGATCATGCAAAGCAATATGACAATGATGGTGCGTGTCGTAATAAACGGAACGATGGAAGTTGCATGCAATATAATCTCGGAATGCCTATGGAAATGCCATAATAGGTAGGTATGGTGGATGTTTTTAGGAAGGGTATATGGTGGGTGTAATGCACCGGTGAAAGTTGCGCGGTACTAGAGAGGCTAGCAATGGTGGAAGGGTGAGCGTGCGTATAATCCATGGACTCAACTTTAGTCATTAAGAACTCACATACTTATTGCAAAAGTCTATTAGTCATTGAAACAAGGTACTACATGCATGCTCCTAAGGGAAGGGTTGGTAGGAGTTAACCATCGCGCGATCCCGACTTCCACACAAAGGATGACAATCAATAAATAAATCATGCTCTGACTTCGTCACATAACGGTTCACCATACGTGCATGCTATGGGAATCACAAACCTTAACACAAGTATTTCTACGAATACACAATTACTCACTAGCATGACTCTAATATCACATCTTCATGTCGCAAAACTATTGCAAGGAATCAACCATATCATATGCAGTGATCTACAAGTTTGATATAGGATTTTATGACTAACCATGTGAATGACCAACTCATGTTAACTCTCTAAATAGGTATAAGTGAAGCATGAGAGTTTAATTATTTCTACAAAAGATATGCCCCGCTCTAACAAATATAAATGAAGCAAAAGAGCATTCTACAAATGGCGTTTTTCTATGTGTAGGGAAACAGGCAATCCAAACCTCAAATGATATAAGTGAAGCACATGAAGCCATACTCAAAAGATATAAGTGAAGTACAGAGAGCATTCTATAAATAAACCATGGACTACCTCATACTAGCATGGTGCATAAAAGAAAAAGGAAAAATAAACACAAAAGACGCTCCAAGCATTTGCACATATCATGTGACGAATAAAAATATAGCTCCGAGTAAAATTACCGATAGATTGTAGACGAAAGAGGGGATGCCTTCCGGGGCATCCCCAAGCTTAGACACTTTAGTCTTCCTTGAATATTACCATGGGGTGACTCAGGCATCCCCAAGATTTGGATCTTGCCTCTCCTTATTCCTTCATCCATCGTGGTCTCACCCAAAACTTGAAAACTTCAATCACACAAAACTCAACAAAACCTTTGTGAGATCCGTTAGTATAATAAAGTAAATCTCCACTTTAAGTACTGTTGTGAACTCATTCCAAATTCATATTAGCATTATATCTACTGTAATCCAACTTCACCATGGTTCATACCCCCCGATACTACCCACAGATTCCTCAAAATAAGAGAACAATGCATAGAAAACAGAATCTGTCAAAAACACAACAGTCTGTAGTAATCTGAACTTATACCATACTTATGATACTCCAAGAATTCTGAATAATTATGACAATTAGGGAAATTTTCATATCAATCAACAGCAAAACGAATAAACTCACAATCTCTTTATGGATAGGAATTAAAAATAATTTCGTGAGCACAAAATTTCTGTCTTTTTCAGCATGATCAAACAACTATCACCCAAACTAATCATAAAGGCTTTACTTGGCACATTATTTTTATAATACAATGCAATTGTACTCCCTCCGTTCCTAAATATAAGACCTTTTAGAGATTGCACTATGAATTACATACGGATGTACATAGACATATTTTAGAGTGCATATTCACTCATTTGCTCCGTATATAGTCTTCTAGTGGAATCTCTAAAAGGTCTTATATTTAGGAACGGAGGGAGTACAAGGGAATAATTATTTTTGCAAGAAACTTCCATGAAAAATTCTACATTGTTTCCATGAGCATGAACACAAGTGTTCAAGGTCGACCCTTACTTCCGCAATGCATCACCTTTCAATCGCTTCTCTTTTTGAAATTTTTTTAAGTTCCCCTCTATATTTTTTTTGTTTTTAAACTAAATAGAAGCACTCAACAGAAATAAATGACTCTCTAAAACTTCCGGGTTGTCTCCCAGGCGGCGCTTTCTTTAAAGCCATTAAGCTAGGCATAAAGTGCTCAAGTAATGGATCCACCCGGATCCCAAGGTATATCAAAGGCAATTTTAATTAACAATGATTTATAATTTAGTAGTGAGCACAAGGTAACATATATCATGCAATGATGAAGTCTAACTCTCTTCCGATGCATTGGCATGTCATAAAACAACAATTCAGGCACATCAAGTAAAGGCCAATACATAGCATAAGCAGTTTCTTGCAATTCTATCGTATTGGAAACATAGAGAGGTGGAGATATAGTTCCTCTCTCATAATAATTGCAAGTAGGAGGAGCAAGCACATACATATTATATTCATCAAAATAATCATGTGTAATAGTAGAAGGCAACCCATCTATGTAATCCCTAATAATAGCAAACTTCTCCGACATAGTGTAGTTGGGAGAGTTCAAAAAGATAATAGGACTATCATAAGTGGGTGCGATAGCAACAATTTCATGTTTAATAGAAGGAACTATAGCAAGTTCATCTTCATAAGCATCATTCATATTGGCATCATGGCCACAAGCATAGCAAGCATCAAGTTCATCAAAAAGGGATATTTCAAACAAATCCAAGGGATCATAGCAATCAACATAGCATTCATCCTTTGGTAAGAATGAAGGGAAATTAAACAATGTATGAGTTGAAGAGTTACTCTCATTAGAAGGTGGGCACGGGTAGCTAGTTTGCTCTTCCTCCTTTTGTTCTTCGCTCTCCTCGTCATCTTTTTCATCTAATGAGCTCACAGTTTCAGCATTTTCTTCTTCCATAGTGTCCTGCAAAATATTAGTCTCTTCTTGGGCAGCGTAGAATTTCTCCATAAATCGATAAATATGGGCATTATATTCATAATTAGTATAACAATAACGAAGCATAACCAAATTTTCAGATTGGTAAGTAGCATCATCATTATCATCACACCCTTTAAACAGAGCTTCAATTTCATAAGCACCCATAAAAGCAACAAACTCTTCTATTTGTTCCACATCATAGTAATCATATATACCAGTAGCATAAGAAGCCAAGGTTTCATTAGCATTAAATTTACAAGAAAAGGGAAGGTGTTGAGCCTTCATCCTAGAGCAACAAGTGATATCATATCTCAAGCATAGTCCCAAAGCATACCATTTCAACATATGAAATTGATCCCATAATAGTTTCCCTTTTTGACTCAAGCGATAATCCCTAAAGTATTCACGTTGATCCAACGGGACTCCCATTATATAATTTAATTAATGGGGTTTTCTCTAGATTATTAAAGAAGTGCATAATATTTTCCACATAACGAGCATCGAGGGTTTTAGGAGCTTCCCCATCTCCATGAGTAGCAAGTACACCTAATTTTTTTGGTATTTTGTGTTCCATATCCATAACTAAAGATAGAGAACAACTTAGAACAACAAATAAATCTACTTAGTGATAAAGAAAACAAGCACACACGAGAATATTCACCCCACGCTATTGCTCCCCGGCAACGGCGCCCGAAAAAGGTCTTGATAACCCACAAGTATAGGGGGTCAATTGTAGCCTTTCTCGATAAGTAAGAGTGTCGAACCCAATGAGGAGCTAAAGGTAGGATAAATATTCCCTCAAGTTCTATCAACCATCGATACAACTCTACGCACACTTTACGTCCGCTTTACCTAGAAAAAGTATGAAAATAGAAGTACTTTGTAGGCGTGATAGGATAGGTTTGCAAGAGAAGAAAGAACACAAAAATGAAAACTAGGGGCTGGTTAGAAACAATTACGTTAGTTTGACGAGTGTGGAAAAGTGGTGGTAGGAGTTGCGGAATTGTCCTTAAGCAATTGACTACGTCACTAGACCGATAGCAAGTTTTATGTGGGAGAGGCCACTCCTAGCATATCATCCCTTACTTGGAATCCTATGCACTTATGATTGGAACTATTAGCAAGCATCCGAAACTACTAACGTTCATTAAAGTAAAACCCAACCATAGCAATAAGATATATTGGTACCCCTTCAATCCCGTATGCATCGATTTCTATGCTAGGCTAAAGCTTCTATCACCCTTGCCCTCCAATACATAGTCATGTCAACATACTACTAACCCTATGGTGTGATCCACACGCGCTCATATGATGGGCACCAAAGGACAGCAACATAACCACAAGCAAATTAAACCAATCATAGCAATTCATCAATCACCGATAGGAGAACGAAAATCTACTCAGACATCATAGGATGGCAACACATCATTGGATAATAATATGAAGCATAAATCACCATGTTCAAGTAGAGGGTACAACGGGTTGCGGGACAGTGGACCGTTGAATATAGATGGGGGAAGGTGATGGAGGTGTTGGTGAAGATGACGAAGGTGTTGGTGTAGATCGCTGTCACACGATAATGTCCCGGGCGGCGTTCCGGCGCCGCCGGGAGAGAGGGGGAGAGAGCCCCCCTTCTTCTTCTTCTTCCTTGACCTCCTCCATAGATGGGAGAAGGGTTTCCCCTCTTGTCCATGGTATCCATGGCGGCGGAGGGGCGAGAGCCCCTCCGAGATTGGATCTCTCTGTCTGTGTCCTTCTGTTTCTGCGCTCCCAGATTCTGCCTTTCACCGCTTCTCAAATTCCCGGAGATCTGTAACTCCGATTGGGCTGAAATTTTAACACAATTTTCTTCCGGATTTTATCTGTAACTCTGAGTGAAAGAAGGGCCCCAACCGCCTTAGGGATTGGTCACAAGCCTGCCAGGCGCGGCCCCACCCCCAGGCCGCGGCTAGCGGGCTTGTGACCCCCTCGGGCATCGTTTCACGTTGATTCTTCTTCCCAAAAATCATAAATATTCCAAAAAAAATCCTCGTACGTTTTTTATTGCGTTTGTACTTCATTTGGTATGGATAATCTGCGAAACAAAAAACATGAAACAAACAGGAACTGGCACTGGGCGCTGGATCAATATGTTAGTCCCAAAAATAGTATAAAAAGTTGCCAAAATTATATGAAAGTTGTAGAATATTGGCATGAAACAATCAAAAATTATAGATACGACGGAGACGTATCACACCCCAGCTGATTACACAACAGGCGTCTCCCTGCTAGAGCAGAGCGACGCCGTCGACGACCTAGTCAGTGCAACACTTGCACACGCATACACGGGCACACCACAGGGAATGCTAGTGAGGGGGGTGTTGCTGCACGCTTGGCACTGCTACTGCTACCATTAGGCTCGGCTGCTGCTGCTAGTACATGTTGCTGCTACTATGCGTGGCACTGCTACTGCTGCTACATCTTGCCATAGAACGGCGGCGACGACGAGGCTGCAGGGAAGAGAGGGCGAAGCGGAACGATGACTTCTCACATAGGGTTCAAAGGGAAAAGGCCCGGCAATGGAGAGGAACAACACACTGCTGTAGTCGACGAACCGATGCAGAAGGAGCTCGTGAGAGAGGAAGAAGAGCCGCTCGTCGCGTACGTCCAGGTGGTCGACCTTGATGTCCGGTTACCGCGGGAATGGAACCACATGGCCCTCCACGAGCCCCTGGTCCAGACGGGAAGAAGATGGCATCAATCCGCTGTCGGCGTCAAGCTCACTAGGTGATGATCTTGATGACGGCTGCTCTGGAGCCCTTCCGACGGCGCGAGGGGAAGCGGAGGAGGGCATTTGGCAAGGGTTAGGGTTGGAGAGGCGGAGTTGGGCTACATATAGCATCGGGGCACGAGCCAAGTCCATCTGATGGAGGGAGAAAGCGGATCGGCGGCTCTCCCTGGTTCATACAGGGTGACGTCGAGAGGAGGACGAAGACAGACGCGATGGTGGGCTCTCGGCCAAAACAAAAAAGGTTGGGCTTTGCTCTCTCTCTCTCTCGATAACTCTTTTGCAAAGAAAAAGAAAAGATATTTTGAATAAAATCCACAGGCTAAAAGAAAAGGAGTAAAACAAAAATAAAAATATATTTGGGCTTCTAAAATGTTGCCACTATTTATAAAAATAAGTGGGACATTTTAGGAGACCAAAATTAAATGGCTTTATTTTTTAAAATGGGGTCTGTTTTTAAATAAAACCAAAAGGAAAAATAAAGATGAAATCATAGGGGTTGCCTCCACAATTAATAAGAAGTTTTTTTGAAGAGGAGGACCATTTTTATTGGGGCAAAATAGAAACTTAGAGCTCTGCCCCAAAAGAAAATAAGAGAGGAGAGAAGGGGTTTTAATCCTATGGTGCAACTAGTGGGTTTGAAATGCAGTTGTTGCACCCACACATCAAACAAACACAAAAGCACATCCACATAGCACATGCACATCACATCAAGGTGCACCCACATCAACACAAAAAAAACCAAAAGGAAAAGATGTATTGCATGATACCATGATGCACATGAGATGATGTCACCAAATCTCATACCACTTAACATAACATCACAAGGTTGCCATACAAGGGAAGAGATTACAAGAGGGGTAAGGGAATGCATTGGGGTTGTTACATCAGTGTATCTCTAAATGATATCGCTAAGGCATATGAAAACAAGGTAACAACAACAAGAGGATCACACTAGTGTCATTTGCGGCGCAATAAATTGAACCTTAGCTTTGGATGCTATTTTGTCTTTCTTTCCTGCATTATATACTCCCAAGGCATCACTATTGAATAGTATCATGTTTAGGCCTAGGCGCATCAATAACAGATACAAAAATTCATGAATATTTCTTGGTTGAGTGTTGTAACAAGTCTCCATTCCATGTATGTACTCCATAGTTAAAGATTGATAGATGGAAGAAAAAGAAACTGCTCCAAGTGGAGAACAAAAAAGGCTGCAGATGACGTTCTGCAGGCACATGCCATGCAGGCTCGAGTAAATGGAGTCAAGACTGAGAAACATGTGCTCGGTAAGTGTCCCAGCGAGGAACAAGCTCCGCAATAGACACATGCAAAGAAGAACATTCTAAGAACCAGAGTAAATTTTGTTGTAATGTCCCGACTTCTGCGTGTAATCCAAATTTTGTTGAAACTATACCAACCAGTTGCTTCATGTAACGACAAATACTTGAAAACTAAGCCTTATTTACAATGTGAACACACAAGAAAATTTCATATGTTTATTTTTCAAAATTGCTAATGCTTCATAGTACAAACATGTGCATCTAATGATGGTGTGCTTCAAAATACAAGGTCATTTGCATAACAGTGCATAACAGATAGTGTGATGGAGTATTCTTTTTGGATGGTTTCGATGAAGAAGTACATGGTAACAAAAGAATCATCAAGGTAGGCAGAGGGAATATTGCCAAGAAAAGCACAAATGATGAAGTATCAAGTATCCCAGCAACAAGTACAATTATTGGAGGAAGAATCTTAACGGGACTACAACACCACAAAACAACAAAGGTGACAACAACAAAATAAAAACATGTGAAACACTTATGTTATTCTAATTTAATCATGAAAATTTCTTGTCTCTTTCCAAGGCCCGCCCGAGAGTGCGCGGGCACTGGGTGTGGTCAATGACTGGTTCAATCCTTTGGACCATCGCGGGACCCACCAGTAGTTGCCTCTTTTAGAGATCTTTATTTGTGGGCTTTTCCTAATTTTCAACCTCGTTTGGGACTTGCCTCCTCGTCTTCTCCTCCCGCTGCCACTGTGCCTGTGTTGCAAAACTGTGCCCTCCACATGTCACGTCATTCCCCTCGCCATTGCTACATCCTTCCACTGAGCTAGCCATGGCTAATATTCCTCTAGACCCTCGCCCTTTTGTGCCCCATGGTTTTGAAATCCAGCATGTGGAGGGTTGTACTGGTGTTGCTAGAGTGGTTCTTCCTCACCGTCCTCGAAAGCATGAATATTGGTTATTGCCACCATTCACCCTCTTCTTGATGAGGTATTCTTCCCCAATGTTCATGAATTTCTCGAGGAATCTATTGTGGTGCATAGGCATCTAGGCCTAAGAGACATTCAACATTCGCCTTTGGTAGAGGCCTACGTTCGGCTGACGCATGTTCATGACAGAGATAAGTTAGTGATGGATAGTCCGCATGTTTTTGGGGATGTTTTCATTTCCTTTGCCAAGAACGATGAGGGGCGCAATCATTGTATAGTCCAGCTTAATAGGGTAGTTTGGCTGTTGCTTACGGGTGTTCCTTTTGATTTTTGAACAACTGAAGATTTGGTTCATGCTGTAAGCATGTTTGGCTGCTTAATATCTTGGGAAAAGGAAGATGCTCATATGGGTTGTATCCTAGTCATGGCCAGATTTAAGGATTTGGACACTATCCCTAAGAGTATGCGTTGGTCTGAAGGTGAATATTTTGAAGAAGATTCTTGGTTATCTTCTGTTGAAATACTGATGAGTGAGATGCTCGGAGGGGAACCTCCTCATGAAGACCCAATCCCCTGACAACGTGGACCCACATCCTCTTCCTAACATTGAACATGAATTCCATGGATTCCATAATGCTGCTATGCAACCCCCGGATCCTGAAAATAATAAGGAGTTGTGGGATCAAGATATTCACTTGGCTTTCCCCAACATGGTCAGCAGAATGCAGAACTAGATCATCTTCTGTGAGGCTGCACAGTAAGTTTAGTTAAGTTCAGTTAAGTTCAGTTATCGCCTCTACACTGTGGATACTGTCGGAAGCCTTCTCAGCCACTCGATGTGCATCCAACGGTTGCTTGCGGAAGAAGTCATTGTGTTATTCCGACAAAGCCACTAGAATGATGGTCGCGCGTCCCTCTCGTCGCTAGCCGGCGCGTCCCTCTTCCCCCTTTGGCTATAAAGCCATGTAATCCCCTCTTGGTGCCATTTTTATGCTTATTGTAATAAGGGTTGAACCCTAGCCGCCGGAGGCGAGCTACTTCTCCATTTTAGTTATATGAGAGCTCTAAATTCCCCTGTTTTCCTCTGAATTCCCACCGATCATCTTGTCGTGCTTGTTCTAGTTCATCAGAGGTAGTCAGTGCTTGACAATTGGTATCACAGGCCCCAGTCTTTCCTTGGCCTCGGGCAGCAAGAGAGGAAGAGAGTCGCAGATCCACGAGGAGTTCATGGGGGCGGTCGTGGTAGCAAGATCTGGATGCAATTGGACCTTCCCTGGTTGCTGGAGCATCCTGCTGCAGTAGTAAAACCCCAGGTGTGAGGATCTGATCGATCATAGAAGCGACCTAGAAGGTAAAAAAATCCCTCCCTTTTCCCTCCCTAAGAATTCGCAGACATAGCAAGCATGGCAGGAGCAGAGTCCGCAACAACAGCCGAATTGCAGTTGGAATCCTTATAGTTGGATTTGAAATCCTTGCGGCAGGAAAGAGATGAGGATCATAGAGATTTCAGTAGTTCTATGCTACAGTCAACAAGAACTTTATTACTATGCAAAAGAACTTTGATAAGATACAGGACAATTTTAGGAAACTACTGCTGGACCTAGATCCAGGAAAAGGGGAAGAAGCTGATCATGCTTCAGTACAAGGTGAGGGTGTGCACAAAACTCACCCTGTGGGATCACCTCAAGCAGCACCAGGGCATCCAAAGCAGCTGGTGGCAAGCACTCCACCTTCTATTACCATGCCTGAAAAGCCTACCTTGGGAGCAGTTGGTACAGCAGTGTTAAGAGATCAAGCTGGTAGAGAGCTAAACCTGGATGGAACTCTGAAGCAGCCTTATAGGCACCCAAACTTTGGAACTAACAAAGCAGAGGGGATGACACAAACTGCTCTGGCTCTCAATATGGTCCAAGGTGAAGATCTGCAAGAGATAGAGGGGGTATGACAATCAGTATAGGAGGAGAGTAAGTACACTAGTGGACAATAGAAGAACCCCTTTAAATGTTAAACCCGCCAAGTTGAACATGGTGGAATTTGAAGGAGAAGAGCCTGAATCCTGGATACAGAACTTGGAGCAGTATTTTGCTGCTGCTAGAACACCTATTGAGCATAGGACTGAGCTAGCCATATCTTATTTGAAAGGAGCTGTTATGCAGTGGTGGAGAGGCACTGGCTTTGCACCAGGAAAGATAGCTTGGCATAAGTTCTGTTCTTTATTGTCTGAGAGATTTTCAGTGCAAACTGTGTGTGACATTGTTACATCCTTTCATGCTATCCACCAAGTGACAACTATAGCTGACTATGTTGAGAAGTTTGAGCAGCTGATGAACATTATTAGAAGGGAAAATCCTGGAATTCCTAATGATTATTATGTGACAAGTTTTGTTGCTGGTTTAAACCCTTACATCAAGAGCCATGTGGAGTGCTTCAAATCAAAAGATCTACAGACTGCTGTGTGGTATGCAAGAAGAATGGAAAAGGCTCAACAACCTGCTCTAGTGGTGCAAACAAAACCCTATTTCCATCAAGCAAAAAGACAGGTAAACTTTGATACTTCAAGTGGTCAGGGTGGGACAGTGCATATACCAAAGAGCACAGTAATTCAGCAAGCAAAGCAGAATCAGGTATGCTATAAGTGCAGGGAACCTTGGGTTCCAGGACACAGGCAGGTGTGAAAAATGAGCCAGAAAGCACAGATACAAGCATTACTATCTCAAGAGGAGAGCAACTCAGATGTAATATATGTCACTGATTTTGAGGATCCTGACTTGGAAGCACAAGACTTACCACCAGAAACTGTATTGCAAGTTTCTATGCATGTTGCCCATGGTCTGAACTCTGCCAAAAACACTTTCATGTTGTCAGTTAAGATTGGAGAGAAAATAGCAACTGCCCTAGTAGACAGTGGAAGCACTGCTACATTTGTATCACCTGACATGGCAGCCAGTATGCCTGTAGCACCAATAGCTAACTCCAAGGTAAAGGTAGTAGTGGCCAGTGGTGAAGTGCCCTTATGAAATTCAGGGGAAGAGCTTCTGTGACAGCTTCAGAGTTCTCAAATTTACAGGATATGACATGATCCTAGGAGTAGACTGGCTAAATAAATACAACCGAGTGCAAATGGACTTTGTGAAGATGGAATTAAAAATTTCAGACACACATGGGCAGGTCATAACTTTTGTAGATGAAACTGTTCCCTTGTAAAGATTAACTGAAAGCCATGATAGTTCCAGCAAGCTCATGGATCAAGAAGTGTCTGGTTTCTTCCTATTTCCTTTGTGTGGAGAGGGGTATGAGTTAGCAGCTACTGTGATACCTGATGATTTGCAACCACTGCTGCAACAATATGAACAACTGTTTCAGGAACCTAGTGGATCGCCTCCTAGCAGGCCTTGTGATCATAGGATACCACTGATGGAGGGAGCAAAGATAGTAAACTAGAGGCCATACAGGGTGCCACATCACCAAAAGGAAATACTAGAGAAGATTATACTGGACTTACTGAAAAAGGGATTAATAAGACCCAGCACAAGCCCCTTTTCTTCTCCAGTTGTGCTTGTGAAAAAGAAAGATGGTTCATGGAGACTTTGCACTGATTATAGGAAACTTAATGCTATTACAGTCAAAAACAAGTATCCAATTCCTGTGATAGAGGATCTGTTGGATCAGTTAAAAGGAGCAAAGTATTTCTCCAAAATTGATTTAAGGAATGTCTACCATCAAATCAGGATGGGTGAGGAAGACATAGCAAAAACTGCATTCTCCACTCACATGGGACTGTTTGAGTACTTCGTGATGTCCTTTGGACTAACAAATGGTCCACCATCATTCCAAGCATTAATGAACTTGTTGTTTGGGTTGCTGAAATTTGTTGTGGTGTTCTTTGATGACATCCTGGTGTTTAGTATCTCATGGGAGGAACACAAGCAACATTTGAAACAAGTATTTGACATTCTACAAGAGAACAAATTATATGCTAAATTGGAGAAATGCTCATTGGTCAAAAGGAAGTGGAGTACTTGGGCCACATCATCAATGAGGAGGGTGTATCCACAGATCCATGCAAGATCATGCCAGTAGCTGCTAACATTAGTGAGCTAAGAAGTTTCTTAGGCTTAAGTGGGTATTACGGGAGGTTTATTCAGGGGTATGGAATTATTTTCAGACCTTTATTTGACTGTTTGAAGAAGAATGCATTTGAATGGAATGAAGAACAAACTAGGGCATTTGAGACACTCAAACAAAAGCTTACTCACACTCCTGTACTGGCCTTACCTGATTTCACTAAGCCCTTTGTCCTGGAGACTGATGCGAGTGGATATGGCTTAGGAGCTGTATTGATGCAGGATGGAAGAACTCTCTCATTTTTCAGTAAGGCAATTGGTCCTAAAGCAGCAGCTATGTCCACTTATGACAAAGAAGCACCGGCAATTATAGAAGCAGTTAAGAAACAGAAGCACTATTTTGCTGCAACTGCACTGATCATCAGGACAGATTAGGAAAGTCTCAAGTACATCCAGGAACAGAAAATCACTAAAGGAATCCAGCATAAACTGTTGCTGAAGCTACTAGGGTACAACTTTACAGTGGAATACGGAAAGGGGAAAGAAAACAAAGCTGCTGATGCATTATCCATGGTAAAGCATAGGATTTCAGCTCTGGTAGCAACAACTACTACACCTAAATGGGTCAAGGAAGTGGTTAAAAGCTATGAAAATGATGGCAAGATTAAAGAGCTCATTGCTGCATCTGTAGCTGCTAAAGATGGTAACAGTGCATATACATTTAGAAATGGCATACTCAGATACAAGTGCAAGATTGTGGTGGGAAGAAACACTGACCTCAGACAAGAAATTATGAAAGTCTTTCACAACTCAGAGCTTGGAGGACATTCTGGAGAAAGAGCCACTTACCAGAGAGTTAAGCTGGTATTTCACTGGTCTGGGTTGAAACAGGACATCATTGTTTTTGTGAAATATTGTCCAGTGTGCCAAATCAACAAAGCAGAGCATACCCCATATCCTGGATTGCTAGAACCCCTGCGTGTCCCTGATTTTGCTTGGGCACACATCAACATGGATTTTGTAGAGGGGCTACCTGTTTCAGACAACAAAGATCTTATCCTAGTGGTGGTGGACAGGTTTACTAAATATGCACACTTTATAGCCATGAAACATCCCATATCAGTCCAGTCTGTAGCTAGAGCCTTTTCTGACAATGTGTTCAGGTTACATGGCATGCATGTGGTGATTATAACAGACAGGGATAGGATCTTTACCAGTCACTTGTTGCAGCAACTGTTCAAGTCCATGAAAGTTAAGCTGCATATGAGCACCAGTTACCACCCACAGACTGATGGTCAAAGAGAGAGAGTGAATCAGTGCTTGGAAAATTACTTGAGATGTATGTGTTTTCAGCAACCTAGGAAATGGCATGGGTGGTTGGCCCTGGCAGAGTGGTCGTACAATACATCCTTCCACACATCATTGAAGATGACCCCATTCCAAGCTCTATATGGTTTTCCTCCACCATTGGTAGCTGAAACAGCTTTGCGAGATTCTATTTGGGAAGATAGTGAGAACCTGATGCAGAACAGGGAATTGGCTATGGAAGTAATCAAGCATAATCTTAGTAAGGCACAAGCCAGAATGAAGCTCTATGCTGATCAAAAGAGACAGGAAAGAGAATTCTTGGTTGGAGACATGGTGTACCTAAAGTTGCAACCTTGCAGACACACATCACTTAGCCTCCATAAGCATCTCAAGCTACATTCAAAATATTATGGTCCTTTTAGAGTGCTAGAGAAGGTGGGCAAGCATGCTTATAAGTTGTTGTTACCAGAAGGTTGTCAGTTGCATCATACTTTCCATGTGAGCCAGCTCAAGAAACACATTGGCCAGCATGTGGTGCCATCCCCACAACTGCCACTTGTTCATCCTGATGGAACAATTAAAAGGGAACCAGAGGTTGTACTTGAGAGGAAGCTTGTCCCTCGTCGACATGGTAACATAAGCATTCCAGTTGTGCGTTGGCTAGTTAAGTGGATCAACATGCCGATTGAAGAAGCTACATGGGAAGATGCAGCCTTTATCCAAAAAGTTTTTCCTGCCTTCCAAGCTTGAGGACAAGCTATGTATCATTGGGGGGGTATTGTCAGGCTGCAGAGTAAGTTCAGTTATCGCCTCTACACTATGGATACTGTTGGAAGCCTTCTCAGCCACTCGATGTGCATCCAACAGTTGCTTGTGGAAGAAGTCACTGTGTTATTCCGACAAAGCCCCTGGAACGATGGTCGCGCGTCCCTCTCATCGCTGGCCGGCGCGTCCCTCGTTCCCCTTTGGCTATAAATCCATGTAATCCCCTCTTGTTGCCATTTTTATGCTTATTGTAATCAGGGTTGAACCCTAACCGCCGGAGGCGAGCTACTTCTCCATTTTTGTTATATGAGAGCTCTAAATTCCCCTATTTTCCTCTGAATTCCCACCGATCATCTTGTCGTGCTTGTTCTAGTTCATCAGAGTTAGTCAGTGCTTGACATCTTCTTGAGGTAGTTGAGCAAGAGGAGTTGGCCCGGGCTAATGGAGAACAACTCGGGATGGGTCGCGCCGTCGCCGCCCGCCCGTAGCCTCCCGAGCCGCCTGCCCTGCAGCCCCGTGTCCGAGCAGAGGAGCTCAAGCCAGCCCCACGCCGCTGTCGCCCGTGACCATCGGAGCCCCCGTTGTCGCCCTAGCCTCACCGGCCGGACCTCCTGCACCCGCCGGAGCTACGCTGCCGAAGCATCTGCTGGTCCCCTCATCCACCGGCTTTCTAGAGCCGCCGCCGCCCGATCTCCTCATTCCCCGGCAACACCCCGACCTCCTCCACCATAGCGGGATGCTCTGCCGCCACCCTTCAGCTAGATCCGGCGAGCCTCGGGCCGGATCTCCCCCCCCCCCCCCCGCCGCCTTCTCCAGCACCACCGGTTTGGTCACTTGGGAGCAAGCTGGGACACGAGCACCAGCGCGTCGCCCAACCCCGCCAGGCCGCCCCGCCGCCATGCCTAGTGCGCTAGCCCCGTCGGCCCAAGTGGCCACGCACGTGAGGCCTCACCCGTGTGCCTATTCCTCGCTTTGTGCGCTGCATAGCTTTCCAACGCCATGCGTTAGTATTGGGCCTTTTGGCTTTCGGCCCACGATCGTTTTTTTAGTGTGTGTGAATTATCCCTTTTAACCAGTGCTTTTTAATTTCAGAAAAATGTCCCGTTTTAAACCGCCCATAACTTTTAAACCGTGCGTCAGATCAAAACAAGTTAGATATGTAAAACGTGTAGAATAATATTTTTCAACTCTAATGTATATTTAAAATTGTTAACCTTGTTGTTTGCCTCGTTTTGCCTAGATTTCATGCTAAATCGGTTTAATTCGTGGCTAGTTAACCGTAGCTCCATTGGAGATGAGCTATATATGTAATTTGACTAGAACGACGTGTAGAACCACGTGAACCTCTTTATTTTGCTGGTTAACTAACATAAAATATGTCTAGGTCAGACCCGGACGGATTTCAAAGTTAATGCGTGAGGCCATTTCGGAAATAATATATGTCGTTTCCGGCCTCATTTAAAATGCCTAGATAGGTAGTTTAATTATGCTTCACCTCCTGTTATGTTTAAACAACTTTTAATATTCTCGTGTATCTAAATGGGAGTGAACTAAATATTTGAATGTGGAGTTTTGTCAATATGCAACTCGTTGCATATTGAGCTTCACTTAATGTGTATTGTTTGATTGTTGTGATTTGCCATGCCATACCTTGCATAATGAAACTGTTCATGCACCATATGTGGTGTGCATCTTGTCATGCATGTGACGTGGTGAATATCGTGTGTTGATTGTTGTTCCGGTTGCTTCTTCTCGATAGAGTTTCGATCCGCTTCGGAGTGTGAGGATCCGTTCGACTACGTCGGTCCGTCTGCTTCACGGAGTCGTTCTTCTTCTAAGAGGGAGCACATGCAAGATGATCATTTCCCTAGATACCATTACTATCAATGCCATGCTAGTTGTCTCGTTTCTTTCGTTATGTCTCGCTGCCTACGACCTATTAAATGTCATCCTCCCAACATTGCCACGAAAACCTCTAACATTTCCACAACCTAGCAAACCAATATTTGTCTATGTTACCGCTTGCTCAGCCTTTTGATAGCATTGCTAGTTGCGCATGCAGTTGCTTCCATGTGAAAACATGGGTTCCTTGTTATATCACCATATTATTGCTAATTAATTTAATGCACCTATATACTTGGTAAAAGGTGGAAGGCGTGGCCTTCTAGCCTGGTGTTTTGTTCCACCTTTGACGCCTTAGTTTCGGCTAACGGTGTTATGTTCCATAGATGAGCGCCCCTAACATGCTTGGGGTTGTTATGGGGACCCCCTTGACTTCCATTTTGGGATAAAGCTCATCTGGAAAGGCCCAACATCAGTACTATATTTGCCCAACATAATAATGTTGTAAATACTCAAAACATAGGGCGTCATAAACCCGAGGAGTAATTCAACATAATACAGGGGGCCAGTGCTGCTGGTGTTGGTCCCAAACAGAGCCACTTGCGGGGCCACCCGGGGCAACTCGGCGATGTCTATCCGGCCACCGTACGTATTGCTCATCCGGCGTGTCCTGACAACGAGATACACGGCTCCTATCAGGATGGTCGACACGTCGGGCGTCCTTGCTGGACTTATTTTACCTTTATCGAGCATCTCGTGCGTGGGATTCCGAGGATACTTCTCGAGGTTGAGGTTTCCCAATAGGAACCCGAGGAGATCATGGGTTTTCCCTGATCGAGGTCATTCCGGCACAGCGTGTGGTAGTTTGTGATGGACTAGTTTGAGCACTCTTGCAGGGTTAAATCTTTCGGAAAGTCGTGCCCATGGTTATGTGGCAACTTGGAAACTTTGTTTAACATCTGATTCTAGATAACTTCAAGTTAACTTAACTAATACTTGCCAACTGAGTATGTAACCGTGTCTGTCTTCGGAAGAGGACACGGTGGGGTTATGTTTGATGTAAGTGGGTGTTCAGGATCATTCATTTGATAATCAATAGTTCACGTCTGCTATGCATAGATCACCCCCTCTTTTATTTTTGTATTCGTAAGTTAGCCACCTCAAATAAATGCTTAGTCGCTTGCTACAGCCCCACCACTTAACCATACCTCACCCATTACGCTTTGCTAGTATTGATACCTTTGGAAATGAGATTGATGAGTCCCTATTTCTCACAAATTACTACAGCAATAGTTGCAGGTGCAGGTAAAGGGTTACTTTGACGTGAGCGCGATGATTGTTCTATTTGGAGTTTCTTCATTTTCTTCTTCATCGATCTAGGATGGGTTCGAGGCCGGCATCCTGGGATAGTAAGGATGGATGTCGTTCTTTTATCTTTTGTTTTCGTTCATAGTCGGACCCTGCTCTTCTGCGTGGTGATTGAATATGTTGTTGTATTGATGTCATATTGTTGTAGCTTGTGGTGAGTGTAATCCAATTCCATATACTCACCTTTTCAGTAGCTACTTGTAATGATGTCCATTCTGGCGAAACGACGAGATGCGCTTCTATCCCTGCCAAGGCCCTCACGCCAAAATAAGGATAGGATCGCATCTTGGACGTTACAAGTTGGTATCAGAGCAGTACCGACCTAGGAGCCCCCTTGATTGTTCGAACTTGGCCGAGTCGAGTCTAGTGAAAAACCGCTTTGAGTCTAGTTATATATCAGAGAGTGAGATTCTTTTTTCTCCTCCTCTATGCGGTGGTGAGGAGTCTTGACGTAAGAATTTTAATTCTACTCCTCTTCTCACTCAATTTTTTTTAGGATCACGGGGATATTTTTGGAATCTATATGATGTCGATGTGATGGAGTTCTGCCTTGGTGCCTCCTGTGTGACTTGATTTCTTCCGGGACTTGAGCTCCAGGGGATTCTTGAGCACATCTTTGTCATTTAGATTTCTTAGTATCTCACGACGTAGGATGTTCCAAATTGCTTCAGTACTAGTAGTGGCGAGAGGAGTCTGGCCTCCCCAGTACTGGTGCTGATAGGTCCAAATGTATCGCCATACTTAGTATCGTTGTGATTATGAGGGTCTGAGATAGATGAGGTTCCGAGATTCTGGTTATGTGTTGACGGATGTGATACACTAGACGGGTTAGATGCTAGGAGTTGAGTGATGAATTTCTCCTTGTATCCGTGGACCCGATTGCATGACCAGAAATTTCGGAAGTTCTTAGGTGGGAATTCAAGTAGTTACTTATAGGAGAATCTTTCAACAGATGCATGATGCGGGGTTGGGGTTCGATATCTAGTGGATTCGTTTGTTCACGTCATTTCTACAAAGGATAGTCTCCATATATGTCATCAGTATGCTTCGACAAGCCTTGTAGTTTGTACGCCTAGGGAGCATATTCGAGTTTCATTTCAATATGAAAATCCAATGGACGATCGAGCCCGTGTGATCCTATCCATGAAAATATCGAATGGAATCTCTGTCATGAATTTGTTCTAGCTTGTTTAGTAAGCCTCATCCTTTGTATTGTTGGAGTATGATAATTCGAGTTGCTTCGATGTCAAGTGGTGATTTCATATCTTTCCAAGAGGTGTTCTCATAGTTTTTTATGGGAATGCAAATTCTTTTGCTTAATAAAGTTCTCTTTTCAATTCTTCTCAACCGGAGTCGTCGTGTCAATACTTTTTCATCTGGTGTGCTTCTCTTCAAGTCAATTCTATCCATTTCAAGATTTGTAAGATCAATAACTCATTTCTTTTTGGAGTTCATCTCATTTGTCCCAAGTTGTATTTGTTTTTCCTCGACCTCCCTCCCTTTATCTTCAACATTTCAGTTATCATCCAAGTGGAGTTCAATTCATGGGTGCTTCCGCTATCTTCTCTTCTGTGTTGTATCCGGTGATTCATTTTGAAGATACTCACGATTTTCAAGTTCATCGTTCTTCATTCTTGTTCTCTTTTCCGGTGGATTGAAATCAACCTCTCAGTGTTCATAATATTCTTTTCTTTTGTTCAATGATTCTTGTGCTGGAAATTCTTATCAAGTCTTTCTTGTTATCATCTCTCTCTATTCTACCTGGGGTGCTGAAGATATCTTATAAGTTTCTTGTTTTCGGTCCTTCCAATTATTTCCAGGTTTCCAACCTCATCAAGTTTTTAGTTATATCGGTGCATTATCTCTCTTCCTAATCAATTTTTTCAAGGGTGTTTTCTTTTAGTGGGCCCATAACCCACAGGTTCTTTTCCAGGATCTTATCTGGATCTTGTCATCTTTCTCGGAGTTATCTAAATATGTGGGGACCCCGACTAGCAACTCGAGTTCGCCGTGCCCAGTGACCCCAAGGATCAATGTTCACTGAACACAGATACTGAATAATAGAGTCTACATCCAAGTACCTAAATTATTACATCAAACGACCAGAAGGTCGGGTTCAAGAGCGAGGCCTAAGGCCAAATTAAACAGATACATCGAGTAGCAGAAACTCGTAAGGGCTAAGCGGTGCCCATGCCATCAAGCCTACACCGACAGGAATTCTGACTTGGAAGCGTCCTAGATTGCAGGTTCGTCTCCGACGGCGTACTGATCACCAAACTCCGGTCCTTCCATGTTTGGTCAATAATATAACAAGTGGCAAGCTAATGAGTACTTTGAATGTACTCGCAAACAACCCATGATATGAACATTTTTAGTGAAAAATAACAGTAATATGCATCTTTAGTGGAATGCAATTTGGTGGAATGATCAGGTATATGCAACAAATTAAAGAATTACTCTTTAAGAACAGGTTACAGATATCAACATATTTGACAAGGGTTGAACATCCGGGTTCACCCTATATGCCAAGTCATCGGACTTGTCATAATCTCAATCTGTCAGCTAAGGGCTAAACCATCCGGGTTTACCCTATATGCCAAGTCACCGAACTTGGTCATATTATTATCATGATTATAACAACACCTTTTTAACACCACACACACACACTTTTGGTTTATGCGGAAACACTGGACGTAGTTTAAGTAG
This sequence comes from Hordeum vulgare subsp. vulgare, assembly GCF_904849725.1. NCBI lineage: Eukaryota > Viridiplantae > Streptophyta > Magnoliopsida > Poales > Poaceae > Hordeum > Hordeum vulgare. The sequence goes on from NC_058524.1 coordinate 312,224,613, forward strand.
TACCACCCAACTGTCCTTGACCGTGGACACGGCTATTCGAATAGTTTACACTCTGCAGAGGTAGTACACTGGACCCATGAGAAACGGGAAACATCCGTGTCATCCACGACTCGCGGTATATCACATATACCCGAGGTAAGTACCCGATCATCATCTTTCCCCTGACAATACTAGACAAAGAGGTCCACTCGATTGGTACCCAGCCCACTTGTTGTACGTCTTACGAGCACCGACTCTGGACCATATCAACCATGCAGGGACCAACGGTGTGCCTGGAACTCATAATAATGGCATAGTCGTCCTACATGGCACGACCCCATCACGAGAGTGACACCGATCACTCCCGCCACTAGTAATGTGGCTCTTTTCTAGTACCGACCAGAGTAATAAACAAAGCCCCGTCCCATAAAGGGGTATCGTGGTCGTACTGGTAAGGTTGTGACGGTCGACACATCACAAATCTAATCCCATTTCCGAAACCATACTCACACAAAAACACCGGTGCATCACTTCAACAAAAGTGATCACCAACTCATCATCACCCTCGGGCATTAGTGGCACCCGACGGGGTTTTCATAAACTCTTTATTTAACTCATCATCATGCTCATGATAATATGCTCTATCTTTACTTGTCAACATGGTATAACATGACCCTCAAGGGGTAGGGTCAAGCTCAATGCAATGATCTTACTCTACTAGTCAACATGATAGTAGCATGATCCTCATAAGTGGTAGGGTCAAGCTCATCATGTTTGTGCTCCGAGGAGCCATGTGAATATCATTACTATCATGCAAGTGCTTCGATGAAGCCTTCGGTACCATCACATCAATGATGAACCGGCACTGTGATCTCATGCAACGAAAGTACTTGCTATACTAGCGTGCATCATTTCATATGCTTAAGTCATGGAAAAAGGGTTGCTTGCCTTGGTCAGCTACGTATCCGGGGTCTTCGAGGTCTTCCGCTCCGGATCCTCCGTCACTCGGTAACTCTACCGTCGAGAAAGGAATAAATAAACAATAGCTCTCACTAAAACAGATCACAAAGTGCTTTTAAAAATGTTACAAAGTCTGAATAAATTCAGTTTATTATTTGGAAAATGTTTCCTATAGTTTTTATTAGCTAAGCATATTTATTTAAAAGCAAACAAGTGCTTTTTAATATCATTTTATTATACCAAAATAGTTTCTGTTTTTGATTAATGACAAACACTACACAATCAAATACTACACATATTTAGAAAATTATTGGTGGAAGAATCATATTTTTCTACTGGCTAAATATTTTTATAAAAATCATTTAAGTTACTGGATTAAAATAAAAGGAAAAGGCCAGGGGCAACAGATCCAGCCGGCCCAGCCAGCAGGCCTGGCCACCAGGCGCGCGCGGGCCAGGTTCAGACCTGGCCTGCGGGCCCGTGGGGTCAGCGTCAGCGGCTGCGCGCAGGCTGCCCCAGGACACCGACAGGTGGGCTCCACCTGTCGGGTCCTTCTCCTACCTCCAGCCAGAGAGGTGGAGACGGACGCCGGCGAGGCTGCCGTTGTCCTCAGGCCAATCTAGGAGCGAGAACGGGTCCCTCGTGCCTCCGCCTACGTGCTCGTGGTCGGGACGTCACCGGAGATGGTCTGGGTCGCCGGCGACGAGGTGATCGTGGCGGAAGGGTTTCGGGTTGGTGTTGAACTAGTGGCTAGGGGCACGGATTCGCTCGGGAAAGTTGGGGGAAATGTTCCTCGTGTCAAGGGGAGTGTAATGGGAGGTCGGGCAGCGCAGGAGCCGACGTGTAGCCGGAGATCGACGGGAGCTCCGAGGCGGAGGGGCCTCGGTCGATCTCGAGCACCGGGGCTCTGCGAGCTCGACTGGGTGGCTAGGGGGTGTCTACTGGTTGTGCTGAAGCTGCTTGGAGGGTGCTGGTGTGCCGGGGAGACCTATTTATAGGCCAGCGGCGGTGACCCGACTCGGGCGCGCCGGTGACTCACCGTGGCGCGCGTGCGAGCACAGTGAGGTGCTGGCCGCGAAACAACGGGTTCGGGACGTGGTTTAGGACTTCCTGGTGCATCGACCGCAGAGGCAAAGCGAGTGGGGTCGAGCCACAGCGACCGTGCATGCTCGGCCGCGTCGGGCACGCGTCGCTTGAGCTCTTGCGCGAGGGAAGAGGGTCCCTGGGGGTAGCTTTGCACTGAATGGTTGTTGGGGAGTGTTTGGACATAACTGGGGAGGTTGGGACCGGCCGGGGCGTCGTCCCCTTGCGGGAGGCTCTCTGCAGCGCGCCCAGAGCACAGTTTTGGCATGCCACGGCATGCTGGCGTGCTCTGGGGCACTTGGGATGTGTCCTCCATGTCCTGAGTGTTGCTGGGCGTGTGCCTAGCCATTGGGGTTTAGTGGGAGCCCGAGGTAGTCAACGGAGCAAGAAAAACTAGTGTTGCCAGTACTGTCCTGTGGCTCAAATTGGAGTTCTTGTCACTTGTGCTTGGAGTTGGGGAGGGGCTGATTGACTGGGTGCTCAGGGTGTTCTGGGGCTCTAACCCACCAAGTTTGGGGCCTTGCCATTGGGTAAAACAGTGGCTAGGAGGGTTTTTACCTTCCTGTCAGTAGGTGTTCGACAGTGACTTGGGGTGCTTCCACTCCACCAGTGGAAATGAAACTTAACAGGTTGGGTCTTGGGGTAAAAACATGGGGTTTCACCAAATTTGAGCTCCATTGAACCAGTTTGGCTTTGTAGACTTGAAAATGCCTCAAAATGACCAGTACTGTCCTTTACAAAGGAAGTGTGGCCAAATAGAGTCAATCCCATCTTTGGTGTGGAGTCCTCATTTGGGGTGTCAAACACCTCTGCAAAGTTTTAGCTCCATTGGAGAAACTTTGCAATGTAGAGTTCTTCCAACTCTTCTCTGGACAGAGAGGTTTTTGGGCTCATTAGGTGCACTTCCCCACCTTGGATCAAGGTGAGTTTTCAGGTGAGCACCTAATATGGCTTGGGAGGGCTCCTGTAATTTTATGGGAATTTAGTGAGATAATTTCCTTTGGAAACATCTCAAAAAGCTAAAACAGACAGAAATGGTTTTCAAGGTTTTACTCAAATAATATCAATATAAAATAGGGTTGAAAATCTTATATATGGAAAATATATGTCCTTCTGAGCTTCCATGAATTTACTCGGAATTTTTTGAGGTAGGAAAGCAATTTTCCTTGTGGGAATATCATTTCTGGCCTTAGAAAGAGACATAGATATAAAATAGGAAAATAATATTTTAAATCACCAATTAATGTTTTTAATGAATGGAAATAATATTTGGATCAGACCACCAACTTTTGTTGGAAGTGCCCCTTGGCTTCATGAGCTAGTAGTGTATCCCAACATGGTGAAGGTGATCTTGATATAAAGGAAAAAGGGTTTTTGAAGAGAGCAAAATAATAAGTTTTCATGGGTTTGAGACATCAAACAAGCAAGCATTCACTCATACAAGGGTTCACATTGCACTCACAACATTATTTGAAAAAGTTTTAACAAGCTCTGATTTTTGCAACATAAAATACTTGTGGTGAAAAACAGGGTGTGAGAGACCTATCCCTCTTACAAGAATCTCGTCCCCGAGATTCCTAAGCTAAGCGTTAAATAGCTCAGGAAATTATGATCGGAGATAGTCTTCACGTTCCCACGTGGCTTCTGCTTCGGTATGGTTGCTCCACTGAACCTTGAAAAACTTGATGGTGCAGCTTCTGGTGCAACGCTCGGCTTCATCCAAAATGCGGATCGGTCTCTCGCGGTAGGTAAGATCCGGTTGAAGGTCAATAGCTTGATGATCAATGTCCTTGTAAAGGTCGGGACGGTTCGGCACTTGCAAGCACTTCCAGAGCTGTGACACGTGAAACACGTTGTGCACACCCGAAAGCTCAGGAGGTAGCTCCAATGAACCTTGGAGCTAGCTTCCCCTTGACGTGGAAACGCTTGGTCCCCTTGAGAGGCGTGACTCGCAAGTACCCCTGGTCTCCGGGAACAAACTCCACGTCTTTGCGGCGAGGGTCCGCAAAGCTCTTCTGCCTTGACTTAGCTGCCTCCAAGTTTTCTCGGACAAGCTGAAACTTGTCCCCTGCTTCCTATAGTGGTTCTGGTCCGAAAACTAGTCCTTCACCGGTTTCGGACCAATTGAGCGGGGTGCGGCACTTCTGCCCATATAACGCTTCGAATGGGGCCATCTGAAGACTGGACTGGTAGTTGTTGTTGTAAGAAAACTCAGCAAACGGCAGACAGTCTTCCCACTTGGCACCGTGAGCCAAAACACAAGCGCGGAGCATGTCCTCAAGTATCTGGTTTACCCTCTCGGTCTGTCCGCCCGTTTGCGGGTGGAAAGCCGTACTGAAGGAGAGTTTGGTTCCGAGAGCTTCTTGAAACTTCTTCCAGAATCTTGAGGTGAATTGCGTGCCACGGTCGGACACGATCTCTTTGGGAACACCATGGAGACTCACCACTCGATGAATGTACAGACTGGCCAGCTGGCTGCCATCGTAGGTGATGTTAACGGGGATGAAATGGGCCACCTTGGTCAAATGATCGACTATGACCCAAATGGAGTTATGACCCTTATTCGACCGGGGCAGCCCGGTGATGAAGTCCATGCTGACTTTATCCCACTTCCATTCCGGCACTTGAAGAGGTTGTAGCAATCCAGCAGGTCGCTGGTGTTCAGCCGTGACTCGTTGGCATACATCGCATTTAGCGACATAGGAGCCAATTTCTCTCTTCATGCCATGCCACCGGAATCGTTCTCGGATGTCTTGGTACATCTTGGTACCGCCTGGATGGATAGAGTACGGTGTGTCATGAGCCTCTTGCAGGATCAAGTCCTTAAGTTCGGCCTTGTTAGGTACGCAAAAGCGCTTCCCGTACCACAGTACTCCTTGCTCATCAATAGAGAATCTTGGGGCTTTGCCTTCTCGCACCTTCCTTGTGAGGCCTTCGATACTCTTGTGCCCCTTCTGGGCTTCCTTGATGTCGTTTGCCAGAGTAGGCTTGACCTCGAGGTTGGCCAGGTACCCTGGTTCGACTATCTCAAGCCCGAAGTCCTCCATCTTTTCATACAAGACGGGTAACCTTTCCTTGAGCGTGACGTTCAAGGAGTCTGCCTTCCGGCTTAAGGCATCGGCTACCACGTTCGCCTTGCCGGGATGATACTGAATGCTGAGGTCGTAATCCTTGATTAACTCAAGCCATCTCCGCTGCCTCATATTCAGCTCCCTCTGAGTGAAGATATATTTCAGACTTTTGTGGTCTGTATATATGTCACATCGCTTCCCCAGAAGGTAATGTCGCCACGTCTTCAGAGCATGCACTACAGCTGCTAGCTCGAGATTGTGGGTGGCGTAGTTCTCCTCATGCGGTCACAATTTCCATGACAAGTATGCCATGATCCTGCCATCTTGCATCAGGACTCCACCGAGCCCGGTTCCAGAGGCATCACAATATATCACGAATTCCTTGCTGATGTCTGGGGTAGCCAATACCGGTGCGGTAGTTAGCCTCTTCTTTAACTCCTGGAAGCTTGCTTCACACGCCGGTGTCCACTCAAACTTCCGGCCTTTCTTCAAGAGCTGAGTCATAGGTCGAGCGATGCTGGAGAATCCTTCGACAAACTTGCGGTAGTATCCCACGAGCCCGAGGAAACTCCTGACATCCTTTACGTCCTTTGGTGATTCCCAGTTGGTCACCGTAGTAATCTTGGACTGATCTACGGCCAAACTGCGTGTCGTCAGGGTATGACCCAGAAATCCAACTTCGATCAGCCAGAACTGACACTTGCTGAATTTGGCATAAAGTTGGTGCTCTCGAAGCTTTCCCAGAACTAGCCTCAGGTGTTGCTCATGCTCCTCTTCGGACTTGGAGAAGATTAATATGTCATCGATGAACACGACGACAAACTTGTCCAAATATTCCATGAAGACCTTGTTCATGAGGTACATGAAGTAGGCTGGGGCGTTTGTCAAACCGAAGGGCATGACCGTGCATTCATATAGACCGTACCGGGTCACGAATGCAGTCTTGGGTATATCTTCAGGTCGGATCTTCAACTGGTAGTATCCCGATCGAAGATCAATCTTGGAAAATACCCTGGCCCCGTTTAACTGGTCAAATAGGTCTTCGATCTTGGGGAGCGGGTACTTGTTCTTAATTGTGACTTCATTAAGAGAACGGTAATCGACGCAGAGTCGAATGGTACCATCCTTCTTTGAAACAAATAGAACAGGTGATCCCCAAGGTGAGGCACTCAAACGGATGAACCCTTTCCTGAGTTGCTCATCTAGCTGGTTCTTCAGCTCTGCCAGCTCTTCGGAACCCATCCTGTAAGGCTTTTTATATATAGGCCTTGATCCGGGCATGAGCTCAATGATGAACTCGATGTCTCGGTCAGGAGGCATTCCGGGTAGCTCGTTAGGAAAGACGTCCGGGTATTCACAGACTATAGGCACTTGATCAAGCTCTACCTCGGATAGACTGATGACTCGAGGCACTTGAGCCGATACTAGCTTAGAGACAAACTTGACCTTGACCCCTTGGTTGCTTGTCATGGTAATGGCCCTGTTGGCACAGTCCAAAAGACTCTGGTGCTTGGCCAACCAATCCATGCCAAGGATTACTTCTATACCTTGCGATTTAAGCACAATGAGGTCTGCCAAGAAACTCGTCCCATTGATAACTATCTCGACCCTTCTACACCCTAGGTTGGTCCGCGATACTGCTCCCGGGGTTTGAATTGCCATCTGCCCACGGAGTAGAGTGGGTTTTAAACCACACTTCTCCGCAATCCCTTGAGTAACAAAAGAAAGCGAGGCACCACAATCAAACAACACTGTTGCTGGAGTTGAGTTGACGAGGAACGTACCCAGAATGCATTCCGGGTCTTCCTGCGCCTCTTCTGCAGTGATGTGATTGATCCGGCCATTACCATTGAACTGCTGGTTGCGGGGGGCCTGGTTCCTCCCTGGTGCACCTTGACCGGGGTTGGGTGCATTGGGACGCAGTGCGTCGGGCTTCTTGTTGGGGCATTGCATGGAATAGTGCCCGGTCTGACCACACCCAAAGCAGGTGACTTGCCCTAGAGGGTTGGTCTTGACTCCACCGTTGTTCGGCGGGTTGACTGCTGGCTTGGCTTGCTGCTGAGGCTTATAATTTGGCGGAACACCGGATACTTGTACTGCTGCTGCTGAAAGTTGGGTCTTGCAGATGCTGACTGCCATTGTCTTGGTCTTGCGTTACTGGGTCCTCCACTGCTTATCAGTTTTCTCTCGCAGGTGTCGTCCATCGCACGACGGTTGTCTTCCAGCATAAGCGCCTTGTTAACCAGCTCGCTGAAAGTCTGGCAGTCGCAAACCACCAGCTGGTATTGCAGGGACTGTTGTAACCCTTCCATGAAGCGTTCCACCTTAGCAGCCTCAGTGTTAACATCTTCGGGCGCATACCTTGACAAGAAGTTAAACTTCTGTATGTACTCCTTAACAGTTCCACTGCCCTGCCTCAAGGCTCGTAATTCCCGCTTCTTAATGGTCATCAGTCCAGGTGGAATGTGAGCCACGCGAAATCCTTCCTTGAACATCACCCAAGTGATGACTTGCCCTATCCGCATGATCTGGAATCCATCCCACCATGCTCTCCGAGACAGTGAGAAGCATAAAGGACCTTCTCATGATCGTCGGTGCACTTGACCAGCGTAAGGAGGTCTTCAATGGTGCGAATCCAGTCATCAACGTCCAGTGGTTCAGTCGACTCCGTGAATATGGGAGGCGTAGTCCGCATGAACTCAGAAAGAGTAGACCGACCACCGCCATTCCCATTCCGTGGCGGGTTGTCCACCAGGACTTGAGTCAGATGCTGAATAGCGGCATTGCTGGCTTGACGCTCCTCCCGAAGAGCTTGAAGGAACTGAGCCATCCTCAAGTTCTCAGGATGAGGTGGTGGCGGAAGGTCTCTAGGCTGCTCGTGGTGACCTCCAGAGTGAGCTTCTCCTTCGGTTCCCTGCGGCGTCCCTGAGGAGCCGGCGTCGGGGTTGCCGAAGGTGCTGTTGCGGGTTGCGTTCACCATCCTATCATAGAAACAGACAGGTCAAAATGCCACCTTGCTCGGGAATACAAGGATTCACTCCTAGTAAGAGGGGGTCCAATACGTGCATGTGCCAAGTTTTCAAAACCAAAGTTTTTGACAAACGGAAATTGCATTCATAAAAACTAGGTGATGTAGTCACTTACAGGCTGCCTAAGGCAATATGTGACTTGCATCATGCACACATATGCAAATTAGAAACGGATACATGGATACCCTATGCTCGGGGTACTCCTAGTTGCCTACGCTAAATCCTACGCGGCGGACTGCTCGGTCTCAAAGGCGGACTCAACAGGATCCTCATCTTCATCAACATCTTCCTCCTTTATAGGAGTGGAAGAAAGAATCCGCACATCAGGGCGCCTCTTAGGCGAGGCGGCGAAGATCTCAGTGTACTCTTCCGCTGTCAGGCTGTGACTCCGAAGAGGGACTGCTTGGATGGGTAACACACCACCCCTAGTGGCAACAGCTGTCCTCCCTTCAGGTGTGCCTGCCTTCTTTAGCTTGCGGTTCCGCATCTTCTCAGTGTGGAGCAGGCCCTTGACTAGGTGAAGCTCTTGGCGAAGCTTGACTGATTCCTTAACTAGGAAGTGCGTCAGGGTGTCCGACGAGAGACTGAAGTAGGTCTGAAACCTTAATGGCATCCCATCCTCCGTGGCTGGGGTGAGTGTCCAACTCCCATCCACTCCTTCCTTAATGAAAGGTAGGTGAGGAGTGACAGGCTCATTAGCCATCTCAGGGAGGATGCTGCGGAGTTGCACGAGCGCCTCTCGTGCAGCCGTCTCCACTGCCAACATCACCTCTCCCATCTGTGGTCCTTCAAAGAACCAACTAGACGGGGAGTCATTAGCCTTCACTATCACGTCCACGTGATATTCCTTAGTGAAGGCGTTGACCCAGTGCTCGTGGTAGAGGAAGATGGGCGTGCGACGTACGTGGCACTTCTCGAGACAATCCACCAGAAGGAGTGGAAAGCCGGTCTCCAGAAGCGTCTCAGGTACGGCAGCCATCTACAAGGCATAGGAGAGAAGTCAGAAGGTTGTATGTGCAAAACTCTTGTGCAAGGCTGGCGTTCAAACGTTCTTGGTTAACGTCCATGCTATCTAAGGCTTCCTATAGTCAGGATGGCTCTGATACCAGTTCTGTGGGGACCCCGACTAGCAGGTCGAGTTCGCCGTGGCCAGTGACCCCGAGGATCAATGTTCACAGAACACAAATACTGAATAATAAAGTCTACATCCAAGTACCAAAATTATTAAATCAAACGACCAGAAGGTCGGGTTCAAGAGCGAGGCCTAAGGCCAAATTAAACAGATACATTGAGTAGAGGAAACTCGTAAGGGCTAAGCGGTGCCCATGCCATCCACCCTACACCGACAGGCATTCTGACTTGGAAGCGTCCTAGATCGCAGGTTCGTCTCCGACGGCGCACTCATCGCCAAACTCCGGTCCACTCGATCGGTACCCAGCCCACATGTTGTACATCTTACGAGCACCGACTCTGGACCGTATCAACCATGCAGGGACCAACGGTGTGCCTGGAACTCATAATAATGGCATAGTCGTCCTACCTGGCACGACCCCATCACGAGAGTGACACCGATCACTCCCGCCACTAGTAATGTGGCTCTTTGCTAGTACCGACCAGAGTAATCAATAATGCCCCGTCCCATAAAGCGGTATCGTGGTCGTACTAGTAAGGTTGGGACGGTCGACACATCATAAATCTAATCCCATTTCCAAAACCATACTCACACAAAAACACCAGTGCATCACTTCACCAAACGTGATCACCAACTCATCATCACCCTCGGGCATTAGTGGCACCCGACGGGGTTTTCGTAAACTCTTTATTTAACTCATCATCATGCTCATGATAATATGCTCTATCTTTACTTGTCAACATGGTATAACATGACCCTCAAGGGGTAGGGTCAAGCTCAATGCAATGATCTTACTCTACTAGTCAACATGACAGTAGCATGATCCTCATAAGTGGTAGGGTCAAGCTCATCATGTTTGTGCTCCGAGGAGCCATTTGAATATCATTACTATCATGCAAGTGCTTCGATGAAGCCTTCGATAACATCACATCAATGATGAACCGGCACTGTGATCTCATGCAACGAAAGTACTTGCTATACTAGCGTGCATCATTTCATATGCTTAAGTCATGGCAAAAGGACTGCTTGCCTTGGTCAGCTAGGTATCCGGGGTCTTCGAGGTCTTCCGCTCCGGATCCTCCGTCACTTGGTAACTCTACCTTCGAGAAAGGAATAAATAAATAATAGCTCTCACTAAAACAGATCACAAAGTACTTTTAAAAATGTTGCAAAATCTGAATAAATTCAGTTTATTATTTGGAAAATGTTTCCTATAGTTTTTATTAGCTAAGCATATTTATTTAAAAGCAAACAGAAGCAAACAAGTGCTTTTTAATATCATTTTATTATACCAAAATAGTTTCTATTTTTGATAAATGACAAACACTACAGAATCAAATACTACACATTTTTAGAAAATTATTGGTGGAAGAATCATATTTTTCTACTGGCTAAATATTTTTATAAAAATCATTTCAGTTACTAGATTAAAATAAAAGGAAAAGGCCAGGGGGAACAGATCCAGCCGGCCCAGCCACCAGGCCTGGCCACCAGGTGCGCGCGGGCCAGGTTCAGACCTGACCTGCGGGCCCCTGGGGTCAGCGTCAGCGACTGCGCGCACTGGCTGCCCCAGGACACCGACAGGTGGGCTCCACCTGTCAGGTCCTTCTCCTACCTCCAACTAGAGAGGTGGAGACGGAGGCCGGCGAGGCTGCCGTTGTCCTCAGGCCAATCTAGGAGCGGGAACGGGTCCCTCGTGCCTCCGCCTACCTGCTCGTGGTCGGGACGTCACCGGAGATGGTCTAGGTCGCCGGCGACGAGGTGATCGTGGCGGAAGGGTTTTGGGTTGGTGTTGAACTAGAGGCTAGGGGCACGGATTCGCTCAGGAAAGTTGGGGGAAATATTCCTGGTGTCAAGGGGAGTGTAATGGGAGGTCAGGCAGCGCAGGAGCCGACGTGTAGCCGAAGATCGACCGAAGCTCCGAGGCGGAGGGGCCTCGGTCGATCTTGAGCACCGGGGCTCTGCGAGCTCGACTGGGTGGCTAGGGGGTGTGTACTGGTTGTGCTGAAGCTGCTTGCAGGGTTCTGGGGTGCCGGGGAGACCTATTTATAGGCCAGCGACGGTGACCCGACTCGGGCGCGACGGTGACTCACCGTGGCGCGCGTGCGAGTACAGTGAGGTGCTGGCCGCGAAACCATGGGTTTGGGACGTGGTTTAGGACCTCCTGGTGCGTCAGCCGGAGAGGGAAAGCGAGTGGGGTCGAGCCACAGCGACCGTGGATGCTCGGCCGTGTCGGGCGCGCACGGGCACGCATCGCTTGAGCTCTTGCGCGAGGGGAGAGGGTCCCTGGGGGTATCTTTGCACTGAATGGTTGTCGGGGGAGTGTTTGGACATAACTGGGGAGGTTGGGACCGGCCGGGGCGTCGTCCCTTTGCGGGAGGCTCTCTGCAGCACGCCCAGAGCACAGTTTTGGCATGCCACGGCATGTTGGCGCGCTCTGGGGCACTTGGGACGTGTCCTCCATGTCCTGAGTGTTGTTGGGAGTGTGCCTAGCCGTTGTGGTTTAGTGGGAGCCCGAGCTGGTCAAGGGAGCAAGGAACACTAGTGTTGCCAGTACTGCCCTGTGGCTCAAATTGGAGTTCTTGTCACTTGTGCATGGAGTTGGGGAGGGGCTGATTGACTGGGTGCTCAGGGTGTTCTGGGGCTCTAACCCACCAAGATTGGGGCCTTTCCATTAGGTAAAACAGTGGCTAGGAGGGTTTTTACCTTCCTGTCAATAGGTGTTCGAAAGTGACTTGGGGTGCTTCCACTCCACCACTGGAAATGAAACTTAACAGGTTGGGTCTTGGGGTAAAAACATGGGGTTTCACTAAATTTGAGCTCCATTGAACCAGTTTGGCTCTGTAAACTTGAAAATGCCTCAAAATGACTAGTATTGGCCTTTACAAACGAAGTGTGGCCAAACAGAGTCTCACAAATCCTATCTTTGGTGTGGAGTCCTCATTTGGGGTGTCAAACACCTCTGCCAAGTTTCAGCTCCATTGGAGAAACTTTGCAATGTAGAGTTGTTCCAACTCTTCTCTGGACAGATAGGGTTTTGGGCTCATTAGGTGCACTTCCCCACCTTGGATAAAGGTGAGATTTTAGGTGAGCACCTAATATGGCTTGGGAGGGCTCCTGTAATTTTATGGGAATTTACTGAGATAATTTCCTTTGGAAACATCTCAAAAAGCTAATACAGACAGAAATGGTTTTCAGGGTTTTACTCAAATAATATCAATATAAAATAGGGTTGAAAATCTTATATATGGAAAATATATGTCCTTCTGAGCTTCCATGAATTTACTCAGAATTTTCTAAGGCAGGAAAGCAATTTTCCTTGTGGGAATATCATTACTGGCCTTAGAAACAGACATAGATATAAAATAGGAAAATAATATTTTAAATCACCAATTAATGTTTTTAATGAATGAAAATAATATTTGGATCAGACCACCAACTTTTGTTGGAAGTTCCCCTTGGCTTCATGAGCTAGTAGTGTATCCCAACATGGTGAAGGTGATCTTGATATAAAGGAAAAATGGTTTTTGAAGAGAGCAAAATAATAAGTTTTCATGGGTTTGAGACATCAAACAAGCAAGCATTCACTCATACAAGGGTTCACATTGCACTCACAATATTATTTGAAAAAGTTTTAACAAGCTCTGATTTTTGCAACATAAAATACTTGTGGTGAAAAACAGGGTGTGACAAAATATTTTCTAGTGTGAGATAAGTATGGATTCCATCAGTCATGTTCATTCTCCAAGATCTATTCGAATTTATTCTCGTCATTAGCTCAACCTTTTTCATATTCTTTATTCCGGAGTGTCTTAGTAATTTTGGTGGTGTTCTTCTCATGATTCTCAGCTTGACGTTCGAAGGAGTTTTTCTCTCAAATCTTGGGCATTCTTTTGAAGATTTTCATGTCATCTCGTGCTATCTTCTCAACTATTTCCAATCATGAGTATTTCCTTCCATATTTATCTAGTGCGTTTCAGATTTGTTTTCATTCCTGATCCTCCGAAGGCCATCATTTTATAAGATTTCTTCTCTCTCAGCTTTCAGCTTTCATTCTCAAATTCTTCTCAATTGTTGTCTCTTCGCTCGTATCTCAATTATTCTTGTGCCTCATTCAAGTTTTCTGTTAGGCGGCTCAAGATTTCTTCATTCTCAAGGTGCTCTTCAAGATTCTTGTTGGAGAACCTCAATTATTCTTTCTCTTGCATTTCAAAGAGAAATTCTTCCTCCTTATCCTTGAGGTGGTGTTATAGCGTCCTTGTTAGTGGAGGGGTCTCAAAAGGGATTGCTTCAAGAACGAGATAATTAAACCCACCAATTCCTTCAATCATGAGCTATTTTCAACCCATGATTTCTTCATTGAGCTATCTTGGTTTGGATTTCACCTAAAGCTTTCCGTATGGATTGTTGTTATTATGGTTATTATTCTTGATCCAAGTTTTCAATGTTTCCTCTTGGTGTAAAAAGTTTTCATATCTTGTTTCTCTCAATCAATCCTTGTTTCTGTTAGTGGCTGGTTGTCACCTCATTAATTGAGATGGGTTTTCATAAGTTCACTACAAGCTTTTATTTTCATTGTTGGTTTTCCAACAACTCTCTTCAATTCTTCTTGAAAAGATGCTTCTCAAATTCTATTGTGTTGCAAATTGTCATTTTCTTCATCATTCTATTCTTCTCAAAGATCTAGTTTCTATTCTCTTGTTCCGGAGTTGTGGTGATGTTGCTCTCTTCAATATATCATCTTGTTCTATCAATATCTTGTTCTCTCCTTGCTTATTCAATTTAGTTAGTTTGTTGTGAATCTTCTCAAGATCTTTCCATCTTATCAAATTTTGCCCTCTCTCCTATCGAAGTGCTGCCGAATTTTTGTGTGAATTCTTGCTTGTTTCTCATATCATTCTTCATCAATGCCATTCTTCAAGGATCATTGGTTTAACTCGTTTTTCAATAAGTAACTAAGTCTTACCTCTTCCTTTTCTCTTCCCCTTCCCGTTTCATTCCTAGATCTCGGGGCGAGATGTCTTGTTAGTGTAGCAGAGTTGTAACAGCCCAAGACCAATGCTCCAGAAGATTCCCCTTTTATTTTGTTCTCATCGTGTGATTTATTTGTTCATCGCATTTGTCATTGCATCATGCACATCATCTGCATTGCATCGGCACTCCTTTGCCGCCAGTTTTCAAAACTTGCATCCGTTAGTAGTTGCCGATTCTCTTTGATTTCGTCATTGTTCATTTTGACTCCAACCACACACGCACACGCCCGCGACATTGATAAAATATTGTTTTTAAAAGTGCGTATAAAATATTCTTGGATTGTGTTGAAAATTGGCGTACGGTCTTATTTTAGTGTAGGTGGGCCGCCTAGCAATTTTCGTCGCATTCGGAGTTGGTTTGATATCCGAACCGTTAAACCTATAGCGGCACTATAGCCAATCAAACGTGAGACGTTTTGGTATTTTAAACACTGTCGCCGGGCTAACCGTTTTCCCTCTCATCTCCGCCTATACTATTCTACATAGCCCAAAACATCCACCTAGCCTTCCCCTCCATTTCGGATCGTCGGATCGAGATCTGACGGCCCGAAACGGTGCAAAAATTCTAACCCTAGCCCCATGTCTATAAATAGACAACCAAACCAGCCTCTCCTTGAAATCCGTGCCCTGAAAACCCTAGCCACCGCAGCCTCTCTCCTCCCCTCAGCTGCCAGGCCCGCTGAGGCCTAGATCCAGCCCTCTCGGGCCCGGGTCGCGCCATTTCCGCTCGTCTGCAGCCTACTGAGCCGCCTGCCCCGCAGCCCCGTGCCCGAGCACAGGAGGTCAAGACAGCCCCGCACCACCGTCACCCATGAACGCCGGAGCCCGTGCCGGTCAGCCGGACCTCCTGCACCAGCCGGAGCGATGCCGCCAAAGCATCCCTCGGTGCCCTCGTCCGCCGGATTTCCGGAGCCGCCACTGCTAGATCTCCTCAATCCCCGGCGAGACCCCGACCTCCTCCATCAGAGCGGGATGCTTCGTCGCCGCCCTTCAGCCAGATCCAGTGAGCCTCGGGCCAGATCCGTGCCCCCGCCTTCTCGTGCACCACCGGTTGTCGTCGCTCGCTCGGGAGCGAGCTGGGAGACGACCACCAACGCTCCGCCCCATGGGCCGCGTGGGCCAGGAGCGCGTCGCCCCAGCCCCTCTAGGCCAGCCGCTCCGCCCCGCCGCCAGGACGAGTGTGCCAGCCCCGCCGACCCAAGTGGCCACGTAGGTGAGGCCTCACCCCTCTGCCTATTCCTCGCTTCGTGCACTGCATGGCTTTCCAGCGCCAAGCGTTAGTTTTGGGCCTTTCATCTTTTGGCCCACGGTTGTTTTTAGTGTGTGCGAATTATCCCTTTTAATGAGTGCTTTTAATTTTAGAAAAATGTCCCGTTTTAAACCGCCCATAACATCTAAACCGTGCGTCAGATTGAAACAAGTTAGATATGTAAAACGTGTAGAACTTTGTGTAGAATAATATTTTTCAACGCTCATGCATATTTAAAACTGTTAACCTTGTTGCTTGCCTTGTTTGTGCAGATGCCATGCTAAATCGGTTTAATTCGTAGCTAGTTAACCATAGCTCCATTGGAGATGAGCTATATATGTAATTGGACTAGAACGACGTCTAGCACCATGTGAAACTATTTATTTTTTCCATTTAACAAACATAAAATATGTTAAGGTCAGATCCGGACAGATTTTGAAGTTAATGTGTGGGGTCGTTTCAGAAATTTTATATGTCGTTTTCGATCTCATTTAAAATGCCTAGATAGGTAGTTTAATTATGCTTCACCTCCTTCCATGTCTAAACAATATTTAATATTGTCGTCTACCTTAACGGGAGTGAACTTAATATTTGAATGTGTAGTGTTTGATTGTTGCGAATTGCCATGCCATGCCTTGCATAATTAAACCGTTCATGCATCATATGTAGTATGCATCATGTCGTGCATGTGTCTTGGTGAATATCATGTCTCGGTTGTTGTTCCGGTTGCTTCTTCTCGATAGAGTTCCGATCCGCTTCGGAGTGTGAGGATTTGTTCGACTACGTCGGTCCGTGTGCTTCACTGAGTCGTTGTTCTTCCAAGCGGGATCATAGGCAAGATG
This sequence comes from Hordeum vulgare subsp. vulgare, assembly GCF_904849725.1. Classification (NCBI taxonomy): domain Eukaryota; kingdom Viridiplantae; phylum Streptophyta; class Magnoliopsida; order Poales; family Poaceae; genus Hordeum; species Hordeum vulgare. The sequence goes on from NC_058524.1 coordinate 312,240,991, forward strand.
ATCATTTCCCTAGATACCATTAATATCAATGCCGTGCTAGTTGTCACGTTTCTTTCGTTATGACTCGCTGCCTACCAGCTGTTAACTGTCATCCTCCCAACATTGCCATGAAAACCTCTAACCTTTCCACAACCCAACAAACAACTGTTTGGCCATGTTACCGCTTGTTCAGCCTTTTGATACCGTTGTTAGTTGCAGGTGTAGTTGCTTCCATGTGAAAACATGGGTTCCTTGTTATATCACCATATTATTGCTAATTAAGTTAATGCACCTATATACTAGGTAAAAGGTGGAAGTCTTGGCCTTCTAGCCTGGTGTTTTGTTCCACCTTTACCGCCTTTGTTTCGGCTACCCGTGTTATGTTCTATAGATGAGCGCTCCTAACGTGCTTGGTTTTTTTTATGGGGACCCCCTTGACTTTCATTTTGGGATAAAGCTCGTCTGGCAAGGCCCAACATTGGTACTATATTTTCCCAACATAATAATTCTGTTAATAATGAAAACATAGGGCGTCATGAACCCGAGGAGTAATTCAACATAATACAGGGGGCAGTGCTGCTGGTGTTGGTCCCAAATAGAACCACTTGCGGAGCCAGCCGGGCAAACTCAGGGATGTCTATCCGCCCATCGTACGTATTTCTCATCCGTCATCTCCTCAGAATGAAGTACGCGGATCCTATCAGGATCATCGACACGTTGGGTGGCCTTGCTTGATTTGTTTTACCTTTATCGAGCGGCTCGCGCCTGGGATTCTGAGGTTACTTCTCGAGGTTGAGGTTTCCCAATAGGAACCAGAGGAGATCACGGGTTTTCCCTGATCGAGTTCATTCTGGCGCAACGTGTGGTAGTTTGTGATGGACTAGTTGGAGCACCCCTCCAGGGTTAAATATTTCGGAAAGCCGTGCTCGTGGTTATGTGGCAACTTGGAAACTTTGTTTAACATCCGGTTCTAGATAACTTGAAGTTAACTTAAATAAAACTTGCCAACTGAGTGCATAACCGCGACTTTCTCTTCTCGTGAGTTCTGTATCTGGAAGAGGACTCATGGGGTTATGTCTAACGTAAGTAGGTGTTCAGGATCATTCATTTGATCATCAGTACTTCACGTATGCTATGCATAGATCATCCCCCTCTTTTATTATTTTACGCGTAAGTTAGCCACCTGAAATAAATGCTTAGTCGCTTGCTGCGGCCCCACCACTTAACCATACCTCACCCATTATGCTTTGCTAGTCTTGATACCTTTGGAAATGAGATTGGTGAGTCCCAGTGGCTCACAGATTACTACAACAATAGTTACAGGTGCACATAAAGGGTTACTTCGACGTGAGCGCGATGATTGTTCTATTTGGAGTTTCTTCTTCTTCATCATCATCGATCTAGGATGCGTTCCAGGCGGCAGCCTAGGATAGCAAGGATGGACGTCGTTCTTTTATCGTTTGTTTTCGTCCGTAGTCGGACCCTGCTCTTCTACATGATGATTGAATATGTTGTTGTATTAATGTGACATTGTTGTAGGTTGCGGCGAGTGTAAGCCAATTCCATATACTCACCTTTTCAGTATATGTCCTTGTAACGATATCCATTCTTGCGAAACGACGAGATGCACTTCTATCCCTGTCGAGGCCCTAGCGCCAAAATAAGGATAGGATCGCATCTTGGACATTACATACGTTGAGTGTCCGAATACTTTCCCATAATCATTCTGAAACCTTCGACTGACGTTTCTCATCCTCCATTCTGTGTTGAGTGTAGCCTTTGTTACTGATGTTGAAGAAGAGATGACACGAATACAAAAGGAGCTCGATCCCAGGAGTGGGGTCCTCAAGAACAGTGCTACCTCATCTCCCCTCGGGCTGGAGGATCTCGTCGATTATGTAGTGCGTTGTTCGAAGTTGCTTCAGTCGGCCGTTGGAGAGATCGACTAGGAGAAGGCGCGTGAAGCTGCTCCTGTGAAGGATGCTCAAGCTGTTGTGAACCGAGTGAAAGCCATCCCCAGCGAACTTAAGTCGTGGAAGAAGTCATCAGCAAGGGCCGAAGCCGACATTTCCCTCTCGCTCGTCCACATCCATTGCAAGGGAGTGGATCAAGAGAAGCTGAAGATTGTTCGGGCCATCAACCGCAAAAGCGTCAAATTTGAAGACTTCATGGAGATATTAATGGCGGCGGCCACACGGATCGCAGAGGGGATTGATCTTGACACCTTCGTCGAAGCGGTGGAATCTTCAGCCTTCGACTGATGCTCGGAGGGAAAAACACTTAAGCTTTAATTTGCCTCGGTATGGCATGTGATTTTATGTAACCTCAAACTTCGAGTGGGCCCTGGGCCTTCTCTTTTGCGTATCATTATCAAAACTCGACCCCGTTTATCCTTGGTTGATTTTGGATCTTATTTGCTTGGTCGTCTTTATTTGGGGTGGTTTATACTCGTCAGAAAGCTTATTCGCGTCCGAGTCCCTGAGTGTGGAAGTTGTCCTCACTCGGGATTTTTTGTGACATAGACAAAACCGGTTCACGGCAAGGCCCCCGGGTATGGAGGTCGTCCTCACTCGGGATCGTTTCTCCCTAGGGGAATCTAGTTTGCGATGATTGTCATGTTCATGTTGGTGTCTGAATGAAAGTCTTGCTTTCATTCGGGACCACTTTAACTTAGGCAAAAGCTGGTTCGCAGCTAAGCACCCGAGTGTAGAGGTTTCCACGATCAGTCGGGGTAGGGTCTACCTTAGGTGAAACAGGTTCGCTACCGAGATGATAGTCCTTGCGAACTCGTCTATGGTCGTGTCCATCAAGGCATCCGAATGACGATCGTGTCCTCATTCGGAACCGTTTTGACTTAGGCAAAAACTTGTTCGCACCTAAGCCCCGGAGCAAGGACGTTGTCCCTACTCGCAGAAGGATTTACCGTAGGTGAGAACGGATTCGCTGCTAGGGAATGATTATCCTGTTCATCTTGGCGTCCGAGTGAAAGTCTTGCTTTCATTCAGGACCACTTTAACTAAGGCAAAAGCCGGTTCGCATCTAAGCCCCCGAGTGTAGAGGTTTCCGCGATCACTCAGGGAAGGGTCTACCTTAGGCGAAACGGGTTCCCTACCAAGAAATGCTTGTTTTGTTCATCTTGGCGCCTGATACGTCTCCGTCGTATCTACTTTTCCAAACTCTTTTGCCCTTGTTTTGGACTCTAATTTGCATGATTTGAATGGAACTAACCCGGACTAACACTGTTTTCAGCAGAATTGCGATGGTGTTGTTTTTGCGCAGAAATAGAAGTTCTCGGAATGACCTGGAAATTTACACGGATTTTTTGTGGTATATATGAAAAATACTGGCGCAGGAATCAACTGGAGGGGTGGAGCTAAGAGCCCACAAGCCCACCAGGCGCGCCCCCTGGCCGCGCCTGGCACGCTTGTGGGCCCATGTTGCTCCACCGCCTCCAATTCCAGCTCTATTTAGTCCCTTTTGTCCGGAAAAAAAATCGAAGGAGAAGAGCTCATCGCATTTACGATACGGAGGCGCCTCCACCACCTGTTCTTCCTCTGGAGGGCGGATCTGGAGTCCGTTCTGGGCTCCGGAGAGGGGAGATCGTCGCCATTGTCATCACCAACCTTCCTTCGTCGCCTATTCCATGATGCTCTTCATCGTTTGTGAGTAATCTCATCGTAGGCTTGTTGGATGCTACTTCTCAAACAACAGCGCCAGAAATTGACACGTTGACGGAGACTTGCTTGCGTTGGTTTTTCCCTTGAAGAGGAAAGTGTGATGCAGCAAAGCAGCAGTAAGTATTTCCCTCAGTTTGAGAACCAAGGTGTAGATCCAGTAGGAGGGTCTCGTCAAGTCCAGAGTACCTGGGCAAACACAAACGAGCTTGCACCCAACACTTCAAACGGGTTGTCAATCCCTTCAAGATTGTTTGCAAAGTGAGATCTGAAGGCGGAAAGTGCAACGAAGTAAAAAGTGTAAGGCTGAGAATATGGTGTGCAGCAGACCCGGGGGCCACAGTGTTCACTAGAGGCTTCTCTCAAAATAGAAAATATCACGGTGGGTTAACAAATTACTGTCGAGCAATTGATAGAACAGCGCAAAGTTATGACGGTATCTAAGGCAATGATCATACATATAGGTATAACGTCTGAGACAAGTAGACTGATACTTTCTGCATCTACTACTATTAATCCACACATCGACCGCTATCCAGCATGCATCTAGTGTATTGAGTTCATGACGAACAGAGTAACACCTTAAGCAAGATGACATGATGTAGAGGGTAATCTCAAACCAATGATCAAAACCCTATCTTTTTACCCTTGATGGCCACAACACGATGCATGCCTCGATACCCCTTCTGTCACTAGGCGAGGTCACCGGACGGTATGAACCCAAAACCAAGCACTTCTCCCATTACAAGAATCATAGATCTATTTGGCCAAACAAAACCCACAACTCGAAGAGACTTACAAGAATATGAAATCATGCATAAGAGAGATCAGAAGAAACTCAAATAAGATTCATAGATAATCTGATCATAAATCCACAATTCATCGAATCTCGACAAACACACCGCAAAATAAGATTACATCAGATAGATCTCCATGAAGATCATGGAGAACTTTGTATTGAAGATCCAAGAGAGAGAAGAAGCCATCTAGTTACTAGCTATGGACCCGTAGGTCTATGGTGAACTACTCACGCATCATCGGAGAGGTCATGGTGTTGATGAAGAAGCCCTCCATATCCGAATCCCCCCTCTGGCAGGGCACCAGAACGTGCCCAGATGGGATCTTGTGGAGACAGAATCTTGCGGCGGCGGAAAAGTACTTTCGATGATCTCCTGATTTTTTGTGGAATTTTTGGGGATATATAGGCGCAAAACCTAGGGCAAAGGGGACTCTGGGAGCCCACAAGCTAGGGGGCCGTGGCCCCCCTGACTGCGCCATGAAGGCTTGTGGGGTCCCTGGTGGCCCCCTGCCCTGATTCTCCGGCTCTCCAATCTTTTTCAGTTCCGGAAAAAAATCTTTTTGGTAGTTTCATTCCGTTTGGACTCCGTTCGAAATCCTCCTCTGAAAGGGGTCAAAAACATGGAAAAAACAGGAACTGGCACTTGGCACTGAGTTAATAAGTTAGTCCCAAGAAATATATAAAAGGCATGCAAAACATCCAAAGTTTGACAAGATAATAGCATGAAACCATAAAAAATTATAGATACCTTGGAGACGTATCAAGCATCCCCAAGCTTAACTCCTGCTCGTCCTCGAGTAGGGAAGTGATAAAGAATGAATTTTTGATGTGGAATGCTACCTAGCATAGTTGTACTTTGCAACTTCTTTCACGTGACATGAATGTTCAGATCTGTAAGATTCGAAACAATAGTTTGCTATTGACATGAAAACAATAATACTTCAAGCAAACTAGCAAGGTAATCATGAACTTTCAAAATAACAGGGCCAAGGAAAGTTATCCCTACAAAATCATATAGTCTGGCTATGCTCCATCATCCTCACACAACTAATGTAAATCATGCACAACCCCGGTATTGGCCAAGTAATTGTTTTCGCACTCTTACTTTCTCAAACTTTTTATAACTATCACGCAATACATGAGCGTAAGTCATGGATATAGCACTATAAGTGGAATAGACTGTGGTGGTGGCTGTGAGACAAAAAGGAGGAGATGGTCACATTGACTCGGCGTATCAAAAGGCTATGGAGATGCCCATTAATGGATATCAATGTGAATGAGCAGGGATTTCCATACAAGTGATGCACTAGAGCTATAAGTATGTGAAAGCTCAAAAGGAGAACTAGTGGGTGTGCATCCAACTTGCTTCCTCACGAAGACCTAGGGCAATTTTGAGGAAGCCCATCATTGGAATATACAAGCCAAGTTATATAATGAAGATTCCCACTAGCATATGGTAGTGACAAAGCAAGAAGCTCTCAATCATGAAGAACATGGTGCTATCATGAAGCACAAGTGTGGAAAAAGATAGTAACATTGTCCCTTCTCTCGTTTTCTCTCTTTTTTTATTTGGGCACTTGGGCCTCTTTTTTCTCTTTTTTTATTTGGGCCCTTTGGCCTATTTATTTATTTATTTATTTCCTCACATGGGACAATGCTCTAATAATGATACTCATCACACTCTTATTTACTCACAGCTCAAAGCTCAAAATGATGACGACTGTGTAGGAAATGCCTCCGGCAGTGTACCGGGATGTGCAACGATCTAGCATGGCGTATGACATTGAAAACATCTCGCTAGCTATCTTACAATTATGCAATGGCAATATGAGAGTGACGACACAAGTCATGAGACGGAATGGTGGGAGTTAAATGGCAATATATCTCGGAATGGCCATAAAAATGCCATAGTAGGTAGGTATGGTGGCTGTTTTGAGGAAAGCATATGGTGGGTTTGTGTACCGGCGAGAATTGCGCGGCACTAGAGAGGCTAGCAATGGTGGAAGGTGAATGTGCATCTATACCATGGACTCACATTAGTCATGAAGAACTCACATATTTGTTGCGAATGTTTTTATTAGTAATCGAAACAAAGTGCTAAACGCATACTCCTAGGGGAAGGGTTGGTAGGTGTTAACCATCGTGCGATCCCGGCCTCAACACAAAGGATGACAATCAATAGATCATTTATGATCCGACTTCCTAACATAGCGGTTCACCATACGTGCATGCTACGGGAATCACTAAATTCAACACAAGTATTTCTAGATTCACAACACCCTACTAACATAGCTCTAAATATTACCAAATCCATGTCTCAAAACTAATTGAGAGGAATCAAGACTTCTCTTTCTACTCAATGCACATGGAGATGGAGGTTTTTGCATCCTCTTTGGGTACCAATCACCTTTGGGACTACTTTCATAGCATAAGCCAACTACCAAGTCACGCACCATCGGAGAGACATAGAGCAAAACTATCTAGCTCAAAAGATATAAGTGAAGCACTATGAGCATTCTAGCAAAATCACGATGAGTGCATGTCTCTCTCTCTCAAAAAGGTGTGCAGAAAGGATGATTGTGACACAACAAAAAGAAAAGACTGCTAAGATACAAGACGCTCCAAGCAAAACACATATCATGTGGTGAATAAAAATATAGCTCCAAGTAATGTTACCGATGGATTGAAGACAAAAAAGGGCATGCCTTCCCGAGGCATCCCCAAGCTTAGGCTTTTTGGTGTCCTTGAATTTGGCTTGGCATGCCTTGGGCATCCCCAAGCTTGAGATCTTTCCACTCCTTATCTCTTTGTCCATGAGAACATCACCCAAAACTTGAAAACTTCACAACACAAAACTTAAACAGAAACTCGTGAAAACATTAGCACAAGAAAAGAAACTACCACTTCTTTTGGTACTGTAGAAAACTTGAATTCTATCTATATTGGTGTTGGGCTACTGCATTGTCACTTTTCCATGGCTAGTACCCCTGATACTAACCATAGTTTCATCAAAACAAGCAACCAACTCAACAAAAAGAGAATCTGTCAAAAACAGACCAGTCTGTAGCAATCTGTATACTTCGTATACTTCTGATACCTCAACAAATCTGAAATATTACGACTTCCTGGGCCAAAGGCATATCAACCAACAGCAAAAAGAATCAACTCAAAAGCTCTTTCTGAATAAAAATTAAAAATCATCTCGTGAGCGAAATGTTTCTGTCTTTTTCCAGCAGGATCAAACAACCATTACCAAGATTAGTCATAAAGGTTTTGCTTGGCTCAAACACAAAAAGAAACACACAAAAAACACAATCACAACAAAATTATGATGGTGTGGACGCAACAAAACAGAAAGAAAAAGATAAATTCATTGGGTTGCCTCCCAACAAGCGCTATTGTTTAACGCCCTTAGCTAGGCATAAAAGCGATAGAACCACGTATCGTCGACTTTGGTGCTCAAACCATAAGTAGCGTGTACCTTCTTACTAGTAGGTGACCTGTCAGTGTGCCACTGAGTGTAGTTCGTCATGATGTTGTCTAGGAGCTTTGTGGCTTCCCCTAACATGATTTCCATGAACGTTCCACCTGAGGCGGAGTCCAATATATTTCTAGAAGCAAAATTCAAGCCAGCGTAAAAGATTTGAATAATCATCCAAAGACTCAAGCCATGAGCGCGACAACTTCTAATCATTAATTTCATTCTCTCCCAAGATTGTGCAACATGTTCATGATCAAGTTGCTTGAAATTCATGATATCATTACGGAGAGAGATGATCTTAGCCGGCGGAAAATACTCGGATATATAAGCATCTTTGCACTTATCCCAAGAATCGATACTATTTTTGGGGAAAGAAGGAAACCAAGTTTTTGCGCGATCTCGCAACGAGAAAGGAAAAAGCTTCAATTTAATCACGTCATTATCCACATCTTTCTTATTTTGCATATTGCAAAGCTCAATGAAGGTATTAAGATGGGATGCGACATCTTCACTAGGAAGGCCGGAGAATTGCTCTTTCACAACAAGATTCAGCAAAGCGGCATTGATTTCGTATGACTCCGCACTAGTGGCGGGAGCAATCGGAGTACTAATAAAATCATTATTATTAGTATTCGAGAAGTCATAAAGTTTGGTGTTTTCATTCATGGTGACTTCGGCAAGCAAGCAAGCACACAAGCGAACAAAGAGCAAGCGAGAAAAAGGGCGAACGAAAAGGCAAACGAAAAAGGCAAACGAAAAAGGCAAATTGGTGAAGTGGGGGAGAGGAAAACGAGAGGCAACTGGCAAACAAATTAACTGCAAGAGATGGGTTTGAGACACCTACTTGGATGAGTTCTTGACTTGATCTTCCTCCCCGGCAACAGCGCCAGAAATTCTTCTTGCTACTTCTCAAACAACAGCGCCAGAAATTGACACGTTGACGGAGACTTGCTTGCGTTGGTTTTTCCCTTAAAGAGGAAAGGGTGATGCAGCAAAGGAGCAGTAACTATTTCCCTCAGTTTGAGAACCAAGGTATCGATCCAGTAGGAGGGTCTCGTCAAGTCCAGAGTACCTGTGCAAACACAAACGAGCTTGCACCCAACGCTTCAAAGGGGTTGTCAATCACTTCAAGATTGTTTGCAAAGTGAGATCTGAAGGCGGAAAGTGCAACGGAGTAAAAAGTGTAAGGCTGAAAATATGGTGTGGAGTAGACCCGGGGGCCATAGTGTTCATTAGAGGCTTCTCTCAAAATAGCAAATATCACGGTGGGTCAGCAAATATCGAGCAATTGATAGAATAGCGCAAAGTCATGATGATATCTGAGGTAATGATCATACATATAGGCATCACGTCCGAGACAAGTAGACCAATACTTTCTGCATCTACTACTATTACTCCACACATCGACCACTATCGAGCATGCATCTAGTGTATTGAGTTCATGACGAACAGAGTAACGCCTTAAGCAAGATGACATGATGTAGAGGGATAATCTCAAACCAATGATGAAAACCCCATCTTTTTACCCTTGATGGCAACAACACGATGCGTGCCTCGCTACCCCTTCTGTCACTGGGTGAGGTCACCGCACAGTATGAACCCAAAACCAAGCACTTCTCCCATTGCAAGTATCATAGATCTAGTTGGCCAAACAAAACCCACAACTCGAAGAGAATTACAAGCACATGAACTCATGCATAAGAGAGATTAGAAGGAACACAAATAAGATACATAGATAATCTGATCATAAATCCACAATTCATCGGATCTCGACAAACACACCACAAAAGAAGATTACATCGGATAGATCTCCATGAAGATCATGGAGAACTTTGTATTGAAGATCCAAGAGAGAGAACAAGCCATCTAGTTAGTAGCTATGGGCCCGTAGGTCTATGCTGAACTACTCACGCATCATCGGAGAGGTCATGGTGTTGATGAAGAAGGCCTCCGTACCTGAATCCCCCCTCCGGCAGGGCACCAGAACGTGCCCCAGATGGGATCTTGCGGAGACAGAAGCTTGCGGCGGCGGAAAAGTACTTTGGATGATCTCTTGCTTTTTTGTGGATTTTTTGGGGATATATAGGCGCGAAACCTAGGGCAAAGGGGCCCAGGGAGCTTACAAGCAAAGGGGCCACGGGCCCCTGGCCGCGCCATGAGGGCTTGTGGGGTCCCTGGTGGCCCCCTGCCCTGATTGTCCACCTCTCCGATCTTTTTCTGCTCCAAAAAAATCTTTTTGGCAGTTTCATTCCGTTTGGACTCCGTTCAAAATCCTCCTTTGCAAGGGGTCAAAAATATGGAAAAACAGGAACTGGCACTTGGCACTGAGTTCATAAGTTAGTCCCAAAAAATATATAAAAGGCATGCAAAACATCCAAAGTTTGACAACATAATAGCATGAAACCATCAAAAATTATAGATACGTTGCAGACGTATCACTGGACGGTGATCGGTTGGATGAGATCTATCATGTAATTGAGTTAGTTTTGACGGGGATTGATCCCTAGTATCCACTATTTTCTGAGATTGATGTTGCTACTACTTTGCCATGCTTAATGCTTGTCACTAGGGCCCGAGTGCCATGATTTCAGATCTGAACCTACTATGTTGTCATCAATATATGTGTGTTCTTGATCCTATCTTGCAAGTTGTAGTCACCTACTATGTGTTATGACCCGGCAACCCCGGAGTGACAATAGCCGGAACCACTCCCGGAGATGACCCTAGTATGAGGAGTTCATGTATTCACTAAGTGTTAATGTGTTGGTCCGGTTCTTTATTAAAAGGAGAACCTTAATATCCCATAGTTTCCATTAGGACCCCGCTGCCGCGGGAGGGATGGACAATAGATATCATGCCAGTTCTTTTCCCTAAGCACGTATGATTACATACGGAATACATGCCTACATTACATTGACGAACTGGAGCTAGTTACTTAACTCTCCGTGTTATAACTGTGGCATGATGACTACCATCCGGCATAATCATCCATCACCGATCCAATGCCAACGAGTTTTTCCTACTGGTCCTTGCTACGTTACTTTGTCGCTACTGCTGTCACTGCTGCTACTATTACTTTGCCGCTGCTGCTGTCACTTTGCTGCTACTGGTTACTGTTGCTATCACATTACCTTGCTACTGATACTTGTCTGCAGATACTAAATCTTTCAGGTGTGGTTGAATTGACAACTCAACTGCTAATACTTGAGAATATTCTTTGACTTCCCTTTGTGTCAAATCAACAAATTTGGGTTGACTACTCTACCCTTGAAAACTGTTGCGATCCCCTATACTTGTGGGTTATCAAGACCTTTTTCTGGCGCCGTTGCCGGGGATGCTTAGTAATATTCTCTGAGTCACTTGGGATTTACATCTGCTGATCACTATGAGGAATCCAAAAGATCCAAGAACTAAAGTCTTTCCTTCAACTACGAGGACAGGTAAGGAACTGCCATCTAGCTCTGCACTTGATTCACCTTCAGTTATGAGTAAGTTTGCGACACCACCTCCTGCTAGAAACTTTGATATGTCGCCTGTGCTTGATGATGCTACTTCTTCTGTTCATGATGCTTGTGATGATGTTATGCTTGATACTGCTTTGCCACTAGGTCCATTACTTGATGCACAAATTGCTAGAGTTGCTGCTAGATGTGATGATACTTGTGAAACCGCTGAGATTATTGAAGTAGAATCTACTATTTCGCCTGTTAGAACTAGCTCTCCTAGATATGAATTGACTGATATGCCTGAGGGTTATGTTATGGAGGGAGAGATAGCTGAGGACTTTCTTGCTTGTAAGGATAGCTATGATGTTGAGAAATTACTGCGCAAGTGGAAAGAAAAATCTTTGAACGCTAGGATGAAATACGACCCAAAGTTTGCTACTTCGCCTATCTTTGTCACCGATAAGGATTATGAATTCTCTGTCGACCCTGAGTTAATCACTCTGGTTGAATCTAATCCTTTTCACGGTTATGAGTCTGAAACGGTTGTAGCCCATCTTACCAAACTGCACGATATAGCCACCCTATTCACGAGTGAGGAGAAGATACGCCACTACTATATCCTTAAGTTCTTTCCTTTCTCGCTAAAGGATGATGCTAAGACTTGGTTCACCTCTCTTGCTCATGGTTGTGTGCGTAGCCCCGAGGATATGATCTACTACTTCTCTGAAAAATATTTCCCTGCCCATAAGAAGCAAGCTGCCTTGCAGGAAATATACAATTTTGCGCAAGTTGAAGAAGAGAGTCTCCCACAAGCTTGGGGGAGGCTCGTCCAGCTACTGAATGCTTTTCCTGATCACCATCTTGAGAAGAATGAAATACTTGATATCTTATATAATGGACTAACCGATGCTTCTAGAGACCACCTAGATAGTTGTGCCGGTTGTGTTTTTAGGGAATGAACCGTAGAACAAGCTGAAAACCTATTGAATAATATCTTGTGCAATGAGAATGCTTGGACTATTCCAGAACCACCCTCGAAGTCAACTCCGAAGAAAAGAGGTATTCTATTCCTCAGTCCTGAAGATATGCAAGAAGCTAAGAAATCTATGAAAGAGAAATGCATTAAATCTGAAGATGCAAAAATCTACCACCTATCGAAGAGATCCATGGTCTTGATAACCCGACACAGGTAGTAGAAGTAAATTCTCTGCGTAGATTCAATGAGAGTGATATTCCTTTTGATAAACCTGCTAGCTTATGCCTGGATGAATTTGATAACTTTGTTGCCAAACAACAGAGTTTCGATGATTATCTTAGTAGACAATTGGAACAGAATGCTCGTATGCTTAGTCATTTAAGTTCTTGTGTGGACAGAAACGTCAATGATCTTAAGCTCCTGAGTAAACATGCCTCTATGGTTACTACTCAAGTAGAACAAGTACTTACGGCTCAAAATGATCTGCCCAATGAGTTGAATGAAAATTCTGTCAGAGTCGTCACTAGAGGTGGTAGAATGACCCAGGAACCTTTGTATCCTGAGGGTCATCCTAAGAGAATTGAACAAGATTGTCAAGGAGTTAACACTGATGCACCTAGTCATCCTAGGAAGAAGAAGAGAGATGATAGGAACCTGCACGCTAGCAACCCTGTTATACCTGAGAGTCCAAACAATGTCTCTGTTTCTGATGCCGAAACACAATCCGGTGATGAACATGAGCCTAATGATAATATAAACAGTGATGTTCATGTTGATGCTCAACCTAGAAATGATAAGGATGTGGAGATTGAACCTAGTGTTGATCTTGATAACCCACAGCCTAAGAACAAGAGATACGATAAGAATGACTTTGCTGCTAGGAAGCATGGTAAAGAAAGGGTACCATGGGTTCAGAAACGCATGCCCTTTCCTCCCAAACCATCCAAGAAAAAGGATGATGAGGATTTTGAGCGATTTGCTGCAATGATTAGACATGTCTTTCTGCAAATGAGTTTAACAGATATGCTCAAAATATCTTCGTATGCTAAGTACATGAAGGATAATGTGACTAATAAGAGGAGGATACCTGAGGTCGATATTTCCACCATGCTCGCTAATTATACCTTCAAGGGTGGAACTCCTACGAAACTAGGTGATCCCGGAGTGCCCACTATACCTTGCTCCATTAAAGACAACTACGTTAGAACTTCTTTATGCGACCTTGGAGCCGCTTTTAATGTTATGCATCTCTCTCTCTCTCTTTATCGTAGACTTGAACTAGATAAGTTGACACCCACTAAAATCTCTCTGCAAATGGCCGACAAATCAAGTGCTTTCCCTATCGGCATTTGCGAGGATGTGCCTGTTGTGGTTGCTAACGTCACTATCTTAACAGACTTTGTTATTCTAGATATTCCCGAGGACGATGCCATGGCGGTCATCCTTCAAAGACCCTTTTTAAACACTGCAGGGGCTGTTATTGATTGCAACAAAGGCAATGTCACTTTCCATGTTGATGGTAATGAGCATATGGTGCACTTTCCAAAGAAACAATATCGAGTACATTGAATCAATGCTATTGAATAAACTTCATCGATTCTTATTGGGAGCTTTGAATGCCCTATACCTACTATCAAGATGAAGTATGATTTTCTTGTTGGGGATATGCACATCCCCATTGAGGTAACCTAGTAACTATTCAAAAAAATTCCGTTTTCTTTTGCGATTCTAAAAAGTTTGTCAAGGTGACTTGATCAACCTCATTGACGGATTTCTTTCGATGACCATGAGATGGATGAATCGAGGAGTCACAAACTTCTGTTCCAAGCTTTCACCTTCGGTTGCTTAGAAGAAAAATGATAGATTTAGTTTAGTTTTCCCTGTTTTCTTCTTTTAGCGTCCCGTAGAAAAGTACCCCGAAAATAAAAGTTCTCCGAATGTCCTGAAAATCAAGTATGATTTTTTCTGGAATTTTTGAAAAATTCTGAGATGGAGAGCTAGTCAGGGGGCTGCACCAGTGGGCCACAAGCCCTAGAAGCGCGGGCACCCCCTGGCCACGCCTACCAGGCTTGTGGGGCCCACGTGTACCCCCTCCACTTATTCTAGCTCCCCTCTGCTTCTCCTACCTCCAGAAAAAATCGTTTCGCAGCTCAAACCCGTGCTCTTGCTCTTCTTGCTGCGATTTTCGACCTCCTTGTGCAAAGCACCATTCACAAAGCAGTTTTGAGGAAATTGCTCCTTGGTATGTGACTCCTCCATTGGTCCAATTATTTTCTGCTCTAGTGCCTTATACGTCGCGTATTTTTGCTGCCTTGGTGACCCTGTTCTTGAGCTTTGCATGCTAATTTTAGCTCGTCTCGAGTAGCTTTGCTGCGTGATATGGCCTCTAGGCACTCGTCGGAGAAGTTGTTATGAGTTCCATTGAGCCTTATTCACTTTTCCTTTGAGTGACTGAAAATTTCAAAAAAGGAAGATGTTCAGGAGAAACTATCATGGTGGTTCCTTAAGCAAGAGGGGTCCCCGTCTCGCGATTCGGGAGCCCGATCCTTACCAACAGAGGAACGCACAGGTACAACCATGTGAATGGCCTTCTCATGAATTCATGATTGAGGCAGGTTTCAAAGACGAGTTTGATACACTTGTTCACAATGTTGGACTTGAGGAATTCATCCCCGATAAATGTGAACAGTATACTACTCTCACTGCCTCTTTTGTTCGTAGATTCAAATTTTCAGCTGGTCGTGACACATCCGTATTGTTTGATCTCTATGAAAAATCGTAAACCATGGATTTAGAGGATTTCAACAGAATTTGCAAGATACCTGTTTGGGGTAGTCTCAATGATCCTCCTAAATCTTCGGTTAGAGATATTTTTTCTCTAGTATAACTGTCGGAGAAACTAGAGATATTACACAGGCTACCATGGGGAGCATTCATTTTCTTGCCTTGCACTACTTTGCCCTCTTCGTAGGTAGATGCATTAACGACAAGATTAAGCATTGTCACCTCTGCGCACCCGACCTTGGTATTCTTAAGAGCGTAGTAACGGGTGATAGAAGTTTCAACATGGGAGCTATAATAGCAAGGAGGCTGAATAATAATGCCAATGAAGGGGATTTCTTTGGTGGGATCTATGCCACTCGCACATCAAATTTTCTTGGAGTACCCATCCGCGAAGGAGATCTCCCGCTCCATACAACTTTCCTTGATCGCACTGCTATGACACGCTACCAGTTCCTTGAGAGGGATAATTAATTCCTCTTATACCGGTTAATACTTAACCGACAGCGTGTTTTCCATATTACCCTTCCTGCTCCTACCTTCTTTGACTTTCAGGTAAAATGGAGATATTACATAACCGGAGGAGAGGCAGAGGAGTATGAGAGGGAGCCAAAGGTTGCTCGCCTCCGTAAGGCAGCTATTCAGGCAGTGGCTGCCGCGCTCCCGTACAATCCCCATTATGATTTTGGGTATCGCTCGGACCATCCATGGGAGTAGACCAACTTAGGCCAAAAGCATAAGCTTGGGGGAGTGCGTGTTTCAAACCGACTTTATATTCTTGCTCACACTTTCACTTTGTTAGTCAGTGTTCACACTTTGCCACTGTATCATCCATGCTAGTTTATTTCTTTTTCTCGTTTTCTTTTCGTGTGTTTGTCTAGTTTGAGAAAACCCAAAAAGATTTCTTGTTCTTCTTTTGCTTGTTGGAGCTTTCCCGTGTGAATAGTTTTCTTTTTCTTTGGGTCAAGGTAGAAGACCATGGTTACAATGTTTAGTGGCTCTCGCATGCATATCTGTTTATCTGTCAAAGAGCCATATTACTTTGTCTTCTCCTTTGTGTTTGCTTGCAGATTCCATCTTAGTCCAATGCACGAACACTCTTATTATTGTTCACATCATTCAGTCGTGCAAGTGAAAGGAAATAATGACGATATATGATGAAGTGACTGAGCCTGGAAAAGCTGGTATGAACTCGATCTATTTCGTTTTTGTAAATATGACTAGCTCATCGTTCCAAATTCAGCTTTGTTGTGAGAGAAACATGTTTGCAATGACAATTTAGAGATCATAGTTTCTGATGCCATGCTTAATTTGCTAGGAGCTTATAATGGTTTGTCTTGGATGCCAACATGAATCTTGAGATGATTATGATGTTGTATGATAGGATGGTATCCTCCTTTGAATGATTCAAGTGGCTTGACTTGGTGCATGTTCACGCATGTAGTTGAAACAAAATCAACATAGCCTCTATGATATTCATGTTCATGGTGATTTATGTCCTACTCATGCTTGCTCTCAATGTTGGTTAATCTCAATGCATTTTGATGGTTGTTGTCGCTCTCTAGTTGGTCGCTTCCCAGTCTTTTGCTAGCCTTCACTTGTACTAAGCGGGAATACTGCTTGTGCATCCACTTCCATAAACCCAAAGTTGTTCCATATGAGTCCACCATACCTACCTATATGTGGTATCTACCTCCCGTCCACTCTCTAAATCTTCAAGAAATAATCTGATTTGCATGCCCAAACCGCTCATGTGGTGACAGGGGGCTATCAGTATCTTCCATGATAGGCGTGTTATCCTCGATATGTGTTTATTCACTATCACTCATGAGAAAGGGGCCAGTAATTGGAATGCCCAGTTCCATGCTCAAATCGAAAAGATAATTGCAAACAAAACTCCCCCTAGATTGATGTTTCTATGGACGGCACCCGAGGATTCGACTAGTCGTGGAGTGTGATTGATCGGTGGTGGGGGAGTCAAAACTTTACTTTTCTGTTTGGGAACCGCCTATAGCATGTATAGCGTGGAAGATGGTGAAAAATCTTGGTCATTGCATTGACAATGAAAGCATGCCACCCAAAATTATTATCTCTGTTTTAAAAGCTTGAGCTCTCGCACCTCTGCAAATCAATGCTTCCCTCCACGAAGGGCCTATCTATTTATGTTCTTGTTGAGTCATCCTCTTCTTATAAAAGCACCAATTAGGGAGCACCTCTGTCATTTTTATGCTTTGCTTTTGACTAATATTGAGTATGACTATGACTGGATCTTCTTTGCCATGAATTACAATGTTTAGTTAGCCCTTGGTCTTTGAAGGTGCTCTGCATTTATGTTTTGCGCTCTTAGAAAGAGCTAGCGAGATACCATTTGTTCGTACTGCTTCATGATTGTTTTGATTGAAGTGTTGACGTTTGAAACTTATTATTATTGCTCGCTAGTTGATTATGCCATTGATATGAGTTTACTGTGAGACCTAGATGTCATTTGCTTATGTGGTTAGCTTATGATCATGCTGAAATTCTGGTTATGAGTTAGACATAGTTGCAACAACATGATCAAACAGAGTTCATAAAAGTTTTTCTTTTGTCTCTTTCAGTTTGTCAACTGAATTGCTTGAGGACAAGCAAGGTTTTAAGCTTGGGGGAGTTGATACGTCTCCGTCGTATATACTTTTCCAAACTCTTTTGCCCTTGTTTTGGACTCTAATTTGCATGATTAATGGAACTAACCCGGACTAACGTTGTTTTCAGCAGAATTGCCATGGTGTTGTTTTTGCGCAGAAACAAAAGTTCTTGGAATGACCTGGAAATTTACGGGGATTTTTTGTGGAATATATGAAAAATACTAGCGCAAGAATCAACCAGAGGGGTGGAGCTGAGAGCCCACAAGCCCACCAGGCGCGGGCCTCCTGGTCGCGCCTCGCAGGCTTGTGGGGCCCATGTTGCTCCACCGCCTCCAATTCCAGCTCTATTTAGTCCCTTTCGTCTGGAAAAAATGAAGGAGAAGAGTTCATTGCGTTTTACGAAACGGAGGCGCCGCCACCACCAGTTCTTCCGCTGGAGGGCAGATCTGGAGTCTGTTCTGGGCTCCGGAGAGGGGAGATCGTCGCCATCGTCATCACCAACCTTCCTTCATCGCCAATTCCATGATGCTCTTCACCGTTCGCAAGTAATCTCATCGTAGGCTTGCTGGACGGTGATGGGTTGGATGAGATCTATCATGTAATCGAGTTAGTTTTGACGGGGATTGATCCCTAGTATCCACTATGTTCTGAGATTGATGTTGCTACTACTTTGCGATGCTTAATGCTTGTCACTAGGGCCCGAGTGCCATTATTTCAGATCTGAACCTATTGTGTTGTCATCAATATATGTGTGTTCTTGATCCTATCTTGCAAGTTGTAGTCACCTACTATGTGTTATGACCCGGCAACCCCGGAGTGACAATAGGCGGAACCACTCTCCAAGATGACCATAGTATGAGGAGTTCATGTATTCACTAAGTGTTAATGCGTTGGTCTGGTTCTTTTTTAAATGGAGAACCTTAATATCCCATAGTTTCCATTAGGACCCTGCTTCCATGGGAGGGGTGGACAATAGATGTCACGCAAGTTCTTTTCCCTAAGCACGTATGACTACATACGGAATACCTGCCTACATTATATTGACGAACTGGAGCTAGTTAGTTATCTCTCCGTGTTATAACTGTTGCATGATGAATACCATCCGGCATAATCATCCATCACCGATCCAATGCCTACGAGTTTTTCCTACTAGTCCTTGCTACGTTACTTTGTCGCTACTGTTGTCACCGCTGCTATTGTTACTTTGCCACGCCTACTGTCACTTTGCTGCTACTGGTTACTGTTTCTACTGTTGCTATCACATTACCTTGCTACTGATACTTGTCTGTAGATACTAAATCTTTCAGGTGTGGTTGATTTGACAACTCAACTGCTAATACTTGAGAATATTCTTTGACTTCCCCTTGTGTCGAATCAACAAATTTGGGTTGAATACTCTACCCTCAAAAACTGTTGCAATCCCTTATACTTGTGGGTTATCAGTGCCCGAACGGAGGTCTTGCCTTCATTCGGTACCACTTTAACTAAGGCGAAAGTTGGTTCGCAGCGAAGCCCCCGAGTGTGGAGGTTTCGAACGATCACTCAGGGAAGGGTCTACCTTAGGCGAAACGTTTTCGCTACCAAGAAATGTTTGTTTTTTTATCTTGGCGCCCGAACAGAGGTCTTGCCTTCATTCGGATGCACTTTAACTTAGGCGAAAGCTAGTTCGCAACTAAGCCCCTGAGTGTGGAGGTTTCCATGATCACTTGGGGAAGGGTCTACCTTAGGCGAAACGGGTTCGCTACTGAGATGATAGTCCTTGCGAACTTGTCGATGGTCCTGCCCATCAAGGCATCCGAATGACGATCGTGTCCACATTCAGAACCGTTTTCACTTAGACAAAAACTGGTCCGCAGCTAAGTCCTCAAGTGAGGATATTGTCCGCACTCGAGGCATATTTTACCTTATGCAAAGACAGGTTCACAGTTAAGGATTTTCACCCACTAGGGGTGTGTTTCACTAGAGTGAAGTATTCAAAGATAGTTGAAGAAAGTAAGAACTTTATTCTTCTATTCATTCGGATCCATTACAGGAATGAAAAAAGGAAAGTTCTGTGCATAGAACTTGAGGAGCAGGTCTACGTTCCAAGTTCTGGGTTCCTCTGCACCGTTATCGATGTTTTATAGTCGATAAGCTCCATTGTTCAGGACTTTGGAGATGGTGAATGGCCCTTTCCATGTGACTGCCAGCTCGTGTGGTTTTTTTTGTCTAGTCGGAGGACTAGATCCCCCTCTTGAAACGTTCATCCCCTTACTTGTCTGTCATGGTAGCGTCGAAGGTCTTGTTGGTACGCCGTGCACCGAATGAGGGCTAGATCCCTCTATTCCTCTAGAAGATCCAAGTTGACTTATTGTGCTGCTTCAGCTTTGGCTTTGTTGTACTGCTCCACTCGGGAGAGTTGTGACGTAAGTCACTCGGCAGGACGGCTTACGAGCCATACACCATGAAGAATGGAGTACGCCCGGTTGGACAATTCTGAATCGTTCGCATAGCCCACAAGACGGATGGTAATTCCTCAACCCAAGCACTAGCGGCATATTTGAGGTCTCTCATCATCCGGGGCTTCAGTCCTTGAAGTATCATACCATTCGCCCATTACGCCTGTCCATTCGACCGCGGGTGCGCCATAGAGGCATAGTTAACCCGAGTGCCGTGAGAGTGACAGAACTCACGAAACTCGTTAGAGTCGAAGTTGGTTCCATTGTCGGTGATGATGTCGTGGGGAACTCCAAATTTTAGGACGATCTGCCGAATGAAGCTGACGGCAGTCGCCACGTCCTAGCTTTTAATGGGTTTGGCTTCAACCCACTTGGTGAACTTATCCACCGGGACTAGCAGGTGGGTGAATCCGGTCCACCCGCTGTGCAAAGGGCGGACCATGTCGAGGCCTCATACAGCGAATGGCCAAGAGAGCAGGATCGTCTTCAGCGCGGATGCAGGCTTGTGCACCAGATTCTTCTAGAACTGGCACCCAACACACAGGTCCACCAAGTCCCTTGCCGCCTCATTGGCTCGAGGAAAAAAACCTGCTCGGAAGGCCTTTGCCACCAAGGTCAGAGAGGACGCATGGTGTCCACAGGTTCTTGAGTGGATCACATGCATGATTTGTAGTCTTTCCTCCAAAGAGATGCACTTATGGATGACTCTTGTAATGCTCTTCTTGTACAGTTTGTCTCCGAGTACTTCGAAAGATTTAAACCGCTGAAAGATCTAGCGGGCATCCTGTTCGTCCTCGGGAAGCTCTTGCTGGAGAAAGTAAGCTGGATAAGGTTGTGTCCATTCGGGAGTGATGACCAACATCTCATGGACGAGGTCGACCGCGGCCAGGATGTCGATCTCAGTCGGATTAGACGGACCGATTGCTTGCGAGGGCTCCTCGGTGAAAGGATCCTCCTTGACCGAGGGGGCGCGAAGGTCCTCGAGGAACACGCCCTTTCGAACAATCTTACGGGTGGACCCAATCTTTGCCAAGTCGTCGGTCGCTTGGTTCTTGGCTCGGGGCACATGGTGTAGTTCCAACCCTTCGAAGTTTTTCTCCATCTTCCTGGCTGCGTTGCAGTAAACTGTCATTGTAGTGCTTCGGATGTCCCATTCTATCGGTGAAAGGATCGACGCCTATGGGGTCCTCAATGGTCCCCTTTTGCTGGTTTGGCGGGGAGAGGGGTCGCGACAAGAGTAGAACCAACAGTCAGGGCCCGACAAGGTCGTTTTTACCCAGTTCGGGCCGCGTGGTGCGTAAAACCCTACTCCTGCATGTGTTTAGTTATTCGGTTTGGGTTACTCTAGATTTGTCCCTTTTGCAGCTTTTCGATTGGTCAAAAAGACAAAAGCTCCTACTACTGAGGCTCGGGCCTCCTTTTATAGGCGAAGGGGTCACCATAGTGGCTCAGCGGGTGAACGATGGGTTCACGAGTGGAACAGCGCCGACCGACCGCCACAGTGTTACTGCGGTGCATTAAATGCTTCGAACAAACTTCCCTGACCTCGTCAAGGGGGTTGGACAGGTACCCACACGTGGCAACTTCAGGGTGTTGCGCTGGTATGTGGGCGGACGCATGGTCCATGCATCAGCGGTGGCGTGTTCGTTGTTGGAGGCGTTCACATGTCGCGAAGGCGCCCTGGGCCCGCGCCTCTCATCGGGCCTTCTCTTCCTTCCCTACAGGGTTACCTTGCCAGGGGCTCTTCTTTTTCCTCTCGGCGGGGAAGCAATGGGCTGCCGAGGCCTTGTCAATCTTCCCGGCAAGGATGGCTTTTCGGGGCTCAGTCCTTCTACCTTGGCGGGAGGGTCCCGCCGTGGCATTGTTTATCTCCTCGACAGGGAGCTCGTGTCGGGGTCTCTTCTTCTTTCCCAGCAAGCGAGTGCTTGTTGGGGGCTTGCAATATGTTCTTGGTGGCTTCTGTATCTTGCTTCCGCACTAAGCTCCAGCGACGCGCCTTGCCGCTGCAGAGGGGCTGCGGTGTCCACGCACTAGTCCAGGGCACTGGAGACCCCAGTCTTTAGTGCAACGACAGGAGCCCCCGGGCCTGGGCCACACACGCATGCGAGGCGTGGTTGGGCCCAGCCCAAAGTGGTGCGCGGACTCTCAGGTGCCGAGCTTATTGGAATCGAGCCGTTACAGGCTTTCTTTCCCCCACATCGCACATTGAATGCGCGAAGTGGGAGGGTGTGCGGTGTGCACATGAGGGCCTCTTTATTCCCTGAAAACGCCTCTGCCATGTGTAGGACGTGCGCAGTGGCGGTCGGGCAAGTGGCGATCGTGGCCTCAAAAACCACGGGCGTGGATGGACCCGCCCCTGCCTGCATTGGCGCATCAGGACGGTTCCATGTTCCGCTCGTGACCTGAGGACCATTGGGCGAGAGGGGTGGTGGCTTCTGGAGCGAGGAGGATGGCCTCCGAGCTTTTCCCTATAAATGAGGGTGTTTGCGCAGAGGTTTTGCCCACCCATCTCACTCTCGAAGCCTTTCGCGCCTATCACCTTGTCTTCTCTTGTTTCTTTTGGGTTTGCCGGTGGCACCTGCCCCTAACCATGGTTAGGGGACGGGGCCGGCCTCCGTCGGCCGCTAGGGCGACAAGGGGATCATGCTCGGATCATGCCACATCTTTAGGGGCCGCAACCAGCGTGAGCCCCGTCAACCATGGCGGGAGAGGCTCGAGGGGCCGAGGACGCCGGGGTCTTAGCCGAGGGAGGCGGAGCGCTACTCTAGTGTCTCCACCTTCTCGTGGGCTTGTTCCGACGGGAAGTCACGTCGAAAGGACCCCGTTGGAGTTCCTTGTACAATTGCAAGGATGCATCAGGACCCGGCTACAGCTCCCCCGCACCTTTGCCCAGGCGATGGAGGAAGAGAAGCCCCCGATGCTACGGCTACGGGTACACGGCTGCGGCAATGGTGTTGTACCGGTGGCCGTAGAGCATCCGGGGCCCCGACTCCTGTTCCTTGGTCGTGGGTGGGAGAGCTTCACTCGTGCCCACAATCTCTGGGATGGGCACATTCTCCGCTTCAAGATGACGACATACAACATGCTCTCCGTCAAGCTATATAGGAGCTCAGGGGCGCGTCTCGGCTGCTGTGAAGAGAGCCCGAGCGGGACTGACAACCCTTCCTCGTCTGGGGTGATGAGGAAGGGCCGGACGGCAGCGACAGTGGGGACGGGTCGGATCCTCGGCAGGTTAGGCCTACGTATGAGGATCTGACCACGGACTGACTGCCGGTCACACCATCCCCGTCAGCCTGCGGCCCACCTCGTCAAGAGCAGAGACCTGCGAGTCGGAAGAACCGACGCTGCCTCGTCTTGTCGGCAGCTTCCGGAGTTCAGCTCCGTCTTCCCTCCTGGCCTTGTTCTCCTCTGTGCAATGTTGGCCTAGGAGGAACCAGTCTGGATTGCGCAGAGGGTCCTACCACCTTTTTGTCTTCTTGAACTTCACTTCCTCCGCGTAGGTCGATCCTCGTTAAAAGACAAAGTCTTTAGGTTAGGAAAACCATGCTTTGTAAGTGGTATTAAATGTATCCAGACATACGAATGAATAGATGCATCCTTTATTCGACTCTCATTTTGTATGATTATTGCTTTGCACTTTCCGGATGCTTGCTGGCTTGACTTATCTTGTCTCTAGTACTTAGAGGAGCGGATCCTCAGAAAACTCAACAGAGGAGGTCTTCACCAGCAAGACTCCTTGCCGCACTCAGTGCAACCATGTAAAGCGCCGAGCATGGCTCGAGGCGAAATAAGGTGCTATGCAGCCGTCCGAAATGTTGAACGAGTTCGGAACGAGATGAGGGCGCTCTTTGGCCGCTCAAGTCATTGAATAGGCTCGAAACGAAGTCGGAGTGCACTGATCCTAGCAAGGTCCATCTGCACGCGGGATTCTCATACAAAAGTCAATGCTTCAAAAGGATACAACTAATCTACCAAGAGTCTGGCAAGAAGTTTGTCTCTGTACTTATCTGGTGTGTCGCGGCATTCCTAGCCGCAGCGTCTAAAGGTGCTGCCGGGGAGGAATATACGTACCCCCGGCAAGCTGATGTTGCCTCCAGCGGCCTCCTTGCTGACGATGTTCTCGCTGGTGGCCTTTTGCCACTCTCAAGGAAAGAGGCGCGTCGGGGCGTATCACTTTCTCATCTCTTTTGCAAGAGATTTGCTGGCGGAGCTCCCTAGCGCATCTTTCTGGCGTCATAGTGCTCCAAGGAGAAATGCAAGCCGGAGGGCGCGTAAAGGGGCGGTTTGGGGCCTCGGACGCGTCCTCGATGACCATGCAGCACTCCGGAGACGTGCCACTGTCGGAGTAAGCGTCGGAGGCCTGGCCGAAGCCCCCTGTCACACCCTCGACACCAGCGCGAGCGTTCCAAGGAGTTGTGTTGGTCGGGCGATGCAGAGCTCGGGGATTCCACTCCTTCCACCCGCGCTCGCATAGCACCTATGGAGGTGCTATGACCTCTCGCACGGGCAGAGTAGCGACTGCCTCCTCCCACTGAGGGAAGATGTTGCAGCGAACTGAGATCCGTGGAGCCGTCGAGCGGCTTGTCGGTCGGGGCGGCCCTGACATTGGTTTGCTTCCGGCGATCCCCCTACCTGGCGCGCAAAATATGTCGGTGAAAGGATCGACACCTATGCGGGACTCAACGGTCCCCTTTTGCTGGTTTGGCGGGGAGAGGGGTCGCGGCAAGAGCAGAACCAACAGTCAGGGCCCGACAAGGTCATTTTTACCCACGTTCAGGCCGTGTGGTGCGTAAAACCCTACTCCTGCATGTGTTTAGTTATTCATTTTGGGTTACTGTAGATTTTTCCCTTTTACAAGCTTTCGATTGGTCAAAAAGCCAAAATACCATACTACTGAGCCTCGGGCCTCCTTTTATAGGTGAAGGGGTCAGCATAGTGGCTCAGCGGGTGAACGATGGGTTCATGAGTGGAACAGCGCCGACCGACCGCCATAGTGTTACTGCGGTGCATTAAATACTTCGACAAACTTCCGTGACCTCGTCAAGGGGGTTTGGACACGTACCCACACGTGGCAACTTCGGGGTGTTGCGCTGGCGTGTGGGCGGATGCGTAGTCCATGCATCGGCGGTGGCTTGTTCGTCGGTGGAGGCGTTCACAGGTCGCGAAGGCGCCCTGGGCCCGCGCCTCTCCTCGGGCCTTCTCTTCCTTCCCGGCAGGGTTACCTTGTCTGGGGCTCTTCTTGTTCCTCTCGGCAGGGAGACGATGGTGTGCCAAGGCCTTGTTAATATTCCCGGCAAGGATGGCTTGCCGGGGCTCAGTCCTTCTTCCTTGGCGGGAGGGTCCCGTCTTGGCATTGTTTATCTCCCTGGCAGGCAGCTCCTGTCGGGGTCTCTTCTTCTTTCCCATTAAGCGAGTGCTTGCCGAGGGCTTGCAATCGGTTCTTGGTGGCTTCTGTGTCTTGCTTCCGCCCTAAGCTCCAGCGACGTGCCTTGCCGCTGCAGAGGGTCTGCCGGTGTCCGCGCACTAGTTCGGGGCATTGAAGACCCCAGTCTTTAGTGCACCGACACATTCCTTCATGACTTGGTTGACAACGAGATCCGAGTCACCATACACCATAAATCGGCGGATGCCGTGTGAGATGGCCATGCGGAGCCCGTACAGGAGGGCCTCGTACTCGGCCCCGTTGTTGGACGAATCAATGTGAATTTGGAGCACGTAGCTCAATCGATCTCCCCTGGGGGAAAGGAGAACCACCCCAGCCCCCGAGCCATGGATCCATCGAAACACATGGTCCAATGATCGGGACAACTGGAGCAGGCTGCTCTTGCTCTACCCATTCTACCAGATAATCTGCGAGGCCGTGAGACTTGATTGCTTTCTTGGCTTCAAACTTGATCTCCAGTGGTAGGAGCTCAATCGCCCATTTGGCCACTCGATCGATTGTGTACGGATTGTGCAAAAGTTCCGCTAGGGGAGCGTCGCTCATGATAGTGACCGAGTGATCTTGGAAATAGTGGACCACCTTCTTCACAGTCAGGTAGATCCCATAAACTAGCTTCTGATAGTGGGGATACCTCTATTTTGAAGGGGTCAACACTTCTGAAATGTAGTAGATTGGCCTTTGTACCTTATATGCTTTGCCCGAGTCTTCCCGCTCCACGGTGAGTATGGTGCTAACCACTTGGCTATCGGCAGCGATGTACAGGAGCAAGGGCTCCTGGCTGGTCATAGTAGCCAACACCCAATGGGTGGAAAGTAGAGATTTGAGTTGGTCGAATGCGACCTGTGCTTCATCAGTCCACTCGAATCTGTCGGATTTCTTCATCAATTTGTAGAGAGGTAGGGCCTTCTCACCGATTGTCGAGATGAAGCGACTAAGGGCTAGAAGGTAGCCCATAAGCCTCCGCACATCGTGGATGCATTCCGTCCTTCTCATCTGAATGATGGCTCCGATCTAGTCGGGATTGGCATCAATACCTCATTCAGAAACAAGGAAATTGAGTAGCTTACCAGTCGGTACGCTGAAGGTGCATTTGGCCGGGTTGAGCTTAATCCCGAAGCGTTGAAGGTTCACGAAGCTTTCGGCGAGGTCAGCCACGAGGTCGGAACCTTTCCTGGACTTGACCACGATGTCATCCATCTACGCTTCAACATTCCGGCTGATCTGTTCTTGCAAACATTTTTGAATCATATGCTGGAATGTAGCTCTAGCATTTTTGAGAAAAAATGGCATCGTGATGTAACAAAAACACCCGAATGGGGTGATGAAGGTTGTCTTTATTTCATCAACTCCATACATTCGGATCTCATGGTACCCGGAGTACGCATCCATGAACGATGGTAGTTCACATCCGGCAGTGGAATCTATGATTTGGTCTATGCGAGGCAGAGGGAAGTGGTCCTTCGGGCACGCCCGATTGAGGTTCTTGAAGTCAATGCACATTCGGAGTGAATTGTTCTTCTTTGGCACCACGACCATGTTCACCAACCACTCGGAGTGGTAGACCTCGTGGATGAACTCGGTACTAGGAGCCGAGCGTTCTCCTCGCCGATTGTCCTACACTTCTCCACGGAGGAGCGGAGCGGGTGTTCCTTGACGGGCTTGATATTCAGATCCACTCGGAGGCGATGCTCATCCAACTCCCTGGGAACCCCCGACATGTCAGTGTGTTTCCATGCGAATATATCCCAGTTCTCACCAATGAACTGGATGAGCTGGGCTTCTTATTTCTCTCCGAGTGAGGTGGAGATGCTGATCGCAGCAACACTCGGATCAGTAGGGTGGATGTGAACCTGCTTCATCTCGCGGGCCGACTGAAAGCCCGTTCAGTAGCTGGCCGCTT
Source organism: Hordeum vulgare subsp. vulgare (assembly GCF_904849725.1). Classification (NCBI taxonomy): domain Eukaryota; kingdom Viridiplantae; phylum Streptophyta; class Magnoliopsida; order Poales; family Poaceae; genus Hordeum; species Hordeum vulgare. The sequence goes on from NC_058524.1 coordinate 312,268,532, forward strand.
CAACTTAAGCAAATCTGCGACGTCCACCGCCTTCATGTACCCATCAAGCTCGGCTGCGAGGACCTGCTCGTTGGTGATCCTAGAGCCTAGCTGGAGGCACTTTTCCGCAACCTTCCGATTGCCAGTCACCGTGATCATGCCTTTCAGCCCCGGCATCTTAAGTTTTAGATACACCTAACGTGGGCGTGCCATGAAATGTGCTTAGGCGGACCTACCGAGGATGGCATGATAGGCACTTTGAAAATCGACCACTTCAAAGGTCAACCTTTCCTTGCGAATTTTTTACTTCATGTCGAATACAACGCTTAGAGTGATCTGACGAGTGACTCGGCTTTCATCCCGGGATGACCCCGTGGAACTATATGTTACTCTTGCTCAGCCGGGACAACGGGATGTCCATGGCCTTGAGTGTGTCCACAAAGATGATGTTGAGGATGCTGCCTCTGTCCATGAGGACTTTCCGTAGTCGAAACCCGTTGACTGCAAGATCGACCACCAGCGCCTGCCTCTCGGGGGTGCCTATATTGGCAGGGTGGTCCGACTGGTCGAAGGTGACGGGCATCTTTGGCCAGTCAAGGTACTTTCTGATAGCTAGGGCTGCCATGTTCACCTCTCGATTGATAACTTCCAATTTGCTCTTTCTCTCAACATCCGCGAAGATCATGAGGGTCGCCTGAATGTTGGGATACCCCGGATGCATCCGTAGGGTCGTCCTCACCCTCCTTGTCCCCGGAGGGCTCTCCATCCATCTCCGTCCAAAGCAGACGGCAGTCACTAGTTGTGTGGTTGATGGAAATAGTCTCCCCCTCCTCGTCTTTGCGAGAATGAGTTGGACATGGCTGGTCTAATAGGCTACGCTTTGACTCGGCTTTATTTTTGCTAGCCCAGTCCTTCTTCATTTTGGATTTATTTTATCTCTGACCTGGGACATCAGCTACTTTGGCTTTACCTCACAGGTCGCCTTTTCGCTTCTTCTTCTTCCCAGCGTTGCCCGACTAAGGGGTTTCGCTGGCTCGACCTTTGGCACTGCGGAGGCGGTCTTGTTCTTCGCCATTCGCGTAACTATTGGCGATCTCCATGGCACTACCGAGCGACAAGTCCCCTGATCGGCCAAACTTGAGGATGAGCTCCAGATACCGAGTGCCCACATTGAAAGCACACACGGCCTGATGTTTGTTGACATTCTTAATGGTGTCATGAAGTGTGGTCCACTGTCGGGTGTACTCCGTGATAATCTCGTTGATCTTCCGGACACAATGTTGCAGCTTCGTCAAGCCGTTTGGGAGCTTGTACGTGCCCTCGAAGGTCCTCACGAACACTTGGAAGAGATCGCCCCAGCTGTGGATGATGTTGGACGACATCTAGTTGAGCCACGCCCTCGTGGACCCCTCCAACATGAGGGGCATATGTTTCATAGCGACGTAGTCGTCTCTACCGTCGATCTGGATGGCCACTCGATATTATTCCAGAAGGTCTCTGGTTTTGACTCGCCATTGAATTAACCGATCCCCATGTCCAACCAGTAGTTGGAGGGGCTTTGGTCCTCTCGAATGTGTTGGCTGAAGCACTCGAGGCCAGACACTCCCCGGCCAGCTCGCAATCTATCAATCACGTGTTGCATGATGATAGACCGAGAGTTTTACTTGGGGGGCCGGTAGTCGTTACCCTCATTAGGCTGGCGCAGGTTCGGACTTGGCATGCGGTCATGAGGACGGCGACCGAGTGAGCCACTCCCGTGAGGGGGTGACCTACTTCGGTCCCGATGACCCTGCCTCCAGTCTCCCTGCGGGCCTCTGAGGAGGAGAAGACCTTTCGCGTCGTTTGTGCACGTGCGGGCTATGAGCCGACTACATGGTATCCGCCTGGACGGACTTGGTGTGAATGCAATACCGCGATTGCGACACTACGGAATTCTGTCGCATAGTCGTCTTCACCAGATCCTGAATCTGCCGAATGCCTTCCCCGGTCGCGTTGTCACTCGGGTGAATGGAATCAGCGATCCGAGTAGAAGCGGACAGGTTCAGTAGAGGAGTATGCATAACCTTGATGTGCCGCGGGCGGTCGTTCGGAAACAGCTACCTGCGACTGCGACTGGAGCTCGACTGGTCCCTCGCAGCCCGAGCGTCGAGCGAATGCTGGAGTCGCTCGAGGCGATCGCGCTTGGCCAGATTGGCTAGTAGCGTGTTCTTCAGCGTGATCTCCTCCGGGGTTTTCCCGGTGATGGGGTGTGGAGGACTTGATCGCTCCTCCGCCGGAGTTCCTCCCGCTGCTGCTTGGTGAGAGGTTGCGGAATGTGGTGGCTGTCATCACCGTGGAGTGACTCCTCGCTCGATGAAGGGAAGAGGCTAACGGTGGGCTCATGAGAGCTAAGCATGGCCACCTGTCCGCAAATGGCCTGGTTGTCCATGGCGTGCGTGATCCACCACTGCATCCACGAGCACCGAGAGCGCTTGCGGTGAACAACAGCGGGACGTGGGGGTGCCGAGTGATACCGATGGCTGCCAGATCAAGACTCCATGCGCGACTGCACTGAAATGCAATGTACCTCGTGTGGCGAGGGCCTCGGTGTCCAGTGGTGCATCCTGCAGCCACGCCGAGTCGTCGATGATGAAGCTGAGGGGACCGAAGAGGATCTATCCGCCGAGTGTCATCATGTTGACGAAAATATGGTAAATCTCCAACTGTGATGGATTTGCAAGATGCGCAACCCCAAGGTGGGCGCCAACTGTCGTGGGAACGAACGAAGGGGTATGAACGAAGGGGCGAAGTCTAACTAGGCGCATCGGATGCACCCGGATGTACGAGTTCAAGACCCACTCGGAAGTGGTAACAGCCCTACGTCTCAAGCCGTGAGGTTGCTGTTTTCTTATGGGGTGCAACAGATTACAAAGGTTGAACCCTTGAGATGGAGCCCGAGAGTGGCTTATATAGTTGCTGCCACAACCGACCGAGCTTCATTACAAGGCAATTAATGCTAAAAGAGGGAAGTTACTAGAAACGACGGCTTTAACCCTCGGTGTGGCTCGTAACGTGAGTCTTCACTGCACTTCATGTGATGGATTAGGTCCTTAGCCATTGTTTCCTCTTCGGTGCCTTCACCTTGGTGTGGTCCGAGTGCCAGGATGCGTCCGAATAACACAAGGTGGTCCGAGTGACTCCAGGCAGGCCAAGTGACGGTTGCTGAACCGAGTGAGGTCGAGGTTGTACCGGTGACTTGAAGGACACTCGTGTCCTTAAGGGGTCCTAGGTAGGCCTAAGGAGTCAGGTCCGTAGGCTTACCCCTAATGTACAATGATACGTCTCAAACGTATCTATAATTTTTTATGGTTTCACGTTGTTATCTTGTCTTGTTTGGATGTTTTGTGTACCTTTTATATCTTTTTTGGGACTAACTTATTAATTCAGTGCCAAGTGCCAGTTCCTATTTTTTCTATGTTTTTGACTCTTTTGAGATCTGATTTTGGAACGGAGTCCAAACGGAATAAAAACCCCAAAATGATTTTTCCCGAACGGAAGAAGATCAGCGGGCCTTTGGGCCAAGCCAGGTGGGTTCCAGGGAGCCCACAAGCCCCCACTCCGCCACCAGGGGGAGGCGGCGGTGTCAGGGCTTGTGGCCTCCATGGCCGCCCCCTGACCTAGATCCTTGGCCTATATATTCCCAAATATTCAGCAAAAAATGAGGGAGCCTCAAAAATACTTTTCTGCCACCGCAAGCTTCCGTTTCCGCGAGATATCATCTGGAGACCCTTCCAGGCGCCCTGCCGTAGGGGACTTTGGAGTTAGAGGGCTTCTTCATCATCATCATCGCCCCTCCAATGACTCGTGAGTAGTTCACTTCAGACCTACGGGTCCGTAGTTAGTAGCTAGATGGCTTCTTCTCTCTCTTGGATCTTCAATACAAAGTTCTCCATGATCTTCATGGAGATCTATCCGATGTAATCTTCTTTGGCGGTGTGTTTGTCGAGATCCGATGAATTGTGGATTTGTGATCAGATTATCTATGATATATATTTGAGTCTTTGCTGATTTCTTATATGCATGATTTGATATCCTTGTAAGTCTCCCCGAGTCTTGGGTTTTGTTTGGCCAACTAGATCTATGATTCTTGCAATGGGATAAGTGCTTGGTTTTGTGTTCTACCATGTGGTGACCTTTCCCAGTGACAGTATGGGCAGCAAGGCACACATCAAGTAGTTGCCATCAAGGGTAAAAAGATGGGGTTTTTATCATTGGTTTGAGATTATCCCTCTACATCATGTCATCTTGCTTAAGGCGTTACTCTGTTCTTATGGACTTAATACACTAGCTGCATGCTGGATAGCGGTCGACGTGTAGAATAATAGTAGTAGATGCAGAAAGTATCGGTCTACTTGTTTTGGACGTGATGCCTATAGATATAATCATTGCATAGATATCTTCACGACTTTGCGCGGTTCTATCAATTGCTCGACAGTAATTTGTTCACCCACCGTCTACTTGCTTTCATGAGAGAAGCCACTAGTAAACACTACGTCCCCTGGGTCTATTCACATCCATCGTTTACACCTCCGCTTTTACTTTGCTTTGTTACTTTGTTGCTTTCAGTTCTCACTTGGCAAACAATCTATAAGGGATTGACAACCCCTTCATAGTGTTGGGAGCAAGCTTTTGTGTTTGTGCAGGATCTTGTGATACTCCTCCACCGGATTGATACCTTGGTTCTCAAACAGAGGGAAATACTTACCACCGCTGTGCTACATCACCCTTTCTGCTTCGAGGGAACACCAACGCAAGGCTCCAAGGCCACGGGGGAAATCCTTTGCATACTTGCCTAGGAAGTCCCTTAAGGCGTATCCGCAGCTGAAGGATTCCTGGTGCCGTCGACACGACTATTCTTGGCGCCGTTGCAAGGGAAGCGCAGCTCACATCATACAACCCCGTCAGTATGTGTCTTTTGGAGACAACTCCAAGGGTAAGGTACTAGATCTTGGTAAGTTGGCCATATCTCATGATAGTCCCATTCAAAATGCCAAGCTTGTTGAATCCCTTGGATACAATCTTCTTTCCGTATCTAGACTAGCAGACTTTGGTTTCAATGTACTATTTACGGAAGTTGACTCCCAACTGTTTCGCCGTGATAATCATAACATGGTCTTTACTGGTTTACGCAAAGGTGATCTATACATTGTTGATGTCACTCAAAATTCCAAACCCCGTACATGTCTTATTGCAAAATCTTCTAAAGGTTGGTTATGGCATAGAAGGCTAGGACATGTTGGTATGCGTAACCTTGACATGCTTATTAAAGATGATCATATTCTTGGTGATAAAGATGTTATCTTTGACAAATATAGACTTTCTAGTGCTTGTCAAGGAGGAAAGCAAGTCGGTGGAAGTCATCCCGTGAAGAACATCATGACTACAAGAGGGCCACTCGAGCTGCTTCACATGGATCTCTTTGGTCCCAATGCTTACAAGAGCCTCGGTGGAAATTCTTATGGTTTAGTCATTGTTGACGAGTTTTCCAGATTGATGTACGTATTCTTTCTTGATGATAAGTCACAGGTACAAAAGATCTTCAAGAACTTCACTCGGAAAGCCCAAAATCACTTTGAAGTGAAGATTAAGAAAGTTCGGAGTGACAACGGAACGACGTTCAATAAAAGAAATGTGGGTACCTTTCTTGACGAAAAAAGTCTCTCACATGAGTTCTCAGCAACGTACACACCTCAACAAAATGGAGTTGTTGAGAGGAAGAACTGGACTCTCATAGAGATGTACAGAACGATGTTTGACGACTAGAAGACACCAAGACACTTTTGGACAGAAGCCGTCGAAACAGCTTGTCACGCCATAAACCAACTCTATTTACACAAGCTTCTCGGTAAACCGACATACGAGCTACTCACGGGTAACAAACCCCAAGTTGGATACTTTCGAGTATTCGGCTCAAAGTGCTACATTCTTGATAAGCATCATCGCTCTAAATTTTCTCGTAAATCTCATGAAGGTTTCCTACTTGGTTACGGCTCAAACTCTCACACTTACCGTGTCTACAACAGGTTCACTGAAAAAGTTGAAGACACAATAGATGTGAAGTTTTATGAATCTAATGGTTCGCAAGTCGAACAATTGCCAAATGATGTAGGAGATAAGGAAGCTTTGGAAGCCATCCAAGATCTACCTATCGACAAGATTCTTCCCTTGGAGGTGAAGTTAAGTACTTCATCAACTAAAGTGGAAGCTCCTACTTCGCGTCAAGGCGAACCCCAAAACTATATGGAGGCATCTACAAGCGATACCCGACATGATGAAGAAGAGGAAGAAGTACATCGTGATGATCGACCTCAGCCTTCCTCACCACCACCTTAAGGAGATGACACCGTCAAGGAAAATGAACAAGAATATGATGATGATGAAGCTCCACCATTCAACAAGAATAAGTTGTCACAAGTTCGAGCAAGAGTGGACAAGGATCATCCGTTGAATCAAATCTTCGGTGACATACAAACCGGGAGAATCACTCGCTCTAAATCTCGTTTAGCTCTATTTTGTGAGCATTATTCATTTATCTCTAGAATTGAGCCTATGAAGGTTGAATAATACCCTGAAGACCACAATTGGGTGAATGCCATGCATTAAGAGTTGCACAACGTCGAGAGGAATCAAGTGTGCACACTTGTTGAAAAGCCTGAGGACGAGCACAACATCATTGGTGCAAAATGTGTGTTTTGGAACAAGAAAGATGAAGATGGTCAAGTTGTGCGCAATAAGGCGTGCTTCATAGCCCAAGGACTCATGCAAGTCTAAGGTATGGACTACGGTGGGACCTATGCCCCCGTTGCAAGAATTGAAGGCATTCGGATTCTTCTCGCTTATGCCAATCACCATGATATTACTCTTTACCAAATGCATATCAAAAGTGCTTTTCTAAATGGTGAAATTAAGGAGGAGGTTTATGTCAAACAACCTCCTGGGTTTGTGAACCCCAAGAAACCTAATCATCTTTACAAACTTCATAAAGCTTTATATGGTATTAAACAAGCCCCTAGAGCTTGGTAAAATGCCTAACGAAGTTTCTCATTGAAAGGGTTTTGAATTGGTAAAATTGATGCAACCTTATTCACTAAAAGAGTTAATGACGAACTATTTGTGTGTCAAATATATGTGGATCATATTAACTTTGGTTCTACTAACACACATTTTAGTGAGAAATTTGGAAGGTTGATGTGAGAGAAGTATGAGATGTCTATGATGTGTGAGCTGAAATTCTTCCGTGGTTTGAAAATCGAACAATTGAGAGAAGGTACATTTATCTATCAAACCAAGTACACTAAGGACTTAATCCAGAAGTTCAACATGCAAGAATGCAAAGGTATGAGAACCCCCATGCCTACTATTGGACATGTTGACCTCACTAAGGAGGACAAACATTGATAAAAATGTTTATCGATCAATGATCGGTTCATTTCTATATATATATATGTGTGTGTCTCCCTTCTCGATGTCATGATAAGTGTTTGCAGATGTGCCCGATATCAAGCAGCGCCTTCAGAACGTCATCTATTGGCTGTGAAAAGAATCGTGAGATACATGATACACACACAAAACTTTGGCATATGGTATCTGAAGAGATCTTCTTTTAATCTTGTTGGCTATTTTGACTCGGTCTATGCCGGAGCCAGGGTTGATAGAAAATCCACCTCAGGTACATGCCAATTTCTTGGGAGATCCCTTGTGTCTTGGTCATCCAAGAAACAGAACTCGATATCTTTATCCACTGCCGAAGCGGAATACATTACCGTCGGATCATGTTGTGCGCAATTACTATGGATGACTCAAACTCTTAAGGATTATAGCATCCATGTGAGACATGTTCCATTATTGTGTGATAATGGAAGTTCTATTAAAATTTCCTATAATAATGTGCAACATTCTCGAACTAAACATATTCAAGTGCAACATCATTTCATTCATGATCATGTTGGTAAAGGAGATATAGATCTCAAGCATGTTCATACCGACAAACAATTAGCTGATATATTTACCAATCCACTTGATGAGAAAGTATTTTGTCATTTGAGGAGTGAGTTGAATATCATTGATGCTTTAAACTTGAGCTGGACTCACTCGGATGCATGCAAGGGCATGAGCTTGATTGTTTATTCCATGATGCTATTGATATGATACTATCTTATATCTTAGAAAGCTATGCTCCCTCGTATTGCATATACCTTTTGTAGGTACTTGGATGAAATACACTCCACAAGATTTCCATAAACTCACATCAAAAGAAATATTGTCATGGCCAAGTATCAACAATCCCTTCTTCGAAGATGGAGGAAGAAGACAACAAAATATTGTCCTTGACAATTTTATGATGATGAAATTCACTCATATCATTTGGATATATTATATGTTGAAAATATACCGTAGAGGCAATAATAAATGGGTTATTATTATATTTCCTTGTTCATGATAATCATTTATTATCCATGCTATAATTGTATTGATTGGAAACTTAATGCATGTGTGGATACATGGACAACACATAGTCCCTAGTGAGTCTCTAGTTGACTAGCTTGTTGATCGAAGATGGTCAAGGTTTCCTGGCCATAGAAAAGTGTTGTCACTTGATAACGGGATCACATCATTAGGAGAATGATGTGATGGATAAGACCCAAACTATGAACGTAGCATATGATCGTGTTAGTTTATTGCTATTGTTTTCTGCATGTCAATGTATCTGTTCCTATGACCATGAGATCATGCAACTCCCGAACACCGAAGGAATAACTTGTGTGTATCAAACATAGCAACATAACTGGGTGACTATAAAGGTGCTCTACAGGTATCTCCGAAGGTATCTGTTGGGTTGGCGTGAATAGAGACTAGGATTTGTCACTCCGTGTGATGGAGAGGTATCTCGGGGCCCACTCGGTAATACAACATCACAACAAGCCTTTCAAGCAATGTGACTAAGGAGTTAGTCGCGGGATCTTGTATTACAGAATGAGCAAAGAGACTTGCCGGTAACGAGATTGAACTACGTATAGATATACCGACGATCGAATCTCGGGCAAGTAACATACCGAAGGACAAAGGGAACAACATATGGGATTAACTGAATACTTGACATAGAGGTTCAACCAATAAATATATTCGTAGAATATGTGGGAGCCAATATGGGCATCCAGGTCCAGCTATTGGTTATTGATCGGAGAATGTCTCAGGTCATGTCTACATAGTTCGCAAACCCGTAGGGTCTGCACACTTAAGGTTCGGTGACGTCTCGTTATAGTTGAGTTATAGGTGGTGGTGACCAAAGGTTGTTTGGAGTCCCGGATGAGATCCCGGACGTCACGAGGAGCTCCAGAATGGTCTGGAGGTAAAGATTGATATATAGGAAGTCCTTATTGGTCTCCGGAAAAGTTTCGGGCTCATCGGTATTGTACCGTGAGTGCCGGGACGGTACCGGGGGACGGGCCAAGGTTGCCTCATCTCCCCTTCCTCCTATATATATTGAGGGATTTTGAGGGCAGCCCCTAACCCTAATTTCCACGTGCTACCCTCTTCTTCCTCTAGATATGTTTCTCCTCTAGTCTAGTTCGGCGGTGCTTAGGCGAAGCCCTTCTGGATTAGTTCACCACCACCACCACGTCATCGTCCTGGAAAACTCATCTACCTCTCCGCCCCCCTTGCTGGATCAAGAAGGCGGTGATCATCATCGAGCTGTACGTGTGCTGAATGCGGAGGTGCCGTCCGTTCAGCACTAGATCGCGATGGATCATGATGGGATCATGGGACGGATCGTGATGAAATCGCTGGACGGGCTGTGATTTGGATCGCTAAGATGTTCCACTACATCAACCGCATTATATACACTCCTTCTTAGCGATCTACAAGGTTATGTAGATTCACTCTCCCCTCTCGTAGGTGATCATCATCATGGTAGGTATTGCGTGTGCGTAGGAAAATTTTTGTTTCCCATGCAACGTTCCCCATCATTATGTTCTTCCTTGCATGACTAACCATTGTAGGTGGAAATTGAACCAAAACGACATGGATATCTCCCGACTCAATATGATAATCATCAACATTGATCATCCACATCAACATCATTCCAAGGTATGTACTCATAACCTTGATAAGGCTTTGCACCAAGTCATGATGTAAAGCAACTCAAGTGATATGAAAACATTAAAAATCTTAATCTAAAAATGGTAACCCCATTTTGTGCTTAACGATGAGTATGACCTATGATCAAGCATTCTTGCTTGACTCCTCAAGTCAATATACTCTAATATATGTGACCTAGTCATCGCCTAACATCTAGATGGAGATTCTTGTATGGTTCACATTTTTCATTGCATGCTTTCTTGGAACCATACAACTCTCATCTATGTGTGTGTATATATTTAAAAAAACATTTTTTTCCTTTACTTCCTTTTTAATCTTTGGATATTTCCTTTTCCAAAGTCTGTCGATATTTTCTGTTAGTTTAAGTTAAGGAGTTGATTTTCATTGCAACTAAGTCTCACCGATCAGGGAAAGTCGGTCTAACCAATTTCTTCCACATGCCTACTATCATTCTTGGTTCTACCGAACCATAATGCCTCGGTTACTCCGAAACTTATGACTGCCTATGATTCTCAGAGATTTTCGAGATTTCCTCCTACGGGGGAGAAAGATTGTCAATGATCCTAAGCTTTATTACATCTTAAGCTCTTATTGAAAATTTCCATTTGTGCCAAATGAGGGTATAATCTTGTTTCCCAAAATATTCGAGGGGGGCGGGGACTTCTCTAGGGGGAGAAATCCTTAGTGATCCCATACAATATAAGAGGGAGAGACATTCAGGATCCCTAACATAGGGGGAGATAGTGCAAGGACCTCTTAACAAATACTTAAGGGGGAGGAAAAGTCAAATTCAAGGAACCCTTATCAAAGAGAGAAGAATCAAGGATCCCTTTTCTCTCTATGAGCCCTTACGCTATGACCATTTTGGAAATTAATGCCAAAGGGGAGAACTATCAAAGCTTCCAATAAGTTTCAATCATAGGGGGGTATATTTACCTAAGGGGAGGTCTACCTAAGGGAAGATCTGTCAAAGGGGGAGATATATCAAATCTTACATACTCAGGGGCAGAAATACCACTAAGCAGGAGTAATACCATTAAGGGGGAGATATATCAGACCTTACATACTCAGGTATAATTGTTTTATTGATATATTTGGATTGAACTTGTCTCACCCTACCTACTCCCAATATCTACATCTTGTGATTCAGAGGGAGAGTAAATTCTTACATACTCATTCTTAGGGAAGAATGTTCTAAATTCTGTTGGGGACATATCTATTATCAAATCATATTTCTCATATGTTCTCCATATCTTGGTACTTTTGAAGCTCTTTGCATCTTTAAAATAGAGTACTGTTGTTCTATCTAACATTTGTTTTCCCAAGTGTACTCGTACTGCTAAGACACTCAAGAACCTCAAGGTAAGTATATGCATCATATCCTTGTTCATGATGATATCTTGTATCTTGCACATATTGTTTGCAAGAGTGAGTATTGAACATGGAAGTTCATCATTCACATATGTTTGATGCATATAGCAAGATTTATATGACTAATCTTGTCCTTCTACCATGTGTGTGCCCATGTAGTCCAAAGCAACTATCCTTTAAAAAGGGATTGCACACATTTAGGAGGAGCTTGTACTAGGCATGTATCCTTCAAAGTTGTCATATTCTAATACCTATATTTAATTAAAGCTTTGATTGTATGTTATCATCAGTTACCAAAAAGGGAGAGATTCAAAGAAGATATTCTCCCTTGGTGGTTTTGACAATTCATGACAACATATATTGTCTCTTGGACTAAAACTTTTACCTAGTATGTTTCAGATATAGTCCACGAAGAGCATTGGCCAAAGGATTGTGAGGAGAAGCCCCTTAATTCAGGAAAGGAATAGGATTGGCTCAAGCTTTAAGCTACAAGACTCTACATTTTATATTTGTGAGAAATCACTTTGAGTCCATAGGAAAGACAATACTATTAAAAGGGGGTAACATATTACGATGAATTGGTTGCTCAAGTGCTTAGAGGTAGCCACCAGAAATATTCACTCATTCTCCCACAAAACATCTCTGTCCAAAGCTAAACCAGCAAAAACGGTACCACCAACTTTTTCCACTCGTCCCTACCAATTTCCACCAGACAGATCCTTTGCCAAACCCTACCATCTCGGCACAACCAACATTCCAATCGGTGCCACTGAGATTCAGTGCACAACTTTTTGTTGAGAAAATTCTAGGAATTGGATATTCTTAGAATGAAATTAGTCTCACTGAGAATTGGAATCTGGTCTAGGTCATTGTATCGATACCACCGAGATTTATATATCGGTCTCACACAGAATTCAAAATTTGCCACATTTAGTGCAACTCGGTACCATCGAGATTCTTTTTGGTGTCACCGAGTTGGGAAATAATGTTGTAACGGTTGGATTTTGGGGATGCCTATATATACCCCTCCACCTCCTCTCATTCATAACGAAGCACTCAAAACACACAAACACTTGCCAGATCCATTTTTTGAGAGAGAGCCACCTACTCATGTCTTGAGATCAAGAGATTCCAATCCAACCATTTGAAACTTGATCTCTATCCTCCCCAAGTTGCGTTCCATAAAATCAATCTCTCCTACCCATGCCAAATCTATGAGAGAGTGATTGAGTGTTGAGGATACTATCTTTTGAAGAACAAGAGCAAGGAGTTCATCGTTCTACCGCATCTATTAAGTTTTGGAGGGTGGTGACTCCTAGATTGGTTACGTTTTGCTTGGGAGCCTCCTACTTCGTGTTGTGGAGTTGAATTAAGAAGTTTGTACGGGCAAGGAGATCACCTACTTCGTGAAGATCTATTGTGAGTGAGGCTAGTCATGTGTAGACGGAAGCCATGGTGGAATAGACAAGGTCGCTTCTTCGTGGACCCCTTGTGGGTGGAGCCCTCCATGGACTCATGCAAACATTACTCTCCGTGGGTTGAAGTATCCACTAGGATGGACGTACAATAGCACCACCTATCAGAACCATGCCAAAAATCACAGTGTCAACCTCTTTATGATTCATCTTCCTAAACTCTACTCCTTCTTACATGTGCAAATTCTTTACTTTTCGATGCCATATTTGTTGACTAGCATGTGTAGGGTGCACTAGACTTGTTAGAATAGCTAAAATATGACAACCATTAAAATTGGGAAAAGGATATGATTTTAATTTATGCAAGTAGTCTATTCATCGACCTCTAGACACCCCTTCTATCGATCCAAGAAAAAAATCATGCAAATTTCTTTGTCTTTTCGCGTGCCACAGTCCTGTGAACAAGAAAACAAGAGTGAGGCCTATCCACAACAGGAACAAAGGCTCCAACAGATTGGAGTTACTGGTGACAATTTAAAGAGCATGAGGCAAGGTCCTTTGAAAGGATCACCATTGGAGTTCAGCATGAGAGGTCCTTCCAGAGGATTTCCTATGGCACTCAAAATTGTCAGCAAAATATCCATTGCACGGAGGATGTCTCCAAGATGTGCTGAGCAGGAGAGATAGGAAGAAAGAAAGGTGATGACACAACTATGCTCTTCAACTCACTACACAAATAGTTTTGGCACTCTACAATCACCTTGTAGAGTGCAAACAGAAGCATAACAGGGGACAATAGCGCAGTTGTGCTTCTTTGGGTGTCAAGTGCTTAGAGAGGCACCACTGTGGTTCTCTAGGTGTAGAGTGCCAAACAAAGGAGAGTTGTGCCTCTGTTATTTCCAAATGGAAACATGAACACAATTGTGCTTCTCTATATGTAAATTGCTTTGAGAAACAGAGATGTGCCTCTCTGAGTGTAAAGTGCAAGCAGAAGCACGACCATGCCTCTCTGGCTGTAAAGTGCAAACATAAGCACAGTCGTGGCTTTTACACCACGGACGTTCCTGTCTACTAGCATGCTTTGTATTTCCCTAGTAGTCGGGCCTCTCGCACACGCACCCCCATGGATCTACTGTGTACACACCCATGCATCCTACTTCATATAAGTTCGTGCTTCTGGTTAACATCACATATGTTCGTGTCAAAAACCATGCTCCGTAATTTCCTAGCACATATATTCTTCTGGTATACCACATAAAATATGACGGAGAGGCACAAATGATGGACCAGACAAACATATGTTTTAAAACTTTCTATACAAGAAAATAAGATGCGTATGTCTCAACTACCTCTGATATACATACATATATATATATATATATATTTGATGCAATATGTACAGGACTTGACAAAATCATGATAGATGAGTCAGAGAACTACAAGATTCCTTCATCCATCATTAAGGGAAAACAACCTACACAGAAGCAAGTAGTATACAGAGACAGCTATGGTGAGAACACACATGTTGTGGTAGGAGCAACACGGGCGCTTGGGTTCACGGGTACCGGAGAAACAGAGAACAACATTCGAGAAGACAACGGAGGAGAAAGAGAGAACAACATTTGAGATGGTGACATAGGAGGAGTGGAATCAATAACGGAATGAACCTCATGCAGTAATGGCACTCCTGCACCCGAGAAACAACCGAGCTGCAGCAGCTCTATCAGAAACGAGCTAAAACCTGACCATAAAACTAACGATATCTCATGTGACAGCGACGACCGCAATGAAGACACGTTAGACATCATCGACATGGTGAAGGCAATCCAGAATAGAAATATATGGAAGAAATGTTCAAACGAAACGCATTCCTATCAATTGAGGAAGTGACGCAAGCACATGAACCAAAGGATGGCCTGCATTTCAAAACATGGGATGATGCCTTGTTTTTCTTCTGCAGATATGCCACAAGAGGTGGTTTTTTGGTGAAGTGATCAACCACTAGAAGAGAAGGCCCCAAGCATCAGATTGACAAGCAAGTGTTCCGGTGCACAATGGAATGTGCAAAAAAACAATCGAGAGACTTGTGAAGCACAAAAGGAGCAATTGCTTGACTAGGACGGGCTGCCCCATGGAAATGATAGCAAAGAGAGATACAAGGTGAGGAATATGGTACTTGAGGAATATACGACTAGAGCACAACTGCATGCTATAGTGGTCTCATTGGATGCTGAAATTCATGAGATTCTATTGGACATGAGACCCGAGGAGAAATTCTTTAGCTAGGTCTTGCAGAAGGCAAGGCTAGAGCCAAGGAAAGTCATACAGATCTTCACTACGATGGGTAAACCAAGGCGGGAAATTATTTTGACACGATTGACATAAGTAGCATTGCATGTCAGGACAGGGCTCGAGAAAGGAACACCGACATTGAGAACACCATGAAGTTGTTTGTGGAAATGCAAAGAAAGAGGGGGGACTCCACCATGTGTAGGAGACTGATGGAAACAACTCGATGTGAAGCATGTTCTTGACGGACTCCTTGTGTAAAATGAGTTACGGCCTCTACGGATATTTCATGTCTTTAAACACAACATTTTGTACAAATATCTACTGCTTACTGTTTGCACCAATCATAGGGGTTGACAACCATGGGTCAACTGACCTATTTGGAATTGGCCTCCTAAGGGATGAGACCATAGGGTCATTCAAATGGCTCCTAAGTACAGTTATGTAGGCAGTGGGAGAAAAGAATTGAAGTACATAATAACAGACCAGGACAAGGCAAAGAAGACAACAATAGAGCAAGTGCTTACAAGGACCAGACAGAGGTTGTGTTGGTGGCATATAAGGAAGAATATGAAGGAAAATAACGCAACAATGTTTGTGCAACACCCAGGGATGTTTGATGATCTCTTTCTAATAATCAAAAACTCACTAAATCCAGATGAGTTTGAAGGTTCATGGAAAAGAATGATTTTGAAATACAATATAGAAGGCAACAAGCACCTGAATACGCCATGGGAACTCTATACATACCTGGTGCCATCCTACTCCAAGGACTAATTTTATCCTTTCTCATCAACAACCGCATGTAGTGAGAGCACACATTCGATTTGAAAAAATTATGTGAACCACAAGGACACCAGAACTAGGTTTGTTGGTGTGTACCACATCATTCAGAAAAATTGCCTTGCCACGCTCGACAAGAAAAGGCATCGAACAGAACAGAAGACACCATCACAATAGACAAGTTTTCCAATTGAGCAGAAGTAATCGAAATATATACTAATGAAATTTCCAGAAAATTCTAGCTAGAGCTGCAGAACCACACAAACTACAAGTGCCACAACTTGGCAAAAGGTAGGTAATACCTTTTAAAAAGAATCTCATTGAAAGAAAAAGATAGGAAACCGTACCCAGGTGAGGAATTCGATAGGTATGAATTCATGGTAGATGTGGATGAACATAGGGAAATTACACGTGCAACTCCAAGAAGATGAGTAGGGATGAGCATAAGGAAGCATGATTAAGCACCTTCCAAAATATTTTATGATCCCCAAATGGACCAGGAATGTATCAGATAGCATGAAAGTACTCGCTACAAATCAAGGTAACACCGTGACCGCACAAGATGATGAAACTATAAGATTCGGCCTCACCTACGTAGAGTTGTCGGACATATGCTCACATGCTTGTAGAAAACACAATGTGCTACTGGAGTGTGTGCATGAAATTAAAATAGAAGTCATGATGGAACATGCTGATGAACCAGACACACGCAAAAATCCATGTGACACAACTCTCAAAAACCCTCCCATGAGTCGCTCGAAGGGAACGAAAAATGAGACCGAATAAAAGCCCATTCTAAGAAGAAAATAAAAGAGATATAGAGCCAAACCCATTTGTGGCCATTGCAGAGTAGAATGCCATACGAGAACACAATGTCTTACTAACCCAAAAGTGATGGAAAGAATGAGGATTGAAGAGGAGAAGAGGAAAGCACAACAAGAGAAGAAAGCAAGGTCAATGAAATGGCCCACAACACCAACAACACCAACGAGAATAACAATCAGAGAAGGAGAATGCACTCCAAGCCCAGGACCAAGGTGGTTAACACCAGCATTAACGCCAACAAGCCCAGTGACAATGATGCTTCGGAAGGAAATTCCTCCAACCACACGAGAATTCAATATCACACAAGGGAGAAAGACAGGACGTCCGCGGGCAAACTTGGGTCAAGCAACAGAATGTGCACAACCTACATTGAGAAGAGAAAGAACCGAATGGAGACTGTTTTGTACCGGTGAACAGTGTGGATGAATAATTAAATGGTAAATACAGAGCTTAAACAAAAACAATATAATGTATGATGTCTAGCACCATAGAATATTGCTAGTGATAAGATTAAAAGAAATAAACCCATGATGAATTATTCTAATTTGTTGTCGTTTATGTGTAATAAGAGTACGGGGAAAAAGTATGGAAACTATGCGAAGATGTGTAGAAATAAGAATGGATCTCTGAATATTCAATAACAGTACCGTCCGTTGTAGTAAAGTCTTGTAACTTTTTTTGTGCGTGAAGGAGAAAAGTAGATAACAAGATTTATTTATTGTGGCATTTTAATAAACAATGGCTTGTAAGTTTTATTTTGTGTGACCATGGAAGAGAAATCGAAGACCAACATATTTACTTCTAATTTTATGTACCAGTTGTGCTCTGTGTGCTCATGTTGACATGGAAACAATGGAGCCATCATAACGTGTGACACAGGGGCACGGTCGTGCATCTCCTATGTGTACAAGGTTGCCTCTTTGTTGTAACACAAGAGGTGGAAAGAACTGAAACTAAGAGAACCACGATTGTGCTTCTGCTGAGTAGAACCATAGCTCTCGTGCCTCCACTGGAATCACGGTCGTGCCTAGGGAGAATGTTGGCATCAAACCATGTTCCTGTCATTTTTCACATCGAGTGCCTGGACTAGAGTCACAACTGTTCTTCTACAATACGACATGTCACATATAACATTTTATAACTCAGAGGCAGGACCGTAGTTCTGATGCATCAACACTCATGCTTCTGCTTTATCTTAAAGCGTGCTTCCCATGACCTCATGGCTGTGGTTCCCACAGTGTGAGTGTATAATTTTGGAATACCGGGAGGCATGATGCATGTGTAAGCATGCATGTATTTTGTACATAACAATGTCTTTTTTTGATTGAAAATGCCAATACTTGGAAAGAAAAGAAGGTTGTTGTGCCTTAGGGTTTATGACAGGTGGGGCCGATAGATAAGTTACCCATCATGGACACAAAGGCAGTCTTCTAACCGTATTTCTAGATCCACCACACACATTGCTGCTCAGAGGTGGCACGGTATCCTAGCAATGGAGATGGAGATGTCTGCTACCCCTAGCACCAAGAGGGCGAGGCTCGCACCACCAGCGACTTTATCCTCTTGGTGTAGAGTGGTGGTCGAAGGGGCAAGAAGCAGCGATGGTCGTCCCCCTTGAATCGAGGAACAAGGAGAAGAATCTAGCTCACACATCATCAGCTCCCTCCTGGATGCTGTTCTAGTTGAGATTGTCTCCCGTCTTCCCATCAAGGACATTGTCTCCATGCAAGTCCTCGCATCTCGGTTTCGGCTCCTATGGCTAACTTCTCCTGTGAATTTCGATTGTCATGAGATCCCTGCTGCTTGTCATTTTAACCATGTAGAGTAGTACATATGGAGAACATCTCTACGATCTCCGTCTACAACAAGGATCTCGTTCGCATAAGTCACTTTGGAACTCGATGTCGTGGACAATCTGTCACCGATGATCTGAGCCTTGCGAAAGCCATCTTTTCCACCCATGAGGGCGCAGATCGCCGCCTCTACATCCCAGCGTGCTACCTCCACTCTAGACCCACTACAGTTGGTGGCTGGCTCTGATCAACAAAACTCGACAATATCCATGTTCTTAAGTTCTACTACATGTTCCCACAATTTGTGAGTCATGAGGTCACAATACTAGTGTGGGCACCCTGACTCATAAGTCGCGATAATCAAATGCACATGTACAGTGATCCCAGAGATCAATGCTGACTGAACACACAGAAACTGAATAACTAGAGTCTTAGATCCATACATATCGTTTGATACAAATAAATACCATCAAGGTCAAGTCTTACATAGATAGGGCCTTTAAGGCTAACACACGAAACATAGCTAGCAGCGGAAATCTTGAACGAAAGCTTGAACCCATGCCATCTGCCTAAACCCTATAGGCATTCTGACTGGGAAGCATCCTAGTTCACATGTTTGGCACCAACGAAATCTTCACAATACTCATGTTCTTCCATGCCAGGCCAATTAAATAACTAGTGGCAAGCCAATGAGTACTTTGAATGTACTCACAAGCAACCCATGTCTGGAACAAGGTAATAACAATGCAATATATAGCACGAATAGGTAAGTTGCAAAAAGCTAATTTGAAGTGCAATGACATGATCAATATCTTATGAAGGCATGGAGCATGAGGTATTCGACATTCATATGAACAATTTACAGATACCAATGTAAACAGGGGTAGAACATCTCATGTTCCATCATCATGTCAAGTCATTTGACTTAGCTCAAATATCATGTTTCCAAAACACACACACACACACCAAGTTTGGAAACAATGGACGTAGCCCAAGAGCGGTCATCCAACTGTCCTTGACCATGGACACAGCTATTCAAATAGTTTTACACTCTAGAGTGGTTGCATACTTTATCCACAAGACTCGGGAAACTTCCGTGTCAATCCATGACTTCCGTTATTTTCCATACCCGAGGTAAGTACCCGAAAAATGTCGTTGCCATGACGATACTAACAACGAGTCCGGTCGTTGGTGCCATCCCTCGTGATGTACATCTCAAATATCATGTAGGAGGGCACGCAACAATCTGCCCATTCTCTATAAAAATCAGCTCATGGTCGTCCTTTTCATTACAACCCGATATCGAGAGAGACCACGTCACTCCCGCCACTAGTAATGCGAGCTCTCAGCTAGTAACGACCACATTAATCAACCAAGCCCCGTCGCATAAGGGGTATCGTGGTTGTACATCTAAGGTTGGGGTAACGGTCGCAACATAAACCAACCCGTTTTTGAAAACAACACACTGACTTGCCTCAGTACACCACTTCTTTCTCAAGTGGTTACCTAACTCCACACGAGCTTCCTCGGGCATTAGTGGCACCCGTCGGAGTTTTTGAAAGGTCTTTGAAATCATTTCCTTTCTGACACCATGCGTTATCCCAACCCACTTGCATAGCAACTACTAGCATCCTAACTACTACCCACCTGCACAACCCTCATAGGAAGGTAGGATCATGCTCAGTGAAAGTATCAACGAGGAGTTATCGGAGACAACCCACCAAGGTGGTCACTGATTCCACATGATTCAAGTGCAACAAAGTAAAGTGATATATGACATGCATAAAAATGGTTTGAAGTCATGGTCAAGGGGTTGCTTGCCTGGCACAATAAAGTCCCCTAGGTCTTCATAGTCTTCTGTTCCAACTCCTTCGTCAACAACGCAATCTATCAACGCAATTATAATGGGGAAAAGCAAGACCAGGACAAAACAGGGAAAATAAATCACTCCTAAAAATGTCAACGCATTTTTGTAAAATACTAGGGTGAACACAAGCGTTGTAAAAATTATTAGATTTTGCTTTCAGAGTGTTAAAAGTAACAAAAGGCATTTAACAGAGAGTTGAAATATTTAAAAGAAGGTTTTAAATGAAATTGCACAAGTGGCACCATTAAATAGGTTGCAATATTACAATTTTTCAGAAATTCGAATCACCAAATTTGGACAAGTTTGCAACCTGGGGAATTTTTTGCAAATCTATAGGAAAAAGAAAAAGGGAGAAAGCCAAAGTGACCCAACCTGGGTCGTCCCAAGCGAAAGTGACCCAGGTGGCCATCCGCGCGCCAGCCAAATATTTAAACCTAACTAGTGGGGGGCTCGGTCAGGAAAACAGGGCCCAGAAAGGTGCAGCCCACCTGTCTTATTCTTCCTCATGACATGGGAATGGAGGTGCTCACTGACAGGTCTAGGTAGCACAACGGTTCAAGCGGAGAGCACCGACATGCTCAGGGTTGAGCCGCCATCCGAGAAGGAGGAGAGAGAGGCGCCAGAGTGCAGCGGTTCATCGGTGATGAGCAACACGGCGGAGGAAGCTTCATGCAAGGTTGTGCTTCTTGCCCCGGCCTGCAATCGATGCCAAACGAGGGGAGGGGTCAGTGCCATGTTGCGTTTCCATATCGAAGGAGAGGAGGGGCAGAGGAGGAACCTATTGCACGAACACTCGTGACCAGATACGATGGCACTCAGCTCGATCCCGTCCACACGGGCTTAGAAGGGTAGAAAGGGGGCACGGTTTGGTCGACTGGGATGCAAAGGGAGGATCCAAGGGGGAGAGAGAGGTCGGGAGTGGCTTATATAGCACTGACACGATGCACCGTGCTCCCGTGCGCCGGAGAGGACGTAGCCAACACTGGAGGGCACGAGGGCGAGTGGGGGCGAGTCTGGGGCGTTCATGGGACTTGTCCACGATGCAAGGCAGTAAGACAAAGAGTGGGGCGAGGCTAGGGCGTCGCGCGTGTGATCTCGCTCACTGACCGAGCTGGAGGCGTTTGGGCACATGCGGGAGGGGGATAGAGAGGAAGATAGAGGAGGGGGACAGGGCCGTGGCATGTCCCAGACATCGAGGGACGTTGATTGGCGTGCGGGGGAGACTCGAGGTGGCCGGGCATGTGAGGTAAACCCTCTCGAGCGTGGCTGCATGCTCCATAGTGGCTTTTTGGCCGGCATGGGCATGCCACTAACGTGTTCTGGCGCGGCCACTCATGTCTACCTTTACCAAAGGGGGGGTAAACAATAGGAATGGGTTTTGGATGCTTTGAGAATGGTTATGAGTGAGAGAGAGAAGAGATAGTAAAGAGAAATGGGTTTTCTAGGGACGGAAAGAGGGGTTCTCACCCATGCAGTCTTGGAGCTAACCGTTGGGCTTGCTACTTGGGATTATGTGGGTCTTAGTGAAGCTATAGTAAAAAAATTGAGAGCAAGGAGAATAGTATAGGAGGTCACAATAGTCACTTCTAGATCCTGCCAGAAGGTGTTTGATGGACTTTTGACTTAGGTAAATAGCTATCCTTGCTATGAATTTTAACAGGAGTGAATGATGGTAGGAATGATGTTTATCACCAATTTTGGGATTAGATGATTAAAGTTTCCAATGTAAGTTTGGTAAACCCTAGAAATGGGAAGAAATGGCATTGTTTAGATCTGATCATGCAAATCTATTCCCCCTAATGCACCACTTGGCGTGGTGTCATTATTTGAGAATTAGAGCATGAACAAAAAGGTTGGGATCAAATGGGGAAACTTGACAATGCAATGTTTCCAAATTCTAGAAATCAGCAGGAATAGTTTTGGGGGATTTGGACAAGTGGATGTATTCTCCTTGAGGCACCACTTGGTGTGGATGCATTTTTAGAGGGTTATAACATATCCACAAAATATGAGCACAAATAAAGGTACTTGGCAATGTAAAGTTGCTCAAGTTTGGATCTAAACTAGGAGGGTTTTGGATTATTTAGGTGAATCAAATCAATTTTGATTGAGATGAAACTTGGCAATATTATCACATTTATCATGTTTGACTTGCTAGAGTTTTACTGGAATTATTTGAGAATAATAATTATAAAAAATATTTCAAATGCTTGAAATAAACAGAAAGGGTTTGGGAGAGCTTTGTCCAATATTTTGAACATGACCATGTGTAGATACTCTTATATATGGAAACTATATGTCCACTGAGTTTCCCTAAATTTTCTCAAATATTTTGGAAATGTAAAAATATTTTTTCCCTAAAAAAATCATTTTTGGCCTCAAATTTTTTTTAAAATAAAATAGTAAAATAACTCTTAAAATAATATATTTTTTATGTTTAGGAAGACTTTTTGATAATAGGATCAAAATAAAATATTTGGGACAAAACATCTTTCCTAATTTGAGGACTTGTAGTACAAACCTCGATTCAGTGGGTTTTGAAAACTTAAATTAAATTAATGCCTTTTGGTAAATATAATATTTTGTAAAAATAGTTTTAGGTCCTATATAGATGGCATTGTCATTCTACAAAGATTTGGATCAAGGTGATGAGTTCTTGAGAGAAGGAGAATTTTTGTGATTTAAAATGCAATCAACCACTCAAACAAATAGCAACCAAGTCAAACATCACAAGCACACAAAAAAGTTTAATTGGCCCAAACTTTTATAAATCAAGTCATTGCAAGGTGGTACAAACACAGGGTGTGACAACTAGACGCACACCCTTCATCTCCGCCTTAAGCATCGACGTCCATCTTTCGGTTTTCCTCCTCTAAAGAGAATTGTCACCTTCGCTCTTTGCGAGATACCTAACAACTATGTACAAATGCTCGAACTTCCACTGCTCAAGAGACTTTCCTTTGTGTTGGTTGATATATCATACACCACGTTGGACAACATAATCCACTCTAGTTGCCCTTCACTCGAGTGTCTGCTGCTTGTTTGCAATAGAGAAATCCATTGCATCAAATAAACTCACCTAATGTTGTAAGCATTGGCATCCTCTGTGAGAAAGGTGGACTCATTATGGAGAATGCCACTTCATTTTAATGGTTGATTCATGATTTGGATAGCAGAGACCTGCATTTAACCATTGTCTGTGCACCTAAATTGAAGACCTTGGGTCAATTCGTTCACTCGTGTGGCTCCACATCGTGTCTTGAGGTGCTGAATTTCGACGATACTTTCACCTGCTTTTGTTTGAGGAAACAAGTTTCATGTCATCCAACCTTCTAATTTATATATTTTCTGATGTATGTTCTATGCTCCCTCAAGCCTTCGGTGGAAGTTAGGCTAACAACGATGCGACAATGTGTCAAGATTTTGTTGTTCACTTGTTGGATTTCTTTCCAAACGTGGAGAACTTGTTTTTTGAGCTAATGATTTTCAAAAACATTCATAGTGTAGCATTCATGCATCCGTCTCAAAAATATTATCTTACAATCTGGACTAATACATCCGTGTCTACACAAGCTTTGTTCATATATACATTCGGATCTAGACAAATTTATGACAAACTTTTGGGGATAGAGGTAATAATTTATAGTTCATTTGCTCTCTATGATGACGTTAAGTATTTTCAACCTACTCGTATATTTTAGGGAGGATTTATTCGTGGTGGTAGCCCAAAATCTTGGTGCTGTAAGCACCGCCTATTTCTCAAAGCTCATGACATTCGTGTGAAGACAGTAACACTGGAAGATTATGAAAGCCGTCGGGAACACATTAAATTTGTGACGTTCTGCAAATGAGATGGAGACCATCAAGATTAAGTCTTGCTACCCCCACACATTTGACATCTCCAGCAACCAAGTTATCGTTTTACTCACAGCAATAGAAGGTGCTTCTATGCGACAAGAAGGCTTCTAAATGTGCTCGACTTAGATTATCATCAAGTTGCGAACACACCCGTCTGGATTTAACAAACAAACGTGTTGAATACCTGCATTTGACAGATCCATTTTGGTGTCAATGCTAAAAAAGGTCTGGGGAAGCGTACAGAATTACATGTTGTTGCGCTATCACACCGTGTGTTTTAACTCTCGTGGTTAAACTAACATAGCTCAGAAATTATGATCAATTTTTTTGTGAATGCTCGTGATGCTTGATGTGATTGTTGCTTGCTTGCTTGTTTGCTTGTGTTCTGAATCACAAACTCCCACCGACCCTCTAGACTCATCTTCTTGACCCAAATCCTTTCCCAATGATCATGCCATGTGTATAGAATCAGAAACTATTTTTACCAAATATTATCTTGACCAAAAAGCATTTATTTGATTTAAGCTTTCACAAACCCCCCAGTTGGGATTTGTACTACAAGTCCCCAAATTAGGGAGGTTGTTTTGCCCCAAATTACCTTATTTGAACCCCATTATCAAAAAGACTTCCCAAAACCACAGAATCATTATTTTAAAGGTTATTTTCCTATTTTATTTAAATACCTTTTTCTGAGGCCAGAAATGGTGTTTTACAAAGAAAGGTTATTTTCTTGGTTTCAAAGTGTTTGATAAAATGTAGGGAAACTCAGTTGATATATAAATTCCATATATAAGAGTTTCAACACATGGTCATGTTCAAAATATTGGACAAAACCCTTCAAAACCCTTCTTGCCTATTTCAAGCTTTTGGAATATTTCTATAAGAAATATTATCAATAAACCCTAGTAAAATTCTAGCATGTCACACATGATATATGTGATGATCTTGCCAAGTTTCATCTCAATCCAATTTGCTTTGATTCACGTAATTATTCCAAAACCATATATTTCTAGATCCAAATTGGAGCAGCTCTACATTGCCAAGTGTCTTCAATTGTGCTCAAAATATATGGACGGGTTCTAATGCTCCAATAATGCATCCACACCAAGTGGTGCGTCAAGGAGAACAAAGGAGCTTGCCCCAGGACCCTAATACCTTCTCTGCTGATTTATAGAAATAGGAAACTTTACATTGTGAAGTTTCTCCAATTGATCCCAAAATTTTTGGGCATGCTCTAGTGCTCAAATAATGCCAATGCACCAAGTTGTGTATTATTGGGAACTGATTTGGATTGTTTTGTAACCAGAAAGCCATTTCTACCCATTTCTTGGGTTTTTCAAGTCTACATTGTAAACTTTATCCACCAAATCCCGATGTGCAAGCTTATGTTGACCTATCATGTGATCCTGTTAAGTTTTATAGCAATTGGAATCCATCTGATATCCCTAACATCCATCAAACACCTTCTCCTCATTTACAAAACTTGCTTCTTTGACTCCTTCTGCTAATCTCCTTGAGCTCAAACTTTTACCATAGTTTCATCTATTCCTATACCACCTCCAGTAACCTTGCCATGGCCTATGGTAAATTATTGGAGGGTGACTCCATCTCTTTACCTCTCATGTTTACCTCGGCAACACCTATTTTACCCCTCTTGCTATACTTATGCTCCTGCTAATGCCCCCACATCATTTCAGAGCATCTCTAGTATGCTAATGCATCATTCCAAACCAATATATGGCCTGCTCATGTGGGAATATGAGCAGCCCTTGTGAAACTTGTTTTTCGCAGAAATTTTACCATGAACTGTAACTTCTAGCTACACACGTGTTTTTCATGTGAAACTTTGCAGCCTTGTAGTCCTTCCATACCTAATCCCACTAGACATGGTTTCATCCCAAGATCCCCCCTTGGAAACCAATTTTGCTAGCCCCAAGTTTGGTGTTACAAACTTAAGCAGAGCTGAAACCCTTCCTAACTTGCTCCATTCAAGACCAAACTTATCCAGTGCTCTCTGGTACGCATGCCTTGCAAGCTTCACACCTTGGCATGGCCAAGGGGTGGCCCTGGACACGTAGTGGGGTGGTGACCATGTTGGGGAATGTAGCATGGGAAACAAAATTTTCCTACGCACGTGAAAGACCTATCATGGTGATGATCATCTATGAGAGGGGAGATCGGATAGACATACCCTTGTAGATCGCTAAGCGAGAAGCATTAAGAAACGATGTTGATGTAGTCGAACGTATTTGCGATACAATCATGATCCGTCCCACGAACTCCGTCCCGATCTAGTACCAAACGGACGGCACCTCCGCGTTCAGCACATGTACAGCTCAATGACGATCTCCGCCTTCTTGATCCAGCAAGAGAGACAATGAGGTAGCTGAATTCTCCGGCAACACGACGGCGTCGCGGTGATGGTGGTGGAGCTACTCCGACAGGGCTTCGTTGTGCCGTATCGAACTAGCTACACGGTGTCACGAAGTAGTGGAGGGAGAGAGGGCTGCACAAAGGCTTGGGGTGCAAAAATCCTGTCAAACCTTGACTATATATAGGGGGAACAAGAGGCAGGGTTGCTTGCCTCCTACTCCAAGTAGGAGGATTCGGCCGAGGCCAAGAGGGAGGAGTCCTACGCACGTGGTGACCATGTTGGGGAATGTAGCATCGGAAACAAAATTTTCCTACGCACGTGAAAGACCTATCATGGTGATGATCATCTATGAAAGGGGAGATCAGATAGACATACCCTTGTAGATCGCTAAGCGGGAAGCATTAAGAAATGATGTTGATGTAGTCGAACGTCTTTGCGATACAATCATGATCCGTCCCACGAACTCCATCCCGATCTAGTACCAAACGGACGGCACCTCCGCGTTCAGCACATGTACAGCTCAATGATGATCTCCGCCTTCTTGATCCAGCAAGAGAGACAATGAGGTAGCTGAATTCTCCGGCAACACAACGGCGTGGCGGTGATGGTGGTGGAGCTACTCCGACAGGGCTTCGTTGTGCCGTATCGAACTAGCTACACGGTGTCACGAAGTAGTGGAGGGAGAGAGGGCTGCACAAAGGCTTGGGGTGCAAAAATCCTGTCAAACCTTGACTATATATAGGGGGAACAAGAGGCAGGCTTGCTTTCCTCCTACTCCAAGTAGGAGGATTCGGCCGAGGCCAAGAGGGAGGAGTCCTCCTCCAACTCAGTTTGGTGGATGACTCCTTCCCCTTGTCCACCTCCTTCCTTTTTTACGTTGCTTTCAGCCGAAATAGGCTTATTGGGCTAGCCTCACCAGCCCACTAAGGGCTGGTGCGCCACCCATGGGACTATTAGGTCCTCTCCCAGGTGGGTGTCACCTCCCGGTAAAACACTGGAACCCATTAGTCACCTCCCGGTAAAACCCTGGAACCCATTAGTCACTCCCGGTACTTTACCGGTAATGACCAAAATATTTGCCGAAGCCAAATGCAACAATGCTATATAACAATCCTCATTTCGAGACCATTCCGGAGACCCTCGTGACGTCTGGGATCTCATATGGGACTCCAAACAACATTCGGTTACCAACATCAGTAATTCAACCATACCAAAAATGTCATCGAACCTTAAGTGTGCAGACCCTGTGGGTTCGAGAACTATGTAGACATCACCGAGACACTCTCCGATCAATATTGAATAGCGGGACCTGGATGCCCATATTGGATCCTACATATTCTATGAATATCTTATCGGTTGAACCTCTATGTCAAGGATACATTCAATCCCGTATATCATTCCCTTTGTCCTTTGATATGTTACTTGCCCGATATTCGATCGTCGGTATCCCCATACCTATTTCAATCTGTTACCAGCAGATCTCTTTAATTGTTTCGTAATACAAGATCTCATGGCTAACTCTTTAGTCACATTGCTTGCAAGGCTTGTTTGTGATGTTGTATTACCGAGTGGGCCCCGAGATACCTCTCCATCATACGGAGTGACAAATCCCAGTCTCGATCCATGCTAACTCAATGGACACCTTCGGAGATACCTGTGGAACACCTTTATAGTCACCCAGTAACGTTGCGATGTTTGATACACACAAGGCATTCCTCCAGTGTCAGTGAGTTACATGATCTCGTGGTCATGGGAATGTATACTTGACATGCAGCAAACAATAGCAACAAAATAACACGACCACATGCTACATTTATATTTTGGGTCTTGTCCATCACATCATTCTCCTAATAATGTGATATCGTTATCAAGTGACAACACTTGTCTATGGCTAGGAAACCTTAACCTTCTTTGATCAACGAGCTAGTCAACTACACGCTTACTAGGCACAATATTTTGTCTATGTATGCACACATGTATTTATGTTTCCATTCAATACAATTATAGCACGGATAATAAATGATTATCTTGAATCAGGAAATATAATAATAACAATTTTATTATTGCCTCTAGGGCATATTTCCAACAGTCCCCACTTGCACTAGAGTCAACGATCTAGTATCACATCTCTATGTTATTTACAATGTAACAAATTTAACACCCATACAGTTCTGGTGTTGGTCATGTTTATCTCGTGGAAGAGGCTTAGTCAGCGGGTCTGCAACATTCAGATCCATGTGCACTTTGCAAATATTATGTCCTCCTCCTTGTTGTAATCGCGGATGGCATTTAAGCATAGATTTATGTGTCTGGTCCTCTTGTGAAACCTTGGTTCCTTGGCTAGAGCAATGCACCAGTGTTGTCACAGAACATATTTATTGGATCCAGTGCACTCGGCACAACTCCAAGATCTCTCATGAACCGCTTCATCCAAACACCCTCCTTAGCTTCCTCTGAGGCAGCTATGTACTCCGCTTTGCATGTAGAATCAACTACGATGCTTTGCTTGGAACTGCACCAGCTTACCGCACCCCTATTAAGAATAAATATGTATCCGGTTTGTGACTTGGAGTCATCTTGATCAATGTCGAAGCTTGCATCGACATAACCCTTTACGGCAAGCTCTTTGTCACCTCCATAAATGAGAAACATTTCCTTAGTCCTTTTCAGGTACTTCAGAATATTCTTGACCGCTTGTAACGACTAAGATGCGGCCGTTTCCTATTTTGGGGGCAAGGCCTCAAAAGCGAAAGGGGCGCATCTAAACGTTTCGCAAGCGAGATAATCATAACATTACATAACTAAAAGAGTGACAAGTAGGGCATACACTTGCCATCGAATAAGAGTATAGCATATAGCTTACAAACACACATTATTCAGAGCATAGTTTAGTCCGGCTATGGACAACATGAAACAAGTAAAAAAAACTGTGAAATCCCGCGTGCTGGCCCCACGATCACGACCACGGCCTCAGACCTCCGGGTAGTTCACGTACAGTCTTCCACAGTCCTGATCGAACTCCCACTTCTGCTGGCTGTCATCAGGATCTCCTGCGTCAGGTGTACCTGTACCTGTTGGTGTTTGTTGTAATCTGCAAGCCACGGGGACTCAGCAATTGAATGACCTTGGTATCGGATCTAGCTAAGTTATTGGGTGAGGAAGGTTAATTGTATGGGTTTGCAGCACCCTAAGCATATATGGTGGCTACCTTACGATGAATAGAGTAACATATGGTGGTCTATGTAAGCGATCGAAGACTAGGTTGATCACTAAGTGATCCTGAACACCTACTTACGTCAGACATAACACCACCGTGTTCTCGATCAGAGAATGATCTCCAAAAGAGACAGTCACGGTTACGCACACAGGCTGTAGTTTTATTGGAGTTACTTTAAGTTGTCCAGAACCGGATGTTAACAATATATCCATGTTTTCCACATAACCGCGGGCACGGCTTTCCAAAAGATTAAACCCTGTAGGAGTGCTCCAACTAGTCCATCACAAACTGCCATAGGCCGCAAAGTAATCCTCTATCACGACACCCGTGATCTCGTCGGATTCCTTAGAGGAAAACCTCAACTTTGAGGAGACCCAAAGTTTCACCGGAATTCCAATGCGCAAGATATATCGCTAAGGTAAGACAAATCTGGCAAGACCGCCCGACGTGTCGACGACCCTGATAAGAGCCGCGTATCTCAGTCTCAGGACACGTCGGATAAGCTACGCGCACGGTGTCTGATAGAGATCACCCAAGTTGCCCTGGGTTGGCCCCGTGTAGTGCTCTGGTTTGGACCAACACTCATGAGGAGCACTGGCCCGGGTTGTTGATTAATTCCTCGGGGTAGCTATTCCCTATGCAATTAATTATTTAGTTATTAGCAGATTAAAACCAAAGTTGGGTCCTGCCAGACAAGCCTTAACACTACACGATTTATCAAGGGGGTCCCCATAACAACCCCGAACGTGTTAGGAGCGATGAGTTATGGAATCAAACACCGGTAGCCGAGAACTAAGGCGACAACAACGGAACAAATCACCCGGCAAAAGGTAGGCCTTCCATTATTTACAAAGTATATAGGTGCATTAATTAAGTAACATTTTAACATAATGATATCAAAATGCCCATGTTATCACATGGACCAACTGGCACCTGCAACTAGCAAAGCTATCCATTAGAGGTTGAGCAAGCCTACTTAGCCAAAAAACATTTGCTAGGGGAGGGAAGTGTTTGGGGTTCATGGCAAAGGCAGGTGGCATTTATATCAAGTGGTAGGCTGCGAGCATGTAACGAAGGAAACGTGATTCTAAGCATAACAAAGCCAGAAACGGTGTCAAGGTCACGGTCATCTTGTGTGTGATTTCTTCAGCCTGGAACTGCTCTTATTCTTCCTGCACGTACTCTCCAGAATCCACGTACTCGCTCTCTGTTCCCGATGCTACCCAAGATAAGATAACATCCAATGAACACCGGCAAAACATAATGCAACAACCAATATGATGCATGTGTGAAGAAGGAAGCATGCATCACTATTCTAGTCACTTTCATATGCATAAGTTGAGTTAATTGAATTCTGGACAAAACCTCATATTAAGTTATCTTGACATGTATAAACATGGCATTCACATGTTCATCACGAGAAAATGATGCAAAAACATATAAAGAACATAGAGATCGGAGTCACGGATCAACCGGAAACTACCAAACAAGTTACAAAGGCCTACGGGTCAAAATAGCCACAAACACACACTAATGGCCACTCACTGGTGTAACCAGCTTTCCACTTGATCAAGCAACAAATTACAAGTGGAATGGTGCTTGGGATCACACCACACCAACAACCAATACCCACACAAGCTCTAAAACCACAAAAGCATACAATCTGTTTTCAACAGCAACATAGCAGTTTGTCTACAAGATCTACAGTAGCTACATCCATCTAAATAAATCAAACAAGACATGAGACTGAAGCCATCCAAAATCATTACAACCCTGGACAAAATGCTAAGGAAAATGAATCATCCATGATCAGATCTATAGCTACTAACTTGGACAAAATATCACAGTCTGGGACTTGGTGAAAATTACAGATTTTCACCAGCTGCTTATGCTCTGAATCATTTTGACAGCCTCCAAACTGATATCTACAGGAGGTTTATAATCATGAAATTTTACACGGAGCTAGAAAAATATAACAGCTAGCAAACATTAGTTTGTTGCATGGGCTAATTCCCAACAAAGGAGCTAATTCTCACAAGACAACAGGGGAAGAAAATAACTCCAGATCCCCAGACTTAGTGAAATACTCAGGGTTACACAAATCTGACAGATTCAGCCAAGTGTCCACTTTGACATGGCACAATAGGTGCATACAAAAACCTAAGAACAACATGAAAGCCCCAAGTTGTAGAGGGGTTCACCCACTACCATTCCATCAAGGAATCATCCCCAAAATATAAAAGCACCACCTAATGTAAAGCTCTAAACATGGCATCACATCAGAGAATAACAGTTTTAAGAAGTTGCTCTAAAGTGAAATCTGACTACACCAATGGATTCCTGGGATGATTCTACCCCAAAACCATATATCATAGTGCCAACTTTGCATGCATAAAAACACCAGAACAGCAAAAAGAAAAGTAGCACAGAATCAAACTATCTTCACTCAAGAACAGAAGTTGATCCTGAGCCTGCCCTATTTGGCATATTCCGGAATGGGCACATTCCATTTTTGGAATTATTCCACAAATGGAATTCATCACAGAATGAAATAAGGAATAAAAGAAGAAGAAAAATGCAAATATACCTAAACTAATAGGCAGGGCCCACTTGTCACTGGCACACCACACACAGCACAAAAATACAGAAACGAAAAGGGCCTGGTGGGGGTTTGAACCCACCACCTCTGCCTCCACACACACACACACACATCCTACCACTAGGCCACCGCAGGTTAGCTGCACTAACATAGGGGGCAATCCTCTTAGGCGGGCTCTACAACTTAACAGGACCGTAAAAGAAATCCCAAAAAGGGGGCGTTGGTCTCGAACCCGAGACGTGTCGTTCTGCATGCGGGGACAAAGCCAGCTGAGCTGGTGCGATGCTACTGTCCCAGAGGGGGGACCACTCTAGGTAAACACATAAAAGGGGGCACTTGCTCTGCTTTGGTAGAGAGCCACCGGCGACGATGCTCACCGGTGCGTAGGCATACTACGCACGACGGCAGCACGGCTACGCGGGGAATCTACCCTAAGCTACGCTATGGTGCGGTGCACGGTACCACGGCCACGATGCAGAGGGGCTATGCCCATGCCCGCCTGCATGCACGCGCAAGAAACAACAAGCATCGGCTGCAGCTACAACAGCCAGAGTTCCATGGGCGGGAACGCTCTTTCGACGGCCACAGCTAGCGGGAACACGAGGAGAAGGGGGGAAGAAGGCTCTCTCACCCACACAGCGACGAGGTGGCGTAGCCGGAGCGGAGGAGGAGTCTGTCAAAGCAGAGGACGCCGGAGCAGAGAAGGGGGTCGACGTCGAGAAGGGCGCCGGAGGCGGTCTCTCCGCGAACTGACCATGGGAATGGAACCCCGCCGTGCTCCGCTTGCGCCTGGTCCGGTCGGGGAGGAAGAGATGGCATCGATCCACCGACGATGAACTTACCAGGTACCGGCCATGGTGACGGAGCTGATCGGGTGCGCCCCCGACGGCGCTAGAGAGTGAGAGGAGGGGAGAAATGGAAACCCTAGGGTTCAGGGGGAATGTCGGCTGATTATATGGTCTTGGGGGTGCGCCTCGGGCCACTAGATCAGAGAGAAGAGGATATCGGCGGCTGCCGCGTCGTCGTACAACATGACGTAGCGAGGAGGAAGAAGGGACGCGTTGTGGGCCGTTGTTGGCGACAATTGGAGACGGGCCCAGGTGGAGAGGAGTGAGCCGGCCCACCTCGGCTTCTCTTGCGCACGGCTAAAACAGGGAAGAAAAGGGTTTTCCCTTTTAAATTAAAAACCTCAAACCAAATACTCACAGAGACAAGCAAAGGGTTTTTTTGGAAAAAAATAAAATAGATAGGGCGTGAGGGATTTATGCCCTATTTAATAAAAAATACCCCAAATTTTTGGACAAAATAAAATACACCCAAAACAGGAATTTTAAATGTTGTTTTTATTAAAACCCACATAGATCTAAAGTCTAATACAACAATGAGAGCTGCCCCCTCAACCACAAGTAAATCCTATAAATGATTAACATTTTTAAAACAGGACCAAGCAAAGTCTAACACACAAGTTAAAATAAACAAAGAGGAAAGGGTTTTTTAGCATTGTTTTGAAAATACCATTGTTTGCAAAAACCACATACAACCCACACTTATATTCACACTAGCACTCCCATGGTGGATCAACCACTAGCAACACAAGAATGGAATACCAAGAATGCAAGCGAATGTCATGATGCAAAATGATGACATGAAATGAAGCCACATGAAATGATAAACTCTATATAACATCCACACATGATCAACCATGTCTCCACAAAATAGGAAAGGAATTTAAATATGGAAAGGAATACATCTGAGATGTTACACCATTGTCCAGTGCTCCACTCCTCGATCACATTGAGACCTGCTTGCCATACTTATGAAAAGGCTGACATCCGGTCTTGTGCCCAACATTGCATACATGATAGACCCAATGCCTGAAGCATAGGCGATGACACTCATCATTTCTCTATCTTCTGTAATTACTGGGCATTGAGTCTTACTCAACTTTATATCTTGTAACACAGGCAAGAACCCCTTCTTGAATTGTTCCATTTTGAACTTCTTCAAAACTTTGTCAAGGTATGTTCTTTATGAAAGTCCTATTAAGCGCCTTGATCTATCTCTATAGATCTTGATGCCTAATATGTAAGCAACTTGTGAGAGGTCCTTCATTGAAAAACTCTTATTCAGGTTACTTCGTGCTCCCCAAAAATTCTATATTGTTTCCAATCAGCAATATGTCATCCACATATAATATTAGAAACGCTATAGAGCTCCCACTCACTTTCTTGTAAATACAAGCTTCTCCAAAAACTTGTATTAACCCAAACGCTTTGATCACCTCATCAAAACGTTGATTCCAACTCCGAGATGCTTGCACCAGTCCATAAATGGATCGATGGAGCTCGCATACTTTGTTAGAATTCTCTGGATCGACAAAACCTTCGGGTTGCATCATATACAACTCTTCCTTAAGAAACCCGTTAAGGAACGCCGTTTTGACATCCATTTGTCAGATTTCATAATGGAAAAATGCAGCTCTTGCTAACATGATTTGGACGAACTTAAGCATCGCTACGAGTGAGAATGTCTCATCGTAGTCAACTCCTTGAACTTGTGAAAAACCCTTTGCCACAAGTCGACCTTTATAAACGGTCACATTACCGTCCGCGTCCATCTTATTCTTAAAGATCCATTTGTTATGAATAGCCTTTTGGTCTTTAGGTAATACTTCCAAAGTCCATACTTTGTTTTCATACATAGATCCTATCTCAGATTTCATGGCTTCTAACCATCTGTTGGAATCTGGGCCCACCATTGCTTCTCCATAATTCACAGGCTCATTGTTGTCTAACAACATGATTGACAAGACATGATTCTCATACCATTCAGGAGCAGTACGTGCCCTTGTCGACCTGCGAGGTTCGATAGGAACTTGATCCGAAGCTTCATGATCACCATCATTAGCTTCCTCTTCTAATGGTGTTGCCTTGATACAACCTCGTCAAGTTCTATCTTCCTCCCACTCAATTCTTTCGAGAGAAACTCTTTCTCAAGAAAAGTTCTGTTCTTAGCAACAAACTCTTTGCCCTTGGATTTGAGATAGAAGGTATACCCAACTGTCTCTTTTGGGTAACCTATGAAGATGCACTTTTACGCTTTGGGTTCCAGCTTTTCAAGCTGAAGCTTTTTGACATAAGCATCACATCCCCAAACTTGAATAAATGACAACTTGGGCTTCTTGCCATACCACAACTCATATGGTGTCGTCTCAAAGGATTTTGATGGTGCCCTATTTAAAGTGAATGCACCTGTGTCCAATGCATAGCCCCAAAATGATAATGGCAAATCGGTAAGAGACATCATAGAATGCACCATATCCAATAAAGTACGATTACGATGTTCGGACACACCATTGCACCGTGGTGTTTCACACGGTCTCAAATGTGAAATAATTCCACATTGTCTTAAGTGAGCACCAAACTCGTAACTCGGATACTCACCTCCTCGATTATATCATAGGAACTTGATCTTCTTATTATGATGATTTTCAACTTCACTCTGAAATTGCTTGAACTTTTCAAACATTTCATATTTGTGCTTCATCAAGTAGATATAACCATACCTACTCAAATCATCAGTGAAGGTGAGAAAATAATGATATCCACTGCGTGCCTCTATGCTCATCGGTCCGCACGCATCAGTGTGTATGATCTCCAACAAGTCACTTGCACGCTCCATTATTCCGGAGATCGGAGTCTTAGGCATCTTGCCCATGAGACATGGTTCGCATGTGTCAAGTGATTCAAAATCAAGTGACTCCAAAAGTCCCTAAGAGGCAGTGCCACAAGAAAGTGGTGCTATCATTATTAACTCTACATCTTTAGGTCTCAATGTTATGGACATGAGTATCATCACTATCAAGATTCAGTATGAACAAACCCCTCACATTGGGTGCATGACCATAAAAGATATTACTCATATAAATAGAACAACCATTATTCTCTGACTTAAATGAGTAACGGTCTCGCAATAAACAAGATCCAGATATAATGTTCATACTCAACGTAGGCACTAAATAACAATGATTTAAGTTCATCACTAATCTCGATGGTAACTGAAGTGAGATTGTGCCGACGGCGATCGCATCAACCTTGGAACCATTTCCCATGCGCATCGTCACTTCATCCTTCGCCAGCCTTTGCTTATTCCGCAGTTCCTGTTTCGAGTTGCAAATGTGTGCAACAAAACCGGTATCAAATACCCAGGCACTACTACGAGAGCTGGTTAGGTACACATCAATAACATGTATAACAAATATACCTTGTTTGGCGTTGGCCACCTTCTTATAGGCCAAATACTTAGGGTTGTTCCGCTTCTAGTAACTAGTCCCCTTGCAATGGTAGCACTCAGTTTCCGTCTTGGGTCCAGACTTGGGTTTCTTCGTCGGAGGGGCAACAACTTTGCCACTCTTCTTGGAGTTACCCTTCTTCCCCTTGCCGTTTTTCTCGAAACTAGTGGTCTTATTGACCATCAACACTTGATGCTCCTTCTGGATTTCTAACTCTGCGACTTTCAGCATCGCAAACACCTCGGCGAATGAATTATTCATCCCTTTCATGTTATAGTTCAACACAAAGCCTTTGTAGCTTGGTGGCAATGACTGAAGAACTCTATCAGTGATAGCCTCCACTGGGAGAGCAATTCCCAGCTCAGCCAGACGGTTAGAGTACCCAGACATTATGAGCACATGTTCACTGACAAACCCGTTCTCCTCCATTTTGCAAGCATAGAACTTATCGGAGGTCTCATACCTCTCGATCCAGGCATTCTTCTCAAAGATAAACTTCAAATCCTGGAACATCTCATATGCTCCATGACGTTCAAAACGTCTTTGAAGTCCCGGTTCTAATCCATACAAAACTGCACATTGAACTAACGAGTGGTCATCCTTGCGCGTCTGTCAGACGTTCATAACTTCAGGCAACACGGGTTGGGGTGGTTCATCACCTAACGGTTCATCAAGGACATATGACTTTTGGGCAGCGTGACGGATAAGCCTCGGATTACGGGCCAGTCCACAAAGTTGCTTCCATCATCTTTCAACTTAGCTTTCTCTAAGAACGCATTAAAATTCAGGGTTGCTGCTGCGCGAGCCATTGGTCTACAACATAAAATTTTGCAAAGATTACTTAGACTATGTTCAAGACAATTGAGTTTAGCTAATCATATTACTACTAAACTCGCACTCAAATAGACATCCCTCTGGTCATTCGAGTGGCGCTTGATCCAAATCCACTAACTCAAGTCTGATCATCATGTGAGTTGAGATTAGTTTAAATGGTGAACATCTCCATGTTGATCATATCAACTATATGATTCATGCTCGACCTTTCGCTCTCTTGTGTTCCCAGGCCATGTTTGTACATGCTAGGCTCATCAAGTTTAACCCGAGTGTTCTGTGTGTGCAACTGTTTTGCATCCGTCGTATGTGAACGTTGAGTCTATCCCACCCGATCATCACGTGGTGTCTTGAAACAACGAACTGTCGCAATGGTGCACAGTCGGGGAGAACACAATTTTATCTTGAATTTCTAGTCAGGGATCACCTTGTAATGCTACCGTCGTCCGAAACAAAATAAGGTGCATAAAAGGATTAACATCACATGCAAATCAAAAGTGACATGATATGGCCATGAACTTGTGCTTCTTGATCTCCATCACCGAAGCACCGACATGATCTCCATCATCACCGGCGCCACACCATGATCTCCATCATTGTGCTGCCATCAAGGTTGCCGCGCTAACTATGCTATTACTACTAAAGCTACTACTAGCGATAAAGTAAAGCATCACCAAGCGCGAAAATAATTAAAGACAACCCTATGGCTCCTGCCGGTTGCCGTAGTATCGACGTGCAAGTTGATATTTAATTATTACAACATGATCATGTCATACATCCAATATGTCATATCATGTCTTTGGCCGTATCACATCACATGCATACCCTGCAAAAACAAGTTAGGCGTCCTCTAATTTGTTGTTGCATGTTTTACGTGGCTGCTATGGGTATCTAGTATGATCGCATCTTACTTACGCAAAGCCACAAAGGTGATATGCAAATTGCTATTTAACATTCTCCAAGGACCGCCTTGGTAAAATCCGATTCAACTAAAGTTGAAGAAACAGACACCCGCCAGTCATCTTTATGCAACAAGTTCCATGTTAGTCGATGAAACCAGTCTCTCGTAAGCGTATGAGTAATGTTGGTCCGGGCCGCTTCAATCCAACAATAACACCGAATCAAGAAAAGACTAAGGAGGGCAACAGATTGAACATCAATGCCCACAAAAACTTTTGTATACTACTCGAGATATCATCTACGCATGAACCAAGCGCATTATGCCACTATTTGGGAACGTAGCATGGGAAACAATACTATCCTACCCACATGAAAGACCTATAATCGTGATGATCATCTATGAGAGGGGAGATCGGATCCAGATACCCTTGTAGATCTCTAAGCGGGAAGCGTTAAGAAATGCAGTTGATGTAGTCAAACGTCTTCACAATCCAAACACGATCCGTCCCACGAACTCTGTCCCGATCTAGTACCGAACGGACGGCACCTCCGCGTTCAGCACACGTACATCTAGATGACGATCTCTGCCTTCTTGATCCAGCAAGAGAGACGAAGAGGTAGCTGAATTCTCCGGAAGCACAATGGCGTGGCTGTGATGGTGGTGGAACTACTCCGGCAGGGCTTCGTCGTGCCGTACCGAACTAGCTATGGGGTGTCACGAAGTAGTGGAGGGAGAGAGGGTTGCACAAAGGTTTGGGGTGCAAAAAGCCTCTCAAACCTCCACTATATATAGGAGGAACAAGAGGGAGGGTGGCTTGCCTCCTACTCCAAGTAGGAAGGTTCGGTCGAGCCAAAGAGGGAGGAGTCCTCCTCCAATTCGGTTTGGTGGAGGACTCCTTCCCATCTTGTCCACCTCTTTCCTTTTTCTTTTTTATTTTCCTTTTATATTTTGATTTTAGCTGAAATAGGCTTATTGGGCTGGCCTCACCAGCCCAATAAGGACTAGTGCGCCACCCATGGGCCTATTAGGTCGTCTCCCGGGTTGGTGGCCCCTCCCAGTAAAACCCTAGAACCCATTCGTCACTCCCGGTACTTTACCAGTAATGCCCGAAATCTTTCCAGAAGCCAAATGCAACAATCCTATATATCAATCTTTGTTTCCGGACCATTCTGGAGACCATCGTGACGTCTGGGATCTCATCCGGGACTCCGAACAACATTCGGTTACCAACATCAATAATTTAACTATACCGGAAACATCACCGTACCTTAAGTCTGCAGGCCCTGCGGGTTCAGAACTATGTAGACATGACCGAGACACTCTTTGGTCAACATCCAATAGCCAGACCTGGATTCGCATATTGGATCCTACATATTCTACGAAGATCTTATCGGTTGAACCTCTATGTCAAGGATTCATTCAATCCCATATATCATTCTCTTTGTCCTTCAGTATGTTACTTGCCCGATATTCGATCGTCAGTATCCCCATACCTGTTACCGGCAGGTCTCTTTATTCATTCCGTTATACAAGATCCCGTGGCTAAATCTTTAGTCACATTGCTTACAAGGCTTGTTTGTGATGTTGTATTACCGAGTGGGCCCCGAGATACCTCTCTGTCATACGGAGTGACAAATCCCAGTCTCGATCCATGCTAACTATACGGACACCTTCGGAGATACGTGTAGAGCACCTTTATAGTCACCCAGTAACGTTGTGACGTTTGATACACACAAGGCATCCCATCGGTGTCAGTGAGTTACATGATCTCATGGTCATAGGAATGTATACTTGACATGTAGAAAACAATAGGAGTAAAATAACAGGATCACATGCTACGTTTATAGTTAGGGTCTTGTCCATCACATCATTCTCCTAATGATGTGCTCCCGTTATCAACTGGCAATACTTGTCTATGGCTACGAAACCTTAACCATCTTTGATCAATGAGCTAGTCAACTAGAGGCTAACTAGGGACAGTATTTTGTCTATGTATCCAGACATGTATTTATGTTTCCATTCAATACAATTATAGCACGGATAATAAACGGTTATATTGAAATAGGAAATATAATAATAACTATTTTATTATTTCCTCTAGTGCATATTTCCAACAGACCACCTCCCTCGCATGCAAAAATGGTGCTCTCCACCTTGTCCTCTTGCTGCAGCTCGGGTCCAGCAACAGCCGCGTGTCATGGCACGCCGCAAAGCATGCTTTGACCATACACGCCCTCCCCGACGCCATGGTGCAGCTAAAGGAGCCAGGCACGCATGTGGCCACCGTGTCCAGAGCATCCAAGTGCACCCGAGCTCACCTGCCACCCCCCCCCCCCCCCCCCCCGTTGCTTATCTCCCCCCCCCCTCGAGCACCAGAGCACCTGCATCGTTTCCCCTCTCCCCTAAACGCCTCGTGAAGCTCCTCTCGTGCCCTCTCCTCTGCTGCATCCGCGGCAATGGTCGGAGCCATGTCGGTGGCATCTTCTCTGGGGTGAGGTCCCCCTTCGCCCCCTCTCCTCCTCCGACCACGGTGAGGTGCCCAAGATGCCCGTGCAGCCTTCCCATTCTCCATTTTCCCCCCTTTGGTGGCCAGAGGTTTGAGCACCACGTCCGCCATCACCGCAGCCGCTCCGGCCGATGGCGCGTTCGATCTGGTCCCCTCCGGTAGGGA
Organism: Hordeum vulgare subsp. vulgare; assembly: GCF_904849725.1. Classification (NCBI taxonomy): domain Eukaryota; kingdom Viridiplantae; phylum Streptophyta; class Magnoliopsida; order Poales; family Poaceae; genus Hordeum; species Hordeum vulgare. The sequence goes on from NC_058524.1 coordinate 312,309,736, forward strand.
TGGAGTGCCCAGGCAGGTGCGGCAGGTTCCCCCCGCGCCGCCGATGGCCGGAGCGTTGATGGGGGGTGGCCGGAGCCACCGGAGCAGGCACCAGCATCGCCTCAGACGGCCTCCCCTGCCTCTCATGCGTGCGAGCAGGAGGTAGGAGAGAACTTGATCAACGAGCCCCCTCGTCAGCCTCCCACCGGTCGGGCCCCGAGCTTAAGTGGAGGCGCCTCTTGCGTATTGCGCCTCCCCCCGCCGAAAGCACCTCCGGCTAGTGCGCTTTCGGCGTGGCCGCCACCCGCCAGGCGAAGCCACCCGGCCGGCCCATCTCTATCGAGCGCCCGGTGCGTGCGCGAGCGCCCTCTTGTATAACCTTTTCTCTTTTTATTAGAAACTTCTAAAATCCATAATTAATTAAGTATAGCTCCAAATCTAATGATTCAAATTTCTGGTGACTTCTAAAATCCTTCCCTACCTAGATATGTGCATTGCACATTTTTTCAAGGGACTTTTTTGTGGTGTTATTATTCAAATACAAATTTGAATACCCTAAACACCACCTTGCAAAAATCCTAGACCCTCCAGATCAACTCCAAATGAAGTGATTCTAATTTATTGATACTTCTAAAATCATGCTCTAATTTCCTAGCCTATGTGAACATTTTTGTATGCTATGATTCTATTACACCAAATAAATAACCCCTTTCTCCATTATTCCATCTTAATAAATCCATAGGAAATTCATATCAACTCCAAATCCAGTGAAACACCTTCCAAAATGTTTCTAAATTCATGCTCTATTAAACGAGAGCCTCCACTCATTTTTAGCGGAATATTTTCTGTAGACTTCTTGTGGGGCCAGTGATGCCTCTGTTTCCACCATTCAAAAATCTCCAGTGATTCAAATACCTTAGAAAAACTTTAGGCATTTTTCTTATGACCAGAGATGTCCAAGAGTAATAAAACTCCTATTTATAGAGCACTTTGTATTTCTGCTTGTAGTGTGCCTTATCGTTGTTATTTCCTATGATAATTGGCGAAATAGACGGAGTACTCGGAGTTGGACCGGAAGATCTCAAAGATACTGGAGACCTATTTGAGCAAGGCAAGCAATCCTTTGACCATGTCTGAGAGAATATTTCATGCATGCCATGTTTATTATTCCATTCCGATGCATATGATCATGATTGGATCGGGAAACTCCTCGATATGGTGTTTCCGACGGTTCCTCTATAGCACTTGCATTTAAGCATGACCCTACCATCTATGAGGGTCACGCGGATAAAAGTCAGTAGGTTGATAGTAATGCTACGCATAGGATGAGCATATGCATGGTGATGGTAACATGGAGGTGTTTTCTAAATCTTTTCGTAAACCCTGTCGGGTGCCACTAATGCCCGAGGGTGATATGTTAAGTTGGCGACCACTTGAGAAAGAAGTGGTGTGCCGGAAGAGGGTTTTGTGTGTGTGTGGTTTGGAAAAAAAGTTGAGATTTAAGATGTGTCGACCATCCCAAACTTACATGTGCGATAACGATACCCCTTATAGGACGGGGCTTTGTTGATTACTTTGGTCGGTGCCACATAGGACGAATATGTTGTTTTTACACGTTTCGGGCACACCGTTGGTCCTCGCATGGATGATACGATCTCGAGCGAGGCTCATAAGATTTACATCATGTGGGTTGGGTACCAATCGAGTGGACTCTTTGTCTACTGTCATCAGGGGAAAGGCATTGTTCGGGTGTGTGAGTCGTGGATGACATGGAAGCTCCCCGTGTCTTATGGGTACTTATGAGGACATGACAACCTTGGACATTATCACAATCATTGCATATGTGTATTTATTTGAGGTGATTTCTGATAAAAGTCATGTAATAATTTACTTATGTTATCCGGAACAAAAATACTTCACCTGTTTTTTATTTTATGCCTAAATGCAGAATGGCCGAACACTTGTATGAACCACGTGTGATGACAGGGGGAGAGGAAATGGTTGGATGCTATTCAAGAGGTCCTCTCATGTCAAAGGAAATAAGTATTTGTTGTTCAAGAAGTTCTCTCACGTCACTTTTAGCCCAAGAGAAGATAGAGTCCAAGTCTCTCATGTTATGGACTCATATTCGGACTGCACAGACATGCGTGTACCAAAACGCCAAGAACTTTTACATCCGGACTCCGAATTGGGTGATTCTTTTTCAGATGCAAAGTAGATTTTATGTGCTTTCCAGTCCAATTGGAATCCGCTTCAAATTCGTCTGGAGCATGGAGATATGGTCCAAACAATATGACGTTCATCAGAATCCGAGTCAAACGACAAGTCCAAAGGTGTTGCATCACCTCCACTTGGGCCCATAGGCCTTGTACGACCTAGGGTTAGTTTTAGGCTTCCTTGCGACGTCCTCCCACCTCCTTGGCCATCACCCCTTGCTTCTATATAAGTATATCAACCTAGTAGCTTTTTGTTGGGGATTTATTTAGTTAAAAGTTGGCCATTGCAACTTCGTGTACTTCGTTTGTGTCCAACGACCAGACTAAGACCACTTTTGAATCCCCACCCTTATCAATACTTCATCTATATTCGCAATATTCATATTGCAATATCATATTCTTGCTCGTTCTTCGATTGCTTGTAGGAATAGACCTCCGCGGTCAGGTTAACCGTGCTCCGGCGTGGTCAATAACCTCTTGGAGGTTGGTTTAGCGATTGCTAAGGCGCAACGTCGTGCACGTTTGTAGTCGGATCGTCAAAGTCGTTTCGACCAAATCGATAGTTATCATCTCATCGAAAGATTGGGAACCTCGCATATATCAGGTACATCGTGCAACCTCTGGAGAGTGTAAAACTATTTGAATAACCATGTTCGCGGTCAAGGACAGTTGGGTAATTCCGCTTAAACTACGTCCAGTCATTTCCGCATAAACCAAGTGTGCGTGTGTGTGGAAAAGAGGATAGGTGGGAAATGTGTTACTCGAGCCAAGTCGGATAACTTGGCATGATGGATGAACATGGGATGTTCAGCCCTGGGCTGATATTGATATATGTAACCTGTTCACAAAGTTACCGCTTACCTTATGATGCATATCCGTACAAGCATTTGACCATGTTACTGTATTCAGGGAATAACTTGCTATCCGCTAAGGCTGCATACTTGTGATATATCATGTTTCATTATTTTCTTGTTCCACATCATGGGTTGCTTGTGAGGAAATTCAAAGTACTCATTGGCTTGCCACTCGTTATTTCATTGACCAGGTAAGAAAGAACAGTAGATGATGAAGAGTATGTGGTGACGTTCCTGCGAGTTAGGACGATTCCTAGTCAGAATGCGTGTAGGTTAAGGCTGATGGCATGGGTTCATGCTTTCGACAAATATTTTCGCCATTGGTCAAGTTTGGTGTGTTGGCCTTCAAGGCCCTATCTATGTAATACTTAACTGTAATGGTCGTTATTTGTATCAATCAATATGTATGGATGTAAGACTCTTGTTATTCAGTTTTTATGTGTTCAATGAGCATTGATCTCTAGAATCACTGAACACGTACATTCCGTGATCTCGACCTACAAGTCAGGGTCCCCACATGCGCCCTTTGGGGGAAAGCTTATAGAGCTTATAGATTTAAACATGATCAAACAACCCTTGTAATTTTTGCATCGTCTATAAGCTTGTTTGTCTTTGTACTATGGAGCCACGAAGGATCTCACATGTCCTAAAATCAATCTAATTTATTACGTTTTCTCTTACTGCTACATCTTTTTGTTGAGTCTCCAACCTTGTGGAAGTGCCGCAATGAACGTGTGGTCGACCATGTTTGATTTTGTGAACTAGATGAGTGGCCGAAACATTTGGAACACAAAGGCACGACCTTGCATTGTCAGCGTGTAGAACCATGTCTCTCGTGACCTCATGGCCGTTTCTCTAGCAATAAATGTGTTTGCTAAAACATTTTTCAAGACAGAGGGACCAGCATGCATCGGCGAGCTATGCTATTGTGCGTGTGGCTTGACGTCAGGGCACTGCCTCTACAAATTGGCCTCGGGGTCACTACACTTTGTTTGAACTATATGGGCGACACACAATATTTGCAATATGGTGACACGGTTGTGTGTTGTTTGCATGTGGAACGGTGCCCCTTGTGACCTGACAACCGTGCCTTTTAAAATTAATGTGTGAGTGCACGACTGTCCATCTGGACCTGTAAAACAGTGCAACTATAATGGCTTAATGACACTACACCTGTCCCATCACCATGAGGTGATGACACTCTATGTGAACGGGTGGAGCGACCGGAAATATTTTTAACACGGAAAAAGTCCATTTTAAACCCTAAATTCGTAGAGGTTCGGTGAATCAAACCCTTAAGTCCAAATTTATGTAGTTTGCACCCTGAACTATATGATCCCGGTCTAAATCGAACCCTGAGACCAAAAATACTCGCGTAAGAAATGTCAACCGAGATTCGGCTCGCTGATGGGCCAGATAGCATGTTCGGTCGGCCCATTTTATTTTTTTTGGTTAGACTGCTAAAAAAGGCTGCCACATGGTCTAAAAAAAATAGTATGTTGCATTTCAAAATATATTTAAATATTATAAAAATAGTACGTGGCATTTTAAAATATATTTAGATATTCTAAAAATAGTACGTGGCATTACAAAATATATTTAAATATTATAAAAATAATACGTGGCATTTTAAAATATATTTAAAAATTACAAAAATACTACGTGGCATTTCAAAATATATTTAAATATTATAAAAATAGTACGTGGCATTTTAAAATATATTTAAATATTATAAAAATAGTACGTGCCATTTTAAAATATATTTAAATATTATAAAATAGTACGTGCCATTTCAAAATATATTGAAATATTATAAAAATAGTACGTGTCATTTTAAATATATTTAAATATTATAAAAATAGTACGTGGCATTTTCAAATATATTAAAATATTATAAAAATAGTACATGGCATTTTAAAATATATTTAAATATTATAAAAATAGTACATGTCATTGCAAAATATATTTAAATATTATAAAAATATTACGTGGTATTTTAAAATATTATAAAAATATTACCTAGCATTACAAAATATATTTAAATATTATAAAAATAGTACGTGGCATTTTAAAATATATTTAAATATTATAAAAATAGCATGTGACATTTCAAAATATATTGAAATATTATAAAAATAATACGTGACATTTTAAAATATTGTGAAGTCCGAGAGCGAGATGGGCTTGACTGGGCTGGCCCAGTCATTTTCACGCATCCCCCTCGCAGTGCAACCCAATCCCGGTTAAATGAACAATCCCGATTTACCAAATGAACCCAGGGTTCTTTTTAGACCGAGATTGCATAGTTTAGGGTGCAATCGACAGAGATTTTGAGTTGGAGGTTCATTTCGCCGAACTTCTACAAATTCAGGGTTCAAAATGGACTTTTTCCTCTTAACACACAGCCACGGTCGTGTCTTTTGTGTAGGTATACATGTGCCTCTATTCATCGATGACCGTTCCTCTCACAGTGAACGTGTTAGTGGAAAACATTGGCAAGACCATTCACCAAGGACCTACAATAACATTGAGATGTATAGAGACACACCCGTGCATCTGCTTTAAGTACTACTGAGCTGGTAGAGACCGCGCATCCATGCCTCGTTATGTAAACTCATTTGCCGAAGTAATAATTGTCGTCCAACTGACACACGCCTTTTGGTGTGGGGCCCAACCGATGGGTTGTCCACATGTCATAGATACAAAGACAGATGCGGTTGTGGCACTCACACCGGACATTAGTTTCCTTCTTCCTCTCTCGTTTATTATCTAACCTTTTCTCGATCTACATAGTGAATACCTAATCGTCTTTCCACATTCACCACATATGGTGCTTCTCGGAGGCAAATGGAGGTGGATATGCAGTCCAGTGCCCATAGCACCAAGAGCGTAAGGCTATTCTCTAGGGTTCCGGTGGTGCTCGAAGTGGAGAAAAGCGGTGATGGCGCGCCCCCTGGATCTGAGGAAGAAGAATAGGACGCTAGTCCGTACATCATCAATGGCCTTCTGGACACCATACTAGGTGAGATCGTCTCTCGTCTCCCCACCAAGGACGGTGCTCGCACCCAAGTGAGCGCAACTCGCTAGCGTCCTCTATGGTGTGATGACCCTCTTAATCTCGATTGTCGTGAGATGCCTACTACTCGTCTTCTTTAACTTCTAGAAAGATTTCATTTCGAGATAATCACCATGGATATATCAACGAAGGAGCTCCTCCGTGTAAGATACTCCAGAACTTCTAATAGTGGAGAAAGTGGAGAACCTGTCGATGATGGCCCGAACCTCCAAGAAGCCATCCTTTCTAGTCACGAGGGCATAGTTCTTCGCGTGTGCATACCGGCGTGCTACCTCCAGTGCAGACACTCGACCATCGACACGTGGCTCTGATCCCTAGTATTCCAAAATATCGAGGTGCTTGAGTTCTACAACATGCCCCCACAAATGTCGATACAAGATGCCATACTACCATTCACATGCCCTTCATATACGCCCTCACCACCGACGTCGATCTTTCGGCTTTCCTCCTCCCTCCACTGTGTCACCTTTGCTCTTTGCAAAATACTAGACAGTTATGTATCAATTCTTGAGATACAATTTGTAAAGAGACTTTCACTTGTTGAAGTTGTTATACCAGACGTCTTGCTGCAAAGCATAATCCACACTAGTTGGCGTGCAATCCAAGGTCTCCTGCTTGTTTGGACTCGGTGGTCAACTTTCCATAGCCATTGTCTCAGGATAAACTCACCTAGCCTTATAAGCATTAGCGCCCGCTCTCAAGTTGGGGAAATCATTATAGAGGATGCACCCTCACTTCAATGGTTGATTCACGATAATTGTAGCAATGTCCTGCAGATAACAGTCATCTCTGCACCTAAACTGGAGACCTTGGGCAATGTTTCTGATGGTTTTGCTGATTCCATCAATGCGCATCACCGTGCACTTATTCAGGTACTAAGTTTCCAAAATACTGACAGTTGCATCCATTCAAATTAACATCTTCCAACTATACAAACCTTTATTCTATTAATATATGCTCCATGAAGTGTTTGTCGATGGCGAGCATATCGACGGTGTTGCAACCTGTAAGACGTTGTTTATCAACATGGATTATAATGTGGACAAGGTGGTTTGCTTGATGCAATGCTTTTGTATCTTGCAGAAATTGTTTATTGAGGTGATGATTTTCACACGTCTCATTTCAAAGCCCGTAGCATGCATAGTGTACAATCTCATCCACCTAAAAAATCTTGTCTTTAGAACTGTATAGTTGCACCTATATATAGAGATTTTTATAGTGTTAGATACACCTTCATTCACACAAAAATTCAAGAGAAACTTTTTATGAGCTTAATTATTCGTTTTTTACCGAGGGTGTTATAGAATTAATCATTCATTTTCAATCTTCTTGTATATTTTACCCAAGAGACTCTAATGAAAAAATTTATATGAATAAGTTGCATCATGAGCACAAGCGGTTTCTCAAACATCATGTCATTCGTCTAAAGACATTAGCACTTGAAGACTATGTACCCAGCGCGAATAGCACTGGATTTACCACATTATTTATTCTGAATGCAAGGGAGTTGGAGACCATCAAGCTTTAGTTTCGCGCCGCCATAGACTTCACGAAAGTTTTCTACGAACAGCAACAAGGGGTGCTTCACTCGGACAATCGGGCTTCTAAGCATGCTCGCCTTATATTGTCATTAAGGTTCGACCACATGCACTTGCTCTTACTGGGAGCACGCATCGAGTACCTTGATTTGACGGGTCCATTCACTTGTGGGTACCGAGTACACTGTTGGAGTTAGTTGTTTGCCCGCCCTTTGTAATCTAGACATGCTCAAACGATGCTTGTATTGTTTGCGCCGTTTCTAGGCTTGTACCTTTTGGACCGTCTGTGCACCCATAAAGCTGGTCGCAACTTCTTACATCAATATAATTTATGTCTTTCCTTCTGTGCCTAGAAGCTAGCTAGTAGTTGCAATAAAAACAATCTAGAAAACTAGACACCGTATGAACGTGTGCTTCTTTCAGTGAATGAGAGGCCAACAACATTTGGATCACAAAAGACCCGACAATGATTCTGGTTCACATAGAGCCATGCCATTAGTGACCTCATGGTGATGGCTCTCGCAGTGGACGCGTTGGAGGAAACCTTTGCACACTGTGCCTCTGCTACCTATAAAACCCTACGTTTGTCGTGGATTCACGTCATTGGCTCTATGGATGAACATTGTAGGGTAAAGCATTTGGAACATTGAGGCTCGAGGAACAATGCCCTTGGTGTCTTCACGGTCGTGCTTCTCATAGTGAACGTGTCCGCAGAAAAAAAATTGCATGTGTAAAATTGCGTCACACCCGTCGATCAAGGGCATAAGCATCCATGCATTTTTCTAATATAAATTTGTGCTTCTGTGTTACATCATGGAAGTTCAGGTCAAAAATTTGTGCTTCGTGTTTGGGTACCAGTCGTGCCTCTTGCACACGCACACCCGTGGATCTACTCGGTACACATCCATGCGTCTTGCTAGTATAAATCCATGCTTCTGTTTTACATCATGGATGTTCCTGTCAAAAATATATGCTTCGTGTTTGGATGCTAGTCGTGTCTATCGCACACGCACAACTGTTGATCTACTTCATACAAATCTGACTGTCTTCATAATATAAATTCGTGCTTCTGTTTTACATGACGGACATTCCTGCCAAATCCTTGCCTCATGTTTCCCTCTCCCACACGCCCACATGTGGATCGCCGGCATACACATCCATGCATTTTTCTAATATACATTTGTGCTTCTCTTTTTCATCACAACGTTCACGCCAAAAACCGTGCTTTGTATTTCCTCCTTGCAAATGCACACCCGTGGATCTTTGTGCTTTCTGTTTTATAGATTTAAACATGATCAAACAACCCTTGTAATTTTTGCAATGTTTGTAAGCTTGTTTGTCTTTGTACTTTGGAGCCATGAAGCAGCTCACATGTCCTAAAATCAATAGAGTATATGACATTGTCTCTTGATGCTACAACGTTTTATTCAGTCTCCAACCTTGTGGAAGTGTCGTAATGAGCATGTGGCCGACAACCTTTTATTTTGTGAACTAGATGAGTGGCCGAAAACATTTTAAACACACAGGCATGACCTTGTGTTGTTGGCGTGTAGAACCTTGTCTCTCGTGACTTCATGTCCGTTTATCTAGCAATGAATGTGTTGACTAAAACATTTTTCAAGACAAAGGGACCACCGTGCATCTGCGAGATATAATAATGTGAGTCTAGCGTGACGTCAGGGCAATGCCTCTGCGAAATGGACTGGAGGTCATTATACTCTGTTTGAACGATACATGTGACATACAACATTTGCAATATGGAGGCACAGTTGTGCGTCCTCTGCGTGTGGAACGGTGCCTCTTGTAACCTAACGATCGTGCATTTGACAATTAATGTGTGGGCGCATGACCGTGCATCTGGGACCTGTAAAACCGTGCGATTATCGTGTCCTGACGACACTGCACCTGTCCCATGACTGTGAGGTGACGACACTCTGTGTAAACTAGCGGAGCGAACGAAAACATTTTAAACACAAAGGCACGGCCATGCATTTTCTGTAATTATACACATACCTCTATTGATTGGACGACCATTCCTCTCAAAGTGAACGTGCCATCAGAAAACATTGGCAATACCGTTCATGTGGGACCTGTGTTAACATTGAGATGTATAGAGGCACAATAGTGCATCTATTTTAAGTACTACCATGCTAGTAGTGACCGCACGTCCGTGCCTCTCTATGTAAACTCATTTGCGGAACTGATAGTTGTCAACCAACTAACACACGCCTTTTGGTGTGGGGCCTCAACAGGTGGGTTGTCCACATGTCATAGACACAAAGGCAAGTGCGGTTGTGGCACTGGCATCGGGGTCAGTTTCCTTTTTCACTCTTGTTTATTATCTAACCTTTTCTGGATCTATGCAGTGAATACCTAACCATCTTTCCAGATTCACCATGCACGGTGTTTGTTGGTGGCAAATTGAGGTGGAGATGGCGTCTGGTGCCACCAAGAGGGCAAGGATATCCTCTAGGGTTTCGGTGGGGGTCGAAGCAGAGAGAAACAACGATGGGACGTGTTGGGGAACGTTGGATGGGAAACAAAAAATTTCCTACGCACACGAAGACCTATCATGGTGATGTTCATCTACGAGAGGATATTAGATCCACATACCCTTGTAGATCGCTAAGCGGAAGCGTATATAACGCGGTTGATGTTGTGGAACGTTTCTGCGATTCAGATCGCCATATTCGTACTATCTCATCACGATCTGTCCCGCAAACTTCATCACGATTCGTCCCGCGAACTTCATCACGATCCGTCCCGCGAACTTCATCACGATCCTTCCCGATCTAGTGTCGAATGGACGGCACCTCATCGTTCAACACACGTACAGCTCGATGACGATCTCCACCTTCTTGATCCAGCAAGAGGGGGCGGAGAGGTAGAAGAGTTCTCCGGCAGCGTGACGGCGCGCTAGTGGTGGTGATGATCTACTCCGGCAGGGCTTCGCCTAAGCTCCGCGGAAATACGATCTAGAGGAAAAACTGCGTGGTGTAGGGTCGAGCAGCACCTCGCAAAGTTGTGTCTCAAAAACCCTCAGTACCCCTAGTACATATAGGAGGAAGGGAGGGGAGGAGGCATCCTCAAAACCTCAAGGTTTGGCCAAAATTGGATATGGAGGAGTCCTACTCCAATCCTACTTGGAGTAGGATTCCACCTTCCCACTTTGAAACTCTTTCCACCTTGTGTTTTTTCCTTCTCAAACCTTATGGGCCTTAGTGGGAACTTATTCCAGCCCACTAGGGGCTGGTTTATCTCTTCCCATAGCTCATGAGACCCCTTGGGGCGTGACACCCCTCCCGATGGTCCCCGGAACCCCTCCCGACACTCCCCGTACACTATCGGTGAGCCCGAAACTTTTCCGGTGACCAAAACAGGACTTCCTATATATCAATCTTTACCTCCGGACCATTCCGGAGCTCCTCGTGACCTCCTGGGTCTCATCCGGGACTCCGAACTACTTTTGGTTACCAACACCTATAAGTCAACTATACCAAAACATCACTGAACCTTAAGTGTGCAGACCCTGCGGGTTCGAGAACTATGCAGACTTGACCTGAGACACTCTCCGATCAATATCCAATAGCGGGACCTGGATGCCCATATTGGATCCTACATATTCTCCAAAGATCTTATCGGTTGAACCTCAGTGTCAAGGATTCATACAATCCCGTATGGCATTCCCTTTGTCCTTCGGTATGTTACTTGCCCGAGATTTGATCATCGGTGTCCGCATACCTATTTCAATCTCGTTACCAGCAAGTCTCTTTACTCGTTCCGTAATACAAGATCCCGTGACTTATACTTAGTCACATTTCTTGCAAGGCTTGTGTGTGATGTTGTATTACCGAGTGGGCCCCGAGATACTTCTCCGTCACACGGAGTGACAAATCCCAGTCTTGATCCATACTAACTCAACGGACACCTTCGGAGATACCTATAGAGCACCTTTATAGTCACCCAGTTACGTTTCGACGTTTGATACACACAAGGTATTCCTCCGGTGCCAGTGAGTTATATGATCTCATGGTCATAGGAATAAATACTTGACACGCAGAAAACAATAGCAATAAAATGACACGATCAATATGCTACGTATATAATTTGGGTCTTGTCCATCACATGATTCTCCTAATGATGTGATCCCGTTATCAAGTGACAACACTTGCCTATGGCCAGGAAACCTTGACCATCTTTGATCAACGAACTAGTCAACTAGAGGCTCACTAGGGACAGTGTGTTGTCTATGTATCCACACATGTATTTGAGTTTCCAATCAATACAATTCTAGCATGGATAATAAACGATTATTATGAACAAGGAAATATAATATTAACTAATTTATTATTGCCTCTAGGGCATATTTCCAACAGTCTCCCACTTGCACTAGAGTCAATAATCTAGTTCATATCACCATGTGATTTTAACGTATCCAACACCCATATACTTCTGGGGTCTGATCACGTCTTGCTCGTGAGAGAGGTTCTAGTCAACGGTTCTGAATCTTTCAGATTCGTGTGTGCTTTACAAATCTTTATGTCATCTTATAGATGTTGCTACTACATGCTATTCGGAAATACTCCAAATATCTGTTGTACTATACGAATCCGTTTCACTACTCATAGTTATTCGGATTAGTGTCAAAGCTTGCATCAACGTAACCCTTTACGACGAACTCTTTAACCACCTCGGTAATCGAGAAAAATTCCTTAGTCTATTAGTTACTAAGGATAATTTTGAACGATGTTCAGTGATTCAATCCTGGATCACTTTTTGTACCTCTTAACAGACTTGTGGCAAGGCACACATCAGGTGCGGTACACAGCATAGCATACTATAGAGTCTACGGCTAAGGCATAGGGGTGAACTTCGTCCTTTCTCTTTCTTCTGCCGTGGTCGGGCTTTTGAGTCTTACTCAAATTCACACCTTACAACACAACCAAGAACTCCTTCTTTGCTGATCTATTTTGAACTCCTTCAAAAACTTGTCAAGGCATGCATTTCATTTGAAAGTTCTGTTTAGAATTTCGATCTATCTCCATAGATCTGGATGCTCAATGTTCAAGTAGCTCTATCCAGGTCTTCCTTTGAAAAAACCCTTACAAACAACCTGTATGCTTTACAGAAATTCTACATCATTTGTGATCAACAATATGTCAACCACATATACTTTATCAGAAATACTATAGTGCTCCCATTCACTTCTTTGGAAATACAAGTTTCTCATAAACCTTGTACAAACCCAAAAGCTTTGATCATCTCATCAAAGCGTATATTCCAACTCCGAGATGCTTGCACCAGTCCATAAAAGGATCACTGGAACTTGCATACTTGTTAGTATCCTTAGGATCGACAAAACCTTCTGGTTGTATCACATACAACCTTTCCTCAAGGAAACCGTCGTGGAAACAATGTTTTGACATCCTATGTGCAATATTTCATAAATAATGCAGCAACTACTAACATAATTTCAACAGACTTTTAGTATCGTTACGAATGAGAAAGTCTCATCATAGTCAACTCTTTGAACTTGTTGGAAACATCTTTGCGATAAGTCAAGCTTTTCTTAATGGTGAATAGTCACCATCATCGTATGTCTTCCTTTTAAAGATCCATCTCTACTTAATGGTCTTACGACCATCAAGTAGTTCTTCCAAACTCCACACTTTGTTTTCATACATAGATCCTCTCTCGGATTTCATGGCCTCTAGCCATTTGTCGGAATCCGGACCCACCATTGCTTCTCCATAGCTCGTAGGTTCATTGTTGTTCAACAACATGACCTCCAAGACAGGGTTACCGTACCACTCTGTAGTAGTACGCGACCTTTGTCGACCTACGAGGTTTGTAGTAACTTGATATGAAGCTCTAATGATCACCATCATCAGCTTCCACTTCAATTGGTGTAGGCACCACAGGAACATCTTCCTGCGCCCTGCTACACACTGGTTGAAGTAAGGGTTCACTAACTTCATCAAGTTCCACCACCCTCCCACTCAATTCTTTCGAGAGAAACCTTTCCTCGAGAAAAGACCCATTTCTAGAAACAAACACTTTGCTTTCGGATCTGAGATAGGAGATGTATCCAACTGTTTTGGATATCCTATGAAGATGCATTTATCCGCTTTGGGTTCGAGCTTATTAGACTAAAACTTTTTCACATAAGCGTCACAGCCCCAAACTTTTAAGAAACGACAGCTTAGGTTTCTCCAAACCATAGTCTATACTATGTCATCTCAACGAAAATATGCGGTGCCCTATTTAAAGTGAATGCGGTTGTCTATAATGCATAACCTATAAACGATAGAGGCAATTCGATAAGAGACATCATAGTATGCACTATATCAAATAGGGTGCGGCTATGACGTTTAGACACATCATCACACTATGGTGTTCTAGGTGGCGTGAATTGCGAAACAATTTCCACATTGTCTTAACTGCGTACCAAAACTGGCAACTCAGATATTCATCTCCATGATCATATCGTAGATAGTCTATCCTCTTATCACGACGATCTTCACTCTGAAATAGCTTTGAACCTTTCAATATTTCAGACTTATGATTCATCTAGTAAATACTCCTGTATCTACTCAAGTCGTCAGTGAAGTAAGAACATAACGATATCCACTGCGTGCCTCAGCACTCATTCGACTGCACACATCAAAAATGTATTGTATCCAACAAGTTACTTTCTTGTTCCATGTGGTATGATTTTGCATGTCTCAAGTGATTCAAAATCAAGTGAGTCGAAAGGATCCATCTGCATGGAGTTTCTTCATGTGTTTATACCAACATATATGGTTTCCATGTCTCAAACGTTTCAAAAATGAGTGAGTACAAAGATCCATCAGCATGGAGCTTCTTCATGCATTTTACACCAACATGACTCTAGTGGCAGTGCCACAACTAAGTGGTACTATCATTATCTTTTGGCAGCAATATTATGATCAAGTGTAACACTACGATCGAGATTCAATAAACCATTGAAGGTAATTATTCAAGAAAATAGAATAACCATTATTCCTTTTAAATGAACAATGTTCTTGCTCAACGCAAACACCAAATAACAATTATTTAGGTTTAACACCAATCCCGATGGTAGAGGGAGCGTGCGATGTTTGATCACATCAACCTTGGAAACACTTCCAACACTTATCGTCACCTCGCCTTTAGCTAGTCTCCGTTTATACCATAGCTTTTATTTCGAGTTACTAATCATTTAGCAACCGAACCGGTATCTAATACCCTCGTGCTACTAGGAATACCAGTAAAGCACACATCAATATCATGCATATCGAATATACTTCTGTCGACTTTGCCAGCCTTCTTATCTAATAAGTATCTAGGGTAGCTCCGCCTCAGTGACCGTTCCCCTCATAACAGAAGCACTTAGTCTCGAGTTTGGGTTCAATCTTGGGTTTCTTCATTGGAGCAGCAACTGGTTTGCCGTTTCATAAAGTATCCCTTCTAGCCCTTGCCTTACTTGAAACTAGTGGTTTATTAACCATCAACAATTGGTGCTCCTTCTTGATTTTTACTTTCGTTGTGTCAAACATTGTGAATCGCTTCAAGGATCATTATATCCTTGATAGGTTTATAGTTCATCATGAATCTCTAGCAGCTTCGTGGCAGTGACTTTGGAGAACCATCAGTATCTCATCTAGAAGATTAACTCCCACTTGATTCAAGCAATTTGTTGCACTCAGACAATCTGAGCACATGCTCAACGATTGAGCTTTTCTCTTTTACTTTGTAGACAAATAATCTTGTCGGAGGTCTCACACCTCTCAACAAGGGCACGAGCATGAAATCTCAATTTGATCTCCTAGAACATCTCTTATGTTCCCCGACGTTTCAAAAAGTCTTCGGCGCCTTGCTTCTAAGCCATTAAGTATTACGCACTGAACTATCACGTAGTCATCAAAAACGTGTATGTCAGATGTTCTCAACATCCACAGACGACACTCGAGGTGCGGCACACCGAGTGGTGTATTAAGGACATAAGCCTTCTACGCAGCAATGAGGACAATCCTCAGTTTTACGGACTCAGTCCGCACAGTTGCTACTATCAACTTTCAACAAAATTTTCTCTAGGAACATATAAAAACAGTAGAGCTATAGCGCAAGCTACATCATAATTCGCAAAGACCATTAGACTATGTTCATGATAATTAGTACAATTAATCATATTACTTAAGAACTCCCTCTCAAAAAGTACATCTCTCTAGTCATTTTAGTGGTACATGATCCAAATGCACTAACTCAAGTCCGATCATCACATGAGTTGAGAATAGTTTCAGTGGTAAGCATCTCTATGCTAATCATATCAACTATACGATTCATGCTCGACCTTTCGGTCTCATGTGTTCCGATGCCATGTCTGCACATGCTAGGCTCGTCAAGCTTAACCCGAGTGTTCCGCATGTGCAACTGTTTTGCACCCGTTGTATGTGAACGTTGAGACTATCACACCCGATCATCACATGGTGTCTCGAAACGACGAACTGTAGCAACGGTACACAGTCGGGGAGAACACAATTTTGTCTTGAAATTTTAGTGGGAGATCACCTCATAATGCTACCGTTGTTCTAAGCAAAATAAGGTGCATAAAAGGATTAACATCACATGCAATTCATAAGTGACATGATATGGCCATCATCATATGCTTCTTGATCTCCATCACCAAAGCACCGACACGATCTTCTTGTCACCGGCGCCACACCATGATCTCCATCATCATGATCTCCATCAACGTGTCGCCATCGGGGTTGTCATGCTACTTATGCTATTACTACTAAAGTTACGTCCTAGCAATATAGTAAACGCATCTGCAAACACAAACGTTAGTTTAAAGACAACCCTATGGGTCCTGCCGGCTTCCGTACCATCGACGTGCAAGTCAATATTAACTATTACAACATGATCATCTCATACATCCAATATATCACATCACGTCATTGGCCATATCATATCACAAGCATACCCTGCAAAAACAAGTTAGGCGTCCTCTAATTTGTTGTTGCATGTTTTACGTGGCTGCTATGAGTATCTAGTATGATCGCATCTTACTTACGCAAAAACCACAACGGAGATGTGCAAATTGCTATTTAAACTCTCCAAGGACCGCCTTGGTCAAAACCAATTCAACTAAAGTTGAAGAAACAGACACCTGCTAGTCATCTTTATGCAACGAGGTTGCAGGTCAATCAATGAAACCAATCTTTCGTAAGCGTACGAATAATGTCGGTCCGGGCCGCTTCAATCCAACAATACCGCTGAATCGAGAAAATACAAAGGAGGGCAGCAAATCGAACATCACCATCCACAAAACCTTTTGTGTTCTACTCGAGATAACATCTGCACATGAACCTAGCTCATGATGCCACTGTTGGGGAACGTTGCATGGGAAACAAAAAAAATTCCTACGCACACGAAGACCTATCATGATGATGTTCATCTAAGAGAGGAGATTAGATCCACATACCCTTGTAGATCTCTAAGCGGAAGCGTATATAACACAGTTGATGTAGTGGAATGTTTCCGCGATTCAGATCACCATAGTCGTACTATCTCATCACGATCCGTCCCGCGAACTTCATCACGATCCGTCCCGCAAACTTCATCACAATCCGTCGTGCGAACTTCATCACAATCCGTCCTGCGAACTTCATCACGACCCTTCCCGATCTAGTGCCGAACGGACGACACCTCCACGTTCAGCACATGTACAACTCGATGAAGATCTCCACCTTCTTTATCCAGCAAGAGGGGCGGAAAGGTAGAAGAGTTCTCCGGGAGCGTGACGGCGCGCCGGTGGTGGTGATGATCTACTCCGGCAGGGCTTCGCCTAAGCTCCACAGAAATACGATCTAGAGGAAAAACTGCGTGGTATAGGGTCGAGCAGCAGGTGGCGAAGTTGTGTCTCAAAAACCCTCAATACCCCTAGTATATATAGGAGGGAGGGAGGGGAGGAGGCAGCCTCAAAACTTCATGGTTTGGCCGAAATTGGAGGTGGAGGAGTCCTACTCCAATCCTACTTGGAGTAGGATTCCACCTTCCCACTTGGAAACTCTTTCCACCTTGTGTTTTTTCCTTCTCAAACCTTATGGGCCTTAGTGGGAACATATTCC
The DNA here is from genome assembly GCF_904849725.1 of Hordeum vulgare subsp. vulgare. Classification (NCBI taxonomy): domain Eukaryota; kingdom Viridiplantae; phylum Streptophyta; class Magnoliopsida; order Poales; family Poaceae; genus Hordeum; species Hordeum vulgare. The sequence goes on from NC_058524.1 coordinate 312,327,532, forward strand.
AGCCCACTAGGGGCTTGTTTATCTCTTCCCATAGCCCATGATACCCCTTGGGGCGTCACACACCTCCGGATGGTCCCCGACACCCCTCCCGGTACTCCCGGTACACTATCGATGAGCGTGAAACTTTTCCGGTGACCAAAACAGGACTTCCTATATATCAATCTTTACCTTCGGACCATTTCGGAGCTCCTCGTGACATCCTGGATTTCATCCGGGACTCCGAACAACTTTCGATTACCAACACCTATGACTCAACTATACCGAAACGTCACCGAACCTTAAGTGTGCAGACCCTACGGGTTCGAGAACTTTGCAGACATGACCTGAGACACTCTCCGATCAATATCCAATAGCGGGACCTGGATGCCCATATTGGATCCTACATATTCTCCGAAGATCTTATCGGTTGAACCTTAGTGTCAAGGATTCATATAATCCCGTATGTCATTCCCTTTGTCCTTCGGTTTGTTACTTGCCCGAGATTTGTTCGTCGATATCCGCATACCTATTTCAATCTCGTTACCGACAAGTCTCTTTACTCGTTCCGTAATTTAAGATCCCGTGACATACACTTAGTCACATTTCTTGCAAGGCTTGTGTGTGATGTTGTATTACCGAGTGGGCCCGAGATACCTCTCCGTCACACGGAGTGACAAATCCAATTCTTGATCCATACTAACCTAACGGACACCTTCGGAGATACCTGTAGAGCACCTTTATAGTCACTCAGTTACGTTGTGATGTTTGATACACACAAGGTATTCCTCCGGTGCCAGTGAGTTATATGATCTCATTGTCATAGGAACAAATACTTGACACGCAGAAAACAATAGCAATAAAATGACACGATCAATATGCTACGTATATAATTTGGGTCTTGTCCATCACATGATTCTCCTAATGATGTGATCCCGTTATCAAGTGACAACACTTTCCTATGGCCAGGAAACCTTGACTATCTTTGATCAACGAACTAGTCAGCTAGAGGCTCACTAGGGACAGTGTGTTGTCTATGTATCCACACATGTATTTGAGTTTCCAATCAATACAATTCTAGCATGGATAATAAACGAGTATTATGAACAAGGAAATATAATAATAACTAATTTATTATTGCCTCTAGGGCATATTTCCAACAGCGCGCCCCCTGGATCTGAGGAGCAAGAAGAGGAGCCTGGTTCGAACATCATTAGCCCCCCCCCCCCGACGCCGTCCTAGGTGAGATTGTCTCTCATCTCGTCACCAAGGACGGTGATCACACCCAAGTCATCGCAACTTGCTAGCGACCCTTATGACGCGACGCCCCTCTTAATCTCGACTGTAGTGAGATCCCTGTTGCTCATCTTCTTAAACCTCTAGAATGAGTTCATTTTGAGATAATCACCATGGAGACCTCAACGGAGGAACTCTTCCATGTATGATACTCCAGAACTTTTAATAGTGGAGAAAGTGGAGAACATGTCGACAATGGTCCAAGCCTCCCGGATGCCATCCTTTCTGGTCACAAGAGCGTAGTTCGTCGCCTGTGCATTCCATCATGCTACCTCTAGTGTAGATGCTCTACCATCAACGCATGGCTCCGAACCCAAGTATTCGTCGATATCGAGTTGTTTGAGTTCTACTACATGATCCCAAATATGATGATACAAGATGCCAAACTACCATTCACATGCCTTTTATACACGCCCTCACTAGCACCGTCAATCTTTCGATTTTCCTCCTCCCTCCACATTGTCACCTTTGCTCTTTGCAAAATACTAGACAATTATACATCAATGCTTGAGCTACCACTTCTAAGGAGACTTTTGCTTGTTGAAGTTGTTATAACAGACGTCTCGCTGCAAAGCAAAATCCACACAACTTGTCTTGCACTCTAGTGGGTGTTGTTGTTTGGACTCAGCACACAACTTTCCATAGCCATTGTCACAGGATAAAATCACTTAGCCTTGTAAGCATTGGCATCTGCTCTCACGTTAGTGACTTCATTACAGAGGATGCGCCCTCACTTTAACGGTCGATTCACGGTAATTGTAGCAACTACCTGCAGATAACAGTCATCTCTGCACCTAACTGGAGACCATGGGCAAAGTTTCTGAAAGTTTTGTTGATTCCATCAATGCACATCATCGTATAGTTATTCAGGTACTGACTTTCCAGAATACTCACAGTTGCATCAACTCGAGTTAACATGTTCCAACGAATCCAACCTTCATTCTATTAATCTATGCTCCATGAAGTGTTTGCCAATGGTGAGAATATCAATAGTGCTGCAACCTCTCATGACGTTGTTTATCATCATGGATTATAATGTGGACAAGGTTGTTCACTTGATGCAATGATTTTATAGCTTGGAGATTATTTTTTTATCGAGGTGATGATTTGCACACGTCTCATTTGAAAGCCCATAGCATGCGTAGTGTACTAGCTCATCCATGTGAAAAATCTTGTCTTTAGAATTGTATAGTTGCACTTGTATCTAGACATGTTTTCTAGTGTTAGATGCACCTTCATCTACAAAAAATTTAAGAGAAACTTTTTATGACCTTAATCGTTTGTTTGTTGCGAGGGATGTTAGAGAATTAATCGTTCGTTTTCAATCTTTTTGTATATTTTAGCCAGGAGACTCTAATGAAAAAAGTGATACGAAAAAATTGCATCATGAGCACCAGCGGTTTGTCAAACATCATGTGTAACGACCAAGATGCGGTCCTTCCCGATCTGGGGATCGAGGCCCCGAATTGGAAAGGAGCGCATCTAAGCGTCTCCCAAACAGGTAACACAACACATACATAATAATAAAGATAGACAACCAGGGATTCAACTGCCTTCTCATAAATATCTCAGAGTACATCACACATACAACCAAGGTAGTTCCGCTACGGACTACCCACGATCACGACCACTCCTCAATCTTCTGGACAGTTCACGTAAAGGCGGTCTGTCTCCTCATCGTACTGCCACGCCAGCTGCGTGCCGTCGGGATTATCTGTCTCTGGGGTACCTGTACCTGTTGGGATTCTGGAGGAATCCGTGAGCCACGGGGACTCAGCAATCTAAGACCTTGGAGCGAGAACTAGTCAAGTTATTAGGTAGGGTAAGGTGAAGTGTTTAAGGTTGCAGCATCCTAAGCTTGATTCGGTGGCTATCTTACGTAGCATTTATGAAGGTGGTCTAGACTAGCGGTTGTGAATACTTGATCACTAAGTGATCCTGAAGACCTACCTACGTCATTCATAACCCCACCGTGTTCCCGATCGAAGAGTGATCTTCGAGGGGACAGTCACGGTTACGCACACAGTTGGCAATTTTATTAGCTTTTTTTAAGTTATCTAATACCGGATGTTAACAAAATATTCCAAGTTGCCACATAACCGCGGGCATGGCTTTCTGAAAGATTAAACCATGCAGGGGTGCTCCAACTAGTCCATCACAAACGTACACAGGCCGCAAAGTAATCCTCTATCACGAATCTCGTGATCTCGTCAGATTCCTTAGAGGAAAACCTCAACTCTCGGGAAACCAAAGCTTCACGGGGATTCCTATACGCAAGATATATCGCTAAGGTAAGGCAAGACTAGCAGGACCTCCCAACGTGTCAACGACCCTGATAAGAGCCACGTATCTCAGTCTCAAGACACGCCGGATGAGCGATGGTTACCACTCCAAAACACCGAGTTGCCCCGGGGAGCGTAATAAGCTGCTCTGGGTTGGACCAACACTCATGAGGAGCACGGGCCCGGGTTGTTGATTAAAATCCTCGGGGTAGCTATTCCCCATGCAGTTTATTATTAAGTGATTAGGAAATTAACACCAATGTTGGGTCCTGCTGGACAAGCCTTAGCACTACGCGATTTATCAAGGGGGTCCCCATAACAACCCCGAACGTGTTAGGAGCGATCATTATGGAATCAAACACCGGTAGCCGGTAACTAAGGCGGCAATAACGGAACAAAGCACCCGGAAAAAGGCTAGGCCTCCCGTCATTTACCAAGTATATAGGTGCATTAATTAAATAATAGCATTTAATATAATGATATCAAGCTCATGTTACCACATGAGTCAAAGCACCTGCTTCTAGCAACGCTAACATTAGTAGCTGAGCAAAGCCTACTTAGCCATACAAGTTTGCTAGGAAGGGATCAGTGTTTGAGTTCATGGCATATCAAGAGGCAATTTAATTCAGTGGTAGGCAGCGAGCAATATGACATGGAAACGCAAACTAGCATAACAAGTCTAGAGATGGAATCAAGGTCATATCATCTTGCCTGTGATATCCTCAGCTTGGAATGGTTCTTGTTCATCCTGCACATACTATCCCGAATCCACGTACTCGTTCTCCGATCCTGGTGCTACCCAACACAATAATAACATACAATGAACAACAGCACCTCAAGATGCAACAATCACATGATGCATGAGATGAAAAATGAGCATGCATCACTATTTCTATCACTATCACAAGCAAAAGAAGCTACTACAAGTTTCTGGACAGAACTGTACCCTAAGATACTTAGACATGCATGAGAATGAAATGAACAGATGCGTCTCGTGAAAACGATGCAAAACCATATAAAGAACATTACCATCGGAGCTACGGATCAACGGGAATCAACGAAACAAGATATGAAGCCCTACGTGTCAAAATCTTCACCACACACTCAAATGGCACAAATCTGGTATTCCCAGGTTGCTAAGACATATAACAACCCAACATGAATGGATTGGATCAAGTAAGAACACCACAACATCAACTAAGCACTCACAAACATCAAAATGACAATACTACACAATCTGCCATAATCTACATCTTAGCACTTTGTGAGCTACATGCAACATAGCTACAGCCCTCCAAATATGACCAATAATATATGTGGCTGTAGCCAACCAAGAATAATACAAGCACAAGCAAGAATCACACCAAAAGGAACTAAGAACAGGAAGATACAAGGCTGCAAACTTTCCCAAAACCATCAGATCTCAGGGACTTGGTGAAAATTCCTGCACCTGACTTTCTGTCATTGCTCTGAAGCTTTTTGACAGCAGCCAAAACATAACCTAAAGGACTCCAAATGGAATGAAATTTAACAGGGAGCTTCACAAACATATCAGGTCCAAATTCCTAGCACTAAACTAAGGCTAGATTACAACACAATGACCAGCACAACCTCATCTACAGGAGGAGAAAATATATCCAGATTCTCAGACTTAGTGAAAATTCCAGATTTTCACTAAGCTGGAATTTCAGCCACATGCCCACTTTGTCTAGGCATAACTTGCACACAAGTAACACCAAGAGATAAATGACACCACTATGGTGTAGAGCAAAACCCCTACTACTACCACACAAAAGCTCATGCCCTTGGGCTCAACCTATTCCATGGAAACAAAGAGCAAACTTGCAACACATCTGAATATGTTAACTCCAGAAAGTATCCTAATGGTAAAACTAACTTCACCACTGGATTCCTTGGGAGATTCTACCCCAAAATCATATATAATACGTGGGCACTTACTTGGAACAAGTGACCACAAATTAAGGAAGAGGAAACTACTCCAAATCATGCCTAGTGAATAGTGCATCATTTCATGTAGTTTCACTATATCAAATACTACATGGTTGAGCTCATGTGCACAATGACAAAGTGACATGGGGGTTTGAACCCCATGTTTGTGTCATGCACATCAACTTCACAACCACTTATACCAAGCTATCCACACATACAAATCACCATGCCCTCTCACATATGGACATGTGAAGGTGCATAGTTTTGCTTGCAAAGGTGGGGTGTCCCACACACACACATCCACTCCACTACACACATCAAAACATGTTCTTGGACAACACTAAACATTGCATCTATTTAGATCACTCAAGTAGGGAGCTCATCCACCACAAACACATGCTCACAAACTTAGATGTACATGAACTATGTTCATGTGGGGGGTGTTCCTCACACCACACGCACCACAAGATATATATGCACTCAAAACCTATCACACTACACCATGTAAGCATGACACTAGTGCCTCTACACACTCACTTAGGCTAGCTTCACCACACACTCACATACATACAACCATGCATACACACATATGAACACATACACCACAACAACTACTGGACAGGAAAAGGAAAATAAGCTGCACCCCCTTCATGCCTATTATTTAGGCACAAGGTGTAACAAATAAAAACAAAGGAACAAAATAAGAAAGAAAGAAAGGGAAAAAATACAAAAGGGTTGGCCTGGGATTCGAACCCCAGTGCCCCTGGTATACCACAGTTCAGACTACCACTCTGCTACTGTCATTGTTTTGACAGAGAGAGGGGATCTAACAAGGTAAGTTCACTAGTGCGCTACCTACAACCGAAACAGGGAAACAAGAAAACAAAAGGGGGTCAAGGGGGGGATCGAACCCACGACCTGGTGCATCACCCCCTCGCTACTGACCACTGCGCTAGTGCATCGACGATTCACACAGAAGGGAACTGAATCAAGAAATGATACTGCTGCTGACCACCTGTCTACAGGGGCGCACCGGCGTCAGGGAGAACGACGGGCTGACTCGACGGGGTTGCTGTTGCTGCTGCGCTACCGGAGGGGCCAAACCAAAACGAGGAGAAGGACGCCCCTGCTGCACAACATACATGCACAACATCTCCTGGACAGCACCACACACCACACACTCAAACGAGGGAAAACCTGCTGCTGCTCTGCTCGACAGAGTAGCACGGCGACAGAGGGGTCACCGACTCCTCGTCGTGCTGCTACTGCGTCAGGGACGCCGCCGAACCCCGCGACTATCTACTGCACCCTAGCTACTACACCGCTACTACACGGCAACCACAGCAACTACTGCATCTACTTCATCTACTTCCTGACAGAGAAGCACGCAAGCACCTCGCCGGATCCAGGCTGATCTAAGGGGAAAGAAGGAAGGGGAGGTTGATCCTCACCTTGGGGAAGGAAGGAGAGCCCGATCGGAGGAGAGGCCCCTGCCGGAGAGGAAGAAGAAGCCGAAGACGTCGCTGTACATAACCGAAGAAGAAGGAAAAGCACAACACCAGGAGCACGGCCTTGGTGCACTCGGGGCCGTCGGTGTGGTCGATCCCCGGGGCTCCTAGCACCGGGAATGGATCGCGGGGATCCACCCCGAGCTCCCGGACATGGTGACGGCGGCGAACGGAAATGGGGGCGCGGCGGACGCCGGTGGTGGCCTTCTACCTCTCTCTGCTGCTCCTACCAGAGACTTACCTGACAGAGGAGAGGGGGAGAGAGATGGGGAAAGAGATGGTGGCGGCGGTGAGGAGAGGGAAACCCTACGAGATGGAGAGGGCACGGACACCAAGATAAATAGGGGGGTCTCCTCGACGTTGGTGCACATGGCGCTAGCGCAGCTCTCTCTCTCTCTGATAGAGACGGAAAGGAGACACAACGTTGCACGCCGTCAGGTAGGAGAAGGAAGCCGCGTGGGCTCGTGGCGCACGAGAGAGAGGGAAGTGAGCCGCCAAGTGGGAGTAAGCCCACTTAGGTGCGCCAGATAGAAGAAAAGGCCACACTGCCTTTTCTATTTAGCAAATAAAACAGGGAAAAGAAAATAGGTACAGGGAAAAATAAAAGGGATAAAATAAAATGGAAAATTGCCCTGGACCTGAAAATGAACCAGCTATTTTAATAAAATACTTCCAACATTTATGGGGTTACTTTCATAATTCCAAAACAACATTTATTTATACTGTCTTGTGAATTATATTCACCCTTAAGACCAAGAACAAAACTTCATATCAACACATCATCATCCCCACAATAAACTCTAATCACAAGACATTTTAAAACAACTTTTGGGAAGATGTAATTTTTGAACATGAGATAAAAGGAAGGAAAAGGGTATTGCCATCCAAAGTGGATTGAAGGTGAGAACCACCACAACAACTACACACTCCAACACCTCATGAGTATCACCACATAACCACAAGATCACAAACACGACAACCCATCACATGATAACACAAGCAAACACAAGGGCAAGACATGGCATGGAACATATGGTATGCATGCATGCAAGGAAGAACAAAAGTGACACATGAAATCATAGACACAAAGTGACATCATCATATCCATGACAAGGTGGACCCACATGCAATAGGTTTCAGAAAGGGAAGGTTTACATCTGGGGCACTACATCATGGCATTCATTGGAAGACATTAATGCTTGAAGACTGTGAACCCTACGAGAATAGTACTAGATTTGCCATGTTGTTTATGCTGAATGCAAGGGACCTGGAGACCATCATGCTTAAGTTTCGCACCGTCGTAGACTTCATGGAAGTTTTCTATGACAACAACAAGAGGTGCTTCACTAGGACAATAAGGCTTCTAAGCATGCTCGCCTTATATTGTTAGTAACATGCTACCACACGCACTTGCACTTACTAGGTACATGCATTGAGTACGTGGATTTGACAGATCCATTCACTTATCGGTGCTGAATACAGTGCTGCAGTTAGTTGTTTTTGCGCCCTTTGTAGTCTAGACGTGATCAAATGATGCTTGTGTCTTTTGCACCATCTGTAGGCTTGTACCATTTGGACCGTGTGTGCACCCATGAAGTTGCTCACATCTTCTTACATCAACCTAATTTATGTCTCTTTATCTTGATGGTTACGACATTTTATCGTCTCTAGCCATTTGGAAATGTTGAAAACTATGCATTTCGTGAACACAAAGTGCTTTGAATTTCTTCCTTCTGCACATAGAAGCTAGCTAGTAGTTGCAACAAAAACAATCTAGAAGTCTAGCCACCGTGTGAACATGTGGTTCTCTGAGTGAACGAGGGACCAAAAACATTTGGATCACAAAAGACACGATAGTGATTCTGGTTCACATAGAACCGTGCCTCTAGTGACCTCACGGTCGTGGCTCTCGTAGTGGATGCTTTGGAGGAAACATTCGCATGCCGGCATCCGCTACCTGTAAAACTGTGCGTCTGTCGTGGCTTCAGGTGTTTGGCTTTGTGGGTGAATAGTGCAATGTAAAACATTTGGAACACTGAGGCTCGAGGAACAATGCCCTTGGTTACTTCACGGACGTGCTTTTCATAGTGAACATGTCCTCGAAAAAATTTGAAACGTGTAAAATTGTGGCACGCTTGTGAATCTGCAGTGTAAACATCCATGCGTTTTTCTAATATAAATTTGTGCTTCTGTTTTTGCATCACGAACGTTTCGTGTCAAAAATATGTGCTTCGTGTTTGGGTACTGGCCATTCCTCTCGCACATCCACACCCATGGATATACTGGGTAAACATCCATGCGTCTTCATAATATAAATCCATGCTTCTGTTTTACATCACAGATGTTCCTGTTAAAAATATGTGCTTCATAGTTGGGTGCTAGCCATGCCTCTCGCACGCGCGCACCCATGGATATACTGCATTCACATCCGTGCATCTTCGTAATATAAATTTGTGCTTCTATTCTATATGAGGGACGTTCCTATCAAAAATTTGTGCTTTGTGTTTAGGTACCGGTCGTGCCTCTCGCACACGCACACCCGTAGATCTACCAGTACACATCCATGTGTCTTCGTAATATAAAGCCATGCTTCAGTTTTACATCACAGACGTTCCTGTCAAAAATACGTGCTTCATGTTTAGGTCCTAGCCCTGCCTCGCACACACGCACACCCATGGTTCTACTGGGAAGCATCCATGCGTCTTCGTAATATAAATATGTGCTTCTGTTATACAACATGAACATTCCTGTCAAAAATACGTGCTTCGTGTTTGGGTGCCAACCGTGCCTCTTGCACACGCACACCCATGGATCTACTAGGTACACATCCATGTATCTTCGTAATATAAATCCATGCTTATGTTCTACATCACAGACGTTCCTATCCAAAATACGTGCTTCGTGTTTGGGTGCCAGCCGTGCCTCTCGCACACGCACACCCGTTGATATTCTAGGTACACATCTATGCATCTTAATAATATAAATCCGTGCTTCTGTTTTAAATCACAGACGTTCCTTTCAAAAATACGTGCTTCATGTTTGATTGTCAGCCGTGCCTCTCACACATGCACACTCGTGGATCTACTTGGTACCCATACATGCAGCTTCATAATATAAATCCTTGCTTCTGTTTTACATCACGAACGTTCCTGTCAAAACTATGTGCTTCGTGTTTGGGTGCCAGCCGTGCCTCTTGCACACACACAACCATGGATCTACTAGGTACACGTCCATGCATCTTGGTAATATAATCCATGCTTCTGTTTTACATCATGGATGTTCCTGTCAAAAACACGTGCTTCGTGTTTGGGTGCCAACCGTGCCTCTCGCACACACACACCCGTGGATCTTCTGGGTACACATGCATGCATCTTCGTAATATAAATATGTGCTTTTGTTTTACATCAGGGACGTTCCTTTCAAAAATATGTGCTTCATGTTTGAGTCCCAGTCGTGCCTCTCGCACATGCACACTCGTGGATCTACTTGGTACCCATACATGCATCTTCGTAATGTGAATTTGTGCTTCTGTTTTACATCATGGGTGTTCCTGTCAAAAATATGTGCTTCGTGTTTGGGTGCCAGTGGTTTCTCTCGAACACGCACACCTCTGGATCTGTTAGGTACACATCCATGCATCTTTGTAATATAAATTTGTGCTTGTGTTTTACATCATGGACATTCCTGTCAAAAATATGTGTTTCGTGTTTGGGTGCCAACAGTGACTCTCGCACATGCAAACTCATGGATCTACAATGTACACATCCATGTGTCTTTGTAATATAAATTCATGCTTCTGTTTTACTTCACGAACGTTCCTGCCAAAAATCTATGCTTCTTGTTTCCCACTCCCACACACACAACCATGGATCTCCGGCATACACATACATGGATCTACCTAATATACATCTATGCTTCGTGTTTGGGTGCCAGTTGTGCCTCTCGCACACACACCCGTGACTCTAGTGCGTACACATCCGTGCGTCTTTGTAATATTAATATGTGCTTCTGTTTTACATCACGTATGTTCCTACCAAAAATCTGTGCTTCTAGTTTGCCTCTCCCACACACACACCTTTGGATCTTTGATACGTCTCCAATGTATATATAATTTTTCATTGGTTCATGCTATTATATTATCATTCTAAGGATACTTTTTGGGTATTGATACACCCATTTATATTATTTTTTAGAACTAACCTATTGACCCAATGCCCAGTGCCAGTTGTTGTTTTCTGCATGTTTTTAGCTTTTTAGGTTAACAGTACCAAATGAAGTTCAATGGCCACGAAAGTTTTTGATGATTTTTTCTAGACCAAAAGAAGACTTGGAAGCTTCGGGAGGAGGCATGAAGCCTCATGAGAGGAGCACCACACAACAGGGCACGCCCAAGGGGTGGCCACGCCCTGCTATCACGTGCTCGCCTCAGCTGCCTCCTGGCGTACCTCTTCGTCCTATAAATTCACATTAATCCAAAAACCCTAGGGAGCACCCCGAAACCCTTTTTCCGCTGCTGCAAGTGTCTGTTCTGCTATGAGGCCATCTGGAGCCTTTTTACGGTGCCCTGTCGGAGGGGGAATCAATCATGGAGGACCTCTACATCAACCTCGATGCTCCCATGGTGATATGTAAGTAGTTCACAATAGACCTACATGTCTGTAGTTAGTACTTATATGGCTATGTCTCTCTCTCTCTTGATCTTTAATACAATGATCATCACATCTTTGATTTGATCTATCTGATGTAACTCTTTTGTGCGTTGCGTTTGTTGGGATCCGATGAATTGTGGGTTTATTTTCAAAGTATTCATGATAAATATTTGAGTCTTCCCTGAATTCTAAATATGATTCTTATGTGCATGTTCTTCATAGCTTCATAAATCTCCCTGATCTATTGATTTGCTTTGGCGAAGTAGATTGATCTTTCTTTAGTGAGAGAGGTGCGTTGTAGTGGGTTCAATCTGACGGATTTATATATCCCTCTAACATAGTATGGGACAAGATATGTCTTTGTATTGTTGCCACTAAGGATAAAATGATGGGGTTAATTCATATTAATTGAGTTCTCTTTGTCTACATCATGTCATTGTTCTCCAAGCATTACTATGTATTACTTATAACTCCAGATGCATGTTGGATAGCGGTCGATGGGTGGAGTAATATTAATAGGTGCAGGAAAGAGTCGACCTATTTTCTTCTGTACGTAATGCCTATACACACTTGATCATTGCCATGAATATTGCATAACTATTCGATTTTCTATCAATTGCCCAACAATAATTTCTCTACCCACTCTATGCTTGCTTTCATGAGAGATGCCACTAGGGAACACTATGAACCTTGGTCTATTCACTTATAAATTTACAAATGTTACTATTTCTTATCTGCCTTTAACTACTCGTTATTTACTTTTCACTTTGAAACTTTCAACCACACTACTTACTTGCTTGCAAATAACAAGACAAGGGGGTGGACAACCATCATGCTCGCGTTGGGTGCAAGTGTTTAGTTCTTTTGTGTGTAGTTGCTGAAGATGAGGGTTGGTTCTTACTCCTATTGGTTCAATGAACCTTGGTTCTCTACTGACGGAAATACTTACCTCTATTGTGTTGCATCACTCGTTCCTCTTCACGGAAAACCCAACGCAGATCACAAGTATGAGGAAGGATTTATGTCGCCGTTGTTAGGGATTATCATCAACCTACTATCAAGCCAATTCACACAAAGTATCATTTATATTTGTTGTTATATTCTGGTATTGTTCTTCTTATTTGCTGTTATATTTTGCTTGCTCCAGAAAAATCAAAGATACAAAAATATTTATCTTTGCTAGTTGCTAGTTTATTTCTTTGTTCGCTTCATCTTTGTTGGTTTACTTATTTCCTTGCAAAAATCATGTTATCACACACAAATAGAAAATAAATGCTTATGGGTCTGTTTGTGCTTGTGCTAAAACCCCAACTAGCTTAGTTAAGGGAAAACATTAGATGAACATGCTCATTTTGTGCATCACAGGTTGTCTCAAAAGGGGAGACACTTATGCCATCAAATAAACTGTTTGATGTGCTATGCTTGGAATCCGTGTGAAATTTATGACTTTACTTGTTGCTCTAAGAACTATGAAAGACACATTCCCTACCTGTGTGAGTTTAGTGATAATGAAATCTGATCTTCCTATGCCACTGGTGTTTATAGTTACTATCATATCGAATAAATTAAAGAATTTGTTGCTTTTAAGGGTGCTTATGAAATTGCTTCTTTGATTGAAAAGTAGAATGCTAGTTTCTTCAAATCTATTTGTTTTCCATACTTACATATTTCTATGAAAACAATGCTTCTAATGCCTATGTTAAACAATTTAGGCCCTGTTTGGAACCATAATAGATTATGATAATCTGGATTATGAACATAGATTATATAATCTGGTTTATAAAAATAATCCAGGTGGGTATGTTTGGAGGCCAGATTATATAAACTGTAAACCAGCTTTTAAATTGTATAATGACATGTTTGCCCTCTGTTTACAAGGAAAAATAGGAAAGTGGCGGTGGCACTGCGTAATTCTCTTGAAGTTTACAAGGGTAACACGTCATTTGTAATCCATAATCTCATTTTAGCTGGGGTAGAGCAGATTATGAGACTATAATAATCTGGTCATCTAGTTTATAAAATCTGCAATATAAATTGTCCTGTTTGGAAATACAATAGATTATAAAAACCAGATTATATAATCTGTGTGGTTCCAAACAGGGCCTTATTGTGAGTATGTGATACGTCTCCAACGTATCTATAATTTTGTATGGTTCCATGCTATTATCTTGTCAACTTTGGATGTTTTGTATGCATTTTATATATTTTTTGGGACTAACCTATTAACTCAGTGCCAAGTGCGAGTTCCTGTTTTTTCCTTGTTTTTGACCCTTTTCATAGGAGAATATTAAACGAAGTCCAAACGGAATAAAACCTCCGGATTTTTTTTTTCCAGAACAGAAGATACGCAGGGAACTTGAGAACCAAGGCAAAGGACTCCGGGGGAGGCCACAAGCCCCCTAGCCGCGGCCTGGGGGCCGCGCCTAACAGGCTTGTGGGGCCCCCGTGGATCCTTTGCCCTACCTCTTCCGCCTATAAATTCCCTAAAAATCTGAAACCACGGGAGAGAGCCACGAAGATACTTTTCCGCCGCCGCAAGCTTCTGTCTCCGCAAGATCCCATCCGGGGCACGTTTCGGTGTCCTGTCGGAGGGGGGATTCGGACACGGAGGGCTTCTTCATCAACACCATTGCCTCTCCGATGATGAGTGAGTAGTTCACCACAGACCTTCAGGTCCATAGCTAGTAGCTAGATGGCTTCTTCTCTCTCTTGGATCTTCAATACAAAGTTCTCCATGATCTTCATGGAGATCTATCCAATGTAATCTTCTTTTGCGGTGTTTTTGTCGAGATCCGATGAATTGTGGATTTATGATCACATTATCTATGAATGTTATTTGAGTCTCCTCTGATCTCTTATATGCATGATTTCATATCCTTGTAATTCTCTTCGAGTTGTGGGTTTCGTTTGGCCAACTTGATCTATAATTCTTGCAATGGGAGAAGTGCTTGGTTTTGGGTTCATACCGTGCGATGTCCTCACCGAGTGACAGAAGGGGTAGCGAGGCACGCATCGTGTTGTTGCCATCAAGGGTAAAAATATGGGGTTTATATCTATTGCATGAATTTATCCCTCTACATCATGTCATCTTGCTTAAGGCGTTACTCTGTTTGTTATGAACTCAATACACTAGATGCATGCTAGATAGCGGTCGATGTGTGGAGTAATAGTAGTAGATGCAGAAAGTATCGATCTACTTGTCTCGGACGTGATGCCTATATGTATGATCATTGCCTTAGATATCATCATGACTTTGCGCGGTTCTATCAATTGCTCGACAGTAATTCGTTCACCCACCGTAATATTTGCTATCATGAGAGAAGCCTCTAGTGAACACTATGGCCCCCGGGTCTACTTCACTTCATATTTTCAGCTCTACACTTTCACTTTGTTGCACTTTCCACCTTCAGATCTCACCTTGCAATCAATCGTGAAGGGATTGACAACCCCTTTATAGCATTGGGTGCAAGTTTGTTTGTCTTTGCGCAGGTACATTGGTGACTTGCCTTGATACTCCTACTGGATTGATACCTTGGTTCTCAAACTGAGGGAAATACTTACTGCTACTGTGCTGCATCACCCTTTCCTCTTCAAGGGAAAAACCAATGCAAGCTCAAGAGATAGCAGTATGACTACTACATTGGAACAAAATTAAGATTCCATTGATTTGAGTGAAATATCCCCTCTTGATAAACATGATGCTCGCTATTCTTAAGGCCATGATGCCAATATTGACGATGCTTATGGAGATGAACTTGCTATAGTTCATGAAATTATTACTATTGCACCCAAAAAGCATTGTTGCAATGATGTTACTATAAATTCTACTAATGTCAGTTGTGATAGTGATATGCAAAGCTACAAGCTTGGGGATGATAATTTTGCTATGACGACTACTTATTGCAATTCTCATGATTGGGGTGATGATATTTCTTTTGATCTTGAAAACTTATTTGAGCCTCATGATGATTAGGTTGTGGATAATAATATTTTCAATAATATGGGAAGTGGATTTGGAAGAGTGTCAACTTTAGATAAGAATCCCACATATTCGGGGAGTGTTCAATCTTATGATTCTATTGATAAAGGTGGGTTTGGAGAGATCATGACTTTAGTTAATGGAGATCCCACTACCTTGGAAGATTGTAAAACTTTTGTGCATGTGGATCATGGAGTGAATACTATGTATGAGAGCAATATTGTTGAATTTGAGTATAATCCTACATGTAATTATTATGAGAGAAGGAAATATGGTAATAGTAATTTTCATGATAATCACTTACCTCTCTTTGTGTTAAAATTACTAATGATTCATTCTTCCTACATGCATATGCTAGATCCCTCTTGTCTTGATAATTTGTTTACTTACAAAATGCCTACACATAGGAAGTATGTTAGACTTCAATGTGCTTTTCACATGCTACATTGTGGGGACCCCAACTCATAAGTCGTGATCGCCGAATGTACGTGAACAATGTTCCCAGAGATCAATGCTCACTACAAACATAGAAACTGAATAATAAGAGTCTTACATCCATTACGCATTATTTTACTCAAATATGGCCTTTATAGCCAAGTCTTCATGTATTTGCAGTGGAAATCTTCATCGATAGTGTGAACTCATGCTACCTGCCTTAACCCTACAAGCAATCTGACTAGAAAGCATCCTAGCTCGGATGTACATCACCAACGTATTCTTCATCATATCATGTTCTTTCATGCTTGGCCACTAAAATAACTAGTGGTAAGCCAATGAGTACTTTTAATGTACTCTCGAGAAACCCATGTTTGGAAACAAGGCAATAACAATGCATAATACGATACGAAGTAGGTAAGTTGCACAAAGCTAGTTTTGAGTGCAATGGCATGATCAACCAACTTGTAAAAGCATGCATCAACAGGTTGTAGATATCCGTATGAACGACTTATAGTATCAATATAAGCAGGGGTTGAACATCTCATGTTTAATCTGCATGTCAAGTCATCTGACTAATATCAATTATCATATTCCTCACACATACACACACACCAGGTTTTGTCAAAACATCTGGACATAGTCTAAGCAGGACCTCCAACTATCCATGACAGTGGACACGGCTATTCGAATAGTTTTACACTCTCTAGAGGTTGCATGTTATACCCACAAGACTCGGGGAACTTCCGTGTGATCCACGACTAGCAGTATATTACATACCCGAGGTAAGTACCCAAACAATGCCTTTCCCTTGGCGACACTAAACAAAGAGTCCACTCGTTGGCCGACATCCTCATGATGTACCTCATACGAGACTCACTCAAGATCGTACCATCCATGAGGGGGCACAATAGTATTCCCGGTGTCTGTAAAAATATCCCATGGTCTCCCTACGTGGCACGAACCCGTATCTAGAGGGTAACTCTAGTCCTCTCACCACTAGTAATGCGGGCTCTTTGCTAGCATCGGCCAAGGTAATCAACAAAGCCCCATCCCATAAAGGGGTATCGTGGTTGCACATCTAAGGTTGTGATGGTCTACACATCTTAAATCTAATCCATTTTCAAAAACACCCACACCACATGTCTTGTTACACCACTTCTTTCTCAAGTTGTTACCTAACTCAACACCATTTCCATCGGGCATTAGTGGCACCTGACAGGGTTTTTGAAAAGTCTTTGAAATCATTTCTTTTTTGACACCATGCATATCCCCATCCCACTAGTGTAGAAACTACTAGGATCCTAACTACTTCCCACCCACATAACCCTCATAGGCAGGTTGGGTCATGCTCAGTGCATGTATCAACGAGGAAAGCTACGGGGGTAACCCACCACGGTGGTAATTGATTCATCACGATTCAATACATAGAAATGAAGTGCTACATGCCATGCGTAAAAATACTTTCTTAGACATGGTCAAAGGGCGGCTTGCCAGGTTCAGCAAAGTCTTCGAGGTCTTCATGAGCTTCTAGGTCAACTCCGAGCACTTTGCCTATTTCGTCAACTATCATCGGAAACACCCACAATAAGCAACACAACAAGCAGAGAAATGAAAGTCTTCTAAAATAGGAGTTTTATTATTCTTGGACACCTCTCGTCAAATATACCTAAAGTTGCTCTAATGGATTTGGATCACGAGATATTTTTGAAAAGTGGAAATGGAGTAATTTATGATCCTAAGTCTTTAAAAACACTTCTATAAAAATGAGTGGATGTACCTATTAAATAGGGCATGATTTTAGAAGAATGTAGAAATAGGTTTCGTGTATTTGGAGTTGGGGCGAATTTCCTATTAATCTACTAGGATGGAATAAATGTAAATGGGGCTATTTATTTGGTCCAACAAAAATATAGCATGGGAAAAATGTTAAACATGGTTAGAAAAATAGTGCATGATATTTAGAGCCTCTCGAAATTTGAATCACTCCATTTGGAGTTGTTTTGGACGTTCTAAGAATTCTGCAAAAGGGGCCTTTAGGAGGTTCAAAATTGAGTTTAAAATTGAATAGGATAAAATCTTGTGGTGAAAAATTATGGAATGTGTACCATTAAATAGTTTGGATTTTTAGAAAAAAAGTAGGAGTTAAATCACATTATTTGGATATGTATATATATTTAGTTATGAATCTCTAAAGTCCGTGAAAAATGATTAAAGGCTATACGTCATTGTGCCAAAATTGTGCACTGAGCGCAATTTACCTCGGCAGCGCACTAGGCCTGGCCCATTTCCTCGCGCACACCAGCCAAAGGGCCATGCCAAAGTGTATTTCTTGAAATATGTTTCCCGTTCAGGAAAACATCACCATGTGGAAGCCGTTTCCACTTAATATGACAGCGGGCCTGGTCGAACCTCTCAGAGGCTGACCTGTGGGGTCGTCCGCCCCACTAGCAGAGTCGTCTCCCTTCTCGCGCCACTACCGACTAGAGAATATGGGAGGAATGGTCGAGCGTGCCGGCGCTTGCCCCGACGACACCAGCTGCCTCTGCCAAAGTTTGGTGCATGGGCGAGATCCAGGGGACACGCCACATCCATATAGGGGATGCGCACCAACTGGGGAGGATTCTGGCGGCGACAAAGTAGGCGGACGTGGAGGAGGCCATCGAGCATTTCTGGCCTCGGGCGTCCGACATCGTGAGGCAGGATGGAGGCAAAGTGAGAGAGAGCGAGAGCGGTCAATTGGAGGCTCCGGGAGGAGTATTTAGGTAGGGGGCCTGAGGAAGCTCCCGCCCACCTCGGATGCTCTAGGCACGGAGAGCATGCATGTCTGAGCTGCCTTGGAGGATTGCGACTGTCGCGGAGGGGTGTGGGAGGATGAGAGGGAACCTCCGATGCGTGTCTGTGTCCAACCGGAGCTGGTTGCAAGCTACAGGGCAAGCCTAATTGGGAGAGCACTATTTTCTACATGTTAGTGGTGTGTTCACCATGCCAATGCATGTCCAGGGCGATATTTTGGTCAGCCTATGATATCTAGCATGGAAGGCATGCATGCTAGAGGACAATGTTGAGGTTTGGATCCATCTGGATCTGGGTAGAAGTTGTTTATACAGAAGGTAAGTTTGCAAGAGCAAACTTGGGGCATATAAGGAGGGTTTTTACTAGAGGGCATTTCGTAGAAAACTTTGTCGAGTGGTTTTGGGAATGGAAGTACTACATGACCTCCAAGTTTCAGCTCAGGGAGATGAGAGGGTCGCCATGAAGCACCTGCCACTGATGGTGGATGGTTCGGCCAAGGCGTGGCTGAATCAGCTGGCTCCTTCTAGCATCTACTACTCGGAGGATCTTGCCCAAGTGTTTATCAAGACATTCGAAGGCACATGCAAGCGTCCAGCCGGTATGTCCGAGCTACAACCTTGTGTGGAGAAGTCAAACGAGTCATTAAGAGATTACATTCAGCGGTGGACCACCCTTCATCACACGGTGGAGAATGTTTCTCAGCACCAGGCAGTCTGTGCTTTCAAGGATAGCGTCAGATAAAGAGAGCTATACTTGAAGTTTGGCCGAACAGGCAACATGTCCATGAGTAAGATGAGGGAAAGCAGTCGACAACGACACCAGCGGCAATTTCAATCGTAAGCAGAAGCGCAAGGCTGATGGTTCCACTCCAGCAGAAGCAGCCGCCCTGGCGGCACAAGGAAAGTACAAGGGAAAGTACAAAGGACAATCCCCCCCAAGAAGTCCAAGGGTCAGTCAGATGTTCTGGATCAGCCGTGTGTACTCCACACGAAGAAAGACGAAGAGGGCAATTTGATACTGCCTAAGCACACCACTCGTCAGTGTCGACTGTTGATCCAACAGTTTAAAGAGGATCAGTCGAGTGGAAAAGATCCATAAAAGGAAAACGACGAAGAAAAAGATGATTTCCCTGAAGTCCAAGCAATGGTGATGATTTTTGCCGACATAGAGAGCAAAAGTCGACTTAAGGTCATCAACAGAGAAGCCTCCAGCCCCACATACCTGAAGTGGTCGCACACCCCCATAACGTTTGATCAGTCGGATCACCCAGCTCTTGTCCCTACTCTAGGTTGACATGCTCTGGTGGTCGATCCAGTCGTGGAAGGTATTCGGCTTCGTAAAGTCCTGATGGATGGAGGAAGTGGACTGAATATCCTGTATGCAGAAACTCTCAAGGGAATGGGCATTCCGATGTCCCGACTCAGCGAGAGCACCATCTTGTTTCACGGAGTCATCCCAGGAAAGAAGGCCAAGTCACTCGGCCAGATCGCATTGGATGTTGTTTTCGGCTCTGATGAGAACTTTCGCAAAGAGAAACTGATGTTCGAGGTGGTGGACTTCCAAAGTGCATATCATGCCATTCTGGGTCGTCCTGCTTATGCTCGTTTCACGGCCCGACCATGTTACGTGTATCTGAAGATGAAGATGCCAGGACCCAAAGGAGTCATCACTGTCTCGGGCAATCGGCAGAGAGCTGAAGAGTGTTTGCAACAAGGCTCAAAAATTGCAGATCAACAGATGGTGTGGTCGAACTAGAAGAGTATCCGAAGAACGCCAACCCTGCTGACCTAATGCGCTCCAAGAAGCCTGCTTCCGAGTACGCTTTTAAGTCTATAAGCGAGGTCAAACCAGTGCACATCCACCCGACGGATCCAAGTGTTGCTCCGACCAACATATCAACAACACTCGACAACAAATAGGAAGCCGAGCTCATCTAGTTCCTCCGTGAGAACTGGGACATCTTTGCATGGAAGCTTGCTGACATGCCGGGTGTACCCAAGCAGCTGGATGAGCACCGCTTGAGAGTGGATCCGAAGGCAAGGCCTGTCAAGGAGCATTTGCGACTGTCTGCAGCGGAGAATAGGAAAGCAATCGACAAAGAGGTGGCGCGACTCTTGGAGGCCAAATTCATTCGCGAGGTCTACCACTCCGAGTGGCTCGCGAATGTCGTCATGGTTCCCAAGAAGGACAAATCACTTCACATGTGTATCAACTTCAAGAACATTAATAAGGTCTGCCCGAAAGACCACTTCCCGCTCCCCCGCATTGACCAAATTGTCGATTCAACTATGGGGTGTGAGTGTTTATCTTTTCTTGATGCTTATTCTGTCTACCATCAGATCCGTCTGTTTGGTCCATACGAAATAAAAATGGCCTTCATCACCCCTTTCGGGTGTTTCAGTTATATCACCATGCCTTTCGGTATGAAGAATACCAATGTAACTTTCATGCGTATGATCCAGAAGTGCATGCTTGACCAGATCAGTCGGAACGTTGCAGCATACATGGATGCTATTGTGGTCAAGTCAAACAAAAGTTCCGACCTACTGAGTGACCTATTAGAAACATTCGCTAATTTGAGGAAGTATGACATCAAGATAAATCCAGCTAAGTGCACTTTCGGCACTCCTGGTGGCAAGTTACTCGATTTCCTCGTTTCCGAACGAGGGATCGACGTTAACCCCGAGAAGATCGGTGCCATCGTCCGGATGCAAAGCCCTGTGCGGGTGCACGGTGTACAGAAGCCCACAGGCTGTATGGCAGCATTGAGTCGGTTCATCTCTCGCCTCGGTGAGAAGGCACTACCTTTATACTGACTGATGAAAAAATAAGATGTGTTCTAGTGGAATGACGAAGCAGAAGCAGCCTTTGTAGAGCTCAAAGCCCTGCTTTCCACCCAGCCGGTGCTTGCTGCTCCGCACAGCAAAGAACCACTACTCTTATACATCGCAACCACCAATCAGGTCGTCAGCACGGTTCTTACCATCGAGAGAGAAGAAGAAGGCAAAGCCTACAAGGTCCATCGCCCATTTTATTACATTTCTGAAGTATTGACCCCTTCAAAGCAAAGGTATCCCCATTACCAGAAGCTTCTTTATGGAATATACTTGTTAGCAAAGAAGGTGGTGCATTACTTTCAAGATCATTCTATATCAGTCGTCAGTGATGCCCCACTATCAGAGATTCTTTACAATCGAGACGCAACAGGTCGAGTGACTAAATAGGCCATGGAGTTGCTATATTTGGACATCAAATTTGAGGCAAAGAAAGCCATCAAGTCTCAGGCCCTTGCTGATTTTTGGCCGAGCGGGTGGAACAACATGAGCCAGCTTAGATTCACTCGGCACACTGGACTATGTTCTTCAATTGCTCCAAAATGTTAAATGGGTCCGGGGCTGGTGTAGTGTTGGTGTATCCAAAAGGCGACAAGCTTAATTATGTCCTCAAGATTCATTTCGATTCCTCCAACAATGAGGCTGAGTATGAAGCTATCCTCTACGGGTTGCGTATGGCCATTTCACTCGGCGTCCGACGCCTGATGGTATACGACGACTCAGATTTGGTGGTAAATCAGGTGGTAAAGAATGGGATCTCAGGAACCCCGCCATGACTTGATACTACAATGCGGTAAGGAAACTTGAAAAGAAGTTTGAAGGTCTGGAGCTCCACCATGTTCCCCGACTAAAAAACCAACAGCTGATGAATTGGCCAAGATTGGATCCATTCGGAAACCTATTCCCAGCAATGTGCTCCAGGAGCATTTACATACTCCTGCAGTGCAAGAGGATCCTTTCACTAAAGAGCCCCCACAACCAGTGAGCACCTCCAATCCGACTGAGATTTGCGTCCCAGCAATGGTTGATTTAGTTATGGGAATCTTGGTAATCACACCCGAGTGGACAGTACCGTACATCGCATATATCCTGAGAAGAGAACTCCATGAACATGAAGCCGAAGCCAAGCAGATTGTCCGAAGGTCGAAATCTTTTACTGTGATGGGCGATCGGCTGTACACAGAAAGTGTTGCCGGCATAGCTCAGTGGTGCATCTCCCCGGAAGAAGGCCAACTGATCCTGGAAGAAATCCACTCGGAGACATGTGGTCATCATGCGGCCTCTCAAACTATTGTTGGCAAAGCATACCGAGCTGGGTTCTTCCGGCCACGTGCCCATGAAATGGCCAAAGATATGGTTGATCACTATGAAGATTGCCAATTCTATTCCAATCTATCCCACAAGCCTATGTCTTCCTTGAAGACCAATCCACTCGTCTAGCCATTTGCTATTTGGGGTCTGGATATGGTCGCCCCTTTCCAAACAGGTCAAAGTGGATTCACACACTTGCTTGTTGCAGTCGACAAGTTTACAAAATCGAATGAAGCCAAGCCAATAAAGAAGCTGGACCTGCGCACCACCATCAAGTTCATGAGAGACATAACATTTCGGTACGGAGTTCCTCACAGTATCATAACGGACAATGGCTCCAACTTCTATTCAAAAGAGTTCATGCAATTTTGCTCTGCTCAAGGCACTCGGGTGGATTATGCGTTCGTCGCACACCTCCAAACCAATGGACAAGCTGAGCGAGCAAACGGCCTTATCCTTCAAGGACTGAAACCGCAACTCATGTGGGACCTGGAACATGCAGCTGGAGCCTGGGTAACTGAATTGTCGTCTATCTTATGGGGCTTGAGTACAACCCCTAACCGGTCGACTGGACGCACACCCTTCTTCCTCGTGTATGGAGCAGAAGCTGTCCTACCGAGTGATATCCTTCACAACTCCCCTCGTGTGGATTTGTACTCAGAAGCTGAAGCTGAACAGACGCGGCAAGATGGAGTGGATCTCTTGGACGAAGAGCGCGAGATGGCCTTGATTCGATTGACTGCATATCAACAGGATCTTCGTCGCTTCCATGCGAGGCATGTCAGGAGTCGGGCGTTCCACGAAGGCGATCTGGTACTCCGAGTGGATCAGCAAATACCTCACAAGTTAGCCCCTACGTGGGAGGGACCGTTCGTCGTCACCAAGGTATTGAACAATGGAGCGTATCATCTCTACAACCTCAAGAAGAGAGCCGACGAGCCCCGGGCTTGGAATGCAGACCTGCTTCAATGTTTTTACGCTTGACAACCGGTCGGATTGATGTAATAAGAGAATTTACTAAACAATGTTGTTTGTCGAAGTCATAACTTCTTCAATTTGCACCAATTCTGATCGAGCAGTATCTCACTCGAAACATTCTCCAAGTGAAGAGCAATCCTCTCACTCGGGGGCTTAGCTGCGAACATGTTTCGCCTAAGTTAGAAAACCCTTATGAGTGAATAACAAACTATTCACTGAGATGCTTAGGTGCGAACCAGTTTTCGCCTAAGTACGAAATATTCTCCGAGTGAAGAGAAATCCTCTCACTCGGGGCTTAGCTGCGAACATGTTTCGCCTAAGATAAAAAACACTTTCGAGTGCATCACAAACTATTCACTCGGATGCTTATCTGCAAACCAGTTTTCGCCTAAGTACGAAATATTCTCCGAGTGAAGAGCAATCCTCTCACTCGGGGGCTGTAACGACTAAGATGCGGCCCTTTCCTATTTTGGGGGCGATGCCTCAAAAGGGAAAGGGGCACATCTAAACGTTTCGCAAGCGAGATAATCATAACATTACAGAACTGAAGAATGACAAGTAGGGCAACACTTGCCATCTGACAATAGTATAACATAAAGCTTACAACCACACAATTATTTAGAGCATAGTTTGGTCCTGCTACGGACAACATGAAACAACTAAAACTATGACATCACGACCACGACCTCAGTCCTTCAGATAGTTCACGTACAGTCGGTCAGACTCCTCATCGTACTCCCACTTCAGCTGGATGCCATCAGGATCACCTGCGTCGGGCGTACCTGTACCTGTTGGGGTTTGTAGATCTGTGAGCCACGGGGACTCAGCAATCGGATGACCTTGGTATCGAATCTAGTCAAGTTATTAGGTGAGGAAGGTTTAGTGTATGGGGTTGCAACAACCTAAGCATATATGGTGGCTAACTTACGATAATCAGAGTGATTATATGGTGGTCTACGCGAGCGATCGAAGACTAGATGATCACTAACTGATCCTGAACACCTACTTACGTCAAACATAACCCCACCATGTTCCCGATCGAAGAGAGGTCTTCGAAGGACACAGTCACGGTTACGCACACAGTTGGCAGTTTTATTAGAGTTACTTTAAGTTGTCTAGAACCGGATGTTAACAAATTATCCATGTTTGCCACATAATCGTGGGCACGGCTTTCCAAAAGATTAAACGCTGCAGGGGTGCTCCAACTAGTCCATCACAAACTGCCACGGGCCGCAAAGTAATCCTCTATCACGAAACTCGTGATCTCGTCGGATTCCTTAGAGGAAAACATCAACTTTGAGAAGACCCAAAGTTTCACCGAGATTCCTATATGCAAGATATATCGCTAAGGTAAGACAAATCTAGTAGGACCTCCCATCGTGTCGACGAACCCGATAAGAGTCGCGTATCTCAGTCTCAGGACACGACGGATGAGCACTACGTAGGCCGGATAGACATCCCCCGAGTTGCCTCGGGTGGCCCCGCAAGTGGCTCTAGTTTTGGACCAACGCTCATGAGGAGCACTCGCCCGGGTTGTTGATTAAATCCTCGGGGTAGCTATTCCCTATGCAAATTATTATTAGGTAATTAGCAAATTAAAACCAATGTTGGGTCCTGCCGGACAAGCCTTAACACTACATGATTTATCAAGGGGGGTCCCCATAACAATCCCGAACGTGTTAGGAGCGATCAGTTATGCAATCAAACACCGGTAACCGAAACTAAGGCAGCAACAACGGAAGAAATCACCCGGCAAAAGGCTAGGCCTTCCGTCATTTACCAAGTATATAGGTGCATTAAATTAAATAGCAGTTTAAACATAATGATATCAAAATACTCATGTTATCACATGAGACAACTGGCACCTGCAACTAGCAAAGCTATTCATTAGAGGTAGAGCAAGCCTACTTAGCCAAACAACATTTGCTTGGAGAGGGAGGTGTTTGGGTTTCATGGCAATGTCAGGAGGCATTTATATCAAGTGGTAGGCAGCGAGCATGTATCGAAGGAAACGTGATTCTAAGCATAACAAAGCTAGATACGGTATCAAGGTCACGGTCATCTTGCCTGTGAATTCTTCAGCTTGGAACTGCTCTTGATCTTCCTGCACGTACTCGCTCTCCGATCCCGATGCTACCCAAGATAAAATAACAGCCAATGAACACCAACACAACATGATGCAACAAACAATATGATGCATGTGTGAAGAAGGAAGCATGCATCACTATTCTAGTCACTTTCATATGCATTAGGTGATTTAATAGAATTCTGGACAGAACCTCATTTTAAGTTATCTTGACATGCATGAAGATGGCATGAACATGTGCATCACGAGAAAACGAAGCAAAAACATATAAAGAACGTAGAGAACGGAGCTAGGGATCAACCGGAAACTACAAAACAAGATATGGAGACCTACGGTTCAAATCAACCACAAACACACTCCAATGGCACTTCCCTGGGTTTTTTCCCATGGTGCCACATGATCAAACAATCAAATATAAGTGGGGTGTTGCATGGAAACACACCACACCATCACAATACCCACACAAGCTTCAAATCAACAAAAACATGCAATTTGTGTTTAACAGCATCATAGCAGTTTGTCTACAACATTTAAAGTAGCTATAGCCATCCAAATGAGCCAAACAAGATATGAGGCAAAAGCCATCCAAAAGCTCTACAACCCTGTGCAAGACGAGCAGATCTACAGGCACTAACTTGGACAAAATATCACAGATTCTGGGACTTCGTGAAAATCACAGATTTTCACCAGCTGCTTATGCTCTGAAGCATTTTGGCAGCCTCCAAAATGATATCTACGGGAAGTGTATAAGCATGAAATTTAACAGGGAGCTAGACAAACACAAAATCTCACAAACTTTAGTTTGTTGCATGGGCTGATTCCCAACACATGAGCTAATGCAACCAAGACAACACGGGAAGAAAATAACATCAGATTCACAGACTTAGTGAAAATCACAGATTCTGACAAAGCTGTCAGTTTCAGCCAAGTGTCAACATTGACAAGGCACAATAGGTGCATACAAATTCCTATGAACAAAACAAAGACCCCCTGTTGTAGAGGGGTTCACCCACTACCACTACATCAAGTATTCATCCTCATAGGGTCAAGGCACCACATAATACAAAGCACTAAACATGGCATCATGACAAAAAATGAGATTTTATGAAGTTGCTCTAAAGTGGAATCTTATTGCACCAATGGATTCCTTGGAAGATTCTACCCCAAAAACATCTATAATACATGGGTACTTGCATGTAACATCTAGGCACAAAGCTAGCTCAAAAAACACACCTAGAATCCAATATGACAAATAGGAACAATATCATATGTAGATATAGCACAAGTAGCAACATCTACACCTACACATGCACACACACAAGCCCATACACCACTACATCAATCCATTGTGGCAAGCATGTGGGGTTAGCCCTCATGCACAAGTGCATATGTGCACCCATGCCCACACACACATGCATGAGCACATACACACACATATATGTGCTCACACACACTACAAAAGGTGCATCATGAGGGGCTAGGTCCTCTTTCACATGTGCATGTGCAACCACATGCACGCACACACACACACACACTCACATGTGTGCACATCTCACTCATGTGCACACACACACATCCACACACATACGCACACTCATGTGCACATATACATACAAGTGCGTACACACACTACATGCACACATATAAGCTAAGCTTTAAAGGGATTAAAAACCCCTGGTACCTAAAAGAAACAAAACAGAAAAATAAATGCAGCACAACAAAGTAAAGGGAAAAAATAACCCAAAGGCAAAACAAAAAATAGGGGCCCCGTGTTTCGAACCGAGTACCTCCCTGGTAGCACCACCCATCGGCTACCACCCTGCTAGCACTGTGTTACTGCTCTAGTAGGAGCAACAGAGCAGGTAAGCTAGCTCTGACGACGCTACACTCTGAATTAAAATGAAACAGTAATAGGGGGATCTGCGGGGATTCAAACCCACGACCTGTGGCGACAAGCCCACACGCTATACCAGTCGGGCTACGGATAGATGCTTGACAGCGAGGGGGAAGTTAATCTTTTGAGCAGACCCCTCGATGCTACCTACAACTAGCCGACCGAAACAGAGGCGGCCGTCGGCGAGCGAACGGGGGCTCATCGGCGGGGCTGGTCACCGGCGAGGGATGCAGACAGCACGGGGGATCCATTCCCGAAGCCAGCGCGGGAAAAGGCCCTACTTTGCGCTAGTACTGCTGCGAGGAACTACCGCGGCAGCTTCTGCTCGAGCTCCTACGGCGCTACTCCGGCAAGGCATCGTTGCGCCCATCTACACGCGCTAACAGAGAGGGAAGGAGCGGGGGGACACGGTGCGCGGATCACCTAGGTTCTAGGCGTTGATCCGGTGCAGGAGAGGAGGGAGGGCGACGAGCTGGAGCAGAGGAAGTCGTCGAAAGCAGAGGAAGTAGTCGACGTCGTGGAAGGAGCCGTCGCCGTCCGGTTGCCATGGGAACGGAGCCTCCACGGCCACCGCGTCCTCATGGTGCTGGCGAAGAGGCGGAGGAGCACGATATGCTTCCTGCTGCGAGCTCACCGGAGCCCTTCCATGGCGTCGGCGTCGAAGGGCTCCCTGACGGCACGAGGGAGAGAGGAGGGAGGAAATGGGTTGCTAGGGTTGCGAGGAGGGCGCCTGGCTGCTGAAATAGCCTCGGGAGGCGTGCTTGGAGCCGCAAGATCGAGGAGAAAAAGGATCGGCGTTGGAGCTTCGGTCGTACAGTATTGACGTCGCGGAGGAAGGAGATGGACGTGGGGTGGGTTGCACTCGCGACAGAAAGGAGATGGACCAGGGAGAAGGAGGGAGCCAGCCCACCTGGCCTCTCTGAATAAAACAAAAGGGTTTTGCCTTTTTAAATAACAACACACAACAAAGAAATGCCCACAGCCACATAGGGGATGGGAAAAAATAAAAAAAATACATAGGCCATAAGAGAATTATGCCCTATTTGACAAAAATAAAAACCATATTTTTGCAGCAACTAAATTAAATCCAAAACAAAAATTCCTATGTTGTTTTGTTGATAAAACGCAATATGGCTTAGGTTTTAAAACCCCAAGACAACACCCCTTAACACACAAGATAAAACAATAAATGAACAACATTTTTAAAACAGATTTTAAACAAGTTAAATCGTGAGCTCAAATAATAATGGAGAAGGTTTTTTTTGAAACCTAGTTTGAAAGCAACCTAGTTTGAAAACACCACCACACCATACACCATCACACTAGCATTCATCAGGGATCAAACAACATCAAAACAAAGGGATTGCCATTAATGCAATGAATGCCATGATGCAAGATGGAGACACAAACAAAGCCACATGAAATGATAACTCTTATAGCATGAAATCATGGTTCGAAAATAGGAAAGGTTCCAAATATGGCAAGGGTTACATCTGGGGCATTACAGGGGTTTAGCTGCGAACATGTTTCGCCTAAGTTAAAAAAAACCTTCCGAGTGAATAACAAACTATTCACTCACATGCTTAGCTGTGAACCCGTTTTCGCCTAAGTACAAAACATACTCTGAGTGAAGAGCAATCCTCTCACTCGGGGGCTTAGCCGCGAACATGTTTTTCCTAAGTTAAAAAAAACCTTCCGAGTGAATAACAAACTATTCACTCGGATGCTTAGCTGCGAATCAGCCTTCGCCTAAGTACAAAACGTACTCTGAGTGAAGAGCAATCCTCTCACTCGAGGGCTTAGCCGCGAACATGTTTCGCCTAAGTTAAAAAACCCTTCCGAGTGAACAACAAACTATTTACTCGGATGCTTAGCTGCAAATCAGCCTTCACCTAAGTACAAAACATACTCCGAGTGAAGAGCAATCCTCTCACTCGGGGGCTTAGCTGCGAACATGTTTCGCCTAAGTTAAAATACCTTTTCGAGTGAATAAAAAATTATTCACTCAGATGCTTAGCTGCGAACCAGCCTTCCCCTAAGTACAAAACATACTCCGAGTGAAGGGCAATCATTTTACCAGGGGGCTTAGCCACGAGTAAATCGCCGAAGTTAAAAAACTGTTTCCAAATGAATAGCAACCTATTCACTCGAGAAACTCAGAAATCAAGCAAACTCAAAAGCAAATAAATTCAAAGGAATTCAGCACGGATCAAAGTCATCCATGCAGAACGGAAAGTACTCTGGTTCCACACCCGAATGAAGTTTTAACGATACATAAAACACTCGGCATACCGAGGCGAATTAAAGTTTTGGTAGTGACCGCAGTTTCCTCTGAAGGCTCCCCAGGACTTGCAGGCTCGACGAAGGTATTGAGATCGATTCCATCAGCAATGCGAGTCGTGGCGCTGATAAAGGTCTCCATAAAATTTTCAACGTGTTCGCCACCTGGAGTGCCTTCAACTTGTCTTCTCTTGCCTCCTTACAATGGACTCTGGCGAGTGGGAGGGTGACATCAACTCCGCACCGCGCGGGAGACTTCTTCAATGCCTGCACCTTGTCTTGAATCTGATCGAGGCAACTCATCACAACTTCCAGATCAATCTGGAAGGTGTCTTCAGGCCATAACTCCTTGTCAATTCTCCCTACAGCAGCTCGCAAGTGAGCAATATATCCCTGAATCTTAAGGAGGCGAGAGTTGAGACGGAACATGTCTACAGCCATGGCGTCTGGAAAAAGTGTCTTGATAGGATCGAGATGTGGCACCACATTGAAAGTCTCCTTCTCGAAGTCCGGGCAGAATTCTGTGTGAGAAGAAAAACGAAGAATCAGTCACAATTCATTCGGCAAAGTTCGTAAATATTCACTCGGTGATGGGAACATACCAATGAGCGTCGCAAGCATCTTCGTCAGGAAGTCCTTCACAAACTTATCCACGGTGTTTCCCCTTTTCGCCATGGAATCAAGATTTTTTTTCCCCACTCCAGTATTTCTTTCTTCAATTTCGCATTTTCATCTACCAACTTACCAAAGTCCGAGAGCCTCTTCTCAGCAGCTTCAGACTTTTCCTTAAGATCTGCAAGGACTTTGTCCTTGTCTTCAAGTGTCTTCTTCAAAGCATCATAATCTAGCTGCAGCTGGTTCTTTTCTGATTTCACCTTGGTGTACTTAGACCCAACTTCACAAGCCTTCTGAAAAACATCAAAGGAATAATTCAGTCGACATTTGTATTTTTCTACTTCCGAGTGGAGAAATACAGTTTAGTCGACGCTAGTATCTTTCTACTTCCGAGTGGAGAAATACAGTCTATTCGACCAAACTAGCGGCCCGCCGTACCCACCCAAGTTCAAGAGACTAATGTCCTTCGTAAACCAACAACATTAGTCTCGGGGACTACACCTAGTGGGTGCACTTAGCGTGCCCCCACTGGACATGAAACCACTCGACCAGGTCTGTCCTGGACAAGTAACCAAAAAAGAAACAAAGAGTGTTTTCCAATTAGACCCCTGTCGATGCAAGCACTCCACAACGATCTCGGGGACTACACCCAGTGGGTGCACTCAGCGTGCCCCCACTAGATACAAAGATACCCGACCAGGCCGGACCTGGCCGAGTCAAAAAGGAACATAACTCTTCAAATCAGAACCGTGCCGATGCAAGCATTCGACAGCTGTCTCGGGGACTACACCCAGTGGGTTCACTCAGCGTGCCCCCACTGGAATAAAGACAAACTACCATACAGCGTACCCCAGTGGGTGTAAAAGAAAGATTGGCAAGATTCAATCAGAAAGCAAGATTGGAAAGATTCAATCGGAAAGAAAGGTTGGCAAGATTCAATCGGAAATTAACTTACAATTGCACTTACTCGGATGTTCGCCTGTGGCACCGAGCCGGCATCATATGCCAACTTACTAGCCTCGAACACCTCCTTAGTCCGTTGCATCATCAGTCCAGCTTGGCTCATAGCCTCTTACGCGGCTCCAGTCTGATCCTCTCGGACATGTTGCATAGAAAATGCATGATTCGAAGAGGTCGGTATCGCAACAGTGGTAACGCGAGTTACCGGAGGAGGCACAGTCGGCACGTTTGTCACAATGGTCGATCCAATCGGAGGAGTTGTTACGACAGCAGTCGGACTGACTGGAGGAACACTTGACAGAGACATTGCGGGCATGGTTTGAGTCGTTACCACAGTTGTACGCTACGGCTCTTGTTCATCATCCAAGAGAATAACGTTTGAGGTTGTCAATCGACAGTGGTGGTTAGATCAGTCGACAGATCCAATCCAGAAAATAGAATAAAATAAATACTTATCATACCTGGTTGAGGAGCACGCATATCCATGACGTCCAAGTCCATGTGGTCTTCTTCGGCCTCGACAGGCGTCGTCAGCGAGGTAGCAGCACTGGCAAAGAAAATTACACTCGGCCGTCAGAAACCCAGAAAGTCACAATGACAAAACAAAAGAGATGAATACTCACGCTGAAGCGACTCGCACGACAATCCTCATACGAGGCAGAGCCTTTCGAGGTTTGGGCGCGTCAGGCCTAGGCTGCTTGGCGACCTTCTCTGCAGAGTCAGTCGCGACAGCCCGGTCGCGCTTCACATTCCTGCTGCTAGATGCCAAGGTCTTGCTTGGGGCAGACGTTGGGTCGTGGTGTTGTTTGGACCGCGGTTCGGGGCATGAAGGAGACTGATTTTCTTCTTCGCTATCGTCCGAGTCATCATCACCCTCCTCACTATCATCAGCGTAATCGTTGTCGACGCTGCCGCCTTCACTTTCCACCCCGAGGTCAAACTGCTCCCCGTTGGGTACAAGAAAATGCAAGTTCATCCACTCCTACAAGGAACAAAAGTAGCAAAATCAGTCGGACAAATATTCAGACACTCGACACAGGCATGAATGCAATCGAAAAGGATATAGCATAGCAGTTTTTGTGGTTTATTCACAGCAGAATAAGGCGCGACTCGCTTGGATCCCATGGGATTGTCACAAGGTCCGGTGATGCTCTTGATCCACTGAGCTATAGTTTCTTCCGAAATTTCCTCAGGATGCGACCGAGTGGAATCTCCAGGGCTCGAGTAGTGCCACATGGCGTGGTCCCTCGCCTGACGGGGCTGGATGCGCCGGCCAAGGAATATCTCCAGTAGATCCATTCCCATCAATCCACTCCGGACCAACTTGATCACCTCAGCTACCAACATCTCCACCTCTGCCTTCTCATCTTCAAATAAAGTTATTGTTCTAGGGGCAGTCGGATGATCCAAGGTGAAAGGAGGGACACCAGTCGACATGTTCGGAGATGCGACGTCATTGCAATAGAACCATGACGACTTCTAATTCTGGACCGATTCTGGAAGGGTCATGTGACAGCCCGAGGTTGACGCTCCAGAAAATTCCCCTTTTATTCCGTTACCACCATGCGAATTGATTGTCCGTCGCAATCATCATCGCATCATTCGCATCATCCGCAGTGCATCGGCACTCCGTTGCCGCAGGTTTTCAAAACTTGCATCCATTATTAGTTGTCGGTTCTCTCCATGTTCGTCGTTGACCGATTTGAGACCAACCACACACCAGGATGCCCGTGACATTGTTAAAATCTTGTTTTTAAAAGTGTGTATAAAATATTCTTGGATTGGGTTAAAACTTGGCGTGCGGTCTTAATATGGCGTACGTAGACCGTCAGTCGATTTTTGGCGCACTTGGAGTCCGTTTGATACCCGAACGGTCGACCGTAACGGCACCGTCATCGCTTATCGTCGGACGTTTTTCGGTGTTTTAAAAATATCGTGTCGGGCCGCACATTTCCCTCTCATCTCAGTCCAAGGATCTCTACATAGCCCAATAACCTATCCTAACCCTAGGACGCAACCAGAGCAGTCCGATCGAGATTGGAGGGTCCGAAAACGCCCCAAATAGCTTACCCTAGCCCTATTTGTCTATAAATAGACACCAAATCCTCCCTCTCCCTCGTTTTCCGCGCCTACCCAAACCCTAGCCGCCACTTGTCTCTTCCTCCTCCCACCTCTCAGCCACAACAGGCCCACCCGAGCCCGCATCTGACCCTCCCGGACCCAGATCCAGCGGAGCCCCGGCTCCCCAAGCTCTGCCCCGAGCGCCCGAGGGGAGGAGCCCCCGAGCGGCTCGCTCCCTCCTCCCGCGGCTCTCTGAACCGCGCCGGCCCGAGCAGCCAGCCGCCCGCAGCCCCCGAATCGGGCGCACCCCGACCGCGGGAGCCGCTGCCCCGCGCCGTCCCTGCCGCCAGCGCCTCCAAGCCGGATCCCACCTCATTTGTCGTGCATCGCCGACGGTAGCTCCGCCGCCCGCGCCGGCCTTCCCCAGGTTACCTCCGGCAT
Organism: Hordeum vulgare subsp. vulgare; assembly: GCF_904849725.1. Taxonomy (NCBI): domain Eukaryota; kingdom Viridiplantae; phylum Streptophyta; class Magnoliopsida; order Poales; family Poaceae; genus Hordeum; species Hordeum vulgare. The sequence goes on from NC_058524.1 coordinate 312,361,863, forward strand.
GGATCCGCCCCAACGCGCCGAACCGAGCCTCCCTGCGCCTTCGTATCGCCCTGGCCGGCCTCCCTGTCGCAAGCACCGAACTGGTCTCATTCTCAGCGAGCATCCCGAGGAGGACAAACCCTCAGCTCGCTAGCGCCTCGCGTGGGCCACGCCAGTCGGTCCCGCAGCTCAGCAGCCTTGGCCTGCCCCGAGCCCAGCTCAGGATCCGGCCTATGACCGAGGGTGAGCACTTGTCGCCTATCCTTCGCCCTGCGCGGATTTTAAGAATATTGTGTTACGCCCCTATTTCAGCCCGTGTGCATTTTGGCCCGTAGTAATTTTAGTATTTTTCATGCGATTTTAGTATTTTCAAAAAAAGCGTGATATTTTCAAACGCCCGTAGATTTTTATCCGTGCGTCGGATTGTGACGAGTTGTACATGTATCGTGTGTAGTTTTTGGCGTAGAACATTACTTTGCAACTTGCATGCATGTTTGAAGTAGTTTGAACCGTCGTTTGCCTAGATTTGTGTGCTATCCTAATAGGTTAATATTCTATAGATATTTTTATGCGTGTCCGGATTGTTCAAATCCCATAGATAAAAATATTCACGATGTTTGTGACCCTTTCCCATGTATTTTAGAGTAGTTGCTTGCATTTTTGCAAGTAGGAGTTGTCAATAGTTTTGCTATATTTGTTTAGGCCTATTCCCGCATTTAATTGTGGCGCTAGTTTTATTTTTCGAACCCCACATATTATATATATTTTCGGGGTAGAAAAATTCGTAGAATTTAACCGTGCATTTAGTTTTAGCTTTTGAGTAAGTTAGCATGCATGATATTTTGTCATGTTGTCCTCTTATTTATTTTGTGAGATTTATTCCGTGCGTGATATGAATTAGTTGTGAACTAGAGATATGCTCTTGGATAGGTAGGTTAGCCCCTGGTATTTTTGGTTTCTATAGAAATCCATGTTTAGGTGTTGTTTGCGTGTCGCCAACATGCTAGAATATAGTGTTGATTTGGAGATGCTGAAATATTTCTACATCTCCTTCAAGGTTGGTGCAATGGTGTTTATTGTAGTGCATAAGATTATCTAACATGTCGTAGATTTTTTGCCATTCAGTGCCCTGTAGCATATTGTTTTACTGCTTTCAATATGCCTTCTGGTTGAAAACTGCACTGTCAACAGTGTTATTTTCACTAAGTCTGAAACTATGTGCGAGATGCCATTTTGTGAGTTCTTTTCCTAGTGATCCATGCCTCCATGCTAGTTGTATCTAGTAGGGTGTAATTGTGCATCTTGACCACTACTGCATCATGTCTTGTTTGAGCATTTTAGAATTATGTAGCTTGTTGTTGTAGGGTATAGAAAATGTCAGGTTGCTGTTTTGGGCAGATTATAACTATTTCTTGTGTAGCTTGTATTTGTTGAATCGCTGCTCCATTTTGATCGTGTCCTATATGAAACTTGCTTACAATATCGCCTCCTTCTTGGTTTGGAATGCTTGTGGCTGTCATTCGCATACATATTGCATTCATGGAATCATATCTTGCGGTGGTCATATCTGTTGAACCGTAGCTCCGTTTGCAATGATCTCTATGTGTAAATTGATTGGAACAACGCGTAGAATCACGTGAACCACTTTATTCTGCTGTTTAATAAATAATAAAACATGTTATTTCAGATCTGGCCAGAATTCTAATTTAACGTGTGGGGTCGTCTCGGAGATTCTACAAGTCGTTTCCGAGCTCATTTAAAATGCCTAGATAGGTAGTTTAATTACGCTTCGCCTCTTGCCATGTTTAACAACATTTAATATTGTCGTGTAAATAATCAGGAGTGAACCAAATAACTCATATGTGGAGTTTCGTCAATATGCAACTCGTTGCATATTGAACTTCACTTAATGTGTAGTGTTTGATTGTGTGAATTGCCATGTCATACCGTGCATAATTTAAACCGCTCATGCATCATATGTGTCGTGGATGTGCTGTGGTGAATATCTTGTTTCCGGTTTGCTTCATCTCGATAGAGTTCCGCAAGCGTGTCGGAATGTGTGGATCCGTTCGACTACGTCGGTTCGTCTACTTCACGGAGTTGTTCTTCTTCCAAGGTGGATCTCAGGCAAGATGATCATTTCCCTAGATACCATTAATGTCATTGCCATGCTAGTTGTTTTGATTCTATCGTTATGTCTCACTTCCTACCACCTGTTAGATATCAGCCTCCCAACATTGCCATGAAAACCTTCAACCTGATCACAACCTAGCGAACCATTGATTGGCTATGTTACCGCTTCTTTAACCATTGGATAGTGTTGCTAGTTACAGCTGCAGTTGTTTCCATGTGAAAGCATGGGTTCCTTGTTATATCACCATATTAATGCTATTTAAATTAATACATATATACTTGGTAAAAGGTGGAAGGCTCGGCCTTTCTATCCTGGTGTTTTGTTCCACCTTTTCCACCTTAGTTTCAGCTACTTGTGTTATGTTCCATAAATGAGCGCTCCTAACATGCTTGGGGTTGTTATGAGGACCTCCTAGATTTTCGTTTTCGGATAAAGCTCGTCTGGCAAGGCCCAACATTGGTACTATTCGCTAATAACAAACTAAAATATGCATAGGGTTTGATCTCCCCGTGGATAATTAATCAACCCCCGGGTCAGTGCTCCTCATGAGTGTTGGTCCAACCTAGAGTACTGTGTGGGGCCAACCCAAGGCAACTTGGGTGATTTCTATCAGGAAATCGTACGCGTCGCTTATCCGACGTGTCCTGAGAACGAGATACGGGGCTCCTATCGGGATCGTCGACACGTCGGGCAGCCTTGCTGGGCTTGTTTTACTCTTCTCGAACGTCTTGTGCGAGGGATTGGGAGGATGCTTTGGGTCATCTCTACGTTGAGGTTTTCCAATAGGAACCCGAGGAGATCACGGGCTTCCCTGATCGAGGTCATTCCGTCGCAGTGTGTGGTAGTTTGTGATGGACTAGTTGGAGCACCCCTGCAGGGTTAAATCTTTTGAAAGCCGTGCTCGCGGTTATGTGGCAACGTGGAAACTTTGTTTAACATCCGGTTCTAGATAACTTGAAGTAAGATTAATTAAAACTTGCCAACTGAGTGTGTAATCGTGAATGTCTCTTTCGTGAGCTCCTTCTCCGATCGAGGACACGGTGGGGTTATGTTTGACGTAAGTAGGTGTTCAGGATCATTCATTTGATCATTATTAGTTCACGTCCGTTATGCCTAGATATTCCCCCTTTCACTCTTGTACTCGTAAGTTAGCCACCTCAAATAACTGCTTAGTCGCTTGCTGCAGCCTCACCACTTATCCATACCTCACCCATTAAGCTTTGCTAGTCTTGATACCTTTGGAAATGAGATTGTCGAGTCCTTGTGGCTCACCGATTACTACAACATCGGTTGCAGGTACAAGTAAAGTGTTACTTGACGCGGGTGCATTGATTGTTCATTAGGAGTTTCTTCTTCATCATCATCAATCTAGGATGGGTTCCAAGCCGGCAGCCTGGGATAGCAAGGATGGACGTCGTTCTTTTATCGTTTGTTTTCGTATGTAGACAGACCCTGCTCTTCTTCATGATAATTGTATGTATTGTACTGATGTGACTCTCATGTAGCTTCTGGTGAGTGTAACCCAACTCCTTATACTCATCTTTTCAGTACATGTACTTGTAACGATATCCATTCTTACGAAACAACGAGATGCGCTTCTATCTCTGTCGAGGCCCTCATGACAAAATAAGGATAGGATCGCATCTTGGACGTGACAAGTTGGTATCAGAGCAGTACCGACCTAGGCCGAGTCGAGTCTAGTGAAAACAATTTTGAGTCTAGTTATATATAGGAGAGTATGATTCTTTTTCTCCTCTTCTATGCTCTGGTGAGGAATCTTGACGTAATAATTTAATTCTACTCCTCACCTCACTCAAATGTTTTTAGGATCACGTGGATATTTTTGGAATCTATATGATGTCAATGTGACGGAGTTCTGACTTGGTGCCTCCTGTTGTGTTGATTTTATTCCGAGGAGCTGAGCTCCAAGGGATTCTTGAGCACATCGTCATCGTTCAGATTTCTTAGTATCTCAGGACGGAGGATGTTCGAAATTGCTTCAATACTAGTAGTGACGATAGGAGTCCCGCTTTCCCAGTACTGGTGCAGATAGGTCCGGATGTATCGCCACACTTAGTATCGTTGTGATTACAAGGGCGTGAGATAGATGAAATTCTGAGATTCTGGTTATGTGTTGAGAGATGTGATACACTGGACAGGTTAGTATAGGAGTTGAATGATATATTACTCCTTGTATCCGTGGACCTGATTGTATGACCAGAAAATTTTGGCAGTTCTTAGGTGGGAATTCAAGTAGTTACTTATAGGAAAATCTTCCAACAGATGCATGATGTGAGGTTGGGGTTCGAAATCTAGTGGATTCGTTTGTTCACAATCGTCTTAAAGCGGTTCTCGTTGTGTCTTAAAGAGACCTTGTAGCTTGCTACAACTCGGGGACTCTTCGTATGTCGTGTGCACTGCCTTGTACATGATGTCTATTATAGGATCGAGCCCGTGCGAAACTATCCATGAAAATATCGGACGAAATCTCTCTCATGAATTTGTTCCAGCTTGTTTCGTAAGCCTCATCCTTCTTTTTGTTGGAGTATGGTAATTCGAGTTGCTTCGATGTCAAATGGTAATTTCATATCTTTTCCAAGAGGTGTTCTCATATTTTTATGGGAATGCAAATTCTTTTGCTCTATCAAGTTGTGTTTTCAATTCTTCTCAACCAGAGTCTTCATGTCAATTCTTTTTCAACCGGTGTGCTTCTCTTCAAGTCAATTCTATCATTTTCAAGATTTTCAAGATCAATCTCTCATTTCTTTCCGGAGTTCATCTCATATGTCCCAAGTTGTCTTTGTTTTCCCTGCCCACCCGCCCTTATCTTCAGTGATTCATTTCTCATCCAAGAGCCTTCTTTTCATTGTTGCTTACGTTATCTTTTTCTTTTATATCTTATCCGGTGATTCATTGTGAAGATTCTGAGGAGTTGCCAGTTCATCATTCTTCATTCTTGGTTTCTTCTCCGTTGGATTCAATTCAAGCTATCCGTGTTCATCATATCCTTTTCATCCTTTAAATTCTTTCCCATGTTGAAAATTCTTATCAAGCCTCTCTTGTTATTCATCCATCTGTGTTCTATCCGGAGTGCTGGAGATATCTCAGAAGCTTCTCGTTTTCAATCCGTTCAATTAATTCAAGGTGCTAACATCATCAAGTTTTCAGTTGTACCGGTGCAATCTCTCTTTTCTAATCAATTGTTTCAACGGTGGTTTCTTTTGAGTGGGCCCATAACCCACATGTTTCTCCCAGGACCTTATGTGGCTCTTCTAATCTCTTATCGGAGATCTTTAATTCTTTTAATTATGACGTAAGTATGAATTTCATCAGTCATATTCCTTCTACAAGACCGCTTCAAATTTATGTTCATCATCGGCTCAACTTTGCATATTCTTATCCGGAGTGTGTCAGTAATATTGGTGGTGTTCCTTCTCATCATTCTGTGCACTGAAGACTGAAGAGGTGTTTTTCTTATATCTTGCTCCATTCTTTTGAAGATTTTCATCTCAGTTTGTGTGTCATCTCATTGTTTTCAATCATGAGTAATCCCTTTCTTGCTATCCGGTGCATTTCAGTTTGTTTTCATTCCCAATCCTCCGAAGCCAATCATTTCAGAAGATTTCTTCGCTCTCAGCTTTCATCTTTCATTCTCAAATTCTTCTCAATTATTGTCTCTTCGTTCGTCTCTGAATTATTCTGGTGCCTTGTTCAAGTTTTCTGTTAGGCGATCATGGTCTCTTCATTCTCACGTGTTCTTTAAGATCCTGTGGTAGTACCTAAATTATTCTTTGTCTTGCATTTCAAAGTGCAATTGTTCCTCCTTTATCCTATGTGGTGGTATTATAGCATTCTTGTTAATGGAGGAGTCTCGAAGAGAAGTTGTTTCAAGAATGAATTATGTAAACCCACCAAATTCTATGATCATGAGTTATTTTCAAACCCTTGGTTTCTTCATTGAGCTATCATGGTTTAGATTTCACCTAAAGCTATTCCTAAGGATTGTGGCTATTATGGTGATTATCGTTGATCCAAGTTCTCAATGTTTTTCCTCTTGGTGAAAGAAGTTGTGCATATCTTGGTGCTTTCAGGCAACCCTTGATTCTGTTAGTGGCTGGTTGTCACCTCATATTTGTTGAGATGGTTTTCATAAGTCCACTACAAGCTTGTTCTTTCCGTTGTGGGTTTTCCAACAACTCCGTTCAATTCTTCTTGTCAGGATGCTCTTCAATTCAATTGTGATAGGAATTGTCATTATGTTCCGCATTCTATTCTTCTCAAGATCTAGTTTCTATTTTCTTGTTCCGGAGTTGTGGTGATGTTGCTCTCTTCAATCTATGATCTTGTTCTATCAAGATCATGTTCTCTCCTTGCTTATTCAATTTAGTTGGTTTGTTGTCAACCTTCTCAAGATCTTTCCACCTTATAGAAATTTTGTCCCCTTTTCCTACCGAAGTGCTGCCGAAATTTTGTGTTAATTCTTGTTGTTTCTCATTTCATTCTTCATCTCTCTGCAATCTTCAAGGATCGTTGGTTTCACTCGTTTGTCAAGAAGCAACTAAGTTTTACCTCTTGCTCTTTATCTTCCTCTTCCCCTTTCATTCTTGGATCTCGGGTCGAGATCTTCTTGTAGTGTAGGAGAGTTGTGACAGCCCGAGACCGACGCTCCAGAAGATTTGTGACAGCCCGATGCCGACGTTCCCGAAGATTCCCCTTCTATTCCGTTTTCGTCGTGTGACTATTTTCTTTTCTCGCATCATCTGCATTGCATCGGCATCTCCGTTGCCGCCAGTTTTAAAACTTGCATCCGTCGTTAGTTGATGGTTCCCGTCGTTGTTCGTTCCGAGCCTGACCGCACGCGCCCGCGGCACCGTCGAAACCCTATTTTAAAAGTGTGCGTAAAACTTCCTCTGATCAAGGTGAAACTTGGCACGCGGTCGTAATTTGTTTTAGTTAGGCCGCCTGTCAAATTTCGTCGTGATCGGAGTCCGTCTGGTACCCGAACGGTCGACCGTAGCGGCACCGTACTCGGTATACCGTCGGACGTCTTTCGGTGTTGTTAATTACGTTGCCGGGTCGCCCGTTTTCCCTCTCATATTCGCCTAGCCCCTCTCCACAGTTCGTCGACCCAACGCGCGGTCAGTCCGAAAACCTCCCGGAACCCGAACCGGGCGGTCGTAACCGTTGGATCCGAATCAACTCCGTTTTACTGCAAATCGTCATCGGTTTGTTCATTAGACTCCCTAACCTAGTTATTTCGACCATCCGCTCTAAATCCCCCGCAGCGCCGCCGCTCATTTTGTCCCTCCTCGGGATCGTCCCGATCCAGATCGGGCTGAGATGCCTATTTTTTTTCTCCTCGATTTCAACAGCAACCCAACCAACGAGTTCTTCCTGATCCACCCCATTGCTTGTGCCCGAGCGTACACGCAGCCCCCTCAGTCCTGAGTGGATGCGTCCAACATCAGCTGCAGCGCCAGCAAGCAAGCAGCACCGCGCCGGAGCCACCGCTCGCCGTAGCTCTGTCGTTCCCGCCCGAGTCCCCGCCTCCATCAGAGGGCCGCCTGATGCTAGCGGCGGAGCAGCAGCAAGGTCCAGGCCAGCGCTCGTCGCCCCCTCTTCCATTCTCCTCCTCCTGAGGCGCCTCCCTCTAATCTCTCCCTCTGGTCGTTCTTCGGCCAGGAGCAGAACGGGAGACCGTTGCCGCCGCCCTAGATCGACAGCTGCGTGTGACACCTACAGCCTCGGGAACGGGTCCCCCTCGTCCGGATCTGCCCGGCCCGCTGGTGAAGATCTCTGTTGGCGCCGCCCCTCCAGTCGCACGCGCTGCCCTGCGCTCGTCCCTGACGAACTGAAGCCCCACATCGCGCCCGTCACTGCAGGTTGTGCCTGCGTTTTTCGTTTCCTGTAGAAGTCCGAACGTGCGCTTAATAGAAAGCCTCGGCGTTGTTTTTGCTCACAAACTTGTTGCTAGCCTAGCTGGTAGCCGATCTGCGCCTCAACCATTGGGTGTGGGGTTCGAATCCCAGCCACGCCTATTTTTGTTTTGTGTTATTTAGATTAGAGCCTCGATATGATGTATATAGACATATATCCGTCTTGTACCAAAGCCTCAACACAGCGCAGTGGTTGGAGTATTTTCCCTGGTCCAGGAGGTCGTGGGATCAAATCCCATGAGTGCCAAATCTTTTGCTGGCTGTAGTTTTTTTTCTCTTGCACACAGCTGTCTTGGGCCAATTTCATCCCTGGGCCACAACACTATGGTGCAATTCGGCCATTATGTTTTTTTAAAACGTCGTGTGATTTTTCCAATTCTCACGGATTTTGTTAATTTCAGAAAAAGGCATTGTTTTTCAAACGAGCGTAGTTTCTAAACCGTGCATCGGAGTAAAATGATTTCAACATGTAAGTTGCTTAGAATTTTCCGTAGTTTCTCAAAAACCAACTTTCATGCATGATAAAATTACATAAACGTGTTGTTTGCTTCGGTTCGCGTGTCGATATGTTAGAAGCGCTTTAGGACGTAGTTATTTAACCGTACCTCCGTTGGAGATGTGTCATATATGTAAATGGGCCAGAACGATGAGTAGGAACACGTGAACCACTTTGTTTTGCTATTTAACAAACTTAAAATGTGATTAGGACAAATCTGGACAGAATTAGAATTTAGCACGTGGGGTCGTTTCGGAGATGCTAGATGTCGTTTCCGGCCTCATTTAAAATGCCTAGATAGGTAGTTTAATTTGTGCTTCACCCCTTGCCATGTTAACAACATTTTAATATTGACGTGTTAATAATCGAGAGTGAACTAAATAATTAAACGTGGAGTTTCGTCAATATGCAACTCGTTGCATATTGAACTTCACTTAATGTGTATTGTTTGTATGACGTGAATTGTCATGCCGTGTCTTGCATGTATTCAACTGCTCATGCATCATATGTGTTGTGCATCATGTGGTGAATTCTGTGTGTTGATTTGTGTTTCCGTTTTCCTCCGTCTCGATAGAGTTCCGCAAGCGTGTCGGATGTGAGGACCCGTTCGACTACGTCGGTTCGTCTGCTTCACGGAGGCATTCTTCTTCCAAGCGGGATCTCAGGCAACATGATCATTTCCCCAGATACCATTACTATCATTGCCATGCTAGTTATTTCGATGCTGTCGTTTATGTCTCGTTGCCTACCACATGTTAAATATCAGCCTCTCAACAATGCCATGAAAACCATCAAACTGTTCAACCTAGCAAACCACTGATTGACTATGTTACCGCTTGCTTAACCCTGTGTTAGCGTTGCTAGTTGCAGGTGCAGTTGCTTCCATGCGAAAGCATGGGTTCCTTGTCATATCACCATATTTAAATGCTATTTAATTTAATGCACCTATATACTTGGTAAAAGGTGGAAGGCTCGGCCCTTTTCTAGCCTGGTGTTTTGTTCCACCTTTGCCCCCTTAGTTTCCGGCTACCGGTGTTATGTTCCATAAATGAGCGCTCCTAACACGATCAGGGTTGTTATGGGGACCCCCTTGATAATTCGTTTTAGATCAAAGCTGGTCTGGCAAGGCCCAACTTTGGTACTACATTTGCCTAATCACCTAATAAAATTGCATAGGGATTTCTCGGGCCCTGAGGATAATTTAATCAACCCCCGGGCCAATGCTCCTCATGAGTGTTGGTCCAAAATAGAGCAGCTTATTAACGCTACCCGGGGCAACTCGGCGTTTGGCGTGGTAACCATCGCTCATCCGTCGTGTCCTGAGAACGAGGTACGCGACTCCTATCGGGATCATCGACAAATCGAGCGGCCTTGCTGGATTAGTTTTACCTTTGGCGAGATATCTTGTGCATCGGGATTCCGGTGATGCTTTGGGTAATCTCAGAGTTGAGGTTTTCCTCTAGGGAATCTGACGAGATCGCGAGCTTCGTGATTGAGGATTTCTATGCGGCTTGTGGTAATTTGTGATGGACTAGTTGGACCACCCCTGCAGGGTTAAATCTTTTCGGAAAGCCGTGCCCGCGGTTATGTGGCAACGTGGAAACTTTGTTTAACACTGGTTCTAGATAACTTGAAGTTAACTTAATTAAAATATGTCAACTGTGTGCGTAACCGTGACTGTCTCTTTCGTGAGTTCCTTCTCCGATCGAGGACACGATGGGGTTATGTCTGACGTAGGTAGGTGTTCAGGATCATTCATTTGATCATCAGTAGTCACGTCCGTTATGCGTACATCATCCCCCTCTTTATTCTTGTACTCGTAAGTTTAGCCACCAAATATATGCTTAGCCGCTGCTGCAACCACACCACTTAATCATGCCTCACCCATTAAGCTTTGCTAGTTGATGGGGTCATAGTCCTAGGGTAGGGTCATAGGCCTGCCCTACATGTCCTACCCAAAGACTACCCCACACAAAGGACAGGACCTTAAGTATGCCCCGACTGTATTAAGGTACTCCCATCATCCAGTCGATAACTGGCCCAGAATCATCCAGTCGGAGACTAACATTCGGAGAGCACCGGGCCTACCGACTGGATACACTCGGTGCGTCGTAACTTCTGTGGAGAGAAACTGCCATACGTTTCCGGGTGCATTTACTAGCATTTAGAGCATACGTTACCTGTAACGTATGCATTCAATCGTCACTACTCCACCCTTGAATCAGAACCGTTGTGGAGGGCAGCGCACTCTATATAAGCCACCCTCCCCCACTGGTAAAAGGGTTAGCAAATCTTTGTACTCCATATCACACTCGGTAACAAGCTCCGAGAGCACTGAGACGTAGGGTTGTTACCTCCACCGCAGAGGGGCCTGAACTCATAAAACCTCGCCGTAGCTAGGACTCTGCCCATCTCATTCGTACCCTACACATCTACTGTCAGGCTTATAACCACGACAGTTGGCGCCCACCATGGGGCAGGCGTCTAAGCGACTTCCGGCGAGTTTGCGACTACTTCCTTTCGTCATGTCGTCCGGTGGAGGTTCGAGCATGGGTCACCAGATCCTCTTCGGCACTCTCTCCTTCGTCGTCGACGATTCGGCGTGGCTTCGGGATGCACCTCTCGACGTCGAGGCGCTTCCCCGTCGCGGGGCCACGCACTTCCGGGCCGGCGCTCACGACGTTCTTCTTCTCCAACAATCGGCTCCATTGCCGGCTTGCACCTTCGTCACGCGCCGCAGCAGGCGATCTCGTAGTCCGCGTCTACAACGTTGGGTGCAGCATGCCCGAGCGCGCCAGTTCGCGGCCTGTCAAGTGGCGGTTCTGGAGTCTGTTGTGGTTGCCCCGCGTCCCCAGTGCTCGGGCTCGGTTCCGACTGAGCTCCCTTCCGAGTACGTGGACCGCGGGCCTGCAGCAGAAGTTCACATGCCCAACACCCATGAAGATCCCCATCAGGCCGGCCAGAACGAGCGCGAAGTCGGTGAAGCATCCGGTGCACGCCGTCCGCCTCGCCGTTCTGCCAGTCGGCACACCCGACAGAGCAACGTAGAGTTGTTCCGCACACCTCTCCTCAACTTGGCTGCGGCAGCCAAGATCGCCGATTCCCTCCAGGCGACTAATTCAGAGGCAGGTAGAGGAATCGAGCAGATCCGTGGTATGTTGCACACGGCGCAGCAGCAGAATTCGGCGGTCTCCCAGTCACACAATCGGATCCACAACAGTTCCGCCCATGCAAACACGCATCGGTCGGTTCACAGCCCCGGCTCCTATCAGCACCACAGGGGAGGCAGTCGTTCCATGATCCGTGAAGATCGCCGCCGTTCACGCACCCCTCCGCGGGGTGGGCCCTATGGGTCCCGACATCACGATGATCGGCGTTCAGTCGGCGACACATACGACCCGAGACCCGACGCAAGAGGGCGAATCGCCCAGCGAAGAGTCGACAGGGGTCGAGCCCACCGCGATGGCCACGATCTGGATCGTCCAAGTGACGGCAGGACCATCGTGTCCGGCCCCGAGTGTTTTAGTCGAGCCATCCGCTCGGCTGACATCCCGCCCAACTTCCGATTGGCAGCGGGAATCGGCAAATTTACGGGGGAAACCAAGCCTGAAACATGGCTAGACGACTACCGAGTGGCAGTCCAGATCGAAGGAGGGGACGATTATGTCGCTATGAAGCACCTCCCTCTGATGCTCGACGGCTCGGCGCGAGCTTGGCTGAACCAGTTAGCCCCCTCAAGCATTTACAGTTGGGCAGATCTTGCCCGAGTGTTCATCAGGACCTTCGAAGGGACGTGCAAACGCCCTGGGGGCCTTGTGGAGCTTCAACACTGTGTCCAGAAGCCGAATGAGCCCTTGCGCAACTTCATCCAGCGATGGATGACTCTTTACCACACGGTGGAGAGCGTCACCGAGCATCAAGCTGTCTGCGCATTCAAGGCAGGCGTACGGTACAGAGAGTTGTACTTAAAGTTCGGCCGGACAGGCGACATCTCCATGAGCAAGATGATGGAGATAGCTGCTCGTTATGCAAATGGAGAGGAAGAAGACCGCATCCGGAGCGGCAAACACAAGACAGTCGACGATGCCGACGGAGGTAACACTCGGAAGCAGAAACAGAAAGTTCCACCGGCACCGCAGGCAGAAGCTGCAGCTGTGACCACCGCCAAGTTCAAGGGCAAGGGGAAAGCACAGTCTGCCCCCAAGAGAAAGCCGTTCAACAATACCATCCTGGATCAGCCTTGTCCAATACACACGAAGATGGACGAAGAAGGCAATCCCATATACGCGAAGCATACCACTCGGCAGTGTCGTCTCCTGATCAAGGGGTTCAGCGAAGGACAATCGAGTGAGAAGAATCCCGAGCAGGACGAGGAAGACAAGGAGGATCCGTTCCCCCAAGTCCATGCAACCCTCATGATTTTTGCTGATGTCGAAAGCAAGAGTCGTCTGAAGGTAGTGAACAGAGAGGTCAACATGGCCGTTCCGACTGCTCCCAAGTTTCTGAAATGGTCTCAGACTGCGATCACCTTTGATCAGTCGGATCAACCAACGCATGTCCCCACTCCAGGAAGACAGGCTCTGGTCGTCTACCCGGTGGTGAAGGGAGTCCGCCTGCGCAAAGTCCTCATGGACGGCGGTAGCGGACTGAACATCATGTACGCCGACACCCTCAAGGGAATGGGCATTCCGATGTCCAGACTCAGCGAGAGCAGTATGCAGTTCCACGGAGTCGTCCTCGGGCGGAAGGCCAAGTCACTCGGCCAGATCGCGCTGGACGTCACTTTCGGCTCTGACAAAAACTTTCGCAAGGAGAAGCTCACATTCGAGGTGGTGGATTTCCAGAGCGCTTACCATGCGATTCTGGGCCGCCCGGCGTACGTGAGTTTCATGGCACGCCCGTGCTATGTGTACTTGAAGCTGAAGATGCCGGGCCCAAAAGGCGTTATCACCATCACCGGCAACCGCCAGCGAGCCGAGGAGTGTCTGCAAGAGGGATCAAGAATCGCCGACCATCAGATGGCGGTGCTCGAGCTCGACGAATACAAGAAGACAGTCGACCCTGCCGACTTGATGCGCTCGAAGAAACCAGCTTCTGAGTCCGCGTTCCAGTCGGCGGGAGAGACGAAGAAAATCAGCATCCATCCGACGGACGAGTCTGCCGCCCCGACGAACATCTCCACCACCCTCGATCCTAAATAGGAAGCCGAGCTCACCCAATTCCTCCGTGAGAACTGGGACATCTTCGCATGGAAGCCTTCTGACATACCGGGTGTTCCCAGGGAGTTGGCTGAGCACCGACTGCATGTGGATCCCGTCGCTCGACCCGTCTGAGAGCGCCTGCGTCGGTCCGCCGCGCACAAGAGGAAGGCAATCGGAGAAGAGGTGGCCAAGCTGCTGGCTGCCAACTTCATTCGCGAGGTTCACCACTCCGAGTGGCTCGCCAATGTCGTCATGGTGCCCAAGAAGGACAAGTCACTCCGAATGTGCATTGACTTCAAGCATCTCAATAAGGTCTGCCTGAAAGACCATTTTCCGCTCCCCCGCATAGATCAAACTGTCGATTCGACAGCGGGATGCGAGCGTTTGTCATTCCTTGATGCCTACTCGGGTTATCATCAGATCTGTCTGTATGGTCCCGATGAGTTGAAAACAGCCTTCATCATCCCATTTGGGTGTTTCTGCTACATCACCATGCCTTTCGGTTTGAAGAATGCAGGAGCTACCTTTATGCGCATGATCCAAAAATGCCTCCTCGACCAGATCGGTCGCAATGTGGAGGCATATATGGATGATATCGTAGTCAAGTCACGCAAAGGTTCCGACCTGCTGACTGAATTGGCAGAAACATTCGCCAACCTTCGTAGGTACGATATCAAGCTAAACCCAGCCAAATGTTCATTCGGCGTTCCCAGCGGAAAGTTACTCGGTGTCTTCGTTTCCGAACGAGGGTTCGATGTTAACCCCGAAAAGATCGGGACCATCGTCCGAATGGATAGGCCGGTCAGAATACACGATGTTCAACGGCTCACGGGTTGCCTAGCGGCTTTGAGCAGGTTTATCAGTCGACTTGGCGAAAAACCACTTCCTCTGTACCGACTCATGAAGAAGTCAGATACCTTCGAGTGGATAGACGAAGCCCAAATCGTATTCGACGACCTCAAAGTCCTACTTTCCACCCAGCCGGTTCTTACTGCTCCACTCAGTAAAGAGCCCCTTCTTCTATATATCGCGGCCACAAATCAAGTGGTTAGTACTGTTCTTACAGTCGAGCGAGAGGAGGAAGGCAAAGCTTACAAAGTTTAGCGGCCAGTGTACTACGTCTCCGAGGTCCTGACCCCTTCCAAGCAGAGGTATCCCCATTATCAGAAGCTTATTTATGGGATCTATTTAACTGCGAAGAAGGTTGCCCATTATTTCCAAGACCACTCGGTATCTGTCGTTTCTGATGCTCCTTTGTCGGAAATTCTCCACAATCGAGACGCGTCAGGCCGAGTGGCGAAGTGGGCGATGGAGATGTTGTTCTGTGACATCAAGTTCGAGGCTAAGAAAGCTATTAAGTCTCAAGCCCTGGCTGACTTTATAGCAGAATGGGTAGAACAACAGCAACCGACTCACATCTACTCGGCTCATTGGACAATGTTCTTCGATGGGTCTAAGATGTTGAATGGATCCGGCGCTGGTGTTGTGATCATATCACCCAAAGGCGACAAGCTCAAATACGTGCTCCAGATACACTTTGATTCCTCCAACAACGAGGCAGAGTATGAAGCTCTCCTCTACGGATTGCGCATGGCCATCTCACTCGGCGTCCGTCGCCTGATGGTCTACGGCGATTAGGATTTTGTGGTCAATCAAGTAATGAAAGAGTGGGACGTAAGGAACCCCACCATGACGACATACTACAATGCAGTCAGGAAGCTGGAGAAGAAGTTTGAGGGTCTAGAACTTCATCATGTTCCAAGACTGAAGAACCAAGCAGCTGACGAGTTGGCAAAACTCGGATCCACTCGGAGACCAGTCCCGAGCGATGTCTGTCTCGAGCACCTTCATCTTCCTTCAGTCAAAGAAGATCCCTTCACGGAAGAACCAGTACAACCTAAGAGCAGAACAGATCCAACTGAAGTCGATGTGCCTGCTGTGGTTGATCTAGTCACAGAGATTCTGGTAGTCATTCCCGATTGGACTGTGCCGATCATGGCATATATCCTGAGACAGGAACTTCCAGAAGATGAAGTCCAAGCCCGGCAAATAGTTCGCAGGTCGAAGGCATTCACTGTCATTGACGGTCAATTGTACAAGGAGAGTGTTTCAGGCGTCTTCCAACGTTGCATTTCCCCGGAGGAAGGACAATTGATCCTAGAGGAAATCCACTCGGGTACGTGCGGCCATCACGCTTCTTCGAGAGCAATCGTCGCCAAGGCGTTCAGAGCTGGATTCTTCTGGCTGCAGGCTAACGAGATGGCCAAAGCTATGGTCGACCGATGTGAAGGATGTCAGTTCTACTCCAACAAGTCCCACAAGCCAACATCTGCACTAAAGACAATCCCACTTGTGTGGTCATTTGCAGTTTGGGGATTAGACACAGTCGGACCATTCAAGACAGGCCAAGGAGGCTACACACATCTGTTGGTGGCAGTCGACAAGTTTACAAAATGGATAGAAGCCAAGCCCATCAAGAAACTCGACGCCTCCACAGCCGTTAAGTTTGTCAGGGACATCATCTCCAGATTCGGAGTGCCTCACAGCATAATCACGGACAACGGGACAAACTTCGACTCGGACAGGTTCAAAGCTTTCTGCACGAGTCAGGGTATCCGAGTGGATTTTGCTTCTGTAGCACATCCGCAATCCAATGGACAAGCTGAGCGTGCGAATGGACTTATCCTTCAAGGTTTGAAGCCCCGACTCTTGCGCGAGGTAGGACATGCTGCAGATGCATGGGTCACCGAGTTATCTTCAGTGCTTTGGGGCCTCCGTAACACTCCGAACAGATCAACGGGGCGTTCACCGTTCTTCCTCGTTTATGGAGCAGAAGCGGTCCTTCCGAGTGACCTGCTTCACAACACCTCAAGAGTTGAACTCTTCTCCGAAACCGAAGCTGAACAAGCAAGGCAAGACGGAGTCGATCTTCTAGAGGAGGAACGCGAGATGGCACTCGCTCGTTCGGCAATTTACCAGCAAGATTTAAGACGCTTCCACGCACGTCACGTCAGGAGTCGCACGATCCAAGCTGGCGATTTGGTGCTCCGAGTGGATCAGCAAAGACCACACAAGTTGGCTCCGGCCTGGGAAGGGCCTTTCATCATTTCCAAGGTGCTGAACAACGGAGCATACAGACTCTACAATATTCAGAGGGAGATAGATGAGACGCGCGCATGGAACGGAGATCTCCTCAAGCGTTTTTACACGTGATCGTCGACTGAAGTAGTGTAACGAACAAGTTTGAAGAAATAATATATTCAGCAGATTTAGTTTTGTGCAGATTCAGACTTCTCACACACACAAAAAAAAACTTAGCTGCGATCCTGAATCGCCTAAGTAGTAACCTCCCCCGAGTGTGCACTATACGTCACACTCGGGGACTTAGCTGCGATCCTGAATCGCCTAAGTATTAATTTCCTCCGAGTGTGCACTATACATCACACTCGGGGACTTAGCTGCGATCCTGAATCGCCTAAGTAGTAGCCTCCTCCGAGTGTGCACTATACGTCACACTCGAGGACTTAGCTGCGATCCTGAATCGCCTAAGTATTAACTTCCTCCGAGTGTGCACTATACGTCACACTCAGGGACTTAGCTGCGATCCTGAATCGCCTAAGTATTAACCTCCTCCGAGTGTGCACTATACGTCACACTCGGGGACTTAGCTGCTATCCTGAATCACCTAAGTATTAACTTCCTCCGAGTGTGCACTATACGTCACACTCGGGGACTTAGCTGCGATCCTGAATCGCCTAAGTATTAACCTCCTCAGAGTGTGCACTATACGTCACACTCGGGGACTTAGCTGCGATTCTGAATCGCCTAAGTATTAACTTCCTCCGAGTGTGCACTATACGTCACACTCCGGGACATAGCTGCGATCCTGAATCGCCTAAGTATTAACTTCCTCCGAGTGTGCACTATACGTCACACTCGGGGACTTAGCTGCGATCCTGAATCGTCTAAGTATTAACTTCCTCCGAGTGTGCATTATATGTCACACTCGGGGACTTAGCTGCGATCCTGAATCGCCTAAGTATTAACCTCCTCCGAGTGTGCACTCTACGCCACACTCGGGGACTTAGCTGCGTTCCTGAATATCCTAAGTATTAACTTCCTCCGAGTGTGCACTATACGTCACACTCGGGGACTTAGCTGCGATCCTGAATCGCCTAAGTAGTAACCTCCTCCGAGTGTGCACTATACGTCACACTCGGGGACTTAGCTGCGATCCTGAATCGCCTAAGTATTAACTTCCTCCAAGTGTGCACTATACGTCACACTCGGGGACTTAGCTGCGATCCTGAATCGCCTAAGTATTAACCTCCTCCGAGTGTGCACTATACGTCACACTCGGGGACTTAGCTGCGATCCTGACTCGTCTAAGTATTAACTTCCTCTAAGTGTGCACTATACGTCACACTCGGGGACTTAGCTGCGATCCTGAATCGCCTAAGTATTAACCTCCTCCGAGTGTGCACTCTACGTCACACTTGGGGACTTAGCTGCGATTCTGAATCGCCTAAGTATTAACTTCCTCCGAGTGTGCACTATACGTCACACTCGGGGACTTAGCTGCGATCCTGAATCGCCTAAGTAGTAGCCTCCTCCGAGTGTGCACTATACGTCACACTCGAGGACTTAGCTGCGATCCTGAATCGCCTAAGTATTAACTTCCTCCGAGTGTGCACTATACGTCACACTCAGGGACTTAGCTGCGATCCTGAATCGCCTAAGTATTAACCTCCTCCGAGTGTGCACTATACGTCACACTCGGGGACTTAGCTGCGATCCTGAATCGCCTAAGTATCAACCTCCTCCGAGTGTGCACTATATGTCACACTCGGGGACTTAGCTGCGATCCTGAATCGCCTAAGTATTAACTTCCTCCGAGTGTGCACTATACGTCACACTCGGGGACTTAGCTGCGATCCTGAATCGCCTAAGTATTAACCTCCTCCGAGTGTGCACTATACGTCACACTCGGGGACTTAGCTGCGATTCTGAATCGCCTAAGTATTAACTTCCTCCGAGTGTGCACTATACGTCACACTCCGGGACATAGCTGCGATCCTGAATCGCCTAAGTATTAACTTCCTCCGAGTGTGCACTATACGTCACACTCGGGGACTTAGCTGCGATCCTGAATCGTCTAAGTATTAACTTCCTCCGAGTGTGCATTATATGTCACACTCGGGGACTTAGCTGCGATCCTGAATCGCCTAAGTATTAACCTCCTCCGAGTGTGCACTCTACGCCACACTCGGGGACTTAGCTGCGTTCCTGAATATCCTAAGTATTAACTTCCTCCGAGTGTGCACTATACGTCACACTCGGGGACTTAGCTGCGATCCTGAATCGCCTAAGTAGTAACCTCCTCCGAGTGTGCACTATACGTCACACTCGGGGACTTAGCTGCGATCCTGAATCGCCTAAGTATTAACTTCCTCCAAGTGTGCACTATACGTCACACTCGGGGACTTAGCTGCGATCCTGAATCGCCTAAGTATTAACCTCCTCCGAGTGTGCACTATACGTCACACTCGGGGACTTAGCTGCGATCCTGACTCGTCTAAGTATTAACTTCCTCTAAGTGTGCACTATACGTCACACTCGGGGACTTAGCTGCGATCCTGAATCGCCTAAGTATTAACCTCCTCCGAGTGTGCACTCTACGTCACACTTGGGGACTTAGCTGCGATTCTGAATCGCCTAAGTATTAACTTCCTCCGAGTGTGCACTATACGTCACACTCGGGGACTTAGCTGCGATCCTGAATCGCCTAAGTAGTAGCCTCCTCCGAGTGTGCACTATACGTCACACTCGAGGACTTAGCTGCGATCCTGAATCGCCTAAGTATTAACTTCCTCCGAGTGTGCACTATACGTCACACTCAGGGACTTAGCTGCGATCCTGAATCGCCTAAGTATTAACCTCCTCCGAGTGTGCACTATACGTCACACTCGGGGACTTAGCTGCGATCCTGAATCGCCTAAGTATCAACCTCCTCCGAGTGTGCACTATATGTCACACTCGGGGACTTAGCTGCGATCCTGAATCGCCTAAGTATTAACTTCCTCCGAGTGTGCACTATACGTCACACTCGGGGACTTAGCTGCGATCCTGAATCGCCTAAGTATTAACCTCCTCCGAGTGTGCACTATACGTCACACTCGGGGACTTAGCTGCGATTCTGAATCGCCTAAGTATTAACTTCCTCCGAGTGTGCACTATACGTCACACTCGGGGACTTACCTGCGATCCTGAATCGCCTAAGTATTAACGTCCTCCGAGTGTGCACTATACGTCACACAAGGGGACTTAGCTGCGATCCTGAATCGTCTAAGTATTAACTTCCTCCGAGTGTGCACTATACGTCACACTCGGGGACTTAGTTGCGATCCTGAATCGCCTAAGTATTAACCTCCTCCGAGTGTGCACTCTACGTCACACTCGAGGACTTAGCTGCGATCCTGAATCGCCTAAGTATTAACTTCCTCCGAGTGTGCACTATACGTCACACTCGGGGACTTAGTTGCGATCCTGAATCGCCTAAGTAGTAAGCTCCTCCGAGTGTGCACTATATGTCACACTCGGGGACTTAGCTGCGATCCTGAATCGCCTAAGTGTTAACTTCCTCCGAGTGTGCACTATACGTCACACTCGGGGACTTAGCTGCGATCCTGAATCGCCTAAGTATTAACCTCCTCCGAGTGTGCACTATATGTCACACTCGGGGACTTAGCTGCGATCCTGAATCGCCTAAGTATTAACTTCCTCCGAGTGTGCACTATACGTCACACTCGGGGACTTAGCTGCGATCCTGAATCGCCTAAGTATTAACCTCTTCCGAGTGTGCACTCTACGTCACACTCGGGGACTTAGCTGCGATTCTGAATCGCCTAAGTATTAACTTCCTCCGAGTGTGCACTATGCGTCACACTCGGGGACTTAGCTGCGATCCTGAATCGCCTAAGTATTAACTTCCTCCGAGTGTGCACTCTACGTCACACTCGGGGACTTAGCTGCGATTCTGAATCGCCTAAGTATTAACTTCCTCCGAGTGTGCACTATACGTCACACTCGGGGACTTAGCTGCGATCCTGAATCGCCTAAGTATTAACTTCCTCCAAGTGTGCACTATACGTCACACTCGGGGACTTAGCTGCGATCCTGAATCGCCTAAGTAATAACCTCCTCCGAGTGTGCACTATACGTCACGCTCGGGGACTTAGCTGCGATCCTGAATCTCTAAGTATTAACTTCCTCCGAGTGTGCACTATACGTCACACTCGGGGACTTAGCTGCGATCCTGAATCGCCTAAGTATTAACCTCCTCCGAATGTGCACTCTACGTCACACTCGGGGACTTAGCTGCGATCCTGAATCGCCTAAGTATTAACTTCCTCCGAGTGTGCACTATACGTCACACTCGGGGACTTAGTTGCGATCCTGAATCGCCTAAGTAGTAAGCTCCTCCGAGTGTGCACTATATGTCACACTCGGGGACTTAGCTGCGATCCTGAATCGCCTAAGTGTTAACTTCCTCCGAGTGTGCACTATACGTCACACTCGGGGACTTAGCTGCGATCCTGAATCGCCTAAGTATTAACCTCCTCCGAGTGTGCACTATATGTCACACTCGGGGACTTAGCTGCGATCCTGAATCGCCTAAGTATTAACTTCCTCCGAGTGTGCACTATACGTCACACTCGGGGACTTAGCTGCGATCCTGAATCGCCTAAGTATTAACCTCCTCCGAGTGTGCACTATACGTCACACTCGGGGACTTAGCTGCGATTCTGAATCGCCTAAGTATTAACTTCCTCCGAGTGTGCACTATACGTCACACTCGGGGACTTACCTGCGATCCTGAATCGCCTAAGTATTAACGTCCTCCGAGTGTGCACTATACGTCACACTCGGGGACTTAGCTGCGATCCTGAATCGTCTAAGTATTAACTTCCTCCGAGTGTGCACTATACGTCACACTCGGGGACTTAGTTGCGATCCTGAATCGCCTAAGTATTAACCTCCTCCGAGTGTGCACTCTACGTCACACTCGAGGACTTAGCTGCGATCCTGAATCGCCTAAGTATTAACTTCCTCCGAGTGTGCACTATACGTCACACTCGGGGACTTAGTTGCGATCCTGAATCGCCTAAGTAGTAAGCTCCTCCGAGTGTGCACTATATGTCACACTCGGGGACTTAGCTGCGATCCTGAATCACCTAAGTGTTAACTTCCTCCGAGTGTGCACTATACGTCACACTCGGGGACTTAGCTGCGATCCTGAATCGCCTAAGTATTAACCTCCTCCGAGTGTGCACTATACGTCACACTCGGGGACTTAGCTGCGATCCTGAATCGCCTAAGTATTAACTTCCTCCGAGTGTGCACTATACGTCACACTCGGGGACTTAGCTGCGATCCTGAATCGCCTAAGTATTAACCTCCTCCGAGTGTGCACTATACGTCACACTCGGGGACTTAGCTGCGATTCTGAATCGCCTAAGTATTAACTTCCTCCGAGTGTGCACTATACGTCACACTCGGAGACTTAGCTGCGATCCTGAATCACCAAAGTATTAACGTCCTCCGAGTGTGCACTATACGTCACACTCGGGGACTTAGCTGCGATCCTGAATCGTCTAAGTATTAACTTCCTCCGAGTGTGCACTATACGTCACACTCGGGGACTTAGCTGCGATCCTGAATCGCCTAAGTATTAACCTCCTCCGAGTGTGCACTCTACGTCACACTCGGGGACTTAGCTGCGATTCTGAATCGCCTAAGTATTAACTTCCTCCGAGTGTGCACTATACGTCACACTCGGGGACTTAGCTGCGATCCTGAATCGCCTAAGTATTAACTTCCTCCGAGTGTGCACTCTACGTCACACTCGGGGACTTAGCTGCGATTCTGAATCGCCTAAGTATTAACTTCCTCCGAGTGTGCACTATACGTCACACTCGGGGACTTAGCTGCGATCCTGAATCGCCTAAGTATTAACTTCCTCCAAGTGTGCACTATACGTCACACTCGGGGACTTAGCTGCGATCCTGAATCGCCTAAGTAATAACCTCCTCCGAGTGTGCACTATACGTCACGCTCGGGGACTTAGCTGCGATCCTGAATCTCTAAGTATTAACTTCCTCCGAGTGTGCACTATACGTCACACTCGGGGACTTAGCTGCGATCCTGAATCGCCTAAGTATTAACCTCCTCCGAGTGTGCACTCTACGTCACACTCGGGGACTTAGCTGCGATCCTGAATCGCCTAAGTATTAACTTCCTCCGAGTGTGCACTATACGTCACACTCGGGGACTTAGCTGCGATCCTGAATCGCCTAAGTATTAACCTCCTCCGAGTGTGCACTCTACGTCACACTCGGGGACTTAGCTGCGATTCTGAATCGCCTAAGTATTAACTTCCTCCGAGTGTGCACTATACGTCACACTCGGGGACTTAGCTGCGATCCTGAATCGCCTAAGTATTAACTTCCTCCGAGTGTGCACTCTACGTCACACTCGGGGACTTAGCTGCGATTCTGAATCGCCTAAGTATTAACTTCCTCCGAGTGTGCACTATACGTCACACTCGGGGACTTAGCTGCGATCCTGAATCGCCTAAGTATTAACTTCCTCCAAGTGTGCACGATACGTCACACTCGGGGACTTAGCTGCGATCCTGAATCGCCTAAGTAATAACCTCCTCCGAGTGTGCACTATACGTCACGCTCGGGGACTTAGCTGCGATCCTGAATCGTCTAAATATTAACTTCCTCCGAGTGTGCACTATACGTCACACTCGGGGACTTAGCTGCGATCCTGAATTGCCTAAGTATTAACCTCCTCCGAGTGTGCACTCTACGTCACACTCGGGGACTTAGCTGCGATCCTGAATCGCCTAAGTATTAACTTCCTCCGAGTGTGCACTATACGTCACACTCGGGGACTTAGTTGCGATCCTGAATCGCCTAAGTAGTAAGCTCCTCCGAGTGTGCACTATATGTCACACTCGGGGACTTAGCTGCGATCCTGAATCGCCTAAGTGTTAACTTCCTCCGAGTGTGCACTATACGTCACACTCGGGGACTTAGCTGCGATCCTGAATCGCCTAAGTATTAACCTCCTCCGAGTGTGCACTATATGTCACACTCGGGGACTTAGCTGCGATCCTGAATCGCCTAAGTATTAACTTCCTCCGAGTGTGCACTATACGTCACACTCGGGGACTTAGCTGCGATCCTGAATCGCCTAAGTATTAACCTCCTCCGAGTGTGCACTATACGTCACACTCGGGGACTTAGCTGGGATTCTGAATCGCCTAAGTATTAACTTCCTCCGAGTGTGCACTATACGTCACACTCGGGGACTTACCTGCGATCCTGAATCGCCTAAGTATTAACGGCCTCCGAGTGTGCACTATACGTCACACTCGGGGACTTAGCTGCGATCCTGAATCGTCTAAGTATTAACTTCCTCCGAGTGTGCACTATACGTCACACTCGGGGACTTAGCTGCGATCCTGAATCGCCTAAGTATTAACCTCCTCCGAGTGTGCACTATACGTCACACTCGGGGACTTAGCTGCGATTCTGAATCGCCTAAGTATTAACTTCCTCCGAGTGTGCACTATATGTCACACTCGGGGACTTAGCTGCGATCCTGAATCGCCTAAGTATTAACTTCCTCCGAGTGTGCACTATACGTCACACTCGAGGACTTAGCTGCGATCCTGAATCGTCTAAGTATTAACTTCCTCCGAGTGTGCACTATACGTCACACTCGGGGACTTAGCTGCGATCCTGAATCGCCTAAGTATTAACCTCCTCCGAGTGTGCACTCTACGCCACACTCGGGGACTTAGCTGCGATCCTGAATCGCCTAAGTATTAACTTCCTCCGAGTGTGCACTATACGTCACGCTCGGGGACTTAGGTGCGATCCTGAATCGCCTAAGTAGTAACCTCCTCCGATTGTGCACTATACGTCACACTCGGGGACTTAGCTGCGATCCTGAATCGTCTAAGTATTAACTTCCTCCGAGTGTGCACTATACGTCACACTCGGGGACTTAGCTGCAATCCTGAATCGCCTAAGTATTAACCTCCTCCGAGTGTGCACTCTACGTCACACTCGGGGACTTAGCTGCGATTCTGAATCGCCTAAGTATTAACTTCCTCCGAGTGTGCACTATACGTCACACTCGGGGACTTAGCTGCGATCCTGAATCGCCTAAGTATTAACTTCCTCCGAGTGTGCACTCTACGTCACACTCGGGGACTTAGCTGCGATTCTGAATCGCCTAAGTATTAACTTCCTCCGAATGTGCACTATACGTCACACTCGGGGACTTAGCTGCGATCCTGAATCGCCTAAGTATTAACTTCCTCCAAGTGTGCACTATACGTCACACTCGGGGACTTAGCTGCGATCCTGAATCGCCTAAGTATGAACCTCCTCCGAGTGTGCACTATACGTCACACTCAGGGACTTAGCTGCGATCCTGAATCGTCTAAGTATTAACTTCCTCCGAGTGTGCACTATACGTCACACTCGGGGACTTAGCTGCGATCCTGAATCGCCTAAGTATTAACCTCCTCCGAGTGAGCACTCTACGTCACACTCGGGGACTTAGCTGCGATCCTGAATCGCCTAAGTATTAACTTCCTCCGAGTGTGCACTATACGTCACACTCGGGGACTTAGTTGCGATCCTGAATCGCCTAAGTAGTAAGCTCCTCCGAGTGTGCACTATATGTCACACTCGGGGACTTAGCTGCGATCCTGAATCGCCTAAGTGTTAACTTCCTCCGAGTCTGCACTATACGTCACACTCGGGGACTTAGCTGCGATCCTGAATCGCCTAAGTATTAACCTCCTCTGAGTGTGCACTATATGTCACACTCGGGGACTTAGCTGCGATCCTGAATCGCCTAAGTATTAACTTCCTCCGAGTGTGCACTATACGTCACACTCGGGGACTTAGCTGCGATCCTGAATCGCCTAAGTATTAACCTCCTCCGAGTGTGCACTATACGTCACACTCGGGGACTTAGCTGCGATTCTGAATCGCCTAAGTATTAACTTCCTCCGAGTGTGCACTATACGTCACACTCGGGGACTTACCTGCGATCCTGAATCGCCTAAGTATTAACGTCCTCCGAATGTGCACTATACGTCACACTCGGGGACTTAGCTGCGATCCTGAATCGCCTAAGTATTAACTTCCTCCGAGTGTGCACTATACGTCACGCTCGGGGACTTAGGTGCGATCCTGAATCGCCTAAGTAGTAACCTCCTCCGATTGTGCACTATACGTCACACTCGGGGACTTAGCTGCGATCCTGAATCGCCTAAGTATTAACTTCCTCCAAGTGTGCACTATACGTCACACTCGGGGACTTAGCTGCGATCCTGAATCGCCTAAGTATTAACTTCCTTGGAGTGTGCACTATACGTCACACTCGGGGACTTAGCTGCGATCCTGAATCGTCTAAGTATTAACTTCCTCCGAGTGTACACTATACGTCACACTCGGGGACTTAGCTGCGATCCTGAATCGCCTAAGTATTAACCTCCTCCGAGTGTGCACTCTACATCACACTCGGGGACTTAGCTGCGATCCTGAATCGCCTAAGTATTAACTTCCTCCGAGTGTGCACTATACGTCACGCTCGGGGACTTAGGTGCGATCCTGAATCGCCTAAGTAGTAACCTCCTCCGATTGTGCACTATACGTCACACTCGGGGACTTAGCTGCGATCCTGAATCGCCTAAGTGTTAACCTCCTCCGAGTGTGCACTATACGTCACACTCGGGGACTTAGCTGCGATCCTGAATCGCCTAAGTATTAACCTCCTCGGAGTGTGCACTATATGTCACACTCGGGGACTTAGCTGCGATCCTGAATCGTCTAAGTATTAACTTCCTCCGATTGTGCACTATACGTAACACTCGGGGACTTAGCTGCGATCCTGAATCGCCTAAGTATTAACCTCCTCCGAGTGTGCACTCTACATCACACTCGGGGACTTAGCTGCGATCCTGAATCAACTAAGTATTAACTTCCTCCGAGTGTGCACTATACGTCACACTCGGGGACTTAGTTGCGATCCTGAATCGCCTAAGTAGTAACCTCCTCCGAGTGTGCACTATTTGTCACACTCGGGGACTTAGCTGCGATCCTGAATCGCCTAAGTGTTAACTTCCTCCGAGTGTGCACTATACGTCACACTCGAGGACTTAGCTGCGATCCTGAATCGCCTAAGTATTAACCTCCTCCGAGTGTGCACTATATTTCACACTCGGGGACTTAGGTGCGATCCTGAATCGCCTAAGTATTAACTTCCTCCGAGTGTGCACTATACGTCACACTCGGGGACTTAGCTGCGATCCTGAATCGCCTAAGTATTAACCTCCTCCGAGTGTGCACTATACGTCACACTCGGGGACTTAGCTGCGATTCTGAATCGCCTAAGTATTAACTTCCTCCGAGTGTGCACTATACGTCACACTCGGGGACTTAGCTGCGATCCTGAATCACCTAAGTATTAACTTCCTCCGAGCGTGCACTCTACGTCACACTCGGGGACTTAGCTGCGATTCTGAATCGCCTAAGTATTAACTTTCTCCGAGTGTGCACTATACGTCACACTCGGGGACTTAGCTGCGATCCTGAATCGCCTAAGTATTAACTTCCTCCGAGTGTGCACTATACGTCACACTCGGGGACTTAGCTGCGATCCTGAATCGCCTAAGTAATAACCTCCTCCGAGTGTGCACTATACGTCACACTCGGGGACTTAGCTGCGATCCTGAATCGTCTAAGTATTAACTTCCTCCGAGTGTGCACTATACGTCACACTCGGGGACTTAGCTGCGATCCTGAATCGCCTAAGTATTAACCTCCTCCGAGTGTGCACTCTACGTCACACTCGGGGACTTAGCTGCGATCCTGAATCGCCTAAGTATTAACTTCCTCCGAGTGTGCACTATACGTCACACTCGGGGACTTAGTTGCGATCCTGAATCGCCTAAGTAGTAAGCTCCTCCGAGTGTGCACTATATGTCACACTCGGGGACTTAGCTGCGATCCTGAATCGCCTAAGTGTTAACTTCCTCCGAGTGTGCACTATACGTCACACTCGGGGACTTAGCTGCGATCCTGAATCGCCTAAGTATTAACCTCCTCCGAGTGTGCACTATATGTCACACTCGGGGACTTAGCTGCGATCCTGAATCGCCTAAGTATTAACTTCCTCCGAGTGTGCACTATACGTCACACTCGGGGACTTAGCTGCGATCCTGAATCGTCTAAGTATTAACCTCCTCCGAGTGTGCACTATACGTCACACTCGGGGACTTAGCTGCGATTCTGAATCGCCTAAGTATTAACTTCCTCCGAGTGTGCACTATACGTCACACTCGGGGACTTACCTGCGATCCTGAATCGCCTAAGTATTAACGTCCTCCGAGTGTGCACTATACGTCACACTCGGGGACTTAGCTGCGATCCTGAATCGTCTAAGTATTAACTTCCTCCGAGTGTGCACTATACGTCACGCTCGGGGACTTAGCTGCGATCCTGAATCGCCTAAGTATTAACCTCCTCCGAGTGTGCACTATACGTCACACTCGGGGACTTAGCTGCGATTCTGAATCGCCTAAGTATTAACTTCCTCCGAGTGTGCACTATATGTCACACTCGGGGACTTAGGTGCGATCCTGAATCGCCTAAGTATTAACTTCCTCCGAGTGTGCACTATACGTCACACTCGAGGACTTAGCTGCGATCCTGAATCGTCTAAGTATTAACTTCCTCCGAGTGTGCACTATACGTCACACTCGGGGACTTAGCTGCGATCCTGAATCGCCTAAGTCTTAACGTCCTCCGAGTGTGCACTCTACGTCACACTCGGGGACTTAGCTGCGATTCTGAATCGCCTAAGTATTAACTTCCTCCGAATGTGCACTATACGTCACACTCGGGGACTTAGCTGCGATCCTGAATCGCCTAAGTATTAACCTCCTCCAAGTGTGCACTATACGTCACACTCGGGGACTTAGCTGCGATCCTGAATCGCCTAAGTATGAAACTCCTCCGAGTGTGCACTATACGTCACACTCGGGGACTTAGCTGCGATCCTGAATCGCCTAAGTATTAACCTCCTCCGAGTGTGCACTATACGTCACACTCGGGGACTTAGCTGTGATCCTGAATCGCCTAAGTATTAACCTCCTCCGAGTGTGCACTCTACGTCACACTCGGGGACTTAGCTGCGATCCTGAATCGCCTAAGTATTAACTTCCTCCGAGTGTGCACTATACGTCACACTCGGGGACTTAGCTGCGATCCTGAATCGCCTAAGTAGTAAGCTCCTCCGAGTGTGCACTATATGTCACACTCGGGGACTTAGCTACGATCCTGAATCGCCTAAGTGTTAACTTCCTCCGAGTGTGCACTATACGTCACACTCGGGGACTTAGCTGCGATCCTGAATCGCCTAAGTATTAACCTCATCCGAGTGTGCACTATATGTCACACTCGGGGACTTAGCTGCGATCCTGAATCGCCTAAGTATTAACTTCCTCTGAGTGTGCACTATACGTCACACTCGGGGACTTAGCTGCGATCCTGAATCGCCTAAGTATTAACCTCCTCCGAGTGTGCACTATACGTCACACTCGGGGACTTAGCTGCGATTCTGAATCGCCTAAGTATTAACTTCCTCCGAGTGTGCACTATACGTCACACTCGGGGACTTACCTGCGATCCTGAATCGCCTAAGTATTAACGTCCTCCGAGTGTGCACTATACGTCACACTCGGGGACTTAGCTGCGATCCTGAATCGTCTAAGTATTAACTTCCTCCGAGTGTGCACTATACGTCACACTCGGGGACTTAGCTGCGATCCTGAATCGCCTAAGTATTAACCTCCTCCGAGTGTGCACTATACGTCACACTCGGGGACTTAGCTGCGATTCTGAATCGCCTAAGTATTAACTTCCTCCGAGTGTGCACTATATGTCACACTCGGGGACTTAGGTGCGATCCTGAATCGCCTAAGTATTAACTTCCTCCGAGTGTGCACTATACGTCACACTCGAGGACTTAGCTGCGATCCTGAATCGTCTAAGTATTAACTTCCTCCGAGTGTGCACTATACGTCACACTCGGGGACTTAGCTGCGATCCTGAATCGCCTAAGTATTAACCTCCTCCGAGTGTGCACTCTACGCCACACTCGGGGATTTAGCTGCGATCCTGAATCGCCTAAGTATTAACTTCCTCTGAGTGTGCACTATACGTCACGCTCGGGGACTTAGGTACGATCCTGAATCGCCTAAGTAGTAACCTCCTACGATTGTGCACTATACGTCACACTCGGGGACTTAGCTGCGATCCTGAATCGCCTAAGTATTAACTTCCTCCAAGTGTGCACTATACGTCACACTCGGGGACTTAGCTGCGATCCTGAATCGCCTAAGTATTAACCTCCTCGGAGTGTGCACTATACGTCACACTCGGGGACTTAGCTGCGATCCTGAATCGTCTAAGTATTAACTTCCTCCGAGTGTGCACTATACGTCACACTCGGGGACTTAGCTGCGATCCTGAATCGCCTAAGTATTAACCTCCTCCGAGTGTGCACTCTACATCACACTCGGGGACTTAGCTGCGATCCTGAATCGCCTAAGTATTAACTTCCTCCGAGTATGCACTATACGTCACACTCGGAGACTTAGTTGCGATCCTGAATCGCCTAAGTAGTAACCTCATCCGAGTGTGCACTATTTGTCACACTCGGGGACTTAGCTGCGATCCTGAATCGCCTAAGTGTTAACTTCCACCGAGTGTGCACTATACGTCACACTCGAGGACTTAGCTGCGATCCTGAATCGCCTAAGTATTAACCTCCTCCGAGTGTGCACTATATGTCACACTCGGGGACTTAGCTGCGATCCTGAATCGCCTAAGTATTAACTTCCTCCGAGTGTGCACTATACGTCACACTCGGGGACTTAGCTGCGATCCTGAATCGCCTAAGTATTAACCTCCTCCGAGTGTGCACTATACGTCACACTCGGGGACTTAGCTGCGATTCTGAATCGCCTAAGTATTAACTTCCTCCGGGTGTGCACTATACGTCACACTCGGGGACTTACCTGCGATCCTGAATCGCCTAAGTATTAACTTCCTCCGAGTGTGCACTATACGTCACACTCGGGGACTTAGCTGCGATCCTGAATCGCCTAAGTATTAACCTCCTCCGAGTGTGCACTATACGTCACACTCGGGGACTTAGCTGCGATTCTGAATCGCCTAAGTATTAACTTCCTCCGAGTGTGCACTATACGTCACACTCGGGGACTTACCTGCGATCCTGAATCGCCTAAGTATTAACGTCCTCCGAGTGTGCACTATACGTCACACTCGGGGACTTAGCTGCGATCCTGAATCGTCTAAGTATTAACTTCCTCCGAGTGTGCACTATACGTCACACTCGGGGACTTAGCTGCGATCCTGAATCGCCTAAGTATTAACCTCCTCCGAGTGTGCACTATACGTCACACTCGGGGACTTAGCTGCGATTCTGAATCGCCTAAGTATTAACTTCCTCCGAGTGTGCACTATATGTCACACTCGGGGACTTAGCTGCGATCCTGAATCGCCTAAGTATTCACTTCCTCCGAGTGTGCACTATACGTCACACTCGAGGACTTAGCTGCGATCCTGAATCGTCTAAGTATTAACTTCCTCCGAGTGTGCACTATACGTCACACTCGGGGACTTAGCTGCGATCCTGAATCGCCTAAGTATTAACCTCCTCCGAGTGTGCACTCTACGCCACACTCGGGGATTTAGCTGCGATCCTGAATCGCCTAAGTATTAACTTCCTCCGAGTGTGCACTATACGTCACGCTCGGGGACTTAGGTACGATCCTGAATCGCCTAAGTAGTAACCTCCTACGATTGTGCACTATACGTCACACTCGGGGACTTAGCTGCGATCCTGAATCGCCTAAGTATTAACTTCCTCCAAGTGTGCACTATACGTCACACTCGGGGACTTAGCTGCGATCCTGAATCGCCTAAGTATTAACCTCCTCGGAGTGTGCACTATACGTCACACTCGGGGACTTAGCTGCGATCCTGAATCGTCTAAGTATTAACTTCCTCTAAGTGTGCACTATACATCACACTCGGGGACTTAGCTGCGATCCTGAATCGCCTAAGTATTAACCTCCTCCGAGTGTGCACTCTACATCACACTCGGGGACTTAGCTGCGATCCTGAATCGCCTAAGTATTAACTTCCTCTGAGTATGCACTATACGTCACACTCGGAGACTTAGTTGCGATCCTGAATCGCCTAAGTAGTAACCTCATCCGAGTGTGCACTATTTGTCACACTCGGGGACTTAGCTGCGATCCTGAATCGCCTAAGTGTTAACTTCCACCGAGTGTGCACTATACGTTACACTCGAGGACTTAGCTGCGATCCTGAATCGCCTAAGTATTAACCTCCTCCGAGTGTGCACTATATGTCACACTCGGGGACTTAGCTGCGATCCTGAATCGCCTAAGTATTAACTTCCTCCGAGTGTGCACTATACGTCACACTCGGGGACTTAGCTGCGATCCTGAATCGCCTAAGTATTAACCTCCTCCGAGTGTGCACTATACGTCACACTCGGGGACTTAGCTGCGATTCTGAATCGCCTAAGTATTAACTTCCTCCGGGTGTGCACTATACGTCACACTCGGGGACTTACCTGCGATCCTGAATCGCCTAAGTATTAACGTCCTCCGAGTGTGCACTATACGTCACACTCAGGGACTTAGCTGCGATCCTGAATCGTCTAAGTATTAACTTCCTCCGAGTGTGCACTATACGTCACACTCGGGGACTTAGCTGCGATCCTGAATCGCCTAAGTATTAACCTCCTCCGAGTGTGCACTCTACGTCACACTCGGGGACTTAGCTGCGATTCTGAATCGCCTAAGTATTAACTTCCTCCGAGTGTGCACTATACGTCACACTCGGGGACTTAGCTGCGATCCTGAATCGCCTAAGTATTAACTTCCTCCGAGTGTGCACTCTACGTCACACTCGGGGACTTAGCTGCGATTCTGAATCGCCTAAGTATTAACTTCCTCCGAGTGTGCACTATACGTCACACTCGGGGACTTAGCTGCAATCCTGAATCGCCTAAGTATTAACTTCCTCCGAGTGTGCACTATACGTCACACTCGGAGACTTAGCTGCGATTCTGAATCGCCTAAGTATTAACCTCCTCCGAGTGTGCACTATACGTTGCACTCGGCGACTTAGACGTGACCAAGAATCACCTAAGTCTTAATCTTCTCCGAGTATGCACTAAGTGTTGCACTCGAAACAGCATTCAAACAAAAGAATAAATGTTTTCATTCCGACAACATAAGTTCAAAAATGATAGCTGACTCGGTGCGGATCAAGCTTACCCACACCGATTTAAAAGTACGACCGCCAACAGAAGTGGCCAGAGTATATTACAGGTAAACACTCGGCATACCGAGGATAAAGTTCGATCATGCGTCAGCTGGGCCGGCGTCTGGACTGGAGGGCTCCACAAAAGTGTCCAAGTCAATTCCATCCGCGATGCGGGTAGCAGTCTCAAGGAACGTCTCCATGAAGTCTTCGAATTGAAGCTTCTTCGTGTTGGCCACCTTCAATGCTTTCAACTTATCTTCCCGCACCTCCTTGCAACGGACTCGGACCAAAGACAGCGCAACATCAGCACCGCAACGTGCTGCCAATTTCTTCCAGGATTGCACTCGGGCCGGAATCTCATCCAGTCGCCCCAACAGACTCCCCATCTCCTGCCGCGACTCGTCTTCCGGCCAAAGCTCTTTCTCAATGTGGCCGAAGACTTCTCTCAATCGGCTGATGAAAGGACCCACTTTGCCTACGCGGATATGCGCACGGAGCATATCCCGGTTGGCGTCCTCGCTGAGTGGCACATTGTCCTTCATGGACCGCTCCACAGCCGCTGCTTCAGCTTCGGCATCAGTACAAAAATCTGCACCAAACGAGCAAATAGACAGTAAAAGCCGAGTGTTGGTCACACGGTACAACCACTCACAAAGCATAAGACTTACCTGCCAGACGAGACATCATCTGGACAGCCCAGTCGTTGACATACTTCTCCTGAGTTGTCCATCGTTTGTTCCGAACAGCCATTTGATTGTGCAGTTCGGTCCTCTGTTTCTTCAGCCTTTCCACCTCCGCCACCAACACCCTGTTTGCCTCCAGCGCCTCCTCCAAGGACTTCTCTCGTACTTCCAGTGCACTCTTCATGACGGCCATGGCGAGCATTGCAGCTTCTAGTTCACCAGCGTACTGGTTCCTCTCCGCTCTCAAGGCTTCATAAGCAGTTCCCATTTCACAAGTTTTCTGCATCAAGAAACAAAGGGTAATCAGCAAGTTTATCAGTTCACAGGCTAAGTTCTTAAGACCCCTGCCGACGCAAGCAGTCGACAGCGGTCTCGGGGACTACACCCAGTGGGTTCACTAAGAGTGACCCCACTGGCATACACCTCAAGCAGGCCCGCCCTATTGAGATGCATGTTTTCACCTACGCCTCAGGGGCTAATACTACTCTACCTGCGTACAACTTACTCTCGGAGACTCTTACCGCAAGAGCGCTCCGACTGCATTAAGTACTCGCACTCGGAAATCTTGTCTACAGACACGAGTACAATAAAGACCAAATATATAAAGACAACTGTCGGTGCAAGCACTCGACAGAAGTCTCGGGGACTACACCCACTGGGTTCACTCGGAGTGAACCCATTGCAACAACAATACCACCCAGTGGGCTACAGAAGAAAAGTAAGTACTTACTAGGCTACTTACTCGGATGTCATCGCGCAGCTCCAAGCTCTGCCGATACAAGGCCGCAACGGAGTCATAAGCCCTCTTGGCCTCTCCGGCCATCAGCTCCACCTGGATCATGGCCCCCTTGGCCGCCCCCACCTGCTCCTCTGAGACACGCCGAATGCTGAATTCAGCAATCGACGAACCGGGAATCGTGGAAAGTTCATGGGGCACCCCAAGGTTCGCCCCAGTAGGTTCTTCACCCACCGGCACCGGTTCAGTCGGGGGAGGCATTTCGGTCGGGGGAGCGTTGGCGGCGGGGGCGGCAGCAGGAAGAGCGGCCTCAAGGACAGGCTCCAGGACAAGCTCTTGGGCAGGCTCCACGACGGGGTCAGCTCTCCCCTAGTCACCCTCGTCCAGGCAGATCGCCCCTGACAAGCCAAATAACATAACGCCTCAGAAAAAGAAAAGGATGGCGCAGTCTACAGAAATAAAATACCCGACTCTCCCACAGCATACCTGGTTGAGACGAAACGACGTCGTCCGTGTCCATGGGGTCGTCCCCTTGGCGGGCCGGTGAGGTCGCAGAAGTGGCAACCCTGTCGAGTGAAGTCCATTCGACTTGTAAAACAGGAGTTCACTCGGTCAACAGAAAGAGCCGAAAGCTAGATTCACTTACGTAGAGGTGACGGGGATGGCCATCCTCATCCGCGGCAGAGCCTTCTTAGGTTTGGGCCCACTCGGCTTGGGCGCCCTGGAGGACTGACCTGCAAGTTCAGTGGCTGCGTCCCTGGCCCTCTTGGTGCCTCTAACACTCGGTACCGCCGGGGCAGCAGGCGGAGCACTCGACGACGTAGGAGGGGCTAAAGGGACGGCAGGCTCATGCCGACGCTTACTCCGATGCTCTGGCCGCGGAGGTGGCGAATCTGACTCTTCGTCCTCGTCCTCTTCCTCGCTGTTTTCCTCCTCCGACTCCCCGTTGTCGGAGACGTATTCGGCGCTCTCCACGCTCCCCTCCTGGCTGCCTTCTTCCTCCTCCTCCGGATTCCCGTTCGAGACGGGGGAAGACCAGTTGGTCCACTCCTGCATGAGGTTCAGTCGGAAACATTAAGCATCACACGGAGATATAAATAAACGACTGAAATCAAGACAGTTCAATGCACTCGGCTAATGTTGCTCACCTGATTCGGTGGAGGGTTGTCCACGCTGTAAGGCGTCACTCGGCGGGCTCCTTTGGGGTTCTCACAAGGACCCGTGATTTGGAGCACCCATGAGGTCACCTTCTCCTCGAGAATGCCCTCCACGTTGGTCCGAGTGGAATCCTCGAGCCCTGTGTAGTGCCACATAGCGTGGTGGCGGGCCTGTAGATGCTGGATTCGCCGACCGATGAAGACTTCCAACAGGTCAATACCGGTGACCCCCCTCCTGACAACATCCACGAGTGCCTCGACCAAAGGCTGGATGTCGTTCCTCTCGGCTTTCGAGAGGGCGAGTTGCTTGGGTGGAGCGGGGCGGTCTAGACTAAATGGAGGCAGCCTAGTCGACGCGTTCGGACAGGCTATGTCCTGGCAGTAGAACCACGTCGACTGCCAGTTCCTAACCGACTCGCTCAACTGGAGAGCAGGGTAGCTACTCCGACTCTTTTTCTGAAACCCTAAACCCCCGCAGAGCTGGAGGAGATGCGCCTTGTCATCCGACTGACTAAGACGTTTGATGGTTTGAGAGCGGGCGGAGAAGATATGTTTGAATAAACCCCAATGGGGGGGCAACCGATAAAGCACTCGCACAAAACAATGAAGGCAGAAAGGTGGGCGATGGCATTCGGAGGGAAGTGATGGAGTTGAGCACCAAAATGATTCATGATACCTTTGAAGAAAGGATGCGGAGGCAGAGAGAAACCTCTGTGAACATGGCTGAGGAGCAAGACGCGCTCCCCCTCCCGTGGTGCCGGCTCGACCTCGTCGTCCGCCGACAGCCTCCAGGACTTATGCACGAGCTGACCATGCTCTACCAGCTCCAGCAGGTCCCCCTCCGTCACCGTGGAGGGGAGAAAGTCTCCCTGGATCCACCCCGCCGGCAACGGCCGCTGCCGCCGCTGAGCAGCCGCCACCTTGTTCTTCTTCTTCCTTGCCTCCATCTTGCTGGTCTGACCTTTGGTCATGGCGGCGGCGGCGAGCTCTCGAGAAAGAGGGGAAGGGAAGGGCGTACAGGCGCAGGAGGTGGCGAGGAAGACGGAGCAAGCAAGAACAAAGGATTCGGCGAGCGTAACCGAAGGATCTCGTCGTCCAGGGTTAAATAGAGCACCGACTGGGTCGCTGACGAGCGGGCCCAGAATCTTATCTTCCCAACCAGCCGCGGCGATATCAGTGGAGGAGTTGAAGGCGCGAGGATCGAGGAGTCAGGCGCTACTCGAGAGCGCTGACGTCGCCCCCGCTAAGCGCGCGGAACCCGAAATTTGAGATCCCGGAAAATCCACTCGGATCATTGGTCAGAGGAGATAAAATGGATAGAGGCAAGCAACGCCCAAGCCGAACTTAGTCCAGTCGGATCTGAACCTCAAGCACTGCTTCGACGTTTCAACCCCAATCCATTCAGGGACTAATGATGGGGTCATAGTCCTAGGGTAGGGTCATAGGTCTGCCCTATATGTCCTACCCAAAGACTACCCCACACAAAGGACAGGACCTTAAGTATGCCCCGACTGTATTAAGGTACTCCCATCATCCAGTCGGTAACTAGCCCAGAATCATCCAGTCGGAGACTAACATTCGGAGAGCACCGGGCCTACCGACTAGATACACTCGGTGCGTCGTAACCTCTGTGGAGAGAAACTGCCATACGTTTCTGGGTGCATTTACTAGCATTTAGAGCATACGTTACCTGTAACGTATGCATTCAATCGTCACTACTCCACCCTTGAATCAGAACCGTTGTGGAGGGCAGCGCACTCTATATAAGCCACCCTCCCCCACTGGTAAAAGGGTTAGCAAATCTTTGTACTCCATATCACCCTCGGTAACAAGCTCCGAGAGCACTGAGACGTAGGGTTGTTACCTCCACCGCAGAGGGGCCTGAACTCATACAACCTCGTCGTAGCTAGGACTCTGCCCATCTCGATCGTACCCTACACATCTAGTGTCAGGCTTATACCCACGACACTAGTCTTGATACCTTTGGAAATGAGATTGTTGAGTCCCCTGTGGCTCACAGATTACTACAACACCAGTTGCAGGTACAGGTAAAGGTTACTTGACGCGAGCGCGTTGATTGTTCATCTGGAGTTGCTTCTTCTTCTTCTTCTTCATCGATCTAGGATGGGTTCCAGGCCGGCAGCCTGGGATAGCAAGGATGGACGTCGTTCTTCTTTTGTCGTTTGTTTTCGTCCGTAGTCGGACCCTGCTCTTACTCTTGATGATTATGTAATGTACTGATGTGACTCTGATGTAGCTTGTGGCGAGTGTAAGCCGACTCTATATATATCTCTTCTTTTCAGTACATGTACTTGTAATGACATCCATTCTTGCGACACGACGAGATGCGCTTCTATCCCTGACGAGGCCCTCGTGCCAAATTGAGGATAGGGTCGCATCTTGGGCGTGACAAGTTGGTATCAGAGCAGTACCGACCTAGGAGCCCCCTTGATTGATCGAACTTGGCCGAGTCGAGTCTAGTGAAAAACTATTTGAGTCTTAGTTATATATCGGAGAATAGGATTTTTTTTCTCCTCTTCTATGCTTTGGTGAGTGTCGTGGGTATAAGCCTGACAGTAGATGTGTAGGGTACGAAAAGGATGGGCAGAGCCTTAGTTACGGCGAGGTTGTATGAGTTCAGGCCCCTCTGCGGTGGAGGTAATAGCCCTACCTCTCAGTGCTCAGGGAGCTTGTTGTCGAGTGGAAATATGGAATACAATGAGTTGCCCCCCTTGCACCAGTGGGGAAGGGTGGCTTATATAGAGTGCGCTGCCCTTCACAACGGTCGGTGCGCAGGGGTGGAATAATGGCGAATAAATACCTACCTTACAGGTAACGTACGACCTAAATGCTAATAAAAGCGTGAGGAAACGTACGACCGTTTCCCTCCTGGGGGGGTTATGATGTACAGAGTGGAATCCAGTCGGTCCGATCGATACGCTCTGAATGCTCGCCTTCGACTGGATGGTCGGATGTCTGTTACCGACTGGATGATGGGAATTCCTTAGTTCAGTCGGAGCTGACAAAGGGCCTTGTCCCTTATGAAGGGTGTTCCTTGGGTAGGACCTATAACGTAGGCTTATGACCCTACCCTAGGACTATAACCCCATCATTAGTCCCCGAATGGATTGAGGTTGAAACGACGAAGTGATGCTTGTGGTTTGGATCCGACTGGCACAGACGGGACTTTGGCGTTGCTTGCCCCAATCCATTTTATCTTTTCCGATCGACGATCCGAGTGGAAGTACTCGCGAAACAGACTGTCGGAAGCCGAGTGCTTCTGCGGCATCTTCTGACGCGACCGATCAACTGACAGCGGCGGATTTTCCAGGATCCTCAAATTTCGGTTTCCGCGCGCTCAGCGGGGATGACGCCATCGCGCTCGAGTAGCGCCTGACGCCTCGATTCTCGCGCCTTCAACCTCTCCACTAATATCGCCGCGGTGGGTCGGGGGATAAGGTTTCGGGGCCACCTGCTAGCGGCCCAGTCGGAACCTAACTTAAATCTCGGCGGCGAGGGTTCTTCGTTACGCTCGCCGAATCTCTTACCTTCGCCTGCTCCGTCCTTCTCGCCACCTCCAGCGCCTCTACACTCCTTCCTCCTCCTTCCTCTCGCGGTTTCGCAGTTTCCGCCATGACCAAGGGTGAGACCAGCAAGATGGAGGCGAGGAAGAAGAAGGGGAAGGCGGCGGCTCCGGCTCAGCGGCGGCAGCGGCCGCTGCCGGCGGGGTGGATTCAAGGCGACTTCCTCCCCTCCACGGTGACGGAGGGGGATCTGCTGCAGCTGGTGGAGCACGGGATGATCGTGCACAAGTCTTGGAGGCTGCCGGCGGAGAACGAGGTCGAGCCGGTACCCCGGGAGGGGGAGCACGTCTTGCTGCTCAGCCACGTCTATCGAGGTTTCTCCTTGCCCCCGCATCCTTTCTTCAAGGGCATCATGAATCACTTCGGGGCACAACTTCACCACTTTCCCCCGAACTCCATTGCTCATCTCTCTGCTTTTATAGTTCTGTGCGAGTGTTTCATTGGCTGTCCTCCCCATTGGGGGCTGTTCAAACACATATTTTCTGCTAGATCCCAAACCATCAAACGATTCAGCCAGTCGGATGATAAGACACATCTTCTCCAGCTCTGCGGGGGCTTAGGTTTCCAGAAAAAGAGTCGGAGTAGTTATCCTGCCCTCCAGCTAAGTGAGTCGGTCAGGAACTGGCAGTCGACGTGGTTCTATTGCCAGGATATCGCCTGTCCGAATGCTGCGACAGGGCTGCCTCCCTTTAGCTTAGATCGGCCCGCCCCGCCTAAGCAGCTCGCGCTCACGAAGGCGGAGAAGAACGACATCCAACCTCTGGTTGAGGCACTCGTAGATGTCGTCAGGAGGGGGGTCACCAGCATAGACTTGTTGGAGGTCTTCCTTGGTCGGCGTATCCAACCTCTGCAGGCTCGCGACCACGCCATGTGGCATTATACGGGGCCCGAGGATTCCACTCGGACCAACGTTGTAGGCGTGACTGAGGAGAAGGTGACCTCGTGGGTGCTCCAGATCACAGGCCCCTGCGAGAATCCCAAAGGATCTCGGCGAGTGAAGCCTTTCTGCGCGGATAATCCTCCTCCGAATCAGGTGAGTAACACTTGTCGAGTGCGCCTAACTGTCTTAATCTTATCGTTTCCTTGAATCTCTGTGTGACGTCTGATGTCGCCGAATGAATTTTATGCAGAAGTGGACCAACTGGTATTCTCCCGTCTCGAACGGGAACCCGGCCGAGGAGGAGGAGGAAGGCAGCCAGGAAGGCAGCGCGGAGAGCGCTGAGTATGTCTCCGACAGCGGGGAATCGGAGGAAGAGACTAGCGAGGAAGAGGAGGAAGACGAAGAGCAGGACTCGCCGCCTCCGCAATTAGAGCATCGGACCAAGCGCCGACACGAGCCTGCCGTTCCCTCGGTCCCTCCGGCATCTTCGAGTGCTCCGCCCACTGTCCCAGTGGTCCCGAATGCTCGGAGCACCAAGAGGGCCAGGGATGCTGCCGCTGAGCCTGTGGGTCAGTCTTCCAAGGCGGCCAAACCGAGTGGGCCCAAGCCTCGGAAGGCTCTGCCGCGGATGAGGGTTGCTGTCCCCGTCACCTCCACGTAAGTGCATCGATCTTCTAATTTCTTCTGATATCCGAGTGAACTCCTGTTTATTGGTCGAATGGATTTCACTCGACAGAGTCGCTACTTCTGCCACCTCTCCGGCGCGCCAGGAGGATGACCCCATGGACACGGACAACGTCATCTCGTCCCAGCCAGGTGCGTTGTAGTGAATCCGAGTGTTTTATACTATCGCGTCTCGAATTCTATCATAGGTTCTGCCTCTTTCTTTTTCTGAGATCTCGCACCGTTCGGTCTATCAGGGGCGATTTGCGTGGACGAGGGTAATCAGGGGAGAGCTGAACAAGCTGCGGAGCCTATTCTTGAGGCTGCTCCACCTGTTGCTGATCTCGCCGCCGACGTGCTGCCGACTGAGGCGCTGCCGCCGACTGAACCGGCGCTGGTGGTTGAAGAGCCGACTGGAGCGGACCTTGGATGCCTCAGGAACTTCCGACGATGCCAGGCTCGTCGAATGTCGAGTTCAACATCCAGCGTCTCCCGGAGGAGCAGGTGGGAGCGGCCAAGGGAGCCATGGTGCAGGCGGAGCTGATGGCTGGAGAAGCCAAGAGGGCCTACGACTCCGTCGCATCCTTGTACCAGCGGAGCTTGGAGCTGCGGGATGATATCCGAGTAAGTGGGCTAGTAAGTATTTACTTTTCTCTTGTAACCCGCTGGGTGTTCTTGGATAGCATCTGTTGTTTGCAATGGGTTCACTCTGAGTGAACCCAGTGGGTGTAGTCCCCGAGACTTCTGTCGAGTGCTTGCACCGGCAGTTGTCTTTATACATATTGTCTTTGCTTTGGTCAGGTCTGTAAATAATATGACCGACTGCGAGCAGTTGTGGCACTCGGAGTGCACTTACTGTAAGAGTTCCTGAGAGTAATTTGTACTCAGGTCGGGTAGTATTGGCCTCGTAGGCGTAGGTGGTAACATGCATCTCAATAGGGCGGGCCTGCTTGAGTTGCATGCTAGTGGGGTCACTCTTAGTGAACCCACTGGGTGTAGTCCCCGAGACCGCTGTCAACTGTTTGCGTCGGCAGGGGTCTGAAGAACTTAGACTTTTATTGTTGAATTTTCTGATTGTCCCTTGGTGTTTGCTGGCAGAAAACTTGTGAAATGGGAACAGCCTATGAGACTCTCAGGGCGGAGAAGAATCAGTTAGCTAGTGAGCTTGATGCGGCGCTGCTTGCAATGGCTGGCATGAAGGATGCTCTGGCGGAACGAGAGAAGTCATTGCAGCAGGCTCGTGAAGCGAACAAGGTGCTGACTGAGGAAGTTGAGAAGATGGGGAAACAGAGGACTGCTCTGATGGGGCAAATGGACGTGCTGAACAAACGATGCATAGCTCAGGAGAAATACGTCAGCGACTGGGCTCGGCAGATGATGACGCGTCTGGCTGGTAAGTCCTGTTTTTTGCCGAGTGCTTGTCCTATGTGCGTCACACTCGGCGCTTATTGTTTGCTTGTCCTTCTGTTGAAGATTTTTGCATTGATGCTGAAGTTGAAGCAGCTGACGTGGGGCGGTCGATTCGCGATAACGTGCCACTCGGCGAGGACGCCAATCGGGATCTGCTCCGGGCGCACATCCGCGTGGGCAAAGTTGGCCCTTTCATCGGTCGACTGAGAGAAGTCGTCGACCGAATCGACACGGAGCTTTGGCGAGAAGATGAGTCGCGGCAGGAGATGGAGAACCTGATGGCTCGATTGGAGGAGATTCCGAACTAAGTGCAGTCGTGGAAGAACTCTGCAGCTCGTTGTGGTGCAGATGTTGCTCTGTCCCTGGTCCGGGTCCATTGCAAGGAGGTGCGCGAGGAGAAGCTGAAGACATTGAAGGTGGCCAACACGAAGAAACTTCGATTATAAGACTTCATGGAAACTTTCCTTGAGAGTGATACCCGCATCGCCGACGGTATTGATCTGGACACGTTCGTAGAGCCCTCCAGTCCTGGCGTTAATCTAGATGATGCGTAAGAACACTTTTATCCTCGGTATGCCGAGTGTTGATCTGTAAGGAACTTTGGCCACTGCTGTTGGCCGTCACATTCTTAGATCGGTGCGGGTAAGCTTGATCCGCACCGAGTGAACTATCTTTGCTAGAGCATTTGAATCTAAATCAAAGCGTTTGCTCTTGTGTTGCAATGTTGTCTCGAGTTTTTCTGTTTGGCGTTTCTTGGTGAAGCCAAAGGCAAACATGCATAGCATGTAAGTGTTAGTCATGTATTTAGGCGATTCTTGATTGCAGCTAAATCTTCGAGTGTACGCTCGGAGGAAGTTGGTACTTAGGCGATTCTTGATCGCATCTAAATCCCCGAGTGTGGCGTGAAGTGCGCAGTCGAAGAAAGTTACTAGTTAGGCGATTCTTGATCGCAGCTAAGGCTCCTAGTGCGACGTTTAGTGCACACTCGGAGGAAGTTAATACTTAGGTGATTCTGAATCACAGCTAAGTCTCCGAGTGCGACGTTTAGTGCACACTCGTAGAAGGTTATTATTTAGGTGATTCTTGATCACAACTAAGTCCCCGAGTGTGACGTTTAGTGCACATTCGGAGAAAGTTATTACTTAGGTGATTCTTGATCACAGCTAAGTCCCCGAGTGTGACGTTTAGTGCACATTCGGAGAAAGTTACTACTTAGGTGATTCTTGATCACAGCTAAGTCTCCGAGTGCGACGTTTAGTGCATACTCGGAGAAATTTATTACTTAGGTGATTCTTGATCGCAGCTAAGTCTCCGAGTGCAACGTTTGGTGCACACTCGGAGAAAGGTATTACTTAGGTGATTCTTGATCACAGCTAAGTCCCCGAGTGTGACGTTTAGTGCACATTCGGAGAAAGTTATTACTTAGGTGATTCTTGATCACAGCTAAGTCTCCGACTGCGACGTTTAGTGCATACTCGAAGAAATTTATTACTTAGGTGATTCTTGATCACAGCTAAGTCTCCGAGTGCAACGTTTCGTGCACACTCGGAGAAAGGTATTACTTAGGCGATTCTTGATCACAGCTAAGTCCCCGAGTGCGTCGTTTAGTGCACACTCGGAGAAAGTTATTACTTAGGTGATTCTTGATCACAGCTAAGTCCCCGAGTGCGACGTTTAGTGCACACTCGGAGAAATGTATTACTTAGGTGATTCTTGATCACAGCTAAGTCCCCGA
The DNA here is from genome assembly GCF_904849725.1 of Hordeum vulgare subsp. vulgare. Lineage (NCBI taxonomy): Eukaryota > Viridiplantae > Streptophyta > Magnoliopsida > Poales > Poaceae > Hordeum > Hordeum vulgare. The sequence continues at coordinate 312,405,941 of NC_058524.1, forward strand.
GTGCGACGTTTATTGCATACTCGGAGAAATTTATTACTTAGGTGATTCTTGATCACAGCTAAGTCTCCGAGTGCGACGTTTGGTGCACACTCGGAGAAAGGTATTACTTAGGTGATTCTTGATCACAGCTAAGTCCCTGAGTGCGTCGTTTAGTGCACACTCGGACAAAGTTATTACTTAGGTGATTCTTGATCACAGCTAAGTCCCCGAGTGCGACGTTTAGTGCACACTCGGAGAAATGTATTACTTAGGTGATTCTTGATCACACCTAAGTCTCTGAGTGCGACGTTTGGTGCACACTCGGAGAAAGGTATTACTTAGGTGATTCTTGATCACAGCTAAGTCCCCGAGTGCGTCGTTTAGTGCACACTCGGAGAAAGTTATTACTTTGGTGATTCTTAATCACAGCTAAGTCCCCGAGTGCGACGTTTAGTGCACACTCGGAGAAATGTATTACTTAGGTGATTCTTGATCACAGCTAAGTCCCCAAGTGCGACGTTTAGTGCATACTCGGAGAAATTTATTACTTAGGTGATTCTTCATCACAGCTAAGTCTCCGAGTGCGACGTTTGGTGCACACTCGGAGAAAGTTATTACTTAGGTGATTCTTGATCACAACTAAGTCCCCGAGTGCGTCGTTTAGTGCACACTCGGAGAAATGTATTACTTAGGTGATTCTTGATCATAGCTAAGTCCCCGAGTGCGACGTTTAGTGCGTACTCGGAGAAATTTATTACTTAGGTGATTCTTGATCACAGCTAAGTCTCCGAGTGCGACGTTTAGTGCACACTCGGAGAAAGTTATTACTTAGGTGATTCTTGATCACAACTAAGTCCCCGAGTGCGACGTTTAGTGCACACTCGGAGAAATGTATTACTTAGGTGATTCTTGATCACAGCTAAGTCCCCGAGTGCGACGTTTAGTGCACACTCGGAGGAAGTTAGAACTTAGGCGATTCTGGATCGCAACTAAGTTTTTTTTTGTGACCGGAGTCTGCGACCGCGGAAGAATTCTGAATCTGCAAAAACTGAATCTGCTTTATATTGTTTCATCAATATTTGTTCTTTACACTGCTTCAGTCGACGATCACGTGTAGAAGCGCTTCAGGAGGTCTCCGTTCCATGCACGCGGCTCGTCTGTCTCCCTCTCGATGTTGTAGAGTCTGTATGCTCCGTTGTTCAGCACCTTGGAGATGATGAAAGGTCCTTCCCAGGCCGGAGCCAACTTGTGAGGTCTTTGCTGATCCACTCGGAGCACCAGGTCGCGTGCTTGGAACGCGCGACTCCTGACGTGGCGTGCATAAAAACGCCACAGATCTTGTTGATAAATGGTTGAGCGAGTCAGTGCCATCTCGCGCTCTTCCTCCAGAAGGTCCACTCCATCTTGCCTTGCTTGTTCTGCTTCAGCTTCGGAGAAGAGTTCGACTCGTGGCGCATTGTGAAGCAAGTCACTCGGAAGGACCGCTTCCGCTCCATAAACGAGGAAGAACGGTGATCGCCCTGTAGATCTATTCGGGGTTGTGCGGAGACCCCAAAGTACTGAAGGTAACTCGGTGACCCATGCGCCAGCGGCGTGTCCCACCTCTCGCAGGAGTCGGGGCTTCAAACCTTGAAGAATAAGCCCATTCGCCCGCTCTGCTTGTCCATTGGATTGAGGATGTGCTACGGAAGCAAAATCCACTCGGATACCTTGGCTTGCACGGAAACCTTTGAATCTGTCCGAGTCAAAGTTTGTCCCGTTGTCCATGATTATGCTGTGAGGTACACCGAATCTAGAGATGATGTCCCTGATAAACTTGACGGCTGTTGAGGCGTCGAGTTTCTTGATGGGCTTGGCTTCGATCCATTTCGTGAACTTGTCGACTGCCACCAACAGATGTGTGTATCCCCCTTGGCCTGTCTTCAATGGTCCGACTGTATCTAATCCCCAAACTGCAAATGGCCACACAAGAGGGATTGTCTTCAACGCAGATGTCGGCTTGTGGGACTTGTTGGAGTAGAACTGACAGCCCTCACATCGGTCGACCATATCTTTAGCCATCTCGTTTGTCTGCAGCCAGAAAAAACCAGCCCTGAATGCCTTGGCGACGATTGCTCTCGAAGAGGCGTGATGACCGCAGGTCCCCGAGTGAATATCTTCCAGGATCAGCTGCCCCTCCTCTGGGGAGATGCATCGTTGGAGAACGCCTGAAACGCTCTCCCTGTACAATTGGCCATCAATGACAGTGAATGACTTCGACCTGCGGACTATCTGCCTGGCCTGGACTTCGTCTTCTGGTAGTTCTTGTCTCAGGATATATGCAATGATCGGCACAGTCCAAACGGGGATGACAGTAAGAATCTCCATGACCAGATCAACCACAGCAGGTACATCGACTTCAGTCGGATCTGTTGAACTCTTTGGTTGTACTGGTTCTTCTGTAAAAGGATCTTCTTTGACTGAAGGGAGGTGAAGGTGCTCGAGGCAGACGTCACTCGGGACTGGTCTCCGAGTGGATTCGAGTTTCGCCAATTCATCAGCTGCTTGGTTTTTCAGTCGCGGAACATGGTGGAGTTCCAGACCTTCAAACTTTTTCTCGAGCTTCCTCACTGCATTGCAATATGTGGTCATGGTGGGGTTCCTGACATCCCACTCTTTCATCACTTGATTGACCACCAAATCTGAATCGCCGTAGACCATCAGGCGACGGACGCCGAGTGAGATGGCCATGCGCAATCCATAGAGGAGAGCTTCATACTCTGCCTCGTTGTTGGAGGAATCAAAGTGTATCTGCAGCACGTACTTGAGTTTGTCGCCCTTTGGCGATATGATCACAACGCCAGCGCCGGAGCCATTCAACATCTTGGACCCATCAAAGAACATTGTCCAATGGGCCGAGTAGATGTAGGTCGGTTGTTGTTGTTCTACCCATTTTGCTATGAAGTCAGCCAGAGCTTGAGACTTAATAGCTTTCTTGGCCTCGAACTTGATATCACAGTACAGCATCTCCATTGCCCACTTCGCCACTCGGCCTGACGCGTCCCGATTGTGGAGAATTTCCGACAACGGAGCATCAGAAATGACAGACACCGAATGGTCTTGGAAATAATGAGCCACCTTATTCGTAGTCATGTAAATCCCGTAGATAAGTTTTTGATAGTGGGGATACCTCTGCTTGGAAGGAGTCAGGACCTCGGAGGCGTAGTACACTGGCCGCTGAACTTTGTATGCTTCGCCTTCTTCTTCTCGTTCGACTGTAAGAACAGTACTGACGACTTGATTTATAGCCGCGATATACAGAAGAAGGGGCTCTTTATTGAGCGGAGCAGTAAGAACCGGCTGGGTGGAAAGTAGGACTTTGAGGTCGTCGAATGCGACTTGGGCTTCGTCTGTCCACTCGAAAGTATCTGATTTCTTCATGAGTCGGTACAGAGGAAGTGCTTTCTCGCCGAGTCGACTGATGAACCTGCTCAAAGCCGCTAGGCAACCTGTGAGCCGTTGAACATCGTGTATTCTGACCGGCCTCTCCATTCGAACGATGGTCCCGATCTTTTCGGGGTTGACATCGATCCCTCGTTCGGAAACGAAGAAACCGAGTAACTTTCCGCTGGGAACGCCGAATGAACATTTGGCGGGGTTGAGCTTGATATCGTACCTACGAAGGTTGGCGAATGTTTCTGCCAAGTCAGTCAGCAGGTCGGAACCTTTGCGTGACTTGACTATGATATCATCCATATATGCCTCCACATTCCGACCGATCTGGTCGAGAAGGCATTTTTGGATCATGCGCATAAAGGTAGCTCCTGCATTCTTCAAACCAAATGGCATAGTGATGTAGCAGAAGCACCCGAATGGGGTGATAAAGGTTGTCTTGAATTCATCGGGGCCATACAGACGGATCTGATGATAGCCCGAGTAGGCATCAAGAAATGACAAACGCTCGCACCTCGCAGTCGAATCGACAATTTGATCTATGCGGGGGAGCGGAAAATGGTCCTTCGGGCAGACCTTATTGAGATGCTTGAAGTCGATGCACATTCGGAGCGACTTGTCCTTCTTGGGCACCATGACAACATTGGCGAGCCACTCGGAGTGGTGAACCTCGCGAATGAAGTTGGCTGCCAGCAGCTTGGCCACCTCCTCCCCGATTGCTTTCCTCTTGTGCGCGGCGGACCGGCGCAAGCGCTCTCGGACGGGCCGAGCGACGGGGTCCACATGCAGTCGGTGCTCATCCAACTCCCTGGGTACACCTAGCATGTCAAAGGGTTTCCATGCGAAGATGCCCCAGTTCTCACGGAGGAATTGGGTGAGCTCGGCTTCCTATTTAGGATCGAGGGTGGTGGAGATGTTCGTCGGGGCAGCAGTGTCGTCCGTCGGGTGAATGCTGACCTTCTTCGTCTCTCCCGCCGACTGGAATGCGGATTCAGAAGCTGGCTTCTTTGAGCGCATCAGGTCGGCGGGGTCGACTGTTTTCTTGTACTCGTCGAGCTCGAGGATGGCCATCTGCTGGTCGGCGATTCTTGATCCCTCCTGCAGGCACTCTTCGGCTCGCTGTCGATTACCCGTGATGGTGATCACGCCTTTTGGGCCTGGCATCTTCAGCTTCAAGTATACATAACATGGACGGGCCATGAAACTCACATACGCTGGGCGGTCCAGAATTGCGTGGTAAGCGCTCTAGAAATCCACCACCTCAAACGTGAGCTTTTCCTTGCGAAAGTTCTTGTCGGAGCCGAAAACGACGTCCAACGCGATCTGGCCGATTGACTTGGCCTTCCGTCCAGGGACGACTCCATGGAACTGCGTGCTGCTCTCGCTGAGTTTGGACATCGGAATGCCCATCCCCTTGAGAGTGTCGGCGTACATGATGTTCAAACCGCTGCCGCCGTCCATGAGGACTTTTCACAGTCGGACTCCTTCTACCACCGGATCGACGACCAGAGCTTGTCTTCCTGGGGTGGGTACATGTGCTGGATGATCCGACTGGTCAAAGGTGATCGCAGTCTGAGACTATTTGAGGAACTTGGGGCTGGCAGGGGTGGCCATGTTCACCTCCCTGTTCACCAGCTTCAATCGACTCTTGCTCTCGATGTCAGCAAAAATCATGAGTGTCGCATGGACTTGGGGGAACGGATCCTCCTTATCCTCCTCATCTTGTTCATTGACCTTCTCACTCGGTTGCCCTTCGCCGAACCCCTGGATCAGGAGGCGACACTGTCGAGTGGTATGCTTTGGATATATGGGGTTGCCCTCTTCGTCCATCTTCGTATGAACCGGGCATGGCTGGTCCAGGATGGGATTATTGAACTGCTTCTTCTTGGGGGTAAACTGCGCCTTCCCTTTGCCCTTGAACTTGGCATTGGTCACGACTGCAGCTTCTGCCTGCGGAGTGGATGGAACTTTTTGCTTTTGCTTCCGAGTGTTGCTTCCATCTCCGTCGCCGACTGTCTTGTGTTTGCCGCTTCGGATGCGGTCCTCTTCTTCGCCATTTGCGTAGCGAGCTGCTATCTCCATCATCTTGCTCATGGAGATGTCACCTGTTCGGCCGAACTTGCGGTACAGATCCCTATACCGCACGCCTGCCTTGAAGGCGCAGACTGCTTGATGCTCGGTGACGTTCTCCACCGTGTGGTAGAGAGTTGTCCAACGCTGAATGAAGTCACGCAGGGGCTCATTCTGCTTCTGGACGCAATGCTGGAGCTCCACGAGGCCTGCAGGGCGCTTGCACGTCCCTTCGAAGGTCTTGATGAACACTCGGGCCAGATCTGCCCAACTGTAGATGCTTGAGGGGGCCAACTGATTCAGCCACGCTCGCACCGAGCCGTCGAGCATCAGAGGGAGGTGCTTCATGGCTACATGGTCGTCCCCTCCTCCGATCTGGACCGCCACTCAGTAGTCATCTAGCCATGTTTCCGGCTTGGACTCTCCTGTAAACTTGCTGATTCCCGTCGCCAATCGGAAGTTGGGCGGGATGTCAGCTGAGCGGATGGCTCGACTAAAACACTCGGGACCAGACACGATGGTCCTGCTTCCACTTGGACGGTCCATATCGTGACCATCGCGGTGGGCTCGGCCCCTGTCGACCCTTCGTTGGGCGATACGCCCTCTTGCGTCGGGCCTTGGGTCGTAAGTGTCGCCGACTGAACGCCGATCGTCATGATGTCGGGACCCATAGGGCCCACCCCGCGGAGGGTGCGTGAACGGCGGCGATCTTCGTGATTCATGGAACGGCTGCCTCCCCTGTGCCGCTGATGGGAACCAGGGTTGTGAACCGACCGATGCGTATTCGCATGAACAGAACTATTATGGATCCTGTTGTGCGACTGGGAGACCGCCGAATTCTGCTGCTGCGCCGTGTGCAACAGGGCTCGGATCTGCTCGATCCCTCTACCAGCCTCTGAATCAGTCGGCTGGAGGGAATCGGCTATCTTGGCAGCCGCAGCCAAGTTGAGGAGGGGTGTGCGGAACAACTCCACGTTGCTCCGCCGAGTGTGCCGACTAGCAGAACGGCGAGGTGGACGGCGCGCGCCGGACGTTTCGCCGACCTCGCGCCCGCTCCGGCCAGCTCGACGAGGATCTTCATGGGAGTTGGCCATGTGTACTTCTGCTGCGGGCCCGCGACCCGCATACTCGGAAGGAAACTCAGTCGGAACGAGTCCGAGTGCTGGGACAGCGGGGCAACCACAACGGACTCTAGAACCGCCACTTGTGAAGACGCGTTCTGGCGCGCCTGGGCGTGTTGCACCCAACGCTGGAGCCGCGGACGGCGAGATCGCTTGCTGCGGCGCGTGACGGCGGTGCAGGTCGACACCGGAGCCGACTGTTGGAGAAGAAGAATGCCGCGGGCGCCGGCACGAAAGTGCGTAGCCCCACGACGGGGAAGCGCCTCGACGTCGAGAGGACCATCTCGAAGCCACGCCGAATCGTCGATGATGAAGGAGAGAGCGTCGAAGAAGATCTGGTGACCCATGCTCGAACCTCCACCGGACGACATGACGAAAGGAAGTAGTCGCAAAATCGCCGGAAGTCGCTTAGACGCCTACCCCACGGTGGGCGCCAACTGTCGTGGGTATAAGCCTGAAAGTAGATGTGTAGGGTACGAAAAGGATGGGCAGAGCCTTAGCTACAGCGAGGTTGTATGAGTTCAGGCCCCTCTGCGGTGGAGGTAATAGCCCTACGTCTCAGTGCTCAGGGAGCTTGTTGTCGAGTGGAAATATGGAATACAATGAGTTGCCCCCCCCCCTTGCACCAGTGGGGAAGGGTGGCTTATATAGAGTGCGCTGCCCTTCACAACGGTCGGTGCGCAGGGGTGGAATAATGGCGAATAAATCCCTATGTTACAGGTAACGTACGGCCTAAATGCTAATAAAAGCGTGAGGAAACGTACGACCGTTTCCCTCCTGAGGGGTTACGATGTACAGAGTGGAATCCAGTCGGTCCGATCGATACGCTTCGAATGCTCGCCTTCGACTGGATGGTCGGATGTCTGTTACCGACTGGATGATGGGAATTCCTTAGTTCAGTCGGAGCTGACAAAGGGCCTTGTCCCTTATGAAGGGTGGTCCTTGGGTAGGACCTATAAGGTAGGCTTATGACCCTACCCTAGGACTATAACCCCATCAGTGAGGAATCTTGACGTAATATTTTAATTCTACTCCTCTTCTCACTCAAAAAAAGTTTAGGATCACGCGGATATTCTTGGAATCTATATGATGCCGATGTGACGGAGTTCTGTCTTGGTGCCTCCTATCTGCTTTAAGTTTCAGGGGAGTTGAGCTCCAGGGGATTCTTGAGCACATCGTTATCATTCAGATTTCTTAGTATCTCAGAACGAAGGATGTTCGTAATTGCTTCAATACTAGTAGTGGCGAGATAACCCCGATGTCCCCAGTACTGGTGCAGATTGTTCGGGAGTACTGCCATACTTTGTATCGTTGTGATCACGAGGGTCTGTTGTAGATGAAGGTCCGAGATTCTGGTTGTGTGTTGACGGATGTGATACAGGTGACGGGTTAGTATAAGAGTTGTGTGATTATTACTCCTTGTATCCGTGTACCAGATTGCATGACCAGATATTTCGGAAATTCATAGGTGGGAATTCAAGTAGTTGCTTATAGGACAATCTTCCAACAAATGCATGATGTTAGGTTGGGGTTCGACATCTAGTGGATTCTTTGTTCACGGTCGACTTACAGCGGTACACGTTGTGTCTTAAAGAGTCCTTGTAGCTTGCTACGACTTGGGGACACTTCATATGTCGGGTGCACTGCCTTGCACTTGATGGCTACTGTAAAATCGAGCCCGTGCGATCCTGTCCACGAAAATATCGGACGAAATCTTTCTCGTGAGTTTGTTCTGGCTTGTTTCATAAGCCTCACCCTTTGTTTTGTTGGAGTATAGTAATTCAAGTTGCTTCGATGTCAAGTGGTGATTTCAGATCTTTCCAAGAGGTGTTCTCATAATTTTTATGTGAATGCAAATTCTTTGCTCAATCAATTGTCATATCAGTTCTTGTCAAGCGGAGTTGTTATATCAATTCTTTTCAACCGGTGTGTTTATCTTCAAGTGCATTCCATCCTCTCCTATTTTGCAAGATCATTCTCTGAATTCTTTCCGGAGTTGTCTCATTTGTCCCAAGTTGTCTTTGTTTTTCCCCACCCTCCCGCCCTTTTTCTCAGTGATTCAATTTTCATCCAAGAGTTTTCTTTTCATTGTGCTTCCGCTGTCTGTTCTTTTCTTTCTTACCCGCTGATTCATTGTGAAGATTCTCAGGAGATTCGTGTCGTATTTGTTCATTCTTGTCTTCTTTACCGGTGAATTTAATTCACTTGTCCGTGTTCATTATATCCTATTCATCCTTGTAATTCTTTCCTATGTTGGGAATTCTTAGGAGCCTGTCTTGTTATTTATTCCTCTCTTTTCGATCCGGAGCATTGAAGCTATCTTAGAAGTTTTTGTTTCCTATCTTTTCAATTATTTCGAGTTTCTAACCTCATCTAGTTCTCTTCATACCGGCGCAATATCTCTCTTCTAAGCAATCTTTCTAGCGGTGGTTTCTTCGAGTGGGCACATAACCCACAGGTTTTCCCCAGGTTCTTTCCTGGCACTTTTAATCTTTTCCCGGAGTTCTCTAATTATTTCAACTACGACGTAAGTATGAATTTCATCAGTCATATTCCTTCTTCAGATCGCTTCAAATTTATTTTCGTCTTTGGATCAACCTTTCATTCCTCATTATTCCGGAGTGTCTCAGTTAATTCTTGGTGTCGTTCTCGTCATCATTCTCAGTTTGCAATCTGAAGGAGTGTTTCTATCAAATCTTGGTCTATTCTCTTGGAGATTCATCATTTCAGCTCCGTGTTATCATCTTGAATTTGTTCTCAATCATGAGTAATCCCTTTCTTGCTATCCGGTGCACTTCTGTGTTGTGTTCATTTCTCGTTCCTCCGAAGGCCATCATTTCAGAAGATTCATCGTTCTCAGCATTCAGCTTTCATCCTCAATTCTTCTCAATTGTTGTCTCTTCGTTCGTCTCTCGATTATTCCGGTGCCTTATTCAAGTTTTCTCTCAGGTGGCTTATGATCTCTTCATTCTCTTGTTTCTCCATTGATTCTTGGTTTTCCATTCAACTGGGATTTCTTACCGGTGCTTCCTTCAATTATGCCTCAAGTGGTGCTTATCTCCCTATCTCTTCAAAATTATTTCAAGAGGAATAAGTGGTATGCTAAATCCGTGCTTGTCATCAATTAAACTTGATGAAGGATAAGCATAACATAAATCTTATTCTTGTTCACAGTAATCTGAATTCTTCTTCCGGAGTGACTCATGATATCGATTCTTTTCTCAGGTGTTTATCTTTCTTTTCCGGAGTTCTAAGTTCTTTTAAGTATCTCTTTGTGAGGCTTCATCTTAATTTTGGCAAGGTCATAATCTTATTCTTTTCTACCTTGATATCTTTGCATCATTCATTCATATACGGAGGTCCTTCATGGTGGTTCATCAAGGGTTCAATTCATTCTCAAGTGTTCTTCAAGATTCTTATTGGAGAACCTCAAATTTTCTTCTCTTGCATTTCCAAGTGCATTTGTTATTCCTTTATCCTTTGAGGTGCTATTATAGCCTTCTTGTTAGTATAGGAGTCTCGAAGAGATTTTATTTCAAGAATGAGATAATTAAACCCACCAATTCTATGGTCATGAGATATTTCAACCCATAATTTCTTCATTGAGCTATCTTGGTTCACCTAAAGCTTTTCCTATGGATTGTTGCTATCATGGTGCTTGTCATTATTCCAAGTTCTCGATGTATCCTCTTGGTGTAAGAATTGTTCATATCTTGTTTCTCCCAATCAATCCTTGTTTCTTTTAGTGGTTGGTTGTCACTTCATATTTGTTGAGATGATTTTCGTAAGCCCGCTACTATCTTGTTCTTTTCGTTGTTGTTTTTTCAACAACTCCGTTCAATTCTTCTCGCAAGGGTGCTTGTCAAGTTCATTGGAGTTAGTAGTTGTCATTCTCTCTTCATTCTCTTCTTCCGTATGAGCTAGTTCCTATTCTATTGTTCCGGAGGCATTGTGATGTTGCTCTTTTGGATCTATTATGTTGTTCTATCAAGATCATGGTGTTCCCTTGCTCTATTTTCTTGTTTGTTGTGAATATTGTCTATTTCTTCCATCTTATCGAATTTTTTGTCCCATTTTCCTACCGAAGTGGTGGCGAAATTTTCCGTGAATTCTTGCTTCTTTCTCATATCATTCCTCATCGCTTTGCAACCTTCAAGGATCGTTGATTTCACTCATTTGTCAAAGAAGCGACTAAGTTCTACCTCTGGTTCTTTCTCATCCTCTTCTCCTTTCATTCTTGGATCTCGGGGCAAGATCCTCTTGTAGTGTAGGAGAGTTGTGACAGCCTCATGCCGACGTTCCCGAATATTCCCCTTCTATTCTGTTTTCGTCGTGTGACTATTTTCTTTTCTTGCATCATCATTGCATCATGCGCATCATCTGCATTGCATCGGCATCTCCGTTGCCGCCAGTTTTAAAACTTGCATCCGTCGTTAGTTGCCGGTTCCCGTCGTTGTTCGTTCCGAGCCTGACCGCACGCGCCCACGGCACCGTCGAAACCCTGTTTTAAAAGTGTGCGTAAAACTTTCTCTGATCGAGGTGAAACTTGGCATGCGGTCATAATTTGTTTTAGTTAGGCCGCTTGTCAAATTTCGTCGCGATCGGAGTCCGTCTGGTACCCGAACGATCGACCGTAGCGGCACAGTACTCGGTATACCGTCGGACGTCTTTCGATGTTGTTAATTACGTTGTCGGGTCGCCCGTTTTTCCTCTCATCTTCGCCTAGCCCCTCTGCACAGTTCGTGGACCCAACGCGCGGCCAGTCCGAAAACCTCCCGGAACCCGAACCGGGCGGTCGTAACCGTTGGATCCGAATCAACCCCGTTTTACTGCAAATCGTCATCGGTTTGTTCATTAGACTCCCTAACCTAGTTATCTCGACCATCCGCTGTAAATCAGAGGGTTGAGATAGACCTAAGCTTAGCCCACCTAATTATTTAAGCAACCAACCCTAGCCCTAGCCTGTCCCATCCAACAATCCCCTGCAGCGCCGCCGCTCATTTTGTCCCTCCTCGGGATCGTCCCGATCCAGATCGGGCTGAGATGCCTATTTTTTTTTCTCCTCGATTTCAACAGCAACCCAACCAACGAGTTCTTCCTGATCCACCCCATCGCCTGTGCCCGAGCGTACACGCGGCCCCCTCAGTCCCGAGCGGATGCGTCCAACATCAGCTGCAGCGCCAGCAAGCAAGCAGCACCGCGCCGGAGCCACCGCTCGCCGGAGCTCTGTCGTTCCCGCCCGAGTCCCCGCCTCCATCAGAGGGCCGCCTGATGCTGTCGGCGGAGCAGCAGCAAGGTCCAGGCCAGCGCTCGTCGCCCCCTCTTCCATTCTCCTCCTCCTGAGGCGCCTCCCTCTAATCTCTCCCTTTGCTCGTTCTTCTGCCAGGAGCAGAACGAGAGACCGTCGCCGCCGCCCTAGATCGACAGCTGCGCGTGACACCTACAGCCTCGGTAACGGGTCCCCCTCGTCCGGATCTGCCCGGCCCGCTGGCGAAGATCTCCGTCGGCGCCGCCCCTCCAGTCGCACGCGCTGCCCTGCGCTCGTCCCTGACGAACTGAAGCCACGCATCGCGCCCGTCACTGCAGGTTGTGCCTGCGTTTTTCGTTTCCTGTAGAAGTCCGAACGTGCGCTTAATAGAAAGCCTCGGCGTTGTTTTTGCTCACAAACTTGTTGCTAGCCTAGCTGGTAGCCGATCTGCGCCTGAACCATTGGGTCTGGGGTTCGAATCCCAGCCACGCCTATTTTTGTTTTGTGTTATTTAGATTAGAGCCTCGGTATGATGTATATAGACATATATCCGTCTTGTACCAAAGCCTCAACACAGCGCAGTGGTTGGAGTATTTTCCCTGGTCCAGGAGGTCGTGGGATCAAATCCCATGAGTGCCAAATCTTTTGCTGGCTGTAGTTTTTTGCTCTTGCACACAGCTGTCTTGGGCCGATTTCATCCATGGGCCACTGCACTATGGTGCAATTCGGCCATTATGTTTTTTTTAAAACGTCGTGTGATTTTTCCAATTCTCACGGATTTTGTTAATTTCAGAAAAAGGCATTGTTTTTCAAACGAGCGTAGTTTCTAAACCGTGCATCGGAGTAAAATGATTTCAACATGTAAGTTGCTTAGAATTTTCTGTAGTTTCTCAAAAACCAACTTTCATGCATGATAAAATTACATAAACGTGTTGTTTGCTTCGGTTTGCGTGTCGATATGTTAGAAGCGGTTTAGGACGTAGTTATTTAACCGTACCTCCGTTGGAGATGTGCCATATATGTAAATGGGCCAAAACGATGAGCAGAAACACGTGAACCACTTTGTTTTGCTGTTTAACAAACTTAAAATGTGATTAGGACAAATCTGGACAGAATTAGAATTTAGCACGTGGGGTCGTTTCGGAGATGCTAGATGTCGTTTCCGGCCTCATTTAAAATGCCTAGATAGGTAGTTTAATTTGTGCTTCACCCCTTGCCATGTTAACAACATTTTAATATTGACGTGTTAATAATCGGGAGTGAACTAAATAATTAAACGTGGAGTTTCGTCAATATGCAACTCGTTGCATATTGAACTTCACTTAATGTGTATTGTTTGTATGACGTGAATTGTCATGCCGTGTCTTGCATGTATTCAACTGCTCATGCATCATATGTGTTGTGCATCGTGTGGTGAATTCCATGTGTTGATTTGTGTTTCCGTTTTTCTCCGTCTCGATAGAGTTCCGCAAGCGTGTCGGATGTGAAGACCCGTTCGACTACGTCGGTTCGTCTGCTTCACGGAGGCATTCTTCTTCCAAGCGGGATCTCAGGCAAGATGATCATTTCCCCAGATACCATTACTATCATTGCCATGCTAGTTATTTCGATGTTGTCGTTTTTGTCTCGTTGCCTACCATATGTTAAATATCAGCCTCTCAACAATGTCATGAAAACCATCAACCTGTTCAACCTAGCAAACCACTGATTGACTATGTTACCGCTTGCTTAACCCTGTGTTAGCGTTGCTAGTTGCAGGTGCAGTTGCTTCCATGCGAAAGCATGGGTTCCTTGTCATATTACCATATTTAAACGTTATTTAATTTAATGCACATATATACTTGGTAAAAGGTGGAAGGCTCGGCCCTTTTCTAGCCTGGCATTTTGTTCCACCTTTGCCCCCTTAGTTTCCGGCTACCGGTGTTATGTTCCATAAATGAGCGCTCCTAACACAATCGGGGTTGTTATGGGGACCCCCTTGATAATTCGTTTTAGATTAAAGTTGGTCTGGCAAGGCCCAACTTCGGTACTACATTTGCCTAATCACCTAATAAAATTGCATAGGGACTTCCCGGGCCCCGAGGATAATTTAATCAACCCCCGGGCCAGTGCTCCTCATGAGTGTTGGTCCAAAACAGAGCAGCTTATTAACGCTACCCGGGGCAACTCGGCGTTTGGCGTGGTAACCATCGCTCATCCGTCGTGTCCTGAGAACGAGGTACGCGACTCCTATCGGGATCGTCGACACGTCGGGCGGCCTTGCTGGATTAGTTTTACCTTTGACGAGATATCTTGTGCATCGGGATTCCGGTGATGCTTTGGGTAATCTCAGAGTTGAGGTTTTCCTCTAGGGAATCCGACGAGATCGCGAGCTTCGTGATTGAGGATTTCTATGCGGCTTGTGGTAATTTGTGATGGACTAGTTGGAGCACCCCTGCAGGGTTAAATCTTTTCGGAAAGTCGTGCCCGCGGTTATGTGGCAACGTGGAAACTTTGTTTAACACTGGTTCTAGATAACTTGAAGTTAACTTAATTAAAATATGTCAACTGTGTGCGTAACCGTGACTATCTCTTTCATGAGTTCCTTCTCCGATCGAGGACACGGTGGGGTTATGTCTGACGTAGGTAGGTGCTCAGGATCATTCATTTGATCATCAGTAGTCACGTCCGTTATGCGTAGATCATCCCCCTCTTTATTCTTGTACTCGTAAGTTTAGCCACCAAATATATGCTTAGCCGCTGCTGCAACCTCACCACTTAACCATGCCTCACCCATTGAACTTTGCTAGTCTTGATACCTTTGGAAATGAGATTGCTGAGTCCCCTGTGGCTCACAGATTACTACAACACTAGTTGCAGGTATAGGTAAAGGTTACTTGACGCGAGCGCGTTGATTGTTCATTTGGAGTTGCTTCTTCTTCTTCTTCATCATCGATCTAGGATGGGTTCCAGGCCGGCAGCCTGGGATAGCAAGGATGGACGTCGTTCTTCTTTTGTCGTTTGTTTTCGTCCGTAGTCGGACCCTCCTCTTACTCTTGATGATTATGTAATGTACTGATGTGACTCTGATGTAGCTTGTGGCGAGTGTAAGCCGACTCTATATATATCTCTTCTTTTCAGTACATGTACTTGTAACGATATCCATTCTTGCGACACGACGAGATGCGCTTCTATCCCTGACGAGGCCCTCGTGCCAAATTGAGGATAGGGTCGCATCTTGGGCGTGACAAGATTCCCCTTTTATTCCGTTACCGCCGCGCGAATAGATTGTCTGTCGCATTCATCATCGCATCATTCCCATCATCCGCATTGCATCGGCACTCCGTTGCCGCAGGTTTTTAAAACTTGCATCCGTTATTAGTTGCTGGTTCTCTCTGTGTTCGTCATGAACCGTTTTGTGACCAACCACACACGCACGCGCCCGCGACATCGTTAAAATCTTGTTTTTATAAGTGTGTATGAAATATTATCGAATTGGGTTGAAACTTGGTGTGCGGTCTTAATATGGCGTAATAGACCGCCTGTCGATTTTCGTCGCAATCGGAGTCCGTTTGATACCCGAACGGTTGACCGTAGCGGCACCGTCATCGGTTATCGTCGGACGTTTTTTTGGTGTTTCAAAAATATCGTGACGGGCCGCACATTTCCCTCTCATGTCAGTCCAAGCCTCTCTACACAACCCAATAACCTATCCTAACCCTAGGGCGTAACCGGAGCCGTCCGATCAAGATCGGAGGGTCCGAAAACGCCCCAAATAGCTACCAAATCCTCCCTCTCCCTCGTTTTCCGCGCCTACCCAAACCCTAGCCGCCACTTCTCTCTTCCTCCTCCCACCTCTCAGCCGCAGCAGGGTCGCACGAGCCCGCATCTGGCCCTCCCGGGCACAGATCCGCCGGAGCCCCGGCTCCCCAAGCTCTGCCCCGAGCGCCCGAGGGGAGGAGCCCCCGAGCGGCTCGCTCCCTCCTCTCGCGGCTCTCTGCACCACGCCAGCCCGAGCAGCCAGCCGCCCGCACCCCCGCCGCGGGAGCCGCCGCCTCGCGCCGTCCCTTCCGCCAGCGCCTCCAAGCCGGATCCCACCTCATCCGTCGTGCATCGCCGGCGGTAGCTCCGCCGCCCGCGCCGACTTTCCTCACGTTGCCTCCGACATGGATCCGCCCCCACGCGCCGAACCGATCCTCCTCGCACCTCCGTATCACCCTGGTCGGCCTCCCCATCGCGAGCACCGGGTTGGTCTCGTCCTCAGCGAGCGTCGCGAGGAGGACGAACCCTCAGCTCGCGAGCACCTCGCATGGGCCACGCCAGTCGGTCTTGTGGCCCAGCAGCCCCGGCCTGCCCCGAGCCCAGCTCCGGATCCGGCCCATGGCCGAGGGTGAGCACGTGTCGCCTATCCTTCACTCTGTGCGGATTTAAAGAATATTGTGGCATGCCCCTGTTTCGGCCCGTGTGCATTCCGGCCCGTAGTAATTTTAGTATTTTTCCTGTGATTTTAGTATTTTCAGAAAAAGCGTGATATTTTCAAACGCCCATAGATTTTTTATCCGGCGTCAGATTTCGACTAGTTGTACATGTATCTTGTGTAGTTTTTCGCGTAGAACATTATTTTGCAACTTGCATGCATGTTTGAAGTAGTTTGAACGTCGTTTGCCTAGATTTGCGTGATGTTCTAATAGGTTAATATTCCGTAGATATTTTTGTGCGTGTCCGGATTGTTCAAATCTCATAGATAAAAATGTTCACGATGTTCGTGACCCTTTGTCATGTAGTTTAGAGTAGTTGCTTGCATTTTTCATGTAGGAGTTGTCAATAGTTTTGTTATATCTTTTTAGGCCTATTCCCGCATTTAATTGTGACGATAGTTTTATTTTTTGAACCCCACATATTATATATGTTTTCGGGGTAGAAAAATCCGTAGAATTTAACTGTGCATTTAGTTTTAGCTTTTGAGTAAGTTATCATGCATGATATTTTGCCATGTTGCCCTCTTATTGTTTTTGTGGGATTTATTTCGTGCGTAATATGAATTAGTTGTAAACTAAATATATGCTCTTGGATATGTAGGCTAGCCCCTGGTATTTTTGGTTGCTCTTGGATATGAATGAGTTTTGCTAGTGATCTACAGCTCCTTTGATGTTCGTCCAATGGAGTTTATTGTAGTGCATAAGGTTCTCTAGCATGTGGTAGATTTTCTTGCTATTCGGTGCCCTGTAGCATATTGTTTTACTGCTGTCAATATGCCTTCTGGTTGAAAACTGCACTGTCAACAGTGTTATTTTCACTAAGTCTGAAACTGTGTGCGAGATGCCATTTTGTGAGTTCTTTTCCTAGTGATCCATGCTTCCATACTAGTTGTATCTAGTAGGGTGTTATTGTGCATCTTGACCACTACTGCATCATGCCTTGTTTGAGCATTTTAGAATCATGTAGCTTGTTGTTGTAGGGTGCAGAAAATGTCATGTTGCTGTTTTGGGCTGATTATAACTATTTCTTGTGTACCTTGTATTTGTTGAACCGTTGCTCCGTTTTGATCGTGTCTTATATGAAACTTGCTTAGAATCTTGTGTAGTTTCATATTATGTTGTTGCCTTCTTGGTTTCGAATGTTTGTGACTGCCATTCGCATACATATTGCATTCATGGTATCATATCTTGTGGTGGTCATATCTTTTGAAGCGTAGCTCCGTTTGCAATGATCTCTATGTGTAAATTGATTGAAACGACGCTTAGAATCACGTGAACCACTTTATTCTGTTATTTAATAAATATTAAAACATGTTAGTTCAGAGATGGACAGAATTCTAATTTAACATGTGGGGTCGTTTCAGAGATGCTATAAGTCGTTTCCGACCTCATTTAAAATGCCTAGATAGGTAGTTTAATTACACTTCGTCTCTTGCCATGTTTAACAACATGTAATATTGTCGTGTAGATAATCGGGAGTGAACTGAATAATTCGTATGTGGAGTTTCGTCAATACGCAACTCATTGTATATTGAACTTCACTTAATGTGTAGTGTTTGATTGTGTGAATTGCCATGTCATACCGTGCATAATTGAAACCGCTCATGCATCATATGTGTCGTGCATGTGCCGTGGTGATTATCTTGTGTTAATTCTTGTTTCCGGTTTGCTTCGTCTCGATAGAGTTCCGCAAACATGTTGAAATGTGAAGATCCGTTCGACTACGTCGGTTCGTCTACTTCACGGAGTTGTTCTTCTTCCAAGGTGGATCTCAGGCAACATGATCATTTCCCTAGATACCATTACTATCATTGTCATGCTAGTTGTTTCGATTCTATCGTTATCTCTCACTGCCTACCACCTGTTAGATATCAGCCTTCCAACATTGCCATGAAAACCTTCCACCTGATCACAACCTAGCAAACCACTGATTGGCTATGTTACCGTTTCTTTAACCATTGGATAGCGTTGCTAGTTGCAGGTGCAGTTGCTTCCATGTGAAAGCATGGGTTCCT
Organism: Hordeum vulgare subsp. vulgare; assembly: GCF_904849725.1. Lineage (NCBI taxonomy): Eukaryota > Viridiplantae > Streptophyta > Magnoliopsida > Poales > Poaceae > Hordeum > Hordeum vulgare. Next base: position 312,424,263 of record NC_058524.1, read on the forward strand.
TGTTAAATCACCATATTAATGTTATTTAAATTAATGCACATATATACTTGGTAAAAGGTGGAATGCTCGGCCTTTCTAGCCTGGTGTTTTGTTCCACCTTTGTCGCCTTAGTTTCGGCTACCGGTGTTATGTTCAATAAATGAGCGCTCCTAACATGCTTGGGGTTGTCATGGGGACCCCCTAGATTTTCGCTTTAGGATAAAGCTCGTCTGGCAAGGCCCAACATTGGTACTATTCGCTAATAACAAACTAAAATATGCATAGGGTTTGATCACCCCGTGGATAATTAATCAACCGTCGGGCCAGTGCTCCTCATGAGTGTTGGTCCAACCTAGAGCACTGTGTGGGGCCAACCCAGTGCAACTTGGGTGATTTCTATCAAGCCACCGTATGTGTCGCTTATCTGTCGTGTCGTGAGAACGAGATATGCGACTCCTATCCGGATCGTCGACACGTCGTGTGGCCTTGTTGGGCTTGTTTTACTCTTCTCGAACGTCTTGTGCGAGGGATTCCAAGGATGCTTTGGCTAATCTCAAGGTTGACGTTTTCCAATAGGAACCCGAGGAGATCACGGGTTTCCCTGATCGAGGTCATTCCATCGCAGCGTGTGGTAGTTTGTGATGGACTAGTTGGAGCACCCCTCGAACGCCTTGTGCGAGGGATTCCAAGGATGCTTTGGCTAATCTCGAGGTTGAGGTTTTCCAATAGGAACCCGAGGAGATCACGGGTTTCCCTGATCGAGGTCATTCCATCGCAGCGTGTGGTAGTTTGTGATGGACTAGTTGGAGCATCCCTGCAGGGTTAAATTTTTCGGAAAGTCGTGCCCGCGGTTATGTGGAAACGTGCAAACTTTGTTTGACATCCGGTTCTAGATAACTTGAAGTAAGCTTAATTAAAACTTGCCAAGTGATTGTGTAACCGTGACTGTCTCTTTCGTGAGCTCCTTTTTCGATCGAGGACACGGTGGGGTTATGTTTGACGTAAGTAGGTGTTCAGGATCATTCATTTGATCATTATTAGTTCACGTCCGTTATGCGTAGATCTTCCCCCTCTCACTCTTGTACTCGTAAGTTAGCCACCTCAAATAACTGCTTAGTCATTTGTTGCAGCCTCACCACTTATCCATGCCTCACATATTAAGCTTTGCTAGTCTTGATACCTTTGGAAATGAGATTGCTGAGTCCATGTGGCTCACCGAATACTACAACACTAGTTGCAGGTACAGATAAAGGGTTACTTGACACGAGCGCGTTGATTGTTCATTAGGAGTTTCTTCTTCATCATCATCGATCTAGGATGGGTTCCAGGCCGGCAGTCTGGGATAGCAAGGATGGACGTCGTTCTTTTATCGTTTGTTTTCGTCCGTAGACGGACCCTGCTCTTCTTCATGATGATTGTATGTATTGTACTGATATGACTCTGATGTAGCTTGTGGCGAGTGTAAGCCAACTCCTTATACTCATCTTTTCAGTACATGTACTTGTAACGATATCCATTCTTGCGAAACAACGAGATGCGCTTCTATCCCTGTCGAGGCCCTCGTGCCAAAATAAGGATAAGATCGCATCTTGGACGTGACAGGTCTTTTGGGGATAAGTACTCCTACACCTTTTTTGGATCCCTAAGCCGCCACATAATTGGATAACATTGGTCCTACTGTCACCCAGGTTCACTTTTTTGCACCGTCTGGGATCGCACAGAGAATATGTGCTTGAACAACACTCAGTGAGGAGGACAGCCCAGGAAACACTCGCACGGTGTGATAAACGCAGAGAGATATGCAATGGTGTTCGGAGGGAGATGATGAAGTTTTGCTCCGAAGTAATAGAGAAAGACGCGAATAAAAGGGTGCGGCAGCAGAGAGAAACCTCGCTCAACGTAGGAGAAGGACCCGTTCCCTCTCGCGAGGCTCCGGCTCAAGCTCCCCCTCCGACAACCTCCAAGATTTTTCGTCTATCATCCCGTGCTCAATGAGCTCCAGGATGTCCTCCTTCGCGGTGGACAGGAGAAAATCCCCCTGAATCCACCCCGGCGGCAGCGCAGCTCGAGCTTGGAGGTCTTGCCCTTCGTCATGGTCGCGGCGGCGGAGACGAGCCTAAGCAAAGCTTGCGGAACGGAGGTGGAGAGGAGACGAGGAAGGATCAAAGGGAAGCATGGCCTCAACCCTAGCGCCAGCCGAACTTGTATAATCGCCCGAGTGAGTCGCTGACCGGCGTGCCCCCAGATCCCAGCCTATCCCGATAACAGAGGAGATGTGACACGTGGCGATAATGACGGCGCGATAATTGAGGCATCGTTGCCCCACTCGCCCTAGCAATTGAGTCATCGTCGCGCAGCACGCGGAAACTGAAATTTCAAATCCCCCGAAGTGATCGTCACATCCCAAGATCTCGTCAGTCACTCAGAATAACTTCATGCACTTAAATTCACTTGGATATGCATCGCAACAGAATCGATCAAGGTGAATGAGAAATATTTCAGTCGACGCGAAGTTCTATCAAACCTAGAAGTATGTCCAAGGTCAGTATGGCATGACAGAATCCACGTCAACCCCTTCTTCACTCGAACCCCGATTCATTCGGGGGCTAATGATGGGGATATGTACCTAGGGTAGGGTCACAGGCCTGACCTAAGTATCCCATCTAAGTGTACCTCATTATTAGCTGGAGGGTCACAAAGAAGATTCCGACTGGATGACCATGACACCTAAAAAGTTACTCGGTACAAAGTCACTCGGAAGATATTTCCCTTCACTCGACAACCAACTTTCACTCAGAAGGTTCCAATCGACACAGAAGACCAGAAGCCACGTTCAGGGAGGCCAACGGGCGTACGCTCACCTTATGATCATGAATAGCACTAATTACATACATACGTTATCAGTAACGTACACCTTTAAACCATATTGATTGAGCCCTTAGATGCTGAGGCTTTGATGAGGAGTAACGCACTCTATATAAGTCACCCCTCCCCTCTAGCATAAGGGTTCGCACCCCTGTAACACACATTCCACAAGGCAAGAGCTTCCGAACACTAAGACGTAGGGCTGTTACCTCTAAGAGAGGGGCCTGAACTCATACATCTTGTGTAGAAGCTTGTCGTAGCTAGGGCTCTGCCCTCTCCATTCATACCCTACACCTCTACTGTCAGATTTATTCTCACGACACATATATTGCCATCTGCCAACATTCTACTCCCTCTGTTCTTAAATAGAAGTCTTCTTAGAGGTTCCACTAAAAGACTACATATGAATGTATATAGACACATTTTAGATTGTAGATTCACTCATTTAGCTCCATACGTAGTCACCTGGTGAAATCTATACAAAGACATATATTTAGGAACAGATGGAGTAATATTTATAGATTCATCCATATGTTCAAATGATTTATCCAATGCATACATTCATCCATATATATCATTTCTACAACATGGTCATCATCGTCGTCGCCACCATAGCCCCGTGTTTATGTCATCGTCGCCGCAGGCCCTTGTTGATGGCATCAACGTGGAGACCTGTGTCGACATTGTCATCGTCGCTACCGTTGCATCAACTTACTTCCAATGGAAATGAAGCGTTAACTATTAGGTAAAATACAGACTGCACACTTACCGTTTTTATCTATCTTCTCACATGCCTTTCCAAACAAACCACAACAATTGATTGCAAGAAGAAAAAAAGAACAAGCAAACAATATTATCTAGCACGCAAGCATAATTAAGAGTTCACATAGATGAGGTGAGACCACTGAGAAAAATCATGTATCTCTAAACTATTTGTGAACTAACTTCATATAAGATTGAGAAGTATTCGTAATTCCATTTCAATCCTATTTCCATCCAATCTTTACCTATTAATAAAGCAAATAGGGTTTCTGGTCGTCCGTCGTTGGCGTTTTTGCAAAAAGCCCCCTGTGTTTTTCAGTATTCAACCCGCACTCCCTTTTTAAGTATAAAAAGGGTTCAGTTAGAAATCTTTTACAGAAAAGCGCCTGTTTGTTTTGGTAATTGAACCCGCAGTCCTCCCCTCCACGCCCTCGGAGCGGTGGCGCCCCCCTGGCCGCCCTCCTCCGATGCGCAGCGCCGCAGGCCGGCGACCTCCTCGGCCCCCGCCACGCCGGCCTCCCGCACCGTCTACAGCGACCGCTTCATCCCCACCCGCACCAGATCCAACCTTGCCCCCGCCCCTCCCCCTCCGCCACCGCCTCCTCCTTCGCCGGATCTGTCGCCCCCTCGCCCTACTATGCGCGCGCCGCGCTCTTCGGGCCCGACACGCCCGACCGCCTCGCCTCCTCCGCCGCGGCCTCCTCCTCCTCCCACGTCGGCGGCAACATATTCCTCCGCGTCGGTAGTAGACTGCCTGCTGAACGAGGCTAGAAGACTGGGAGGTAGCTAATGTTGTTTAGTTCTCTGTTGTCCATTCAGTTATCATCCACACACCCTTCAGTGTGAGTAAACAATTTTCTGGAATTGAGTTCCTTTTGAAGTTTCCCTGCAGGCTGGTAAATCAGTGTCTGGTGCATCCGTCGACGCCAACGGGAAGTTTGTTGTCAAAGTTGAGAAGCGTGCTGTTGATTTTGTTGATTACATCAGCGTTAATTATGTCTTGGTTGCTACAGGCAGCAGCCAGCAGGTATGTGAATAGATGCTTGCGGTGGTCATCACAGTAGGCACCATAAGCTTCCTCACTTACATTTTCTCTTACTTGCAGGGTTACTCATTTGCTGCCCAACACGGTCACTCGATTATTCCGACGGTGCCCAGCTTATTAACGTTTAAAATTGCAGACAAGCGACTGGCTGATCTCTCCGGGGTATTCATCATAACCTCTATTACCAATCTCATGCTCACCAGTGACTGACTAGACATAAATTATCTCCATCCATTTCTTCTGCCATATAGGTTACTTTCACAAGAGTCAAAGCAAAATTGATGCTAGATGGCATTCAGAAAAGCGCTCCTGAATTAACTCAGGTGAGCGGCCCACCTTCGGCAACATGCTCCATCGTAGATGTTTGCTTATTTAATTGTTTGGCCATTACAGACTGGACCTATGTTGGTTACACACTGGGGGCTTAGTGGCCCTGTTGTTCTTCGATTGTCTGCATGAGAAGCACGCGAATTATATCAGGACAAGTACCAAGGTGAGATCTGAAGAAATTGTGCAAGAGTGACACTACATTTCTAACATTGTCATCCAACGCAACCAATTGCCAAACTCAACCGCTTTTTCTTGGGATCTGTACATTCTTTTGACACAGCAAAGCTTATGGTTGACTTCATACCTGACATTCACACTGAGGACGTGAAGCGCGTCCTTTTCCAGCACAAAGACAAAAATGCGGTTCTGACCTTTCCCTGTGCATTTTTAATGTAACTTTGGAGTCTTCTTCTGAGAATCTTAGTTTTTAAATGTTAACTCTGCTCTTAATTACCTGTTGCTTTATGCCACCCTTATTAGGCTTTCCGAGTTCAATTTTAATGGAGATTCGATTACAGATACAGTTACTTATAGCCACCTTGACATCACTCTGTTTTATCCATGATGTTACAGTACTCTAACCAATTTTTGTATGGCATATGTAATTTTTTACAAAAGTATTCCCTGTGAAAATTCCAAATTTCCCTTGTAAAATGTTTATGGTGAAGCTGAACTAAGTTTTTTTTTTGTAATCTCTGCAGAAGAGCAAAGTAAATAACTCCTTTCCCAAGGAGTTTGGTCTGGTGAAGAGGTTTTGGGGATTCCTTCTAGAACAGGAGGTTTCTGATATTGCTGAACTCTGTCTTTATCCCTTTAATCAGAAAGCTTTGCTCATTTGAAGTCTCCTCTTGCAGAGTATAGATGGTGATATGCACTGGGCCACCGTACCAAAAAATCATCTAAATGCAACAGCCCTTCGGTTAAAACAATGGATGTTTGAGGTTGTTGGGAAGGTATATGGTATCTCAGCTTGAAAATTTCACCACCGATGCGATACGTGTTTACTCACTGTGTTGTTGTTCCTCATCATATGTAGGGTCACTTCAAAGATGAATTTGTGACAGCTGGAGGTGTTCCACTTTCAAAGGTATTTATTAGTCGACAACTTAATTGCAGTTTTCATAAACATGACCTGACTCGCAAAGAAAATCTAACTTGTCCATCTGTTGTAAAGATATCGCTTAGCACTATGGAAAGCAAGAAGCAGCCCAATCTGTTCTTTGCCGGAGAGGTAATGCCGTAATAGCACATCTGTTCCTGAACTTGCAACACTCTGGCCATCTTAGTGTCTTACAGAGTGTGTGATGTTGCTGTAGGTTCTTAATGTTGACGGGTCACCGGCGGGATTCAACTTTCAGGTAATGATTATAAATTTCAGATTATATCACTTCTAGGAGAACAGTTGATGAGTGAAAACTTTTGAGGTGCGAACAAAAAGGGCTTCAATTCAGCATTTGTTGTTTGCTTTCCACAGAATGCATGGACTGGTGGGTACATAGCTGGGACAAGCATAGGCACATTGGCATCAACCAGCATCCTCAAAGAAGAGCAGGCCTATTTGCAACTGCAAGGATCATAAGGAAATGCAGTGATTCAAGGATTCTCATTGGCCGAAAAACTTTGTAAGAACTTGTGAGAGCGTAGAAGTATTATAGGAGTAGCTCAAAAACAAGTAGAGATAACCAAGATTCACATCCACTAATTGTATTGTCGTCGTGTTGTAGCGACAATTTTGTTGTCGAGTAAGATCCTACAAGGTTCGCAGGTCGCCCTACAAGGTTCGTTGCTTCCTCACCTCCGATTTCATGGCTCCTTCTCGGATTTGCTGCCTTCTTCTTCCGGGGATTTCCTCCATGGTCGCCAAAGATTCCATCTTTCCTCGTAAATTTCATCAACTGGCGAGGGGAGGTTGCTCGAGGGGCTCGGGAACGGCGTCGTTGTTGTGTGGAGTCGATGCTTCGGTGCCCAGAGGTGGGTCGCGGCTGTGCGGAGCCTTGTGCTAAAATTTCAGATTCGAATCAATAGTCCCACACCGCCACAATACATCAAATTCTAGCAACTTATACACGTTTTAAATTGCAAGATTCAACAAGCCAGCAAAGAGGATGAGATACGAGCAATCAAAGAGGAGGAATGGCGCATAAATCCAATAAACCATCCAAACCGAGCGTGAAGTCTTCAATCACCGCAGCCAGATCTGGCAAGCAACCATGCCACCACTGCTCACAGGCCCCGCAACCCCCGTCGCCCACCGGAGAGTGAGGCTCCACCACCACGGCACGAGAACCGCTGCCGCAGGCCGGGCCGCAGGCGACTGGGCGCGGGCGTCCAAATCGAGCGACGGTAGTAGAGCCAGCTCCATGGCTGGACGAGGCGCTTGGGTCGAGCCAACCACCAGCTCATGGGCGCGCCGGATTGAGAAGAAGGGAGAGCGTCAGGTGGATGGAGAAGAGCAAGAAGAATGGTGATGTGTTGTAGATAAGGGGCATGTAGTGGGAAGTGGCCGATGGGCAGTGGGGTTGTCGCTAGATATTGTGCTGGACCAGAAGCTACTGGACACCGATGGAGCTACGTGTCGGGCTCGCCCCGGCCAATGTATGTGCACGAGGCCTGCATGTGAATATATTAATATGCATGTCAGACTCACAACAACACTGCATTGCATACACTTTTCATGAATGGCATTTTTTGAACCCAAAAAATATGTCATTTTTAAGACCATTTTTCTATTGAATTAAGATATGTCTTATTAAGCAGGACATATCTTAACTGAATGGAGTACATACAATAGTGACGGTGAGAATAAAATAGTAACGCCACAAACCAAACAATGCAAACGTTTTTTTAGCCATTTTACAAAGATGGCAAGGCCGACAGCATAATTCTTCATATTAAGAATTGTTAATGTGAGTCATAAATCAAACAATTACTCGTGTTATAGGCTACGGGATGTGATACTCTTTTTTCTCCCGGTGCAACGCACGGGCATTTTTACTAGTTATATTAATGGGAGATAATATAAAGATATTTCAGGTTTCTATTTGACCCCTAACATAAGGCAATCAATTGAAGCAGCCAATCCATGAAGAAAAAACAATACTGTGGGCCTGTGCATGCCTAATAAGCGAGCCTGTCAACATGGAGGGAGATTGCGGAGAAGCAGCTCGGCACGCTCTATCGCAGTCGGCACATCTCAATCGACTTGAATTCATTAACCTAACAGTTTGTGCTACGACACATCCACTTTTTTCTCTGTGTTACGCTTATTCTGCTCATCTCACCTGTACTTATAACAATTTCATGTTATCAAATGAAGGACTGAACAATTTGATCAACAGAAAAAGGTTTGCACTGGTACAATAATTTAGTCATGCCTACTTGGTGAAAATATTTCACAGTGCAACATAGATATACATCCCTACTCCAAGATAACCAAAACTGATAACATTCGTGACATAACTTCTGTTAAAAAGCAATGTCTAATTCAGTACTATTTGTTATGAAAATATTTTGAACTTTACCCCAGAACTGATAGGGTTAAGTTATTTACCCTTTTAGCATATTCAGACAATATTTTTTTGGTTAGGCATGGTATCCATTCAATTACTAAGGGAACCTTATGTACAACACATGCACGCAGGTACGGTTTAGTTCCATGTATGTACAAAAAATAGGTGGAGCAAAATAGTTAGGAGAGTCCCAAAAAACAGAGCACTATGAATTGAATCTACAAGCTAACAAAACTAAGAACCTGGGGTTGTATGCGAGTCACACTTTCCCCCTGGATTTCCAGAAACCCCAAAAATGTTTCTAGTCTGAAGATGTGCAACCTGGCACAGCTCTCTATGAAAAAACTTACTGAAAATTTGGTGTTAGAGCATCTCCAACAGCCGCGCTATACTAGCGCCGCGCCGCAAAAAAGGCAGTTTTAGCGCGCAAAAACGGCGCGCGCGGCATTTTCAGTTCAGCACGCTGGCCAAAACGCAATCGCGCGCCCCTTATTTGTTGCGCCAGCTCCCGCGCGCGCGACTCTCCCGCGCTCGCTCCTCCACTCTCGCGCTCTCGCTCCCCACTGCCACCCCCATCCGGCCTCGCCGCCGCCGCTCGCGCCCCCGGCGACCATTCAGGCGCTCCCCGGCCTATCCCCGCGCCGCCGTCGCCGCCCGCGCCCGCCGGCGACGACTCAGGCGCTTCCCCGGCCTGTCTCCGCTGCGGCCGCCGCCCGCGCCCCCTGGCGACCGTTCGGGCGCTTCCCGGGCCTCCCGCGCCGCCGCGCTTCCGCCCCACCCCCTCCTAGTCCCATCGGCCCTCGCGCGCCTCGACGTCCGAGGAACAGCGCTCGAGCGCTCGCTGCCGCGCCGCGCCCGCAAGGTGTTCGACAAAACGCCTACAAGGTATGTATTGCTCCAAACTTATGAATTTGGTGCATGTTTTGAATTGTAGTTTTTATAGTATAGTATTGAACATTGTAGATGAGTTCGTCGTATGATTCTTCCGAAGAAGAATTTGATATGGAAGAGGAGGATCTTGCAATGATCATAGCTATGCATATCAATAAAAAACCGAAGCACGGTGGTTCGGTTATGGGTCGGGAGAAAATTTGGAGAGATAGGATTGATGCCCATAACAGATTGATGAAGAACTATTTCGTGGAGAATCCCACATACCCGGAGTCGTATTTTCGTCGCCGGTTTAGGATGAGCACAGACTTGTTCAAGCGCATTGCAGAGAAACTAGCGAGCCATGACCGGTTCTTCCAGCAAAGGAGGAATGCCGCCGGAGAGCTCGGGCATAGCACCTTTCTGAAGGTGACAGCCGCTTTGCGTATGTTGGCATACGGTATCCCGGCTGATCTAGTTGATGATCACTTGGCTATGGGTGAGAGCCAAGCCATCATGTGTGTCAAGCGCTTTGCAGTGGGAATTGTGCAAGTGTTTGGCGAGGAGTATTTGAGATCTTCCACTGCTGAAGACGCCGCAAGGCTATTGGCGATGAGCAAATCTCACGGCTTTCCTGACATGCTTGGCTCAATAGATTGCATGCATTGGAGTTGGAAGAATTGTCCAAAGGCATGGCATGGGCAATTCCACGGCCAAAAAAAGGGTTCCACTATAATCCTTGAAGCGGTGGCCGATTAGGAGACTTGGATTTGGCATGCATTCTTTGGAATGCCTGGATCTTTGAATGACATCAATGTTGTCAACCGGTCACCACTGATGAATAAGATTGCAAATGGTGAGTTGCCACCGGTGCAGTTTGTAGCAAATGGCGGTACGTACAACTATGGGTATTATCTAGCGAATGGCATATATCCAAAGTGGCAAACCTTCGTGAAGCCGTTGAAAAAGCCAGAAGGTAAGAAAAAACTTGATTTCCACAATGCTCAGGCGGCTGCTAGAAAAGATGTGGAGAGAGCATTTGGGATTTTGCAAGCCCAATTTGCTATTGTGAGAGGACCGGCTAGATTTTGGGATCAAAAAATGCTTTGGTACATCATGCACGCTTGTGTGATCATGCACAACATGATCATCGAGAATGAGTGTGGCCAAGATTTAGACTACTCACAGTATGAGCTTTTGGGACATCCCGTGCGAGTGTGACGGAGGGCTGAAAGGGTAGCCCGTTTTGTTGCCTCCTATTACGCCCATTCGGCGTCCCGCAACGCACAATGATCTTCAGAAGGATCTGATTGAAAAGTGGTGGGCATGGCATGGACGACAAAGAGCATGATTTGGTTGTGTTTATTGCATATTTGTATTGTATTGTTCATGAACTATTTGTTGTGTTTATTGCATTATTTGTTGTACTGAACGATAAACTATTTATTTGAGTTGTAATGACTATTTATTGTTGATTTATTTTGTTTGTTTGATCATTTTTGCTCCTATTTTTTGAAATGTACATGTAGTTTGTGTGTGTTGCGCGCGCTGCATTTTTGAGCCAGCGCCTATCCCCGCGCTAAACCAGCCGAAGCGCGCGCGGCAAACACATTTTTTAAGCGCGGTGCGAAGCGCGGCTGTTGGAGATGCTCTTAGTAATTTGTCCCTGACTTCAAAACCCAAGATGGGCAAGACTGAAAACCTACAGCCTTTTTTTTGAACATATGGTACAGATTATGAACTCAACAACCAACATGTTTTCGTACATCTACATATGTTTGCAGAGATGTTTTTTTTATTCCATTGGAAAATAGTACGAGCACAATGATTCGATTCAAAGAACTAAATAATCCTGACGTCTATAACTTCAAAAAGTTTGAATTGGACCAAACTAAATTGAACAGTTTGTAGTCTGAATAACTCAGTGGATTCATTGAGACCTTAATAAGCAAAGTTGACTTCATGGTAGGAGTAGGAGAAGAACTCATATCAAAAACTGAAGTAGATCTCCTGGACGACCTAACCTAATTTTGTGAACTGCATAGAAGCCTAAACTTAATTGAATACTATTAAGTCAGCTAGCATATTTTCTTTCAACTGTATAGTGCAAAATTAGAAGTATTATTTTTATTGCTGATTTTCTGAACTGCAAAAATGTTGTAGCTCAGGGGCTGTAGTAAATGCATTTTCTACTATCTTTGCTATTTTCTAAATTTCTACTTGTGTGTATTTTCAACCAAGGCGTAGAACTGCATTTGGCCGTTTTATGAATTTTTTATGTAAATAAGTTTTCTATAGATAGATAAATTGATAGATGTGTGACTTGGCATGCATACTCAGCCATTTTGAAGTTGGCTTTTGATGTCAGTAATTAACAAGAAATTCAAATGGTTCAAAGTTCATTCCGACTACTAACAATGCTGCGATTACTACTGATCACGTAGCTAAAGCTTGTTTACTGTACTTGGGTGCATATAACCACACGCTTCGAGTACAGTAGAAAACTTGTGTTAAAGAAACATCACGTTTGGCTGAATTTTTTTTGAAGTAAGTGTGTGCACAGAAAGAGGAGGCTGCCAATCATAATTAATTCCTAAGTAATCTGAGAAAGGGGAATCTTACCACCTCCGCTCGTGCAATATGCCAGCGTCGCCGGGAGCTGCAGCCGAGTGGGGCGGCCGCCACTCCCGCTGGTGCAAGGCACCGGCGTCGCTGGGAACTGTATCCTATAGCTCAGCACGGTGGCCGCCACCTCCGCCGCAGATCTGGGATCGCCATGGCCGTCCGCGCTCGATCTGGGGTGCCCTCGGGTGGGGAGAGTGAGTGGAGAGGGAGGGGGGAGGGGGAGGGGGGGGGGGGGAAGCGCAGGGAGGGGCCGACGCGGCGAGGGGGGGGCGGCATGGTAGCGCTGGATGCGGCGTCGTGGTTAAGTTTCCACCAAAAATAATACTCCCTCCGTATCAAAATAAGTGTCTCAACTTTATATTGACTCTAATACAAAATTGTATTCTGCTTAAGACAGTTATTTTGGGACGGAAGGAGTATTTAAGAAACATTCAACTATTAAAAATAACATCCTATTTAGATTCTATATATTTTTTTTAATTAAATTATATATATATAATATGTTAGAATCGGAATTACGGTTTAAAAAATATGGATAATTTTGTTTTACGTAAAATGTGGATTGATTTTGTTAAAACAAAAAAAAACGTTTCGGCTGACTTAAATACGGATGGCGGGTTGATTACCTAAAACATCAGGGTTTTTTCTGAAAAATGCAAAAAACGATTCGGCTGTGACTAAAAGATGGACCGTGGGTTAATTATGAAAAAATACAGGGACGTTTCTGTAAAATAGACACGATGGACGACAGAACATGCTTTATTATTAGGGAGAGATTATTTGTCGTTTGATTTTGGGCAGCTGATGACAAAGAGTTTTTTTGTCATCTGCGAACAGAAGGTAAAGATCAGGCATCCGATAAATTCTTCGATTCTAGTAGTGGGTGTATAAGTCATGTACAGTACAAGTTAAAATACAATACATTATGAAATAATAAAATATGAATCAATTTATAACATCATCTAAAGTATTTGAGATGTTTATTATCTAACGGATATCATGAAGTTTCTGTTTAGTTTTGTGTGTTAAAGTTTTTAAGTTTTTGGTGTTATCATAATGGACGAGGGAACAAGGAGCGGCAAGAGCCTAAGCTCGGGTATGCCCAAGGCACCCCAAGATAATATTCTAGGAAGATTAAGTATCTAAGCTTGGGGATGCCGAGAAGGCATCCTCTATTTCGTCTTAATCCATCAGTGTGTTACTTGGAGCTACATTTTTATTCATCACATGCTATGAGTTTTGCTTGGAGCTTCCTTTGCTTTAGTTTGCTTTTTTGTTTTCGTTTTACACAATCATTGTTCTATGTATATACCCACTTGAGAGAGACACACAATCATCATGATTTATTAGAATACTCTTTATGCTTCAATTATATCTTTTAAGCTTAGCAGTTGTTCTAGTACTTCACTTATATAATTTAGAGCATGATGGCATATAGATTTTATAGAAATAATTGCACTCTCTATCGTCACTTATATTTGTTTAGAGTTAATAAACAACGATGGTAATTTGCATGGCTTATAAGATTAATTCAAAAATAATAGATATTCAATGAGTGTGTAATCAAAACCACATGTAGCACATGTTATACATGAGGCTTGTCTAGAATTTCATGTAGTCTCATAATATCTTGTTGCATCTATGATTTAAAATGTTTCTGGTTGTTGTTTACATGCATTTTACATTCCTGACATATTTTTCTTGTACTGGTCATATCTTTTAGGCTGTAGCTCCGTTTTGAATTATCTCTATTAGTAAATCGTCTAAAATGATGTATAGAATCACATGGTGCATTTTATTTTCTTGTTTAACATATGATTAGTTCATATGTGAAACAATTTAAGAATTAACATATGGGGTCGTTTTAGAAGTACTATAAGTTATTTACAACTTCATTTAAAATGCCTAGATAGTGTAGTTTCATTATGCTTCACCTATTTTCATGTTAAAAACATTTAAACTTGTCGTGTAAATAGACGATGGTGAACTAAATGATTCGAACGTGGACTTTTGTCAATATGCAACTCGTTGCATATTGAACTTCACTTAATGTGTAGTACTTGATTTTTGTCCTTTTCCATGTTATGCATAATTAAATGGACATGCATCATATTTTATTGTGTATCATGTCATGAATATGTTTTGGTGTTTACCATGTCATTTGTTTTTATCTCTATAGAGTTTTGAAACCGATTCGAAGTGTGAGGATTCATTCGACTACATTGGTTTGTCTACTTCACATATTCGTTCTTTTTCCAACCGGGATCTCAAGCAAGATGACTGATTCCCTGGATACCACTACTATCATTGGTTTGTCTCATTTCTATGCTATGTCACGCTGCCTACCACTGGTTTGTCAAGCCTCACACGATGAGCCTTTAACCCTGCACATCTTAGCAAACCATTGTATGGCTAAATTACTGCTTGCTCAGCCCTTCTTATAGCGTTGCTAGTCGTAGGTGCAAGTTGTTTCAGTTTGACAAGATGGATATATTGGGATATCATAATATTATTCCTATTTAATTTAATGGACCTATATACTTGGTAAAAGGAGGAAGGCTTGGTCTTTTGCTCGGTGTTTTGTTCCACCTTTGCCGCCCTAGTTCCGTTTACCGGTGTTATGTTCCATATTGAGTGGTCCTAACATGCTTGGGGTTGTAATGGGGACCCCCTTGATAATTCGTTTTGGGATAAAACTCTTCCGGCAAGGCCCAAGATTGGTACTACATTTTTCAAACTAATGAAACTTGCATAGGGACCCTCCATCACCCACGGATAATTCATCAACACCCCAGGCATGTGGTCCTCATGAGTGTTGGTCCAAACTAGGCACTGCCCGGCACCCCTGGTCACCCAGGGTCTCAACCAACCCGACTTCTTGCCCATCCTGTCGTGCCCTGAGAATGAGATACATGGCTCCTATCGGGATTGTCGGCATGTCAGGCAGTCTTGCTGGATTTTTTTTACCTTTCTCCAATGTGTTGTCCACCGGAATACCGAGGATACTTTGGGTTATCTCTAGCTTGAGGTTTTCCACCACAGCTTGTGGCTAGTTTGTGATGGATGAGTTGGAGCACCCTGCAGGGTTAAATATTTCCGAGAGCTGTGCTCGTGGTTATGCGGCAACTTGGAAATTGTTTAACACACGGTTATAGCAAACTTGAAGTAAACTCAAATAAAATACACCAACCATATGCGTAATCATGACCGTCTCTTCCTGTGAGGTTTAAACCAAGAAGGGACCATGGTGGATTTATGATTGACTCGTAAGTAGGTGTTCAGGATCACATCTTGATCATTACTAGTTCATGTCCGTTTATGGGTATATCACTCTTCATATATTCTTATACTCGTAAGTTAGCCAGATATCAAATGCTAAGTGCTTGCTGCAACCCGACCACTTAACCATACCTCACCCATTAAGCTTTGCTAATCTTCATACCCTTGAAAATGAGATTGTTGATTCCATGTGGCTCACAGATTACTACGACAACATTGCAGGTACAGGTAATGCGATGCTTCGATGTGAGAGTGATGCTTGTTTGATTTGGAGTTCTTCTTCTTATTCTTCTTATTTTTCTTGTTGTTGGTGTTGTTGTTGTTATTCTTCTTCTTCAGCGATCATATGATGAGTTTCACGCCGACATCCTGGGATATCAAGATGGATGTCACTTTTCTCGTTTGATTTCGTGTGTAATCGAACCGTGATTTTATGTATCATGATTGCAATGGATCATTGTTTTTGAGATCATCATGATTTAGCTTGGGGTGAATATAAGCCAACTCCATATACTCATCTCCTCTTTGCATGTACTTGTAACGATATCCATTCTTGCAAAATGACGAGATGTGCTTCTATCTCTATCAAGGCCCTCGAGCTCGTATGAGGATATTACGATATCTTGGGTGTTACAAGTTGGTATCAGAGCCGTACCAACCTAGGAGCTCCCTTGATTGATCGAACTTGGTCAAGTTGAGTATAGTGAAAAACTATCTTGACTCTAGTTATATCGGAGAGTAGGATTCTTTTTACTCCACTTCCCTACTCTAGTGAGGAATTATGACTTAGGATTTTAATTTTATTCCTCTCCTCACTCAATTTTTTTAGGATCGTGTGGGTACTTTGGAATCTCTATGATGTCGCTCTGACCGAATTCTATTCTTGGTTTCTCCTGGCACTTTGGGTGATGTCCCGGGGAATAGAGCGCTAAGGGGTTCTCGTCGCACTCGCTATCGTTTTAGTTCCAAAATATGACAGGATGCCGACATTGAAACGTTCTATAGTTTGCTTGGTTGCAAATAGTGTCGTGATTTTTCCCCAGTACTGATGTAGATAGTTCGGATGATCTACCAGGTCTTGTATCGTTGTTTTTCGAAGGTCTGAGGAAGAAGAGGTTGCGGAATTTATAGGATATGTGTTGAGGCTTGCAAGTGCGGTTTTGCAGTTGATTCCTTGGGTACGTTCCTGGATCAGTCAACCAAAGAAAATTTAGGAGTTCTGAGGTGGGAATTCAAGTAGTTACCTAGGATTATCCTTCCAACAACTTCATTATGGGTTATATATTTGTTTCTCGCTTAATTGCAAGCCTCATACTTTGTTTTGTTGAAGTATGGTAATTTGAGTTGCTTCGATGTCAGGTGTTGATCTCATATCTTTCCTAAGCAGTGTTCTCAGATTCTATGGGAGTACTAATTATTTTGATCAATTAATGTGTCATGTCAATTATTTTCCATCTGGAGTGCTTATCTTCAAGATTATTCAACCCTCTCCAATATTTGCAAGATCAATCCTCACATTTCTTTCTAGAGTTCATTTTCATCTATTCTAAGAATTTTTTTCCCGACCCCCCACCCTTTTACTTCAATGGTTAAATTATCATGCAAGTGCCTTTATTTTCATTGATTCTTCTACTATCTTTTCTTCTGTATTGTATCGAGTGAATCATTGTGAAGATGCTTAAATGTTATGAATTCATCATTCTTTGTTCTTGTTTTCTTTCCCGGTGGATTTGATTCATCCTATCGGTATTCATTAAATCCTTTTTCATTCATTCAATGTTTTCCCATGTTGGAAATTCTTATCCAAGCCTCTCTTGTTTATTCAACTCCCTATTCTATCTGGAGTGTTGAAGATATCTTAGAAGATTCATTTTTTTATTCAACCTTTCAAAGTATTATGAGGCTCTCACCTCATGAAGTTTCTAGTTTGTACTCGTGCAATCTCTCTTTCTAAAAAATACATTCAACGGTGTTCCTTTTTAGTGGGACCATAACCTACAGGTTTCTCCGAGGATCCTTCCTAATTTTCTATTTTTTACGGAGATCTCAAGTTCTTTTCAAGTGTGACGTAAAAATGGATTCCATCAGTCATATTGCTTCCCCAAGATTGCTCCAAAATATTTTATTCGTTGGCTCAACCTTTCTTTATTCATTGTTCTGGAGTGTCTCAATAATATTTGGTGGCCTTCCTGCTCATCTTTTCAGCTTAAAGACCTAAGAAGAATTCCTCTTAAATTTTTATCCATTCTCATGCAGATTCGTCATCTCATCTTGTTGTTGTCTTCTCAAATTGTTTAAATCAAGAAAAATATTATTTTCACACCCATTCAAAACATTTCATTGTTTGTGTTCTCGATGCTCCGAAGGCCATGATTTTAGAATATTTCTTTGTTCTCATCTTTCAGCTTTCGTTCTCAAATTCTTGTCAACTGTTGTCTCTTCATTCGTATCTCAATTCTTGAGGCGCTTCATTGAAGTTTTCTACTCAACGGATCATGGTCTTTTTTTATCATCTATTCCATAATATCATCATTCGTTCCAAATTCTTACCGACATTTCGTTCAAGGCATCTTCAATTCGTGGTATCTCTCCTCAATCTTTGAAGAATAAGTGATTTGCCAAATCCATTACTTGTCATCAATTTAACTTGATGAAGGATAAGCATAACATAATTATTATTCTTGTTTCCTTGAGATTATTTAATTACTTCTTCGAGAGTTGCTAATGATATCAAATTCTATGATCTAAGTTGTTTATCTTTTCTTTTACGGAGTTCCAAGTGTTTCTCGAGTATCTCATTGCGACGCTCAAATCTTTGCAAGGCTTAAACTTATTCTTTTCAACCTTCAGTTCTGTTCTATCATCCTTAAATCCTTGAGTTGTTCCCAATGGTTCTTAATGGTGGTTCGTGAAGGATTTAATTAATTCATAAAGTGTTTTTAAAGTTTCTTGTTGGAGAGGCTCAAGTATCATTCATGTCGCATTGTGAAGTGCAATTATTTCTCCCTTATTGTTGGTGTACTAAAGAACGGTTCCCTTAGTACCCTGATTTGTGCACACACAATATCAGCCTACCCGCCCACCAACACTGTACAGAAAGGCAATTCAATGCCAAAGCATCAAGACCAAGCCCCCAACAAGACGCCTTGCCGGGTGAGAAGATCTGACAACCATCACACCTTGTAGAACTCCTCCACATCTCCGCCGCTCCACCTCATCAGGCTGATTGTCAACATCAGCTTGGTGTTGAATGGGCAGGCAGTTAGGTGAGCCTTGTCAAAGACCTCTAGTAACAGTGAGGGACATGCAATATATTTAATGACAACCATCCCATGACGTAGCAAGAGAATAAAAGGTAGTTGGGCGAACGACACAGAAGGGAAGGCAATCATTGTCGAGAGACGTCACCAGCGTAATACCTCACGCTATATTTAATGCATCTATCCTAATCCGTCAGGGTTAGGTACATACAACTGTAGCTCCTGTCAGTAGTTTTGGCAGCTATAGAACCCACTGTTTAACCCATAGAAAAAACCATTTTTTCCACTATGGTAACCCCTTGCACTATAAAAGAAGGTCCATGGCTACCTTTACAAAGGTCGACACTTTGTCCATTTGCACGCATAGTTGCGCTCCTCGTGCATCCTTGTCGGGCTGTCGCACTCCTGTACTTGGACACACATGATCCCAAAACACATGACGGAAGGTTTTACGCTCCAGAGCGGCCCGAACCTGTCTAAAAACCCCCAAGTGCGTACGAGTTTGATGATGCTCTTTGTGCATGTGTGACCCCGCGGGAACCACAAGGGATCTCATTGATCCCATAGCTCGTCGTCCACACCCCGACATTTTTGCACGCTACGTAGGGGGGAATCTCCTGCGTGAACCTTCGTCAAATTCTAAGTGCCTTCATCAACATCTTCATTAATGCCCATGGCTCCCAAGAAGGCCAAGGGTGAATCTACGGCCGCCCCGTCTTCGTCCAAGCTACCATTGAAGGCACCTGCAAGCGACATCGATGAGGGAGACCATCACAGTGATAGTGTTGGTTAGTGCAATCACAACACCACGCGGAGTTCCACGAGCCGCGACCTAGACTATGCCATTATGGCGGCACAAGACGCACATGCGGCAACTGGGGACAACACATGAGCTACAACAGCTGCAGCAACGATGGAGAAAACGGGACCTCCACCGGGCCCCTCATAAGACAACTGTGATCAACGCCCACAGAACGACGACACCGGGTAACGTGCGGACCAGACCCTAGTGCGCCATTCCCAGGGCGCGCATGGCTTAGATCAGCACCAACCTCTAGAGAAGTGTGTGCAGCGTACAACGGGACGGGGGAGCGTTCCTCCTGGCACTGTCGGGCGTAGAAGCGCCACCCGTGCCTCGTGCCATTCCATTCCCAAGAGCATCGAGGAAGCCCTCGGACAGGCCCATCTTTTGTCGAGCTGCCCACCTGTGCCGGAGAAGATGGCACACTGGAGGGTGACCATATAGATCTTGCCAAGCTTCATGAACCGCGACAAGCTCGAGGTAGAGGGTCTCTCGCAAGCGCGCCACATGGCTACAATAGGGCCCGCTACCAAACGCGAGGCTGGCAGGGGACCCATGATGAAGTCGCCCTGCAGCAGCAACAATCGTGCCGCTAGTTCGATGTGCAAGGACGAAGTGTCCTATGTGTCGACGGACCCATGGCAGAAGGGAGACCAACATCAAGTCTTGAAGACAGGCGCAAGGAGGATGCACTACAAGAATCAGCTTCTTTGCCGTCAGCCATAGCGGACGGCAAAGTGGTAGTTCATAGACGACAAATGTCTTTGCCGTCAGCCTCCGGTCGACAAAACTTCTACGACTACTTTTGTCGATAAAAGCCCTTCTTTGTCGTGTGCTTCGTGAAAGCAAGCGGAAAAGGCCTTTGCCGTCAGCCTATTTGGCAAGCAGACGACAAAGCCCTTAGACGAAAGCCGACAAGCAACTACTCTGTTAGGTGGATAACAGAGTATTTGCCGTGTGCTGTATTTGATGGGTCTTTGTCATCTGCCACGACGGGCGTTGCCATCTGCTGGCTGGGCCAGCAGACGGCAAAATGACCATATGGGTCAGCCTCCACTGCCCGAGGATGCACATGTAGGCGCCACGTGTCCCCTTTGCCGTCTACTGGCTGACGACAAAGGTCATTTCCATCAGGCAGCAGACAACAAAGAGGACATATTGTCATTATTTTGTTTACTTTTATTTATTTCCCTGCATTTTTAAAATACATATAGTTTCACATATAGTTTCTAACATCATATAGTTTCAAACATCCACATATACTTTCAAACATGAGATAAGCACCTTAGGCCATGTATCGAACATCATATAAGAGCAAGAACATCGTATATATAGGCCATAGTCCATGTATCGAACATCTTATCTCCATACATACACATAGTTTCATACTATTCATCAAAACAAATCAAAACAAAAATTAAACAGTAGCAATCCATCAATGCTCGCTTCCATGAATGGCAGCTTCCATGAGTGAATGATATGTGCAAAATGAGAATAAGAAATTTAGAAGAAGAAGAAGAAGAAAACTAGAAGAAGGAGAATAAAACTAGAAGAAGAATAAAACTAGAAGAAGAATGAGGAAAAAAGAAGAAGGAGAAGGACAAGAAGGACAAGAAGAAGAAGAAGAAGAAGGAGGAGGAGGAGGAGGAGAAGGAGAAGAAGAAGGACAAGAAGGACAAGAAGGAGGAGGAGGAGGAGGAGAAGAAGAAGAAGAAGAAGGAGAAGAAGAAGGAGGAGAAGAAGAAGGAGGAGGAGGAGGAGGAGAAGAAGAAGAAGAAGAAGAAGAAGGAGAAGAAGATGAAGAGGATGAGTACAATACTTTTCTTATCTTGAGCTTATTATGTCATTTAGGAGGAATATACACTAAGTTATGAGCTAACCAAGGTTCTTGTGATGTTTTTACCTAACTAAGCTAATTATGTCATAAATGAACTACATAAGCTAATTATGTCATTTTGGAGGATAATTAGCTAAGTATGTCTTTCTTGGGGGAAATAAGCTAAGGAGAATAAGAAGAAGAAGGAGAAGAAGGAGAAGAAGAAGAAGAAAAAGAAGAAGAAGAAAAAGAAGGATAAGGAGAAGAAGAAGGAGAAGAAGGAGGAGGGGAAGAAGAAGAATAAGAAGGAGAAGGAGGAGGAGGAAGAGGAGGAGAAGAAGAAGGATGAGGAGAGGAAGAGGATGATTACAATACTTTTCTTATTTTGAGATTATTATGTCATTTAGGAGCAAGATACGCTAAGTTATGAGCTAACCAAGGCTCTTGTGATGTTTTTTACCTAACTAAGCTAATTATGTCATAAATGAACTAAATAAGCTTATTATGTCATTTTGGAGGACAATTAGCTAAGTATGTCTTTCTTGGGGAAAAAGCTAAGGAGAAGAAGAAAGAGGAGAAGAAGAAGAAGGAGAAGAAAAATAATAATAATAATAAGAAGGACGAGGAGGAGGAGGAGAGGAGAAGAAGAAGGAGAAGAAGAGGAAGAGGATGATTACAATACTTTTCTTATTTTGAGCTTATTATCTCATTCAGGAGGAAGCTACGCTAAGTTATGAGCTAACCAAGGTTCTTGTGATGTTTTTTTTACCTAATTAAGCTAATTATGTCATAAATGAAGTAAATTAGCTAATTATGTCATAAATGAACTAAATATGTTAAGTATGTCACAAATGAACCAGAGAAAACTTACCGTCGTGGTCATCAAGGAGGAGAAGCACCAGGGTTGCTCTGGGCGGGTGCATTTGGAGATGGTTGTCGGGGGGAAGGGTCGTGCGATGCCGCTCGGGAGTTATTATGTAGAAAAGATATTTTGTAATGACTCATTAGCATGATGACACTCAAATGTTAATACTAGTTTATAATGACCATTGAAATGAAACTCCCCGTGCCAATCACAGAAAAGACCGGCATCGCCGCAGGGGCCTGACCGGTCTTCTCGTACATGGACTGCATATTTGGTTTTGAAGAGTCAGTCGTATTAGTTAGTAATGAAACAGACATTACACGCATGATTTGGCTAATGTGAAAAAGAAACTTACCACAAAAATCTCGTACATGGCCAGCTGACCCGCCTCATTCCGGGCCCTCTCCTCCTCCAACTACCGAGTCGTGGTCCGATGCCTCTCCTCCAGAATCACCTGAAGAGCAGCTTGGTTTGCCGTTGTCTCTTTCTCAAGGGCAGCCCGGTTTGCCACTCTCTCTTTCTGAAGAGCAGCCTGCAACACCACTCCTCGTTACCACTATAATGATCGATGGCCACACACAAAGTGAAATGGATGAAAGTTTTCTGAGTCCGTACCACTAACCTCGATGGCGAGTTCGACTGCCCGTGGATGAGGCGTTATCTCAGGACAAGAGCTTGACTGGTGCGCCTTGATCTCCAGGAGAGTGATTGGACAATGTATTATCCCATCTCCAATGGCTATCGAGACATGGGGCCTCCCTCCACCAGATATCATCACCAGCTCTGGATCCAAAGGTTCCTCGCTCGGGTTAAAGTCATCCCCTTTCCTAGCCTTCCCCACATCCCTATATTTCACGAGCTTGTGGTGGGAGGAAATAATGATTGTGGAAAACTGAATGTAAAATTTAACAAAAGAAAACGACGCTCCAAGCAAAACTCATATCATGTGATGAATAAAGATGTAGGTCCAAGTAACATACCAATGGATTGAGACGCAAGAGGGGATGCCTTTCCGAGGCATCCCCAAGCTTAGACGCTTGAGTCTTCCTAGAATATTAACTTGTGAAGCCTTGGGAATCCCCAATCTTAGGCTCTTGCTACTTCTCATTCCTTTGTCCATCGAGATAGTACCAAAAACTTGAAAACTTCAACCACACAAAACTCAACAAAACTTCGTGAGATCCGTTAGTATAGGCAACCTAATAAACACTTTTAGGTACTATTATAATTTGATTCTTCTTTTATTTTATCATAAGGTATTGTTTTCTAACTTCTCCATGGCCTATACCCCCTGATATAATCCATAGCATAATCAAAACAAGCAAACTATGAATGCAAAAACATAATCTGTTTAAAACAAAATAGTTTGTAGTAATATATTTAATTGCAAAACTTCTGTAACTCCACAAATACTGAAAAATTTGGAAGACCTGAGGAATTTATATATCAGTATTGTGTAAACAACTCAGATTAAAAAGACGTTCCAGTAAAATGAGAGAAATTCTGCACTGGGCGTCAAAGTTTCTGTTTTTGCACCGTATCAATTCTACTCATCATGCAAATCATCCCAAAGGCTTGACATGGAACAAACACTAACTAAAACATAAAAACACAATAATTACACCAGCAACAATTCTTTCATCACACACTAACAGAAAGTAAAAGGTTAAAATTAAATATAACTATTGGGTTGCCTCCCAACAAGCGTTATTGTTTTATGTCCCTAGCTAGGCATATTGCATAGTTTCAAGTGTTGTCATCCTTGACATTGAATCCATAAGTTTCCCTCATGATAGATTCCTAAGGTGGTTTGATTCTCCTTCTAGGAAAGTGTTCCATCCCTTTCTTTTATGGGTATTGAAACCTAACCTATAGTCCGTAGGAAAGGTACTCCAAGTATAATGGGACAAGTAGGGTGCAATCAATGTCAAGCACAATAAAATGTACATGCACATAATCCTTGTTTGCAATGATGAGAAAATCATTAATTCTACCTAATGGTTTCTTGATCGTAAAATCTGCAAGATGTAAGTTAAGCGAACATTCTTTAATATTAGTGAGACTAGGCACATCACATAAAGCTTTAGGTATAGTTGAAACACTAGCACCGAGGTCACACAAAGCATTGCGTTCATATTTATTTATTTTAATTTTGATAGTAGGGTCCCACTCATCATGCAACTTTCAAGGAATAGAAACTTCAAGCTCAAGTTTCTCATCATAATCTTTTACGATGGCTTCTACTATATGTCGTATAAAAGCTTTATTTTTATCATAAGGATTGGATGAGCTAATAATGGATTGCAGAAAGGAAATACATTATACTAAATAGCTATTATCATAGTTAAATTCCTTGTAATTCAAGATAGTGGGCGCATCACTAGTTAAAGTTTTGACATGTGCAAACCCATTTTTTTTTCAATTTTATCATTAGGATCATCACCCTCCAAGCAAACAGAATGCTCCTTAAGTAAAGTTGACTCATATCCAGTTCATTTATCATTAGTATTCGGAGAAGTAAACAAATATTCAATAGGTGAAACACCAATCATTTTAAGGTCTTCATCATGATTATGGTAAAAACCAGGTGGAAGAGCCTTTTCTAGTAATTCTCGCTGAGCTCTCCATTTAGCGGTCCTATCCTTACTCTCATTGATTGAAACTTGGATAGATTTAATATTCACATTGAAATAATGCTTAGGAGGCAAAGTTTTACTTTTAAGAGTCTCTGCATCAAGAGGAATTCTATCCACATTTTAGCCAAAGTATCGACAATATGGAATTTTTCCTCTACCATAGTATTGATTTTTTTTGAGAATTAATGAATTACTTAATTGTGTTATCAATATTAGAGGGTATCCTATTAGAATTTGTATAATAATTTCCATAGGTATTGCCATAAGAATTGCCATAGTTGTTCAAAGAATTACCGGGATACGACCCAGGATTGAAATTACCTATATAAGCATTGTTGTTAAAATTATTTCGAGAGACAAAGTTCACATCAATAGCATCATTATTTTGTTCAATCAAGGTAGACAAATGCATATAATTTGGATAAACATGAGTATTTTTATTAGCAACGAAGTTCATAAGAGCATCCACTTTTTCACTCAAAGTAGCGATTTCCTCATCAGAATTTCCCTTCTTACCAGTTGGAGCTTGTCCGGTATGCCATTGAGAATAGTTGACCATGATGTTGTCCAGAAGTTTGGTGGCCTCTCCTAGGGTCACCTCCATGAAGGTACCACCTGCGGCAGAATCTAGAAGATTTCTAGATGCAAAGTGTAGTCCTGCATAGAAATTGTGAATAATCATCCATACGTTTAAACCATGTGTAGGACAATTCCTTATCATCAATTTCATTCTCTACCAAGCTTGAGCAACATGTTCAGGTTGTTGCTATTTAAAATTCATTATTTGATTTGAGATGGTCTTAGCAAGAGGAAAATACTTGGCAATGAAAGAATCTCTACACTTATCCCATGTTCCAATACTATTACGTGGCAAAGATGAGAACCAAGCTTTTTCTTTATCTCTAAGCGAAAATGTAAATAATTTTAATTTCACAATATCATTTTCCAGGTCCTTCTTATTTCTCATATCACAAAGTTCCACAAAAGTGTTGAGATGTGAAGCAGGATCCTCATTAGGACTTCCTGAAAATTGATCTTTCGTGACACGATTTAGCAATGAAGCATTAATATCAAAAGCATACGCACTAGTGGTGGGTGGTATAGGAGTACTAATAAAATAATTATTATTAGCATTTGAAAAGTCACACAACTTAGTAGTATCTTGAGACATGGTGACTAAGTGAGCAAAGTGACAAGTGTAACAAGAAAACTAGAGAGCGAAGATGCAATCTACTGACAAGCTAAGCAAGAAAAGGTAAATATTTTTACTTATTTTTAGTGATACAAACTAAATATACTAGCAAATAAAAAGAGGAACAAGTGAATGAAATTTTTTGTGGAGTTACTTGATAGTTGGTGATGATATTCCCCGACAATGGCGCCAGAAATCCTTCCTGATTCTTCTCATCTGCGTTGGGTTTTCCATGAAGAGGAACGGGTTATCGCAGCACATTGAAGGTAAGTATTTCCCCCAGTTATGAAATCAAGGTTTATCGAACCAATAGTAATATCAACCACAACTGTCTTCAACAGCTGCACACAAAAGAACAAAAAGCTTGCACCCAACGAGGGCAAGATCCCTTGGTCTCGTTATTTGCAAGAGAAATGAGGTGTGTAGATAATTCTAAAATGCAAAATGCAATAAAAGCAACTATATGGCAGCAAGGTATTGGAGGTTTAAGAAATATCTTGTGAATAGACCCGTGGCCATAGTTTTCCCTAATGGCATATCTCATGAAAATAGCACATGGTGGGTAAACAAATTACTCTTGGGCAAATGACAGAATAGCGGATAGTTATGCGATTTTCACGGAAATGATCATGTAAATATATGAATCATGTTCAAAAACAAATAGGTCGACTCCTGCATGCACATATTACTATTGCTTCGCTTCAAGAGCGCTTCTAAGCCTGCTTCTCTATGTATTAAGTTCATGAAGAATGAAGTAATGCTTGGAGTAAGATAACATGATGTAGACAAAGTAAACTCTACCAATAAGAATAAACTCCATTGTTTTAAGCTTAGTAGCATCAACATGAAGATGCAACTTGTCGCCTTCTGTCACTGTGATATAGAAACTCGCGAGGTTGAACCTACTACAATGCACCTCTCTCACCGAAGAAATATCAATCTAGTTGGCCAAATTATTTCAATAGATCGGAGAGAATTACGAAGATATCATAATCATGCACATAAGAATCATATTATATATAAAAGGAGACTCAAATATTTATAATGAATAATCTGAACATAAACCCATAGTTCATCGGATCCCACAAACGCACCGTACAAAAGAACTACATCGTATGGATCAAAGCGAAGATGCGATGATCCTTGTATTGAAGATCAAATAGAGAGAGATAGCCATTAGGTACTGGGTATGGCCCCATAGGTCTGTGGTGAACTACTTAGACATCATCATCAGTGCATCAAGGTTGATGAATAAGCCCTCCGGGATTGATCCCCCTCCGACCGAGTGCTAGAACAGAGATCTAGATGGCCTCCCGTTGGAACAGAGACTTGTGGCAGTGTAAAAAGTGTTTTGGCACCTCCCCCGATGTTTTATGGTAGATGGGAATTTATAGGGTAGAGAATGGAGTTGGGAGAGCCACGAGGGGGCCACTAGACATTAGGGCGCGCCGCTAGGTCGTGCCCTATTGGCTTGTGGGGGCCTCATGCACCCTCCGGCCTCCTTCCGATGCTCCATAGTCTTGTTTTGATCCCCTCTAGCAAAGTGCTGGAATAAAGCTCTAGATGACTTCCCATATGAACAAAGACTTGCCGCAGTGTAAGAAGTGTTTTGGAACCTCCCACGATGTTTTTAGGGTAGATGAGAATTTATAGGAAAGAGAATGGAGTCGGGAGAGCCACGAGAGGGGCCAGAAGCCATCACGGTGCCCCCCACGTCATGGCATGTTGTCTTCTGGGAGCCTCATGCACCCTCCGGCCTCCTTTCGATGGTCCACAATCTTGTTTTGGTCCAGAAAAATTCACAAAAAGTTTCAGGTCAATTGAACTTCGTTTGGTACTGAAACCTGAAGAGTAGAAAACACGTAGAAAACATCAACTCACACTTGGCACTAGGTTAATAGGCTACTGCTAAAAAGTAATATAAATTGGTAGATAAGTACATAAAAGTGTTGTAAAATGATAATATAATAACATGGACCAATAAAAAAATAGATACGTTGGAGACATATCAAGCATCCCCAAGCTTAATTGATGCTCGTCCTCGAGTAGG
Organism: Hordeum vulgare subsp. vulgare; assembly: GCF_904849725.1. Taxonomy (NCBI): domain Eukaryota; kingdom Viridiplantae; phylum Streptophyta; class Magnoliopsida; order Poales; family Poaceae; genus Hordeum; species Hordeum vulgare. The sequence goes on from NC_058524.1 coordinate 312,452,148, forward strand.
TAAATCATAAAGACAGAATTTTTGATGTGACTTGCTATCCATGATGTAATCTTATGCATGTATGATCATTGAGAAACCATGAATTAACAAATATCAACACAACAATATTTATATGTATATGCAACAAAACAATTATTTTTTCAAAGTGTACGATCCTCAAAGATTGTTTCACCCCTATCCATCTTTATTATGTTAGCAAGGCATGGCTCCATCCTCACCACATAACTACAAATTTCAAGCACCACGGTGCCCAAGTCAGGTAATTGGATCATACGTTTTCAATATGCATCCACTTTTTATTCTTCACGCAATACATAAGCATGAACCATTGGACATAACATATAGGTGGAATAGAATAAGGAGGTAGGTTTCCAAGGGGTTGAAAAGTGGAGAAGATAGTCTTGTATCAATTAGTCATACCAACGGGCTATGGAGATGCCCATCGATAGATATTGACACAAGGAGTAGGGATTGTCATGCAATTGATGCACTAGAGCTATAAGTGTATGAAAACTCCACTGAAGCTAGGTGGAGTGTCATCCAACTTGTTTGCTCATGAAGACCTCGGGCATTTGAGGAAGCCCGTCATCAGAATATACAAGCCAAGTTCATAATTTTTTAGATTCCCACTAGCATATGAATGATATAACATGAGACTCTCTACATGATGAACATGGTGCCACTTTGAGGCACAAGTGTGATAAAGTATAATAGCAAAGTCCCTTCTCTCTTTTTCTCTCATTATTTTTTTAATATATGGTGGTCTCATTTGTCCCACACCATCTTTATTTTATCACTTGGACAATGCTCTAATAATGATGATCATCACACTTTTATTTACTTACAAGTCATGGATAACTCGATATGATGAACTATGAAGCAACATGAATCAAATATGAATGCCTCTGGCAATGTACCAGGATGTGCAATGATCTCGCGTGACATGCTTTAGCATATGATAACAAATCCTATTATGAATGGTAGCTTTGTCACAAATACTATGTCAGCTCTATATGATCATACAAAGCAATATGATGATGAACAAACTAGTCATGTGAAGTGACGATGGACTTTGCATGGAAATATATCTCAGACTGGCTATAGAAATGCCATTCTAGGTAGGTATGGTGGCTGTTTTGAGGTGGATATAATAAGGCTTATGTGCAATGGAGCATATCATGTCACGGGTTTTGGATGCACTGGCAAAAGTTGCACAAATCCTCAAGGTGAGAATGGGCTATGCGCGTACTACAGAGGCTAGCAAATATGAGGAGGTGAGATTGCGTATGTCCATGGTGTCAGATTAGTCATAAAGAACTCATATACTTATTGCAAAGTTTTATTAGTCTTATCACAAATCAAAGTACTACTCGCATACCCCGAGGGAGAGGGTTGGCGGGAATTAACCGTCGCACGACTCTGACTCGAAACAACGCTAGGTTTTCAACGAGGAATAGAAATGCTCACACATCATCACCATGCCCTTTTAATTTTCAGATGTTAAAGAAGTTTTGAAATCTCTTAATATCTAAACCTCTCTTAATTAATGATTATGCACTCGCACCTTTTCATATCACCACATCAATATCATTAACCACAATTTCTCTATATGTGTTACATGATGGTTTTAATTCTCACTCATTGAACACTCATTATTTATGATCTAGTCTTATGACCCATGAAAATTACTCTCACTATTTATTAACTTTAAAACAATTATAATTTAGGAACGTGAGCATATTATTTCTATAAAATCTACAAGCCATCTTGCTCAAAAAGATATAAGTGAAGTACTAGAGCAACTGCTAAGCTAAAACGATATAAGTGAAGCACATAGAGTATTCTAACAAAATATGATGATGGTGTCTCTCTCTCAAATAGGTGTGTCGAGAAAACAATGATTGTGGCAAACTTCAAGTAAAATTAAACAAAAGCAAATGACGCTCCAAGAAAAACTCATATCGTGTGATGAATAAAAATGTATCTCCATGTAACATACCGATGGATTGAGACGACAGCGGGGATGCCTTTCCGGGGCATCCCCAAGCTTAGACGCTTGAGTCTTCCTAGAATATTACCTTGGGGTGCCTTGGGAATCCCCAAGCTCAGTCTCTTGCCACTTCTCATTCTTTGTCCGTCGAGACAATACCCAAAACTTGAAGACTTCAAGCACACAAAACTCAACAAAACTTCATGAGATCCCTTAGTATAGGCAACATAATAAACACTTTTAGGTACTTATATCATTTTATTCTTCTTTTATTTTGGTATAAGGTACTGTATTCTAACTTCTCCATGGCTTATACCCCTCGATATAATCCAGAATATAATCAATAGCAGCAAACTGTGCATGCAAAGACGGAATCTGTTTAAAACAAAACAATCTGTAGTAATATATTTAATTGCCATATTATATAACTCCAAAATTCTGAAAAATAGGAATACCTGAGGATTTGTATATGAGTACTGTGTAAACAATTCAGATTAAAAAACGTTCTAGTAAAATTAGTGAAATTCTTCACTCGGCGTCAAAGTTTCTCTTTTTGCACTATATCAATTCTACTTGGTACAAACACTAAGTGAAACATAAAAACACAATCATTACACCAACAACAATTATGTCATCCCACACTAACAGAAAGTAAAAGGGAAAAAATAAAGATAACTATTGGGTTGCCTCTCAACAAGCATTATTGTTTTACGCCCTAGCTAGACATATTGCATAGTTTCAGGTGTTGTCATCCTTGAAATTGAATCCATATGTGGCCCTCATGATAGATTCATAAGGTGGTTTGATTCTCATTCTAGGGAAGTGTTCCATCCCTTTATTTAATGGGAATTGGAACCTTATCCCTCTTTCATATCAATGATTGCACCTATAGTTCATAGGAAAGGTCTTCCAAGTATATTATGACAAGTAGGGTTGCAATCATTATCAAGAACAATAAAATCTACATGTAAATATTTTTTGGTTGCAATAATGGGTCCATCATTAGTTATATCTAAGGGTTTCTTGATGGTAGAATCCGCAAGATGCAAGGTAAGGGAACATTCTTCAATATTAGTGAGACCAAGAACATCATATAAAGCTTTAGGTAAAGTTGAAACACTAGCACCAAGGTCACACAATGCATTAAATTAATATTTATTTATTTTAATTTTGATAGTAGGTTCCCACTCATCATGCAACTTTCTAGTAATAGAAACTTCAAGCTCAAGTTTCTCATCATAAGCTTTTCCCATGGCTTCTACTATATGTGGAGTAAAAGGTTTATTTTTTCATAAGAATTGAGTTAGCTAATAATGGATTGCATCAGGGGAATACATTCTACTAAAGATAAATTATCATAATTAAAGTCCTTGTAATCCAAGATAGTGGGCACATCACTAGTTAAAGTTTTGACCTCTCCAAACCCACTTCTTCCAATGTTTTCATTAGGATCATCACCCTCCAAGTAAACGGGATGCTCCTTAACTAAAGTTGACTCATCTCTAGTCCCTTTATCGTTAGTATTCAGAGAACTAAACAAAGATTCAATACGGGAAACACCAATCATTTTAAGGTCTTCATCATGATTATGGTGAAAACCGGGTGGAAGAGTCATTTCTACGAATTCCCGCTTAGCTCTCAATTCAGTGGTACTCTCCTTACTCTCATTGGCTAAAGTTTGGATAGATTTTATAGTCTCATTAAAAACATGCTTAGGAGGCAAAGTTTTACGTTTAAGAGTCTCTACATCAAGAACATTTCTATCCACATTTTTAGCCAAAGTATCGACAATATGCAATTTTTCCTCTACCATAGTATTGAAAACTTTTTGAGAATCAATGAATTCCTTAATTGTGTTCTCAAGATAAGAAGGTATCCTATTAGAATTTGTAGAATAATTTCTATGGGAATTTCCATAAGAAATTCCATAGTTGTTGGAAGAATTACCAGGATACGGCCTATGATTGAAATTACCTCTATAAGCATTGTTGTTAAAATTATTCCGAGAGATAAAGTTCACATCAATATCATAATTAATTTTTTAAATCAAGGTAGACAAAGGCATATCATTGGGATGAACATGATTATTTTTATTGGCAACCAAGTTCATAACAGCATCGGCTTTTTCACTCAAAGTAGTGATTTCCTCAACAGAATTTACCTTCCTACCAGTTGGAGCTCATTCGGTATGATATTGAGAATAGTTGGCCATGATGTTGTCTAGAAGATTGGTGGACTCTCCTAGGGTCACCCCATGAAGGTACCACCTGCGGCAGAATCTAGAAGATTTCTGAATGCAAAGTTTAGTCCTGCATAGATATTTTGAATAATCATCCATAAGTTTAAACCATGCGTATGACAATTCCTTATCATGAATTTCATTCCCTCCCAAGCTTGAGCAACATGTTCGTATTCTTGCTGTTTAAAATTCAATATTCGATTCTTAAGGAGATGATCTTAGTTGGAGGAAAATACTTGGCAATGAAAGCATCTTTACACTTACCCATGTTCCAATTCTATTACGTGGCAAAGATGAGAACCAAGCTTTTGCTTTACCTCTAAGAAAAAAGGAAATAATTTTAATTTCATAATATAATTGTACAGGTCCTTTTTCTTTTGCATATCACAAAATTTCACAAAAGTATTGAGATGTGAAGTAGGATCCTCATTAGGACTTCTCGAAAATTGATCTTTCATGACAAGATTTAGCAATGAAGCTTAAATATCAAAAGCATCCACACTAGTGGCGGGTGGTATAGGAGTAATAATAAAATCATCATTATTTGTATTTGAAAAGTCACACAACTTAGTAGTATCTTGAGACATGGTGACGAAGTGAGCAAAGTGACAAGTGTAACAAGCAACCTAGAGAGCGAATATGCAATCTAGTGAAAGGCTAAACAAGCAAAGGTAAATGTTCTTGTATTTTTATTTTTTATGAGACAAACTAAATATACCAAAAATAAAAATAGGAACAAGTGAATAAATTTTTGTGTGGAGTTACTTGATAGTTTGTGATGATATTCCCCGGCAATGGCGTCACAAATCCTACCTGATACTTGTGATGTGCGTTGGGTTTTTCGTGAGGAGGAATGGGTTATCACAACACAATGCGGGTAAGTATTTATATTAGTTATGAAACCAAGGCTTATCGAACCAATAGGAATATCAACCACAACCTTCTTCAGCGGCTGCACACAAAAGAAGAAATAGCTTGCACCCAACGTGGGCAAGAGGGTTGTCAATTCCCTTGGTCTCAATTTTTGCAACCAAATGAGGTGTGTAGATAATTGTAAAATGAAAAATAAAATAAAATAAATGGAAGCAAGGTATTGGAGGTTTTATCAATATGTTGTTAATAGACCTTGGGGCCATAGTTTTTCTAATGGCATCTCTCTTGAAAATAGCACACGGTGGGTAAACAAATTACTGTTGGACAATTTATAGAAGAGCGCATAGTTATGCGATTTTCACGACAATGATCGTTTAAATATAGGAACCACACACATAAACAAATAGGATGACTCTTGCCTGCACCTATTACTATTATTTCACTTCAAGAGCGCTTCTATGTTTGCCTCTCTACGTATTAAGTCCATGACAAACGAAGTAATGCTTGGAGTAAGATGACATGATGTAGACAAAGAAAACTCAACCAATTTGAATAAACCTCATCGTTTTACCCTTAGTAGCAGCAACACAAGATGCAACTTGTCCCCTTCCGCCACTGGTATATAGAAACTCGCGAGGTTGAACCTACTACAACGTACCTCTCTGACCAAACAAATATAAATCTAGTTGACCAAACTGTTTCAATAGATCGAAGAGAATTACGAAGCTATCATAATCATGCACATAAGAATCATATTATATATCAGAGGAGACTCAAATATTTATCATGAATAATCATAACATAAACCCACAATTCATCGGATCCCAACAAATGCACCATACAAAAGAGTTACATCATATGGATCAAAGTGAAGATGTGATGATCATTCTATTCAAGATTAATGAGAGAGAGAGAGATTGCCATCTAGGTACTGACTATGGACCCGTAGGTCTATGGTGAACTACTCACACATCATCATGAGGGCAACAAGGTTGATGAAGAAGCCCTTCGTCATCGATCCCCCTCCGGCAGAATGCCGGAACGAAGCTCTAGATGGACTCCTGCGAGATCAGAGACTTGCGACAGTGTAAAAAGTGTTTTGGGACCTCCCCCGATGTTTTAAGGGTAGATTAGAATTTATAAGACATAGAAAGGAGTCGGGAGAGCCATGAGGGGGCCACAGTCCATCAGGGTGCGGCCCTCCCATCCCGCGCCCTGTTATCTTGTGGGGGCCTCGTGCACCCTCTGTCCTTATTCCAGTGCTCCATGGTCTTGTTTTGGTCCAGAGAAAATTCACGAAAAGTTTCAGGTCAATTGGACTTCATTTGGTACTGAAACGTGAAAAGTGGAAAAACACGCACAAAACAGCAACTCGCACTAGGCACTGGGTCAATATGTTAGTGCTAAAAAATAATATAAATTGGTAGGCAAGTACATAAAAAGTGTTCTAAACTCATAATATAATAGCATCGAAAATCAAAAATTATAGATACGTTTGATACGTATCACCATGTTGCCCTACGTGCCGCTCGGTACCAGCAAGCCCTGCGCCACTATCACAATCATAGGGTGCACGCTAGGGGCATTGGGGAAGGTGACCTTGTCGTTCGACGGATCTAGTCCACAAAGGGAACAAACAAGTTGATGCCGAAGTGGGAAGGCCCTTACAGGGTAGTACAAGTCATCACGCCCAACGCAATCCGCGTGGAGACCGAAGATGGCACTTCAGTGCTAAACTTACGAATATCGAGCAGCTTCGCAAATTCTACCCGTGGGACGCGGTTGTCGGGCTATCCGGCGACCCCTTTTGTACAAGTCGGCCCAACAAGGCTTGTAATCCTTTGTACAAAGCCAGGCGGAGATCCTGTGCATTGTCAGTAAAGCTAAGTGTCCTGCAACTCCTTGTCAAAGTAGATATTTATATTTATGTATCATACATGAAAATTTGTGGTCACTTTTCACTTCCTCAAGGATGCCTTTGAACCGCAAAGGTTCCTATCCTCCTCTATTTTCTCTTCTTTCTTTTTATCAAAAGTTTTTTTTGTTGAGAGTTGTTGTTCCCTTTTGAAACCATCCCACTTGTATGAGAAAACTTGCATGCGAGGAACTCTTGTCAAATGTTTGTGCACTCCTTGTTGTTTTGAGAATGCTCAACAACCAAATAAGCCGCGACAAGGACGACAAGATGGTCTGGCTAGCAGATATGCCATCGACAAGCTGCTAAGGACCTGTACCTGAAGTGCTCGCACAAGAATACGTGTGCTGGCACGCACTTCCAATAAGTGTAGGGATGGAAACATACAAGTGCGGATTCATGCATAAGGGAGAATGGCCACTCGACATACATAATAACGCTTAAAAACCTTAGCGGATAGTACCCTACAATTTTCTTCACATTTCTTTGTAGGATTACATGAGGAAATGTTCAAATGCAAAAGGAGATATGCCACTATGCTGTGGCAATTGATCCAGAAATGAGGCTCACGGATGGAGTGCCAATTCTGGACCAGGCAAGCCAAGGCCCGACGGCGTCTTCCGAATCCCTCCATGGTACTGTCACACCTACTCGGAGTAGTCACCCTTGAGCCTGTTGTTGGGGGAGTTGTGGCTGTCGTCGCTCTTGCTGGAGGTGTCGAGCTCGCTGTTGTTGGACCTTTCCACACAACACTCCACCCAGCTGCCGGAGGTACCGAAGAACTTCATGGAGAGGGTGGCGTCTCCGTCGAACCTAAAGTGAAGAAGATACTTCGGACCCAGGCCACGAGAGCGGGTGAACGAATTCCATCCCCTCGTCAGGAACATGGCGCTTCCAAGGGAGAGGCCGACAACCACCCAAGCGGGTCCGTTGCAGCAACCATATGCCGAGAGCCATAGACTCGCACGCCTGCTGCCTTCCATGGCCCTGTAAAATGTGCCAGGAAGTCGCAGGCAGCTGGAGAGGCGCCTGTGCAGCGATAACCACAAACTCGTGCGCCTTGTGCCATGCAAGGGGTCCGCCCGGACCGGTGTGAGCGGAGCGCCGCTGCAACCACCTCGATGCGGAGCGCCACGTCCTCCGCAGCCCAGAGTTGTGCTCCTACCATGGGAGCCAACACCAGACCCTGTTGTTGTGACTACAAAGTGCGTTTGGGAGGGGGTCCTCGAACCGGCTACTAGTGCTCGGGCTCGATCATGCCCTCTGCCCCCTCACTGTTGCGATGGTGGATCTTGGTGGAAAAGAAGAAGATGAAGAAGAAGGGCAACAGTGGCTGGAGGTCTATTAGGAGAAGAGGCGAATGAGCAGCGCTCCCCACGGGCTCCCTTTTATAGGGAGGAGGTGGGGGATGGCTCTTCACTACTCCGAGAATTAACTCCGCATGACCAAGCGCACCACGACAACGGCCGTCGAGCTCCACCAATGCCATGCCCTTCATGTGACATGTGGCATAAAGGAAAGAGTAACGAACAACAGGGCGGGCAGAAGAAGTCGAACCAGGATGAGCAACTCCTCTGGGAATTCTTGCCTTTTAGTATTTACAAGGGTGGAATGCGCACAATTCGCCTCTCCTCGTTTGACGTGCCAGCCCTTTCACTCCACCACTCCCACGACCCGCATTCAACGCACGTCGTGGGAAAACAATGAAATATCATCATCACAACTATAGCAAAAATCGGCCACATATCTGGGCATTGCTTACGGGCCTAGGCTAACAAGCATCACAGTCTTCAGTGTGGCCCAGGCCCGGGGACTATTGTCTGTGTACTAAAGAATGGTCCCCTTAGTACCCTGACTTGTGCATAGATGACAACGGCCTCCCCGCCTGGTAGCACTCTACCGGAAGACAATTCACTTCCAAAGCATCAAGACTAGGCTTTCTGCAATCCGCCTTGCCGGGGGAGAAGACCCGACAACCATCATGCCCAACATGACTCCTCCACTTCTCCCCCGCTCCACCTCATCGTGCTGATTGTCAACATCAATGAGGTGTCGAGTGATACGTCTCCAACGTATCTATAATTTTTGATGGTTTCATGCTATTATCTTGTCAAACTTTGGATGTTTTGCATGCCTTTTATATATTTTTTGGAACTAACTTATTAACTCAGTGCCAAGTGCCAGCTCTTGTTTTTTTCCATGTTTTTGACCCCTTTCAGAGGAGATTTTGAAATGGAGTCCAAACGGAATAAAATCCCCGAAAAGAATTTTTCCGTAATGGAAGAAGATCAGGAGACTTGAGAGCCAAGGCAGGGGGCCCCAAGGGCCCCACAAGCCCCCACCCCACAGCCAGGGGGGAGGCCGCGACCCATAGGCTTGTGGGCCCCCTGGACGCCCTTTGACCTAGGGGTTGTGCCTATATATTCCCTAAAAATCCCCAAAAAAACCAGGAGATCATCAAAAGTACTTTTCCGCCGCCCCAAGCTTCTGTCTCCGCAAGATCCCATCTGGGGCACGTTCTGGTGCCCTGCCGGAGGGGGGATTCGGACACGGAGGGCTTCTTCATCAACACCATGACCTCTTCGATGATGCGTGAGTAGTTCACCATAGACCTACAGGTCCATAGCTAGTAACTACATGGCTTCTTCTCTCTCTTGGATCTTCAATACAAAGTTCTCCATGATCTTCATGGAGATCTATCCGATGTAATCTTCTTTTGCGGTGTGTTTGTCGAGATCCGATGAATTGTGGATTTATGATCAGATTATCTATGAATCTTATTTGAGTTTCTTCTGATCTCTCTTATACATGATTTCATATCCTTGTAATTCTCTTCGAGTTGTGGGTTTTGTTTGGCCAACTAGATCTATGATTCTTGCAATGGGAGTGTTAGGTAACGTAGCATAAATTCAAAATTTTCCTACGCATGTTCAGATCTTCCTATGGAGAGACCAGCAACGAGAGAGGGGCTAAGAGCATCTTCGTACCTTTGAAGATCGCTAAGCGGAAGCGTTGCTAGAACGCGGTTGATGGAGTCGTACTCGCAGCGATTCCGATCTAGTGCCGAACAACGGCACCTCCGCGTTCAACACACGTGCAGCCCGGTGACGTCTCCCGCACCTTGATCCAGCAAGGAGGAGGGAGAGGTTGGGGAAGAAGAACAGCAACACGACGGCGTGGTGTTGGTGGAGAGACGAGGTCTCCCGGCAGGGCTTCGCCAAGCGCCGACAGAGAGGAGGAGGAAGAAGTGCAGGGCTGCGCCGAGGGAGAGGGAAAACTGTGTCCTCCAAAGGCCAAAAGTGCCCACTATATATAGGGGAAGGGGAGAGGGGGTGCCACCCCTAGGGTTCCCACCCTAGGGGGTGCGGCAGCCCTCCTAGATGGGGAAAGTGGCGGCCAGATGGGGAGGAGGGGGTGGCGCACCCCTCTGGTGGGCCTAAGGCCCACCTAAGTTAGGGTTCCCCCCTCTCCCCCCTTTTCTGGTGCACATGGGCTGGGTGGGGGGCGCACCAGCCCACTTAGGGGCTGGTTCCCTTCCCCACTTAGCCCATCTAGCCTCCCGTGGTCGTCACCCCCTTTCGGTGGTCCCCTGGGACCACCTCCGGTGGTCCCGGTGGTCCCGGTACGTTACCGGTGATGCCCGAAACACTTCCGGTGTTCGAAACCATCCGTCCTATATATCAATCTTTACCTCCGGACCATTCCGGAGCTCCTCGTGATGTCCGGGATCTCATCCGGGACTCCAAACAACTTTCGGTAATCTCGTATAACAATTCCCTATAACCCTAGCGTCATCGAACCTTAAGTGTGTAGACCCTACGGGTTCGGGAGACAGGCAGACATGACCGAGACACTTCTCTGGCCAATAACCATCAGCGGGGTCTGGATACCCATGGTGGCTCCCACTAGCTCCACGATGATCTCATCGGATGAACCACGATGTCAAGGATTCAATCAATCCCGTATACGATTCCCTTTGCCTGTCGGTATAGAACTTGCCCGAGATTCGATCGTCGGTATACCTATACCTTGTTCAATCTCGTTACCGGTAAGTCTCTTTACTCGTTCCGTAGCACGTCATCGTGTGACCAACTCCTTAGTCACATTGAGCTCATGATGATGTTCTACTGAGTGGGCCCAAAGATACCTCTCCGTCACACGGAGTGACAAATCCCGATCTCGATTCGTGCCAACCCAACAGACACTTTCGGAGGTACCCGTAGTGCACCTTTATAGTCACCCAGTTACATTGTGACGTTTGATACACCCAAAGCACTCCTACGGTATCCGGGAGTTGCACAATCTCACGGTCGAAGGAAAAGATACTTGACATTAGAAAAGCATTAGCATACGAACAATACGATCTAGTGCTAGGCTTAGGATTGAGTCTTGTCCACCACATCATTCTCCCAATGATGTGATCCCGTTATCAATGACATCCAATGTCCATGATCAGGAAACCATGATCATCTATTGACTAACGAGCTAGCCAACTAGAGGCTTGCTAGGGACACATTGTGATCTATTCATTCACACATGTATTACTGTTTCCTCTTAATACAATTATAGCATGAACGATAGACGATTATCATGAACAAGGAAATATGATAATAACCATTTTATTATTGCCTCTAGGGCATATTTCCAACAGTCTCCCACTTGCACTAGAGTGAATAATCTAGTTACATTGTGATGTATCGAACACCCATCGCATCATGGTGTTGATCATGTTTTGCTCGTGGAAGAGGTTTAGTCAACGGGTCTGCAATATTCAGATCCGTGTGTACTTTACAAATATCTATCACTCCACTCTGGACATGGTCCTGGATGGAGTTGTAGTGGCGCTTGATGTGCTTCGTCTTCCGGTGAAACCTGGGCTCTTTGGCTATGGCAATGGCTCCAGTGTTATCACAGAAGAGTGTCATAGGACCCGACGTGCTTGGAACCACTCCAAGGTCGGTGATGAGCTCCTTCATCCAAATTCCTTCATGAGCCGCTTCTGAAGCAGCTATGTACTCCGCTTCACATGTAGATGCTGCCACGACTTCTTGCTTGCTGCTGCACCAGCTCACTGCCCCACCATTCAACACATATACGTATCCGGTTTGTGACTTAGAGTCATCCGGATCTGTGTCGAAGCTAGCGTCGACGTAACCCTTTACGACGAGCTCTTCGTCACCTGCATAAACGAGAAACATTTCCTTAGTCCTTTTCAGGTACTTAAGGATATTCTTGACCGCTGTCCAGTGTTCTGCACCGGGATTACTTTGGTATCTCCCTACCAAGCTTATGGCAAGGTTTATATCAGGTCTGGTACACAGCATGGCATACATTAGAGAGCCCACGGCTGAAGCGTAGGGGACAGAACTCATCTTCTCAATATCTGCTGCCGTGGTCGGCGACTGAGTCTTACTCAATCTCATACCTTGCAAAACTGGCAAGAACCCTTTCTTTGAGTTTTCCATATTGAACTTCTTCAATATCTTGTCAAGGTATGTACTTTGCGAAAGACCTATGAGGCGTCTCGATCTATCTCTATAGATCTTGATGCCTAATATGTATGCAGCTTCTCCAAGGTCCTTCATTGAAAAACTCTTGTTCAAATAGGCCTTTATGCTCTCCAACATCTCTATATCATTCCCCATCAATAATATGTCATCCACATATAGTACGAGGAAAGCTACAGAGCTCCCACTCACTTTCTTGTACAGACAGGCTTCTCCGTAAACCTGTATGAACCCAAACGCTTTAATCACCTCATTAAAGCAAATGTTCCAACTCCGAGATGCTTGCACCAGCCCATAGATGGAGCGCTGGAGCTTGCACACTTTGTTAGCACCCTTAGGGTCGACAAAACCTTCTGGTTGCATCATATACAACTCTTCCTTAAGATTCCCGTTAAGGAACGCTGTTTTGACGTCCATTTGCCAAATTTCATAATCATAAAAGGCGGCAATTGCTAAAATGATTCGGACTGATTTCAGCTTCGCTACGGGAGAGAAAGTCTCTTCGTAGTCAATTCCTTGAATTTGTCGAAAATCCTTTGCGACAAGTCGAGCTTTGTAAACGGTTACATTACCGTTTGCATCAGTCTTCTTCTTGAAGATCCATTTATTTTCTATGGCTCGCCGGTCATCGGGCAAGTCCACCAAAGTCCATACTTTGTTCTCATACATGGATCCTATCTCGGATTTCATGGCTTCAAGCCATTTGTTGGAATCTGGGCCCGCCATTGCTTCTTCATAGTTCGAAGGTTCACCGTTGTCTAACAACATGATTTCCATCACAGGGTTGCCGTACCACTCTAGTGCGGAGCGTACCCTTGTGGACCTTCGCGGTTCAGTAGTAACTTGATCCGAAGCTTCATGATCATCATCATTAACTTCCTCTTCAGTTGGTGTAGGCACCACAGGAACAACTTCTTGCGTTGCGCTACTTTCCTGTTCGAGAGGGGGTGTAATTACCTCATCAAGTTCTACCTTCCTCCCACTTACTTCTTTCGAGAGAAACTCTTTCTCTAGAAAGGATCCGTTCTTGGCAACAAAGGTTTTACCTTCGGATCTAAGATAGAAGGTATACCCAATAGTTTCCTTAGGGTATCCTATGAATACGCATTTCTCCGCTTTGGGTTCGAGCTTTTCTGGTTGAAGTTTCTTCACATAAGCATCACAGCCCCAAACTTTAAGAAACGACAACTTAGGTTTCTTGCCAAACCATAGTTCATACGGTGTTGTCTCAACGGATTTAGACGGTGCCCTATTTAAAGTGAATGCTGCAGTTTCTAATGCGTATCCCCAAAATGATAGCGGTAAGTCGGTGAGAGACATCATAGATCGTACCATATCTAATAAGGTGCGATTACGATGTTCAGACACTCCGTTGCGCTGCGGTGTGCCAGGCGGCGTTAGTTGTGAAACGATTCCACACTTCCTTAGGTGTATGCCAAACTCGTGACTCAAATATTCTCCTCCACGATCAGATCGTAGACATTTAATTTTTCTGTCACGCTGATTCTCAAGCTCACTCTGAAATTCCTTGAACTTTTCAAACGTCTCAGATTTTTGCTTCATCAAGTAGATATACCCATACCTACTCAAATCATCGGTGAGAGTGAGAACATAACGATAACCACCGCGAGCTTCAACGTTCATTGGACCACACACATCAGTATGTATTATTTCCAATAAGTCGGTGGCTCTCTCCATTATTCCTGAGAATGGAGTCTTAGTCATCTTGCCCATGAGGCACGGTTCGCATGTGTCAAATGATTCAAAGTCAAGAGACTCTAGCAGTCCATCAGTATGGAGCTTCTTCATGCGCTTAACGCCGATATGACCAAGGCGGCAGTGCCACAAGTATGTGGGACTATCATTATCAACTTTGCATCTTTTGGTACTCACACTATGAATATGTGTAACATCACGATCGAGATTCATCAAGAATAAACCATTCACCAACGGAGCATGACCATAAAACATATCACTCATATAAATAGAACAACCATTATTCTCTGACTTAAATGAGTAGCCGTCTCGCATTAAGCAAGACCCTGATACAATGTTCATGCTTAAAGCTGGTACTAAATAACAATTATTAAGGTTTAAAACTAATCTCGACGGTAGATGTAGAGGTAGCGTGCCGACGGCGATCACATCGACCTTTGAACCATTCCCGACACGCATCGTCACCTCGTCCTTGGCCAGTCTCCGCTTATTCCGCAGTTCCTGCTTTGAGTTGCAAATGTGAGCAACAACACCGGTATCTAATACCCAGGAGCTACTACAAGCGCTGGTAAGGTACACATCAATAACATGTATATCACATATACCTTTAACGTTGCCGGCCTTCTTGTCCGCTAAGTATTTGGGGCAGTTCCGCTTCCAGTGACCTTTTCCCTTGCAGTAGAAGCACTCAGTCTCAGGCTTGGGTCCGTTCTTTTTCTTCTTCCCGGCATCTGGCTTACCGGGCGCGGCAACAGCTTTGCCGTCTTTCTTGAAGTTCTTCTTACCCCTGCCTTTCTTGAAACTAGTGGTCTTGTTGACCATCAACACTTGATGCTCCTTCTTGATTTCTACTTCTGCAGACTTGAGCATCGAGTACAACTCGGGAATGGTTTTCTCCATCCCTTGCATGTTGTAGTTAAGCACAAAGCCTTTGTAGCTTGGTGGGAGAGACTGGAGGATTCTGTCAATGATAGCATCATCCGGAAGTTCGACTCCAAGTGAAGTCAGACGACCGTGTAACCCAGACATTTTGAGTATGTGCTCACTGACAGAACTGTTCTCCTCCATCTTACAGCTGAAGAACTTGTCGGAGACTTCATATCTCTCGACACGGGCATGAGCTTGAAAAACTAGCTTCAGCTCTTGGAACATCTCATATGCCCCGTGTTGCTCAAAACGTCTTTGGAGCCCCGTTTCTAAACTGTATAACATGCCACACCTGACCAGAGAGTAGTCATCACTCCGCGCTTGCCAGACGTTTAGAATGTCCTGGGCTACTGCGGGAGCGGGAGGGTCACCTAGCGACGCATTAAGGACATAAGCCTTTTTAGCTGCTTCAAGGATGAGCTTCAGGTTGCGAACCCAGTCCGCATAGTTGCTACCATCATCTTTCAGCTTGTTTTTCTCTAGGAATGCGTTGAAGTTGAGGTTGACGTTGGACATCTACAATATTTATAAATACAACTTTTAGACTAAGTTCATGACAATTAAGTTCATTTAATCAAATTAAGTATGAACTCCCACTCAAATCGACATCCCTCTAGTCATCTAAGTGTTACATGATCCATGTTGACTAACTCGTGTCCGATCATCACGTGAGACGGACTAGTCACCATGGTGAGCAACTTCATGCTGATCGTATTCATCCATACGACTCATGTTCGACCTTTCGGTCTCTTGTATTCGAGGTCATGTCTGTACATGCTAAGCTCGTCGAGTCAACCTAGGTCTTTTGCGTGTGTAAATCTGGCTTACACCCGTTGTATGCGAACGTTAGAATCTATCACACCCGATCATCACGTGGTGCTTCGAGACAACGAACCTTCGCAACGGTGCACACTTAGGGGAATACGTTCTCGAAATTTTAAGAGGGATCATCTTATTATGCTACCGTCGTTTTAAGCAATAAGACGTAAAACATGATAAACATCACAATGCAATCATATAGTGACATGATATGGCTATTATCATCTTTGCTCATTCGATCTCCATCTTCAGGCATCGCATGATCATCATCGTCACCGGCGTGACACCATGATCTCCATCATCATGATCTCCATCATCGTGTCTTCGTGAAGTCGTCACGCCAACTACTACTATCACTACTACTATGGCTAACCGTTAGCAATGAAGTAAATGTAGTAAGCACATGGCGTTGCATCTCATACAATAAATTAAGACAACTCCTATGGCTCCTGCCGGTTGTCATACTCATCGACATGCAAGTCGTGAAACCTATTACAATAACATGATCATCTCATACATCATACATGCAACATCACAACTTTGGCCATATCACATCACATGTCAAACCCTGCAAAAACAAGTTAGACGTCCTCTAATTGTTGTTGCAAGTTTTACGTGGCTGATTTGGGTTTCTAGCAAGAACGCCTTCTTACCTACGTGACAGCCACAACGATGATATGCCAAAGCTATTTACCCTTTATAAGGACCCTTTTCATCAAATCCAATCCGACTAGAGTAGGAGAGACACACACCCGCTAGCCACCTTTATGCACGATGTGCATGTCTGTCGGTGGAACCAGTCTCACGTAAGCGTACGTGTAAGGTCGGTCCGGGCCGCTTCATCCCACAATACCGCCGGAAAAGAATAAGACTAGTAACGGCAAGCAAATTGACAAACCATCGCCCACAACTTTTGTGTTCTACTCGTGCATAGAATCTACGCATAGAAAGCCTGGCTCTGATACCACTGTTGGGTAACGTAGGATAAATTCAAAATTTTCCTACGCATGTTCAGATCTTCCTATGGAGAGACCAGCAACGAGAGAGGGGTAAGAGCATCTTCGTACCTTTGAAGATCGCTAAGCGGAAGCGTTGCTAGAACGCGGTTGATGGAGTCGTACTCGCAGCGATTCCAATCTAGTGCCGAACAACGGCACCTCCGCGTTCAACACACGTGCAGCCCGGTGACGTCTCCCGCACCTTGATCCAGCAAGGAGGAGGGAGAGGTTGGGGAAGAAGACCAGCAACACGACGGCGTGGTGTTGGTGGAGAGACGAGGTCTCCCGGCAGGGCTTCGCCAAGCGTCGGCAGAGAGGAGGAGGAAGAAGTGCAGGGCTGCGCCGAGGGAGAGGGAAAACTGTGTCCTCCAAAGGCCAAAAGTGCCCACTATATATAGGGGAAGGGGAGAGGGGGTGCCACCCCTAGGGTTCCCACCCTAGGGGGTGCGGCAGCCCTCCCAGATGGGGAAAGTGGCGGCCAGATGGGGAGGAGGGGGTGGCGCACCCCTCTGGTGGGCCTAAGGCCCACCTAAGTTAGGGTTCCCCCCTCTCCCCCCTTTTCCGGTGCACATGGGCTGGGTGGGGGGCGCACCAGCCCACTTAGGGGCTGGTTCCCTTCCCCACTTAGCCCATCTAGCCTCCCGGGGTCGTCACCCCCTTTCGGTGGTCCCCCGGGACCACCTCCGGTGGTCCCGGTGGTCCCGGTACGTTACCGGTGATGCCCAAAACACTTCCGGTGTCCGAAACCATCCGTCCTATATATCAATCTTTACCTCCGGACCATTCCGGAGCTCCTCGTGATGTCCGGGATCTCATCCGGGACTCCGAACAACTTTCGGTAATCTCGTATAACAATTCCCTATAACCCTAGCGTCATCGAACCTTAAGTGTGTAGACCCTACGGGTTCGGGAGACAGGCAGACATGACCGAGACACTTCTCTGGCCAATAACCATCAGCGGGGTCTGGATACCCATGGTGGCTCCCACTAGCTCCACGATGATCTCATCGGATGAACCACGATGTCAAGGATTCAATCAATCCCGTATACGATTCCCTTTGCCTGTCGGTATAGAACTTGCCCAGATTCGATCGTCGGTATACCTATACCTTGTTCAATCTCGTTACCGGTAAGTCTCTTTACTCGTTCCGTAGCACGTCATCGTGTGACCAACTCCTTAGTCACATTGAGCTCATGATGATGTTCTACCGAGTGGGCCCAAAGATACCTCTCTGTCACACTGAGTGACAAATCCCGATCTCGATTCGTGCCAACCCAACAGACACTTTCGGAGGTACCCGTAGTGCACCTTTATAGTCACCCAGTTACGTTGTGACGTTTGATACACCCAAAGCACTCCTACGGTATCCGGGAGTTGCACAATCTCACGGTCGAAGGAAAAGATACTTGACATTAGAAAAGCATTAGCATACGAACAATACGATCTAGTGCTAGGCTTAGGATTGGGTCTTGTCCACCACATCATTCTCCCAATGATGTGATCCCGTTATCAATGACATCCAATCTCCATGATCAGGAAACCATGATCATCTATTGACTAACGAGCTAGCCAACTAGAGGCTTGCTAGGGACACATTGTGATCTATTCATTCACACATGTATTACTGTTTCCTCTTAATACAATTATAGCATGAACGATAGACGATTATCATGAACAAGAAAATATGATAATAACCATTTTATTATTGCCTCTAGGGCATATTTCCAACAGGGAGAAGTGCTTGGTTTTGGGTTCATACCGTGCGGTGACCTCACCCAGTGGCAGAAGGGGTAGCAAGGCACGCATCCTGTTGTTGCCATCAAGGGTAAAAAGATGGGGTTTTCATCATTGGTTTGAGATTATCCCTCTACATCATGTCATCTTGCTTAAGGCGTTACTCTGTTCGTCATGAACTCAATACACTAGATGCATGCTGGATAGCAGTCGATTGCGTGGAGTAATAGTAGTAGATGCAGAAAGTATTGGTCTACTTGTATCGGACGTGATGCCTATATGTATGATCATTGCCTTAGATATCGTCATGACTTTGCGCGGTTCTATCAATTGCTCGACAGTAATTTGTTCACCCACCGTGATATTTGCTATTTTGAGAGAAGCCTCTAGTGAACACTATGGCCCCCGGGTCTACTCCACACCATATTTTTAGCCTTACACTTTTTACTTCGTTGCACTTTCCGCCTTCAGATCTCACTTTGCAAACAATCTTGAAGGGATTGACAACCCCTTTATAGCGTTGGGTGCAAGCTCTTTTGTGTTTGTGCAGGTACTCTGGACTTGACGAGATTCTCCCACTGGATTGATACCTTGGTTCACAAACTGAGGGAAATACTTACTGCTCGTGTGCTGCATCACTCTTTCCTCTTCAAGGGAAAAACCGACGCAAAATAAGAGAAGTAGCAAGAAGAATTCCTGGCGTTGCTAGGGAAGGACTTTTGTTGCCGTAGCATCGAGCAAGCAGGCAGTTAGGTGAGCCTTGTTAGAGGCCTCTGCCAACAGTCAGGAACATGCAATAGCTTTAATGACACCCGTCCTATGGCGTGGCGAAGATAATAAAAGGTAGCTGGGCGAATGCCACACAAGGAGAGGCAACCCTTGCTAGGAGACGTCGCTAGTGTGACACCCCACGGTGCATTTAAACCTCCTGTCCTAATCTATGAGGATTAGGTACATACAATTGTAGCTCCTCTCAATAGTTTTTGCAGTTATAGAACCCATTGTTCAACCCATTCAAAAGACGATTTTAGCCACTTTGGTAATCCCTTGCACTTTAGAAGGAGGTCCATGGCTACATTTAGAGGGGTGAACACTTTGTCCATTTGCGCGCACAGTTGCGCTCCTCGTGCATCCTTGTCGGGCTGCCGCGCTCCTGTACTTGGACACATAATCCCAAAACACGGGACATAGGGTTCTACACTCCAGAGTGGGCCGAATCTGCCTAAAAAACCCCGAGCGCATACATGCTTGATGATTCTCTTTGTGAACATGTGACCCCACCTGAACCACAAGGGACCTCATTGATCACGTGGATCGTTGTCCACACCCCGACACTTATCTTTTTAGGTCGTGTTATAGCATTATTGATTCATGAGGAGTCTCGGAGATAATTTGTCAAGTATGAGATATTTAAACCCATTTGTCTTCCTTGGAGCTATCTTGGACTGGATTTCACCTAAAGCATTTACTAAGGATTGTTGCCATCATGGTGCTTGTCAATGATACAAATTTTCTATGTATCCTCTTGGTGAAAGAAAAATTTCATATCTTGTTGCTTCCAAGGAATCTTTATTTCCACTAGTGGCCGGTTGTCATCTCATAATTTTTTGATGTTTCCCACAAGCCCACAACAATCTTATTCTTTTTGTTGTTAATTTTCGAACAACTCTGTTCAATACTTCTTGGTAAGGATGCTTTTAATTCAGTTATGGTAGAATGTCATTTTCTTCCCCATTCTCTTCTCTCCAAATATATAGCTTCTATTATTCTATTCCAAAGGCATTGTGATGTTGCTCTCTTTGACCCATCATCTAGGTTTGTCAAGATCATGTTCTTTTCCTTGCTTATCCATTCAACCAGAGTGTTCGGCCCTCTTTCAACTTCTTTCCATCTTATCAAGTATTGACTCTCTCTTCAACCGAAGTGCTGCCCAAATTATTTCTTTCTCATTCTATCTCGTTTTAACTAGAGTGATTACAAATTCTTTCTTATTACTCGTGCCATTTTTCATCTCTATGCAACCTCCAAGATTCATTGGTTTCACTCATTTGTCAAAGAAGCAACTACATGTTCCTATTCCTTTCCTCTTCCTCTTCCTCTTCTCATTCTAAGATCCTAGTTTGAGATCTGTTGTTAGTGGAGGAGAGTTGTAATAGCCCGAGACCGATGCTCTAGACGCCTTCCATTTATTTCGAGTTTTGCCGTGTGATTCAT
This sequence comes from Hordeum vulgare subsp. vulgare, assembly GCF_904849725.1. Classification (NCBI taxonomy): domain Eukaryota; kingdom Viridiplantae; phylum Streptophyta; class Magnoliopsida; order Poales; family Poaceae; genus Hordeum; species Hordeum vulgare. The sequence goes on from NC_058524.1 coordinate 312,473,081, forward strand.
TTTGTTGTCGCATTCATCATCACATCATTTGTATTTCATCGGTACTCCATCATCATCAATATTCAAAACTTGCACCCGTTCGTCGTTATTGTTTCTGTCCGTTCTTGTCATCGACCGTTTTGAGACCAAACACACACGCTCACGACATCATTAAAATATTGATTTTTTAAACACGTATAAAACATTCTCAAAATGGGTTGAAAGTTGTCATGTGGCATTAATTTATTATATGAAAACCGCCTACCAAATTACATCACACACGGAGGCTGTTTGATACCCCGACATATAACCCTATAACATCACTATAGCCGTTTAAATCCCAAACATTTTTGGTATTTCGAAAACATGTCACGGGCTGCAAACCTCCCTCTCATGTCATCCCAACACCTCTCCACAACCTACCTAGACCACTTAACCAATCTCCATAATGGGAGCCATCCGATTGCAATCGAACGATCTGAATTCGGGTAAAATTCCCTAAGCTTAGCACCATGCCTATAAATAGTCACCCCTCCATCCATCCGGCCGGCTTGGATGACAAGGACTAAGGCCCACTGTACAGCCCGAAAGGAGACCAGCTCACAAAGAGGCGTGGAGGGTCGGCTCAGAGAGAAAGTCCAAGAAAAGGAAAGGTTCCCTAAGAAGGGAAGCAAGTCCCGAACTAGGATTCAACTTGTAATAAAAAGAGACCAGTTGTAGCCATACTAGGACTCTACATATAAGCGTGCCACTTCAACTTTTATGAGGGGCAAGGCACCCTAAGAGGAACAAGTCAGGATAGACACACAAGTTTTAGACCATATAAAACTAGAAGCACTCGAGATTAGAGGTAGCGAAATGCCACCCTTGTAATCGAGACCATTATCATCATCAATATCAACCAGTCAAGATGTAGGCTTTTACCTCCACCGCGAGGGACCAAACCTGGGTAAAACTCCCGTCTCTCGATTCTAACCAACCCCATCTAAGCTACCACCTAGTTACGATGGCCTCACACCTAATTTCGATCACAAGAACATCTTCCATGATAAAACCACCACAATTGACGTCCACCATGGGGCCAACATATAGTGATATTGTTTTTTTGGAGGGAACTCTCCGAGGGGTCGAGAAACTCATGACTGGCCATATGAAGAAGAAATGGTATGAAAGGATCTGCATCATCTGCATGATGAGCAGCGAGATCCACATATACGAGATTTTGAGAAGAAAAGTAATTTCGGGGTTGCATTTGTGTGCATCGCCGCACACAACCAAGCGATCCGCCAAAGTCAGATTGATTTCTGTTGCGTTGTATCCGAGAGCGACAAGAGTTCAAGAGCATTTTCGCAATAGGTCCGACCACAAGTTCCACCATATGCACCTGTAGTATCAACGTAGGGAAAGCCAACTCCTGGATCAAGTCCTGAGAAGATTCTCGTATGTGCACTGCGCATCGATCCACTAGTTGCTCCCCTCGCATACGTGCACGCCCCTGAAACATTGGCTTATACGAACCAACTAGATTATCTAGTCATGTCCGCCCTGAAGTACGATTTTTGTGGCGATTCATTGAGAGTTGTATACCTACTCGATCAGGCGAAGACGTCGCATTTCCACTAAAAAAACCTGCGCCTCTAGAACTATTTCATCTGATGCACTTCTAGGATCAGTCCAAACGAAAGAAAACATTAGTACAAAGCGCCTACAAATTCACAAGACGACAATAGAAAAAAGATGTAAAATCAACACTATAACACCCCAAAATTTTAGCCATGATTTTATTTATTAAAATTTGGTCATGGCTATTTTTTTTGAGTTTTCTGCTGTTTTCAGATTCCTTCTTTGCTTTATTTTATAAAAGACTCTCTTTCCTAAGTAGGAGTTTTTGAAAAATATTGTATGACTTGAGTGTTTGCCTCAATTATTTTCCCCTTCATTTTCAAATCCAGTGAAGGGCATTTTATAAATATATTTTTTAAGTTTCATTTATTCAAAATTGAATTCTAAATTCTTTAAAGACCTGATTTGAACTGCAACCATTTGGTAACTTCTTTTAAAAATTTCCCAAAAATTTATGCATGACCTATGATGCCCGTGGGTCAATTTATGAAAAACCTAGCCAAGTGTTTGGGAAAAATTGAGCTCATTATCTTCTTTTCAATTCTGGTTCAATTTGCTCTTTTGTGCTACAACCCCCTACCTATACTTCTTCAAAAAAATTAATTTTTTTTGACTTGTCAAGGAGTTCATATAAATCACTTTTATGCAAAAACTCACTTTGATGTTTTGAAAATTTTGAGCACCACATCCTATTTTGTGCTCTGGACCAGTTTTGCAGTTTGCACTATGACCCTATTGTTTTCTAACCCAAAGCTTGTGAAAACTTTACTGCCCATAGATAACCCTACCAAACCCTTAAGTCTAGGAGGTCAACCCCTTTTTGATTTAATAAGCCCCTCTTTTAACCTCCCTAAGATGCTGCCCAGAATTGTTTTTATCAAATGTTTGCACTAACAAGTTTCTGATTTTCAAAAACTAACCTTGCCACCATTATTAGCATCCAAAGAGACCTTGGACTGGAAACTTTAGTGCCCATACGACCTCTCTAGATGCCATCGGCATTTTGTCAAACACCCTTAGTGCATGGACACTATTGGCCTAATTCTAACCTGCCATTGTGGAATTATCCCAATGCCCAAGCCATCATGTCCCCTAGCTTGGCCTTGCCCCTAAACCCAACTTTGCTAAACCCGAGTAGCATTAGGACCTCCTGGCATGGCAAGGCATTCTGCCGAGCATGTTGCATGTGTTGGAAATATGCCCTAGAGGCAATAATAAAGTGGTTATTACTATATTTCCTAGTTCATGATAATTGTCTATTATTCATGCTATAATTGTATTAACCGGAAACCGTAATACATGTGTGAATATATAGATCATTGAAAGTGCGTTATATCGACTAGAGGGGGTGAATATGCAATTTTTAGAATTTCATCATTGAGGAAATTCCTGGTGTGGAAAGTCCTCAATGATGAACTAAGTGCAACGGAAATAGAGCAGGATCAGGATTGCAGAAACGACTACAACACAGTACGCGATGAAGTTTATGAGATTCGGTTTGCACAGTTCGCAAGTGCAGAGTAAGAAGGTGAAGATTAACTCAAGTGAAGAATTTGAGGTTGAGGAAATTCAGAGAAAGTCTTCAGACAAATTCTGCAAACATCACAGATGAAAGTCGTCAACATACAATGAGGAAATGAAAGAGTTGAAGAAATAAAACCCGTAGCTTGATGAAGACTGTTGTTGCTGACCCAGTTCCAACTGCTGTGGCAGTTGTACGTCTGGTTCGGAGCGGCTTGGTATTGAAACCAAAAGGACACACAATCCCTACCATATTATCCTTGGGCTAAGGACACACAGTCCTCGGCCAACACTCGTGGCAAGTCTTCAGGGCAAACTTCCAAACCCTCACAAACTCGGTCACCCGGCGATCCACAATTGACTGATGGATGCTCTAGACCATGACGCCTAACCGTCTGGAGGATGCACATGCTTCAGTTCCACACAAGAACAATTTCTTCAGTGATGCTCAATCACTTGGTTTTTGGTTTGGGGTTTGGTGTTTGGGATATTTCCTTACTTTATGATTTTCTCTCGAAGGCTCTGAGGAATTTCGGTTGTTCTAAATGAAAAGTGTTAGTTTCTCTCGAAGCATCCAACCAGCAAGTGGTTGTGGGGCCGTCTATTTATAGCCTCGGAGCATCCCGACATGATTTGACATAAATGCCCTTAACTAATGTGACCGTTGGGTGGATAAGACCAGTGAGGTGGCGCGGCAACGGTCGGAACTTTCAACTGTGAAAGTCCTCATGTCTCTCATATTCCTCACTTTGAGGCTTTGGTAGATTTAGGCTTGGGTTGAGCATCATGAGGAAATTCATTCCGTAGTTTTACCTCGACCCCCTTTAACATTATGATGTTCCTATGACTGAAGAGTAAAGAAAATGAAACAGAAAGAGTAAAGCTTCATGCTTCAGAGTCTTCAGAGTGTTTTCTTCACGACACACCGAATTCCTCATCTTCAATATCTTCATGAGGAATATCAATTTCATTGCAATTTCTTCACGATCAAAGTCTTCAAGGAAAGACCAAAGTCTTCAACCGAAGACATACATTTTTAGGGGTCGATATTCATCGTATAACTCAAACTCCTTAGCGAGTTATAGATCATGTGTACACTCATAAACATATTAGTCTCTTAACCTATAAGTCTTCAAACCACCAAAATCACTAAGGGGCACTAGATGCACTTACAATCTCCCCCTTTTTGGTGTTCAACGGGGATAATAATTTGGAATGTAAGTACTAAGTTTGAGGAATTTGAAATCAAGATACAAAGAAACTCCCCCTGAAGATGTGGATATTTTGAGGAATTTGCTTTGAGCAGCAGATGCACATTGACGATTTATATCATGGAGATCTCCCCCTGTATTTTACAATTCAAGCATGCATTTGACATATAGTATGAGGAATTAGATATGCATGATGAAAAATGGTGTCTGACGAATTTTAGCATGCCTGAATTAATAAACTTTGAGGAATAAGCATTCGAGGAAAAACGTCCAAAAGCGTCAGAGCACCATTAGGCTTAAGTTACAACTCATTACATCAAAAACTTCAGAAGAGCCAAGAGTTTGTAACTTAATGAAGTTTATAAGCCCCATAAAGTATCCCGCTTGAAGACTAACTCTTAGATTTCCCCCCCTTTGTCATCAAGTGACGAAAAGGGACAAAGCTAAGGACTAACGCTCTTGAAGAATTTCACTTCTTGGTTGATGTAGTGGCGTGAGCATCCTTGGAGACAAGCTTCTTTCTTGGACCAGTTGCAGTGTCTTCTGGTTCTTCATCTGATTCGGCAGTGCGAAATGAATAAAATGAACTGTCCTCCAAGTTAGGAACTGGAATAGGCTTGAATTTCTTCTTTGTAGGCCATGACGAGTCAAAGTATTGAGTAAATTAATATTCCTCAAGTTCCTCAGGAGTCTTGAGATGAGCCAAGTTGCCCAAGTGCGATCAAATACCGCATGAAGATAATAGTGATTTTTCTTCACTGCATTTTGAGTCTCATTGAGGGTTTTCACAATGGCACCAAACTGACGTTTCACCCATTTGTGATTGCGATCTACTTTTTGGTGAAGACTGAGAAGAAGCTCTCTGTTAGTCATCAACCTTGGAGCAGTTGGGCTTGGATGGTCTTGAGTAGCAGTGTCATCATATTAGGAATATGAATCAGCCTTGCGAAATTGTCCATCTAGGAGCCGATTTCCTTCATCGATCACAGACTTGCCTTTGCCTACAACAGGTTCAAAAGATGACTTGATGACTTTGATCGGCGGCAGATATCCGAGGTGATTCTGAAAGTCAGCTTGATAGTTGATGCCTAATCTGTTCCTGATGAATCTCATGATCCAAGGCGCATACATCTTCAACTCATATAGTGACAAAGCATTGTCAGCCAAAGTCCTCAAGAAGAAATCATGAAGATTCATAGGGATGCCATGAATGACGTTGAACATGATATTCTTCATGATGCCTACGACGTCTTCTTCATTGTCATGCACTTTGATAGGTGCGATGGCATAGGACAAGATCATGTACACGGTTCTGGGCTCATACTTCAAATCTTGCACCAGAAATCGAGTCCTTGGAGGTTGGCCCTTGGCAAAAGGCTTCATGAGGACTTCCATGAGCTTGTTCGACAGTTCTAGTTCATCCTACATTTTGACTGCGTCCTCTGAGGGAATTCATATTGGGAGAGCTCGAAGCAATTCAGTGGATGGAGCCTTGTAATGTGTGTGCTGAGTTATCCAGTCCAATACCCATGTGGTGATGTCTTTTGGGTTGAGTGAGATATGTAGTGTGGCATAAAATCGAAGAATTTTGTCCGTGTTCAAATCACTGACATCTGTGCAGAAAGGCAGTAACCCAGCTTCGTGAAGAACATTGAGGACTGGGGTGAAGTAAGTTATTTCCTCCATATCTTCTTTCTTCCACAGAGCACAGAGGCATAGTAGTTGAGCTGATTTCTTGTCCAAAACTTTCTATGTCTAATGCAAAGCTTGTCATAAGGATTCTCTCCTGTGAAGTACTGACGTTCCTCATAGAATGCTTCCTTCTGAAACTTAGGTCTCTTGGTGAAGGGCCGATGAGGCTTTGGTTGAAGATTATGCTCTTGAGGATTAGAGGCCACCACAATTGCAGTTTCTGGGTTCACCACAACAATTGCAGTCTCAACATTTGGACTAGGAGCATTTTCTTCTGTTTGAGCATTTTCTTCATTTTGAGGAACTTGCTTATTTGAGGAGGCAGTTTCAGTTTTTGAAGCTACATTTTCTTCAGCTGATGTAGCTGATTCTTGTGCTGATTCCTCATGAATGCTCTTTTCATCAAAGCCAGTGAGAATCTCAGTGGCAGCCAGAGTTTGAGGGATTTGAGCTATCCTTGGTGAGTTTGGATGAGTCTCTTCCCAGAACTCATCATGGATAACAGGTGTGCTGCATCCAGTTTCTTCATCACCCTCCTTTTCTTCAGTAGTCATCGGAGGTGTATTGATTTGAGGAATATCATCAATTTGTATTTCCTCATCCATCGGCGTGGATGCACGTGAGCGAGTGTCTTCCATTTCATCATCCTGTTTGGGAATGACATAGTCCTCATCGAAAGGAACAATCATGTACGATGGTGCTACATTGAGAGGAGTAGCATCCACCGGGGCTGATGAGGATTCTGAGGGCATAATCTTCAGACGTTTGGCTTCTAAGGATTCTGAAGCCATTGAAGTTTTCTCTTTTTAGCTTCTTTTTCAGCCGCTTTGTTTTCTTTATGTCTGATGCAGACGGAGTCACTTTCTTCACCTTCGAGGATTTTTGTGAAGGAGCAATTTCATCAGGCACTGTTTTGTCAGAGTCAGTCCTGGCAGATTCATCGGTTGGAATATTCTGAGGAATATCTTCAACAGCCGGTTCTTCATGTTCATGTTCCTCACACAATTCAACAGTGTAGCTGGGCTGAGGGTTTGTTTGCCGCTGTGATGCAGCCATTCTGGTATTGTATTCATCAACTACAACACTAGCAGCCTTGACAAATTGCACTTTAACCCCCTTACTATCAACGTGAAGACTTGTATACTTGTCCGTGAGGGTTTTGAGTTCACCCTGAGTTGAAACGAGTTTTTCAGACGACAAATTGAGGAGATTCTGCTTCAGAAATTTCTCCTTTTTGACTTTAGCAGCCCTGGCTTGCTTGGCTTGCTATTCCTTCCATTTAGCTTCATTGATGAAAGTAGCAACCATATGGCTTACACCAGGGGGAAGCTTCAAATCATCAATCAGTGTGTTTGGATCTTCATACCAGAGGTCAATGAAGTCTAGCAATACCTTCGGGTCCATTGCGAGAGGAATGGAACTGCCAGAGACTTGTGCAACACGTTCTTGGTTGTTTCTGATATTGGCTTGGAGTGTTTCATCATCAAATTCTTCACTTCCTTCTGATGCAGAAGGAATGTTGCTAGGACTGGGTCTGGTACCTCTACCAGCAGTCATCTTAGTCTTCAAAAGACTTGGTGAAGATTTTGAGGTGGAGCCAGTAGCAGATGGCACAGAGAAACTAGGTTGTTCAGATTGATTCTTACTCAGCTGCTTTTGCGGAGGAGGTGAGGACTGTTTTGTAGTTGTTGAAACTTTCTGAAGAAATTGCTCTTTTGACGCAACAGTTGAAGCTTCTGGTTTCTTCAGCAGAGGCTTCTTCCGAGGAATTGCAGTAGCACAGGCCTCGGCAGCTGAAGAAGTGGCAGAAGTGGTGCAGCACCAGAGTCCTCATTGAATTTCGTTACAACAGCTTTTGCCTTTTTCTGCAACTTAGACAAGTATTTGTATTTATCATCAGGATAATCCTCAGTAGTGGCTACACTTGAGGGATGAGCTGCTTGTTGATATCCTTGTGGCGGCCTTTTGCAAGGAGGATTGAGGGCAAACTTCTTTGCATATTTCGGAGTCACTATTTGTACTCCTTCCACTCTTTTGCCCACCTGCGCTCAATAAGCCTAATCTTGCACTTCGCCATGGTCTCTTTACCATGTATTTCCTCATCAGGGGTACAATAATCAGCATAGATTTCTTCACGTGTTTCAAAGGTTGTATTCTGTTCTAGCTTCTTTCCACCTTTCTATTTTCGGTCTTCTTCCATTTTCTTCAGCCAAGGTTTTTGCTGAGGAATTTGAATTCTTGATGATTCTGAAGACACATGTAAGGTTTCTTCGAGAAATGCTGCAAATGTGTTAAGTTGATGAGAACCTAGAGATTCATCAACTGACATTTTGTACCTGTGAACAGAGTATAGGTGCGAAGAATTTGGAAAGGTCATATGCGTTCTCAGATTTGAGGAAATTGATTTTTTTAAAGTTGAGGAATTTGACCAGTGAGTTGAGGAATTTGACTAAGCATTCTGCTCTTGGGTTCGAGAGTTGTGCATATTCGAAAATTTACACAATTGAGGAATCTGGTGAAGAATTTTAGTGACTTAGTGAAATTCATCAAGTGTTCTAGACATGGGTGTGCACAACTGAGGAAATTTCTGAGGAAAAAATGATTCCACGAATCTGAAGTGAAACAAGAGATCAACAGGGGCAGTAAAATAAGATTTTATTTACCTTGTGCGAAGAACATGATGAACTGAGGCAGTAAAAAGAAGAAGTTATTCGGTTCAGATCTTTAGTGCCCTAACTTGGCGACTGAAAACAGCTACAGCGGCGGCAGAGGAGGATATTCCGCAGTTGGCGTGAGTCCGGCGAGGGCGAGGGCAAGGCAGTGAAGCTCTTCCTCACCGGCGGCGAAGATGTTAGCAGCGGCGCTAGGGTTTGAGCTCGAGCGGAGAAGACGAGAGGGAAAGAAGAGTTTTGACTGAGAAGGCGGAGTAAGGGGCTATTTATAGCTCAGGTGAAAAACTGCTCAGGCCGAAACTTTCGGACCAAACTGCCCTTGCCCCTTTGTCTCCGCTTGACACGTGGAGCCCACGATTGAAGCGCTGGAGATCGTGGTTATCCGAACGTGAGTAGTGGGTGCGGTTACTGTTGCAACGTTTAAAAAAATTGAATTTTGAGGATTTCGTTACAAAGTCCTCAGCTGTCAAGGATTCAGTGAGGATTTTGAACAAGTGTCAAATAGAACGCATATGAAGAATTGAGAATAGACTGGATTGAGCTTAGCATAGAGGGAGTCGGGTCCGATCACATTCACTTAGATGAAATATCATATTGAAGACTGAGCTATTAGTGAATGCTGTTGAGGACATTGAAAGCTCATTATATATATACTTAGCACTTGATATCATCATTCTTGTACTCAAATGAAAATCATCAAAAAAATTAAGATTTTGAAGATTTTGAAAATTTGAGGATTTTGTGACAAAGTGTGAGATTGAAGAATTTCAACTTAAAAAAATAGCTTGAAGAATTTCAAAGTTGGGTGGTGGCGTGACACACCGTATAAGAATGATGATATCAGGTGCCGCGTACAATTGTCGTAGGGCCGTGAGAACCAAATTATTCATTGATTTCTTCACACTGAGAGTGATTTTCTTCATTGGTTGAGGAAAATCGTTACTTTGTGTGTTGCACATCTAAGTCATCAATTTTGCGTAAGTGTTAGGATGTGTGCAAGTTTACAAGACATTCGAAGATTCTAGGATATTTAGCTCACACCACAACTTGCAAAACCTTCTCTCATCCAAGGGCTTTGTGAAAATATCTGCTAGTTGATCATCACTCTTCACATGGTCGATGATGATATTTCCCTTGAGGACATGATCACGAAGAAAATGATGACGAATCTAGATGTGCTTGGTCTTCGAGTGTTGTACCGGGTTGTACGCGATCTTGATTGCACTCTCATTGTCGCAGTAGAAGGGCACATTCTTCATGTTGATGTCGTAGTCTCTGAGGGTTTGCTTCATCCATAGCAGTTGAGCACAACAAGATCCAAAATCCATGTACGCAGCTTCGGGAGTGGAGAGTGATACACAGTTCTGTTTCTTTGAGGACCAGTGAACTAATGATCTTGCGAGGAAATGGCATGTGCCTGATGTTGACTTGCGATCCACACGGTCACCTCCATAATCATAATCAGAATATCCAACGAGGTGAATATTTGAGCACTTGGGGTACCATAATCCTAGTGTTGGTGTGTGAGCTAAGTATCTAAGAATGTGTTCAATAGCCTTATGGTGTGATTCCTTCGGTTTTGCTTGAAAACGAGCACACATGCAAACACTAAGCATGATATCTGGCCTAGATGCACATAGGTACAATAAAGATCCAATCATAGAGCGATATACCTGCTGATCGAAATCTTTACCATTTTCGTCAGTGTTTAGGTGGCCGTTGGTAGGCATAGGAATCTTGACGCCTTTGCATTCATGCATGTTGAATTTCCTTAGAACGTCCTTGAGGTATTTCTCCTGAGATATGAAGATGCCATTGCGTTGTTGACGAATTTGCAGACCTAAGAAGAATTTTAGCTCCCCCATCATAGACATTTGATATTCTTGACTCATCATGTAGGTAAATTCATCACTGTAATGTTTGTTAGTACAACCAAAAATAATGTCGTTGACATATATTTGACACACAAAAAGTTCACTGTCATAGGATTTTTTGAAAAGAGTAGGATCAAGTGAACCAGGTTTGAAGCCTTTCGTCATGAGAAATTCCTTCGATGTATCATACCACGCCCGAGGGGCTTGCTTGAGGCCATAGAGTGCCTTTCTGAGTCTGAAGATTTTATCTGGATGCTTCGGATCTTCAAAACCTGGGGGCTGAGCAACATATACTTCTTCCTCAAGCTTACCATTAAGGAATGCACTTTTCACATCCATTTGATATAGAGTTATATTGTGATGATTAGCATTAGCAAGTAATATTCAAAAAGCTTCAAGTCTAGCAACATGTGCAAAAGTTTCATCGAAGTCAATTCCTTCAACCTGTGTGTAGCCTTGGGCTACAAGCCGTGCCTTATTCCTCACTACCTGACCATCCTCATCTTGCTTGTTTCAGTAGATCCACTTGGTGCCGATGATATTGTGCTTGCGAGGATCTAGTCGTTTGACGAGTTCCCACACGTCATTTTGCTTGAAGTGAAGAAGTTCATCTTGCATTGCTTGAATCCACTCAGGTTCCATGAAGTCTTCAACAACTTTTGAGGGTTGTGTAATAGAAACAAACGAGGAATGCTCACAGAAGTTAACTAAATGTGAAGCTTTTGAGCGAGTGAGAGGAACTGGCGCATTGATGTCATCGAGGATTTTGTCAAGTTCTACTTCATTTGCAATCCTCAGATGAGTTGGTTGATGACTTTGGTTGAGTTGAGGAATTTGATCTGTAGCATTTTCCTCAGGTGCACCAGTTTGAATTTCCTCAGTGTTGGGGACGATTTCTTCAACAAGTGGTTGTTCCTCAGTAGGAATGATATCTTCAGTTGCCTTGAGCTTGATGGCTTCCACAGGAGGTAATTTATCTGGTGCAGGAGGCGGTTGCTCTCTTTGCGAGCCACTAATTTCATCGAACCACACATCTACAGTTTCAACAACCTTGTTGTAAGTGCATCTAGTGCCCCTTAGTGATTTTGGTGGTTTGAAGACTTATAGCTTAAGTATCTAATGTGTTCTTGAGTGTACACATGATCTATAAGTCGCTGAGGAGTTTGAAATATTCAATGAATATCTACTCCTAAAAATATATATCTTCGGTTGAAGAAATTGGTCTGAAGCTGAAGATTTGAATTCGCGAAGAATTTGCGATGAAATTGATATTCCTCATGAAGATATTGAAATTGAGGAATTCATGTGTCCTGAAGAAAATCATTCTGAAGACTTTGAAGCATGAAGATTTACTCTTTCTGTTTTGTTTTCTTCCCACTTGAGTAATAGGAACACCGTACTGTTAAAGGGGGTCGAGGTAACACATTGGAATGAATTTCCTCATGATGCTCAACCCAAGCCTAATCCTACCAAAAGCCTCAAGTGAGGAATATGAGTGACATGAGGACTCTCACAGTTAAGGGTCCCGACCGTTTCGATAGCCACGCCACATCATTGGTCTTATCCACACCAACGGTCATATTATTTAAGGGCATTAATGTCAAATCATGTCGCGATGCTCCCAGGCTATAAATAGCCGCCCCCACAACCATTAGCTGGTTGGCTGCTCCGTTAGAAACTGACACTTCTCATAAGAGAAACCCAAATTCCTCAGAGTCTTCGAGAGTAATTCATCAGTGAGGAAATACCCCAAACACCAAACCCCAAACCAAGAACCAAGTGATTGAGCATCACTGAAGAAGTTGTTCCTGTGTGGGACTGAAGCCTTTTACCTTTGAGGACTGTGCATCCTCCAGACGGTTAGGCGTCATAGTCTAGAGCAATCCAGCAGTCAATTGTGGATCGCCGGGTGACCAAGTTTGTGAGGGTTTGGAAGTCTGCCCTGAAGACTTACCACGAGTGTTGGGCGAGGATTGTGTGTTCTTAGCCCAAGGAGAATACGATAGGGATTGTGTGTCCCGGGACTGTGTGTCATTTGGTTTCAATACCAAGCCGCTCCAAACCAGATGTACAACTGTCACAACAGTTGGAACTGGGTCATCAACTACTGTCTTCACTTTGAAATGGGTTCTATTTCCTCAACTCTTTATATTCCTCAGATTATGTGTTGATGATTTCCACTGACACTGCTTGAAGAATTTGCTGGAGACTTTCTCTGAAATTCCTCAACCCAAAATTCTTCACGCAAGTTAATCCTCATCTGTTTTCTACGTGCGTGCATACTGTGCAAATTGTTTTCATATTCTTCATCCTGAAAAACTACTGTAGTGAAACTTTGCACTCCTGATCCTTTACTGTTTCCGCTGTAAGTTAGTCATAAGTGAGGAATTTCCTCAAAAGGAATTTCCTCAGTGATGAAATTCTAAAAATCTCCTATTCACCCCCCTGTAGTCGATATAAAGCACTTTCAATTGGTATCAGAGCAAGGTACTCCCTTGTTCTGTGTGATTTTGGTTTAACCACCTGGAGTTTTAGTTATGTCGACTGCAGACATGATTAAGGTTACTTCAGCATGTCCTACTTTCGAAGGAAAGGACTTCCCCTTCTGGAAGTCCAAGATGCAGATGCATCTACAAGCTATTGACAATGATCTCTGGTATATTGTGGAACATGGCGTCCCCATCATCTCTGCTAGTATCTGTGCTGCTGATGTGAAGAAATTCAAGCAAATTGATTCTCAAGCGAAGAATATCATCTGTGGCCATCTGAGCAAAGGCCAGTATGGCAGAGTAAGTGCTTTGGGCTCAGCAAAACTTATCTGGCAAAGACTGTCCAAAGTTAATGAAGGAGTATCCACCCAGCGTGATTCTCGTGTTGATGTTCTTCGCAATCTCTTCAATCGCTTCAAGAGGTTTGACAATGAAAGCTGCCAAGATACCTTTGATCGCCTCACTGACATATCAAATGAACTGCAAGCACTGGGAGCTCGAGACATTACTGATCACGAAGTTGTGAAGAAACTGCTAGGATCTTTGGATTCTTCATTTGATACTTTAGTTCTGATGATTCAAGAAAGACCAGACTACAAGATGCTTGATCCAGCTGATATACTCGAAAGACTCAATACTCATGAATTCCAGCAAGAAGAAAAGAGAGATCTATATGGACCAAGCTATTCTGGACCACATGCACTGAAGGCTAGAGCAATTTCCTCATCTGAAGAAGAAGACTTGGATGATAGCATTGGTGATCCTGAAGAATTTGGACAGGAGCTTGCAATGCTCGTGAGGAAATTCCAGAGGTTTACACGACGTGGCCAGTTCGGTAAATCTTCAAGAAGAGACATGAGGAAATTGGAATCTCCATCTGAGGACTACAAGAAAAGAACCTGTCACAAATGCAAGAAATCAGGTCACTACATTGCTGATTGTCCTCGTTGGGGAAAGGAATCAAAGAAGAAGAAATACAAGGATGACAGTTCTGATGACTCGAAGAAAAAGAAGAAATCTTCAAAATCCTCATCTTCAAAGTCCTCATCACACAAGAAGACTAGTTTCAGAAAAGCTCGGGCACTTATTGGCAACGAAATGGATTCCGAGGAAGAATCCGAGGAATGTGATGAAGAGGAGGGTTCTGATGAAGACTCAGAATCCGGACAGGCTAGTCTTGCACTTGAAACCACATTCGTCAGCAAGTCAATCTTCAACCTTGAAGAAAATGATAACACCATCCACACTGATGACTATGCTAATGACTTTGCTCCAACCTATAGCTTCATGGAAAAAGGTTCAAAGGTACCGAATGATGCTTCCTCCTCTGATTCAAGTGACTGTGAACCTGATGATTATAAAAAACCCAGTTACAGTAAACTTGCTATCATTGCCACTAAACAACAAACTGCCGTGGAAAAGCTTCAGAAACTTCTAGATAGAAGCGATGATCTGTTGAATGATGAAATGAATCTTACCCAAATCCTCACTAAAGATGTGAAAAGTCTTCAGTCTAGATTTGATAATCTTCAAGATCGTCATGATACACTCCTCGCTGATCATGAGAAACTTTCCTATGAATTTCGTCAAAGGAAGATTGATCTAGAGAAGTTGAGGATTTCTCATGATGATCTTCGTATGGAAAATGATTCATTACTAGCTCAACAGATCAACGCTGCTCAAGCTGAATTCATTCCTCCATGTCTTAAATGCATTGAACGTGAAACTGCTAATTCTTCACCAGAATCATCAAATGCTTCAATTGCTACAAATTCTTCAACTGCTCCTTTAGTGTCAAATTCCTCACTTGAGGAAAACACAAATTTCACTGATGAAAATGCAGGGCTGAAGGAATTGTATGTGACAGGCATATAAAAAAGTCTCAAAGGACATCAAACCCTTTGTGATGTGCTCAAAAAGCAGATCTTGAACACGAACCCGAGGAAACAAGGAATTGCCTTTGAGAGGAAATTGAATTCTGATGGATCTTATTGGAAACCTGAGCAGTATCCCAAAACCTCATGGGTTGCTGCTACTGGGCCTCCTTTTGATCCATCCAATCTAACAGGCTTTTCATGTGAATTATCCTATTCCTTAGATGAGTCATTTGACTCCAACTATAAACTGTTCAAAAATCAATCTGGTGAAGTATTTGCTCGATATGTTGGAGCTAACTGTAGGAATGGCCCTCCATTGAGGAAAATCTGGGTTCCCAAAACTTGCCTTGAAAATCTTCAAGTGAATGTCTTCATGACACCACCGATGAAGAATTTGAACCCGAGATCAAATTCCTCAGGAGGACCAAAGTCTTCAAGAGGATCAAAATCCTCAACTGGTCAAAACTATGCTCGTACCCGTGCTAATGCTTCTAACATGCAGGGAAACTAAAAGGAATATGAATATGAGCGTTACTCTTCAAATCATTATGTTCATAAATCCTCAAACCAGTTCTCTGCATATTCATATGCATACTTTAATCCCCCTACTGCTAAGAGAAGTGCATTAGCTTCAATGGCCCCTTTATCATATGGTGCTAGCAGGATGATGAATGCTTTACCACCCCTTCAGATGTGGGTGGTGAAGAAATTGAACTAATCACTTCTGCAGGTCAGGTCTCCAGATGAAAATCATCATGTGAAGAATTTGCTGGAGACCTGTGGACATGCTTGATAGGACGCAAGCTAATATTGATGAAATAGAAATATTTCACACGTCCTTATAATTCTGTTATGATGAAATTCCTATCTGATGAAATTGATATCATATTCTTCAAGTCTGAAGCATATGAGATGGTAAGCTGTACTAATTCATCTGCACGATGACAAACCCAAGAGTACTGAGTGGGTTCTTGATAGTGGCTGCACACATCACATGACTAGTGATAAAAGCTTGCTGATGAATATACCACTAACTCCGTCACCTCTGAAGCAAGTCACATATGCTGACGAAGGTAAAAGCAAGGTATTGGGACTTGGCAAAGTGGCTATTTCCAAGGATAGGCACATGGACAAAGTGATGCTTGTTGAATCCCTTGGATTTAACCTCATGTCAGTCTCGATGCTTTGTGATCTTGATATGATTGTTATCTTTGGTAGATATAGATGTGTAGTCATCATGGAATCTGACAGATCCAAAGTCTTCGAAGGTGTCAGAAGAGGGGATTTGTACATTGTTGATTTCTCTACAGGTCCTCAACCAGCCACTTGCTTACTAGCAAAAACCTCAGAAGGGTGGTTGTGGCATCGAAGACTCGGTCATGCAGGCATGAGGAATTTGCACACGCTCGCGAAGAAGAAGCATGTCATCGGCATCGAATCAGTCAAATTCCTCAAGGATCATCTCTGCGGTGCATGTGAATCTGGGAAAATGACCAGATCCAAGCATCCCTCGAAGACTATCATGACCACTACTCGTCCATTTGAATTGCTTCACGTGGATCTATTTGGACCTACTCATTATGCCACACTAACACATGCAACATCTTTATATGGTTTCGTCATAGTTGATGATTATTCCAGATATACATGGGTGCATATCATCTTATATAAAACTGAAGTGCAGGAAATCTTCAAACGATTTTCTTCAAGGGCCTCAACGAACTTCGGCATCAAGATCAAACATATCAAGAGTGATAATGGAACAGAGTTAAAAAACACTGGTCTTGATAATTATCTTGATGAACTTGGTATTACTCACGAATTATCTGCTCCTTATACTCCTCAACAAAATGGTGTCGTTGAAAGGAAGAACATGACTATGGTAGAGATGGCAAGAACCATGCTTGAAGAATATCAGACTCCTCGTCGCTTTTGGCCTGAAGCAATCAACACTGCATGCCATATCATTAACAGAGTATATCTTCACAAATTCCTCAAGAAAACCTCATATGAACTCCTCACTGACAAGAAACCCAATGTAAGTTATTTCAAAGTCTTCGGTGCAAAATGTTGGATTAGAGATCCTCACCATAGCTCAAAGTTTGCACCTAAGGCACATGATGGTTTTATGCTCGGTTATGGAAAGGACTCACACACCTACAGAGTCTTCAACAACTATCACAACAAAGTTGTTGAGACTGTAGATGTGCGGTTCGATGAAACTAATGGCTCGCAAAGAGAGCAATTGCCTTGTGATCCAGATAAGCTGTCTCCTGAGGAAGCAATAAAGCTCAAAGCTACTGAAGACATTGTTCCCACTTAGGAAATTGATGAAGAAATCATTTCCATCACTGATGAAAATCAAGAAGGTGCTCCTGAGGAAATTGCTCCAGAACCAATTCCTCAGCCCAGACGAAATCCTCAACCAGCTCATCCGAGGATTGCAAATGAAGTGGAACTTGACAAAATCCTCAATGACATCAACGCGCCATGTCCTCTCACTTTCTCAAAAACTTCACACTTAGTTAACTTTTGTTGGCATTTCTCCTTTGTATCTATCACAGAACCCTCAAAAGTTGCTGAGGCTTTCCTGGAACCGGAGTGGATCCAAGCTATGCAAGACGAACTTCTTCAATTCAAGCTGAATGACGTATGGGAGCTCGTCAAACGACCAGATCCTCGCAAGCACAATATCATCGGAACCAATTGGATTTTCCGAAACAAGCAAGATGAGGATGGTCAAGTGGTGGGGAATAAGGCACGACTTGTAGCCCAAGGCTACACACAGGTTGAAGGAATAGATTTCGATGAAACTTTTGCACCTGTTGCTAGACTTGAAGCTATTCGAATACTACTTGCTTATGCTAATCATCATAACATCATCTTATATCAAATGGATGTGAAAAGTGCATCCCTCAATGGTAAGCTTGAGGAAGAAGTATATGTTGCTCAACCTCCAGGTTTTGAGGATCCAAAGAATCCAGACAAAGTCTTCAGACTCAAAAAGGCGCTCTATGGTCTCAAGCAAGCTCCTCAGGCATGGTATGATACATTGAAGGAATTCCTCATGAAGAAAGGCTTCAAACCTGGTTCACTCGATCCAACTCTTTTCACTAAATCCTATGATAATGAGCTATTTGTGTGCCAGATATATGTCGATGACATTATATTTGGCTGTACTGACAAACGATACAGTGATGAATTTGCTTACATGATGAGTGAAGAATATCAGATGTCTATGATGGGGGAGCTTAAATTCTTCTTAGGTCTTCAAATTCGTCAACAACACAATGGAATCTTCATATCACAGGAGAAATACCTCAAGGATGTTTTGAGGAAATTCGACATGCATGAATGCAAAGGTGCCAAGACACCAATGCCTACCAACGGCCACCTCTACACTGATGAAAATGGTAAAGAATTCGATCAGCTGGTATATCGCTCTATGATTGGCTCTTTATTGTATTTATGTGCATCTAGGCCAGATATAATGCTTAGTGTTTGCATGTGTGCACGTTTTCAAGCAAAACCGAAGGAATCACACCATAAGGCTGTGAAGCATATTCTTTGATACTTAGCTCACACACCAACACTAGGATTATGGTACCCCAAGGGCTCAAATCTTCATCTGGTAGAATATTCTGATTCTCACTATGCTGGTGACCGGGTGGATTGCAAGTCAACATCTGGCACATGCCATTTCCTCAGAAGATCACTAGTCTGCTGGTCCTCAAAGAAGCAGAACTGCGTATCACTCTCCACTGCCGAAGCTGAGTACATTGTTGTTGGTTCATGATGTGCTCAATTGCTATGGATGAAGCAAACCCTCAAGGACTACGGCATCAACATGAAGAATGTGCCTCTCTACTGCGATAATGAGAGTGCAATCAAGATTGCATACAACCCAGTACAACACTCGAAGACCAAGCACATCCAGATTCGTCATCATCTTCTTCGGGACCATGTCCTCAAGGGCAATATCCTCATCGACCATGTGAAGACTAATGATCAACTGGCAGATATCTTCACTAAGCCCTTGGATGAGAAAAGGTTTTGTAAGTTGCGGTGTGAGCTAAATATCTTAGAATCTTCAAATGTTTTGTAAAAACATGCACACATCCTAACACTTACGCAAAATTGATGACTTAGATGTGCAACACACGATGAATCGATTTTCTTCAACCAATGAAGAATATCACTCTTAGTGTGAAGAAATCAACGAAGAAATTGATTCTCAGGGCCCTACGACAATTGTACGCGACGTCTGTAATCAACATTCTTATATGGTGGGTCATGCCACCGCCCAAGGTGAAATTCCTCAAGTTGAATTTCTTCAAAGTTTCATTTCTTCAAAATTTGATTTTGTTCAAAACAGTTGCTCTTCAACATCGTTTTTCTTCAAAACTGAAATTCATCATCATGACGCTTTATCACAAAATCCTCAAGTCATTCAAATCTTCAAAAAGACTTGATGATTTTCGTTTACCAAGATAGACTGTGATTTCAAGTCCTAAACAACATTCACTTATAGCTATTTCTTCAATTTGGTATTTCATCTAAGTGAATGTGATCGGACCCTACTTTCCCTCTATGCTATTCTCACCTAGTCTATTCAATTCTTCATATGCGTTCTACTTGAAACTTTGTTCGAAATCCTCACTGCATCCTTGTCAGCTGATGATTTTGTAAAAAAAATCCTCAAATCTTCAAAAATGTTTTTTAATGCACAGTAACTAAACCCCACTTTCCTCGTTCGGATAACCACGATCTCCACGATCTCCACCGCTTCTCTCGTGAGCTACACGTCTCCTGCGGAGACGTAGAGTCAGGGGCTATTTGGTCCGATTTCTTCGCGCCAATAGTTACGGCCTGGCTATAAATATGTCCCCATCTCCCTTGGTAGAATCTTCTTTGCTCCATCGCCCTCCTGCTACAGCAAAGCTCCAAACCCTAGCGCTACCGCTAGAAGTCTCGACACCGGCGAAGAAGAGCTTCACTGCCTCGACTTTTCCGTCGTCGAAACCACGCCGAAGTCGGACCATCATCGTCCGCCGCCGCCGTAGCCGTCCTTTGCTGCCGAGTTAGGGCACATTGGACAGGCACCGAAAGAGATTCTACTGCTACTCTTCTCTGTTCTTCGCGCGTGCCCTCTAGGGTAAATAAAAACCCTATTTTTACAGCAAGTTTGATCTACTATTTTACCTGTGAGATGTGAAATCTGTTTTTCCTCAAACACTGCCTATCACCAAACTATTGATGAACTTCACTAACCATCTAAGATTTTCACGAGATTCCTCAGTTGTGTGAATTTTCGGATCTGTACAACTCTGGAACCCAAGAACAGTATGCTTAGACAAATTCCTCAACCACTGGTCAAATTCCTCAACTGTCAATTTTTTTCATTTCTTCAAATCTGAGAACGCATATGACCTCTCCAAATTCCTCGCAACTATACTCTATTCACAGGTACACACATGTCAGCTGATGAATCTCTCAGTTCTCATCAAATTACCTCATTTGTAGCGTTTCTTGAAGAAAATCTGCAAGTCTCATCAGAATCCTCAAGAGTTCAATCTCATCAGCAAAATCCTCAGCTGAAGAAAATGGAGGATGAAAGGAAGCAAAAGGGAGGCAAGAAACTTGAGCAGAAAACTGCCGCAGATATCCTTGAGGATATATACCTGGATTACTGCACTCCTGATGAAAATGAAACTATGCCCAAGAGAAAGATTTGGCTTCAGAAGATAGAACGCCGATGGGCTAAGGAGTGGAAGGAGTACAGATTCGTCACTCGCAAATACGCGAAGAAATTCGCTCTAAAGCCTCGTGGCAAACGGGCTCCACTTGAGGATTATCAAGCAGCAGACCCCTCAAGCCTCAAAACAATTGATGACTATCCTGAGGAAAAGGCAAAACACTTGTCAAAGCTCAAGAAGCAGGCAGAGGCTGTTGTGAGAAAGTTCAATGAAGAATCTGCTGCTGCCTCAACTACTGCTACTTCCTCTGCTGCTGAGACTTCTGGTATGGCAATTCCTCAACTGAAGTCTGTGCCGCCAAAACCAACGGCTTCAAAGCCTCAAGAGAAAACAGCTCCAGCATCAGCACCAAAACCCTCAGCACCAAAACCCTCAGCACCACCACAGGCTTCAAAGCCTGAACAGAAGCCCGTAATGAAGCCACTGCCCGCTGTCTCCAGCTCCTCAATCCCATCTGCAACAAGCTCGGAGACCAAGTCTTCACCAACTCCTTTGAAGACTAAGGTGATTGTTAGGAGAGGAACAAGACTCAGCCCAAGCAAAATCATCAAGGTCCCTTCTGCATCAGAAGGTAGTGATGAATTTGATGATGACACTCTTCAGGCCATCATCAGAAACAAACAAGAGAAGGTAGCTCAAGCTTCTGGCAGCTCCATTCCTCTGGCCATGGACCCAAAAGTCCTCCTCGACTACATCAACATCTGGTATGAGGACCCCAACACTCCACTTGATGATTTGAAACTTCCCCCAGGCATCAGCCACATGGTGGCCACATTCATCAACGAGGCCAAGTGGAAGGAGGAGCAAGCCAAATAGGCCAAGGTTGCTAAGCTCAAAAAGGAGGAATTCCTCAGGCAGAATCTCCTCAACCTGACGCCTGATGCACTTGTGTCAACACAGGCTGAATTGAAGACTTTGACAGATAAGTACTCCAAGTTTTCTGACCGTCAAAGTCTCAAAAGCAGTTTCATCAAACTTGCCACTGAAGCTGTTGACAACTACAACAAGAAGGCTGCCCCTCCAGTACCAACTCCTCAGCCTCTGATTGAAGAACCAGCTAATGAAACTGCTCATGCTGAGGAAATCCCTCAAGGAAGCCATGTGGATGAATCGGCAATTGAGGAAATCACCCAGGAGAATCCAGTTGATGACTTTGCTACAGCTGGTGAGAATGGCCCTTCTCCAAATGATGACTCAAAGCCAGCTGATGACTCTGATCCAACTGTTGCTTCAAAGCCAGCTGATGACTCTGCTCCAGCTGGTTCCTCAAAGCCAGCTGATGAAAATGTCTGTGCTGAGAAAACACCTTCACCAAAAGCTTCAAAGGTGAAGAAAATGACTCCGACTGCATCAGACGTGAAAAAGACAAGGGCTGCTGAAAAGGAAGCCAAGAAGAGAAAAGCTTCATCAGCAGAAGAACACACTGAGGCCAAGCGCCTCAAAGCACTTGACGAAAATGCTCCTCTGGATCCTGTGCCTCTTAACGGAGCTCCTTCTTACCAAATGGTTCCCTTCACAAGCGAAGATGAGGAGCAAAGGCCAGATGAGGAAATTAAGGAAGCTGAATCTGAGGAACATACTGATGAGGAAATTCGCATTGAGGACAGTCCTCAGCCTTCCATTGCTCATGAAGAAACTGCACAAGGATCAGCTGCACCGGCTGATGAATCTGGCTCCGTCACTAGGCAAGCTGAGGAAGAACAATGTGAAAATCCTCAGCCTGATGAAAGTCACAGTCCTGAGCAAAATCCTCAATCTGAGGATCAGGCTGACCCAACTCCTCCTCCTCCTAAGCAAAATCCTCAAGTTGAGGCTCAGGATGAACCTATTCCTCCTCGAGAGCAAAACCCTCAACAGGATGCTCCAGTTGACGACATTCCTCAGCCTGAAGCTCAACCAGACCACATTCCTCAGCCTGAAGCGCAACAAGAGCATGCTCCTCAGCCTAAAGCTCAAGCTGATGAAATTCCTCACCCTGAGGACCATGCTGAGGAAAATGCACCAGACCCAGACAATGCCTTCGTCATCCTCAACCCAAAGTCTGCAATAGTTGTCTCCCCTCAGGTCAAATAGAAAAACCTTCAACCCATGCAGCGTCAGCCGTTCTCCAAGCGGCCAAAGTTTCAATAGGAGTCCTTCTTTCAAGAACGCATGTTCTTCATCGGAGAAAATCCCTATGACAAGCCTCGCATTAGGCATCTGGAGTTTTGGACAAGGACACAACTCAACTACTATGCCTCTGTGCTGTGTGGAAGAAACAAGATTTTCTAGCACACGCATATTCCTCATGTTGAGCTTGAAGAAATACCATGCCTTGCTCCAGTCCTCAACGTCCTTTTTGAAGATGGACTCCTCCCAATGTACTCGGATATCTGTGATTGGAACAGTGAGCTCATTCTTCAATTTATGCAACTCTTCACATATCAGGAGAACCCACAGACATCAACACATGGGTGTTTGATTGGATGACACAAACAACACACTACAAGGCGTGAACTACGAGTATCAATTCCCTCAGAGCAGGCCATGAAGCTTTATGATGAGCGTGAGCTGCCTAACAAGATGATGGAAGTCCTCATGAAGCCTTTGGCTAAAGGGAAACCACCAAGAACAACCTTCCTGATCCATGAGCTCAAATATGAACCCAGGACAGTTTACAAAATCCTGTGCAGCGTTCTTGCGCCAATCAAGGGCCATGATGATGAAGAAGATGTCGTAGGCATCATGAAGAATATCCTCTTCAACATCATACACAGTATTCCAATCAACATCCATGATTTCTTCTTGATGACTTTGGCCGACAATGCAATTGTCCTTTTGACCACAAGATATATGCTCCATGGATCATGAGATTCATCAGAACAAGGTCAGGCATCAATTATCACGCTGATTTCAACAACCATGTTGGTTATATGCCTCCTATAAGGGTCAACAAGAAGACTTTCGAGCCTATTGAAGGAAAAGGCAAGTCTGTCATTGATGAAGGCCGTCGGCCCCTTGATGGCCAGTTCAAAGAGCCCGAAGCTTATTCTTCATGGGATGACACTCAGACTCATCCTCCAAGTCCTGTTGCTCCTTGGGTGCTGAATACCAGAGAGCTTCTTCTCAGTCTTCACCAGAAGGTGGATCGGAATCACAAGTGGGTAAAACGCCAGTTCGGTGCCATTGTGAAAACCCTCAATGAAACGCAGAATGTTGTGAAGCTTAACCATCATTGTCTTCATGAGGTTTTTGATCGCACCTGGGCCACCCTTGCTCATGTGAAGACTCCGGCAGAACTTGAAGAATTGGAGTTTGTGCGAGACTTCGACTGGTCATGGCCACCAAAGAAGAAATTCAGGCCAATTCCAGTTCCAGACCTTGAGGACAGTTCTTTTTCTTCATTCTGCACTGCAGAATCTGAAGAAGAACAACAAGATACTGCCACCGGTCCAAGGAGGAAGACTGCTCCCAAGAATCCTCACGCGTCTTCATCAACCGCCGAGGAGTGAAAGTATTCACGGGCGTTAGTCCTCAGTTTGTCCCTTTTTGTCACTTGATGAATAAGGGGGGGAAACTTGAGAGTTAGTCTTCACGCGGTATATTTTGGGGCTTATGAACTATATTTAAGTTACAAACTCTTGGCTCTTCTGAAGTGTTTATGTAATGAGTTGTAACTTAAGCCCGATGGTACTCTGACGCTTTTGAACATTTTTCTTCGCATGCTTATTCCTCAAAATATTAATGCACGCATGCTGGAATTCATCAGATACCATTTGTCATCATGCATCCTCAATTTCGTCATACTATATGTCGTATGTATGCATGATTTACAAGACTCAGGGGGAGATCCCCATGATATAAATCATCAATGTGCATTTGCTGTGAAAAGAAAAATCCTCAAGATATGCACATCTTCAGGGGGAGTCTCTCTGAATCTTGATTTCAAATTCCTCAAATGAGTATTTACACTTCATATTTTTATCCCTGTTGAAGACTTAACCTAATTGTCATCAACCACCAAAAAGGGGGAGATTGTAAGTGCATCTAGGGCCCCTTAGTGATTTTAGTGGTTTGAAGACTTATAGGTTAAGTATCTAATGTGTTCTTGAGTGTACACATGATCTATAAGTCGCAGAGGAGTTTGAAATATTCGATGAATATCAACCCCTAAAAATATATATCTTCAGTTGAAGAAATTGGTCTGAAGCTGAAGATTTGAATCGCGAAGAATTTGCGATGAAATTGATATTCCTCATGAAGATATTGAAATTAAGGAATTCGGTGTGTCCTGAAGAAAATCATTCTGAAGACTTTGAAGCATGAAGATTTACTCTTTCTGTTTTGTTTTCTTCACACTTGAGTAATAGGAACACCGTACTATTAAAGGGGGTCGAGGTAACACATTGGAATGAATTTCCTCATGATGCTCAACCCAAGCCTAATCCTACCAAAAGCCTCAAGTGAGGAATATGAGTGACATGAGGACTCTCACAGTTGAGGGTCCCGACCGATTCTATAGCCATGCCACATCATTGGTCTTATCCGCACCAACGGTCATATTATTTAAGGGCATTAATGTCAAATCATGTCGGGATGCTCCCAGGCTATAAATAGCCGCCCCCCACAACCATTAGCTGGTTGGCTGCTCCGTTAGAAACTGACACTTGTCATAAGAGCAACCCAAATTCCTGAGAGTCTTCGAGAGTAATTCATCAGTGAGGAAATACCCCAAACACCAAACCACAAACCGAGAACCAAGTGATTGAGCATCACTGAAGAAGTTGTTCCTGTGTGGGACTGAAGCCTTTTACCTTTGAGGACTGTGCATCCTACAGACGGTTAGGCGTCATGGTCTAGAGCAATCCACGAGTCAATTGTGGATCGCCGGGTGACCAAGTTTGTGAGGGTTTGGAAGTCTGCCCTAAAGACTTACCACGAGTTTTGGGCGAGGATTGTGTGTTCTTAGCCCAAGGAGAATACGGTAGGGACTGTGTGTCCCGGGACTGTGTGTCTTTTGGTTTCAATACCAAGCCGCTCCAAACCAGATGTACAACTGTCACAACAGTTGGAACTGGGTCATCAACTACTGTCTTCACTGTGAAACGGGTTCTATTTCCTCAACTCTTTATATTCCTCAGATTATGTTTTGATGATTTCCACCATCACTGTTTGAAGAATTTGCTGAAGACTTTCTCTGAAATTCCTCAACCCCAAATTCTTCACGGAAGTTAATCATCATCTGTTTTCTGTGTGCCTTCATACTGTGCAAATTGTTTTCATATTCTTCATCCTGAAAAACTGTTGTAGTGAAACTTTGCACTCCTGATCCATTACTGTTTCTGGTGTAAGTTAGTCATCAGTGAGGAATCTCCTCAAAAGGAATTTCCTCAGTGATGAAATTCTGAAAATCTCCTATTCACCCCCTCTAGTCGATATAACACACTTTCACTTGTTGTGATAGGTGTTGAAGACTCTCTAGGTGTGCGAGTCCTTTTCGTAACCAAGCATAAAACCCTCATGTGCTTTAGGTGCAAACTTTGAGCTATGGTGAAGATCTCTAACCCAACATTTTGCACCGAAGACTTTGAAATAACTTACATTGGGTTTCTTGTTAGTGAGGAGTTCATATGAGGTTTTCTTGAGGAATTTGTGAAGATATACCCCGTTGATGATGTGCCAAGCAGTGTTGATTGTTTCAGACCAGAAATGACGAGGAGTCTGATATTCTTCAAGCATAGTCCGTGTCATTTCAACCAGAGTCCTTTTCTTGCATTCAACGATGCCATTTTGTTGAGGAGTATAAGGGGAACATAATTCATGAGTAATACCAAGTTCATCAAGATAATCATCAAGACCAGTGTTTTTGAATTCTGTCCCGTTTTCACTCCTGATGTGTTTGATCTTGACGTCGAAGTTCGTCGAGGCCCTTGAGGAAAATCATTTGAAGACTTCCTGCACTTCAGTTTTATACAGAATGATATGTACCCAAGTATAGTGAGAATAGTCATCAACGATGACAAAGCCATACAAAGATGCTGCATTGGTTAGAGTAGCATAATGAGTAGGTCCAAACAGATCCATGCGAAGCAATTCAAATGGACGAGTAGTAGTCATGATACTCTTCGAAGGGTGTTTGGATATGGTTATTTTTCCAGATTCACAAGCATCACAGAGATGGTCCTTGAGGAATTTGACGGATTCGATGCCAATGACATGCTTCTTCTTCGTGAGCGTGTGCAAATTTATCATGCATGCATGACCCAGATGTCGATGCCATAGCCAGCCTTCTGAGGTTTTTGCTAGTAAGCATTTGGCTGGTTGAGCACCTGTGGGAAAATCAACAATGTATAAATCTCCTCTCCTAAAGCCTTCGAAGACTTTGGATTTGTCAGATTCCATGATGACTACACATTTGTATTTTCTAAAGATAACAACCATATCAAGATCACAAAGCATTGAGACTAACATGAGGTTAAACCCAAGGGATTCGCCAAGCATGGCTTTGTCCATGTGTGTGTCCTTGGAGATAGTCACCTTGCCAACTCCCAATACCTTGCTTTTACCTTTATCAGCATAAGTGATTTGCTTCAGTGGTGATGAAGTCAGTGGCATATTGATCAACAAACTTTTATCACCAGTCGTGTGATTAGCGCAGCTAGTGTCAAGAACCCATTTTGTATTCTTGGGTTTGTCATCCTGCAGATGAATTAGTATAACTTACCATCTCATATACTTCAGACTTGAAGGATATGATATCAATTTCATAATAAACAGTAAATTTCCTCAGGTCTCCAACAAATTCTTCAGACGATGACATTCATCTGGAGACCTGACCTGTAGAAGTGATTAGTTGAATTTCTTAACCACCCACATCTGAAGGGGCAGCAAAGAGTTCATAATCCTGCGAGCACCATATGAGAAAGGGGGGCATTGAAGCTAATGCACTTCTTTTCACAGTAGGGGGTTAGAGTACTCAAAGGAATAGGCAGAGAAATTCTTTGAGGACTTATGAACATAATGATTTGAGGAATAGCACTCATATTCATGTCCCTATGATTTCCCTGCATATCAGAAGCATCAGCACGAGTATGAGGATAGTATTGACCACTAGAGGATTTGGATCCTCGTGAAGACTTTGGTCCACCTGAGGAAACTGATCTAGGTTCCTGGTTCTTCACAGGTGGTGTCATGAGGATATTCACTTGAAGATTTTCCAATTAACTTTTGGGGACCCAGATTTTCCTCAGGGGTGGTCCATTCCTGCACTTAGCTCCAACATATCGAGAAAATACTTCACCAGATTGATATTTGAACAGTTTATAGTTGGAGTCAAATGACTCATGTCAGGAATAGGATAATTCACATGCAAATCCTGTTAGAGTGGATGGATCGACGGGAGGACCTTTAGCAGCAACCCATGAGGTTTTGGGGGTACTGCTCAGGTTTCCAGTATGATCCATGAGCATTCAATTTCCTCTAAAAGGAAATCCCTTCTTTCCTCGGGTTCCTGTTCAGAATATGCTTTTTGAACACATCACAAAGGGTTTGATGCCCTTTGAGACTTTTGTATATGCCTGTCACATACAATTCCTTCAACCCTGCATTTTCGTCTGTAGCATTTGTGGTTTCTTCAGGTGAAGAATTTGATATCGCACGTACAGTTGAAGAATTTGTAGTAATAGAAGCATTTGATGATTCTGGTGAAGAATTAGTAGTTTCACGCTCGATGCATTTCAAACATGGTGGAATGAATTCAACCTGAGTGGTACTGATCTATTCAGCAAGCAATGAGTCATGATCTATTTGAAGATCATCATGAGACATTCTTATCTTCTCAAGATCAAGCTTCCTTTGAAGAAATTCGTAGGAAAGTTTTTCATGATCGGCCAAGAATGTGCCATAACGATCTTGAAGATTATCAAATCTAGACTGAAGACATTTCACATCTTCAGCGAGGACTTGAGTACGATTCATTTCATCATTCAACAGATCATCGCTTATGTCTAGCAGTTTTTGAAGCTTTTCAATGGCACTTTGTTGTTGAGTGGCAATGTTGGCAAGTTTATAGTAACTGGGTTTTTGATAATCATCTTGTTCACAGTCACTAGAATAAGAGGAGGAAGGATGGTTTGGTACCTTTGAACCTTTTGCCATGAAGCAATAGGTTGGAGCAAAGTCATCAGCATTTTCATCAGTGTACATACCGTCGTCATTTTCTTCAAGGTTGAAGATTGACTTGCTGACGAATGTGGTAGCCAGTGCAAGACTTGCCACACCAGACTCTGTATCCTCTTCAGAACCTTCCTTTTATTCACATTCCTTAGATTCTTCTTCAGAATCCATTTCCTTGCCGATGAGTGCCCGAGCCTTTCTGAAACTGGTCTTCTTATGCGATGAGGACTTTGAGGATGTGGACTTTGAAGATTTCTTCTTATTCTTCGAGTCATCAGAACTTTCATCCTTGTATTTCTTCTTCCTGTATTCCTTCACCCAGCGAGGACAGTCAACAATATAGTGACCAAATTTCTTGCATTTGTGGCAGGTTCTTTTCTTGTAATCCTCACATGAAGATTTTGATTTCCTCATATCTCTTCTTGAAGATTTACCGAACTTGCCACGCTTTGTGAACTTCTGGAATTTCCTCACGAGCATACCAAGTTCGTGTCCCAGTTCTTCATGGTCACCAATGCTGCAATCTGAGTCTTCTTCTTCAGATGAGGAAATAGCCTTATCCTTCAGCACACGAGGTCTTGAGCAGCTTGGTCCATACAGATCTCTCTTTTCTTCTCGTTGGAATTCATGAGTATTGAGTCTCTCAAGTATATCAGTAGGATCAAGCATTTTGTAGTCTCATCGTTCTTGAATCATCAGAACTAGTGGGTCAAATGATGAATCAAGAGATCTAGCAGTTTCTTCACCACTTCATGGTCAGTGATGTCTCTAGCTCCCAGTGCTTGCAGTTCATTTGAGATGTCACTGAGGCGATCAAAGGTATCTTGGCAGCTTTCATTGTTAAGCCTCTTGAAGCGATTGAAGAGATTGCGAAGAACATCAACACGAGAGTCACGCTGTGTTGACACTCCCTCATTGACTTTGGACAACCTATCCCAGATAAGCTTAGCTGTGCCCAAAGCACTCACTCTGCCATACTAACCTTTGGTCAGATGGCCACAGATGATATTCTTCGCTTGTGAGTCAAGTTGCTTGAACTTCTTCACATCAGCGGCAGAGACAGCAGCAGCGATGGAGGGAATACTATTTTCCACAATATGCCAGAGATCATTGTCAATAGCTTGAAGATGCATCTGCATCTTGGTCTTCCAGTAGGGAATGTCCTTTCCTTCGAAGGTAGGACATCCTGTAGTAACCTTGATCATACCTGGGGTCGACGTAACTAAAACTCCAGGTGGTTAAACAAAAATCACACAGAAGAAGGGAGTACCTTGCTCGGATACCAATTGAAAGTGCGTTATATCGACCAGAGGGGGGGGTGAATAGGCGATTTTTAGAATTTCATCACTGAGAAAATTCCTTGTGAGGAAAGTCCTCAATGATGAACTAAGTGTAGTGGAAATAGCGCAGGATCAAGAGTGCAAAAATGACTACAACAAAGTACACGATGAAGTTTATGAGATTCGGTTTGCATAGTTCACAAGTACAGAGTAAGCAGGTGAAGATTAACTCAAGTGAAGAATTTGAGGTTGAGGAAATTCAGAGAAAGTCTTCAGAGAAATTCTTCAAACATCACAGATGTAAGTCTTCAACATACAATGGGGAAATGAAAGAGTTGAAGAAATAGAACCCGTAGCTTGATGAAGACTGTTGTTGATGACCCATTTCCAACTATTGTGACAGTTGTACATCTGGTTCAGAGTGGCTTGGTATTGAAACCAAAAGGACACACAGTCCCTACCATATTCTCCTTGAGCTAAGGACACACAATCCTCGCCAACACTCGTGGTAAGTCTTTAGGGAAGACTTCCAAACCCTCACAAACTCGGTTACCCGGCGATCCACAATTGACTACTGGATGCTCTAGACCATGACGCCTAACCGTCTAGAGGATGGATAGTCCTCAAAGGTAACAGGCTTCAGTTCCACACAGGAACAATTTCTTCAGTGATGCTCAATCACTTGGTTTTTGGTTTGGGGTTTGGTGTTTGGGGTGTTTCCTCACTTGATGATTTTCTCTCGAAGACTCTGAGGAATTTCAGTTGCTCTAAATGATAAGTGCAGTTTCTCTCGGCGCATCCAACCAGCAAGTGGTTGTGGGGAGGCTATTTATAGCCTGGGAGCATCCCGACATGATTTGACATAAATGCATTTAACTAATGTGACTGTTGGGTGGATAAGAACAGTGAGGTGGTGCGTGGCGCGGCAACGGTCGGAACTTTCAACTGTGAAAGTACTCATGTCTCTCATTTTCCTCACTTTGAGGCTTTGGTAGATTTAGGCTTGGGTTGAGCATCATGAGGAAATTGCTTCCATAGTTTTACCTCGACCCCCTTTAACAACACGGTGTTCCTATGACTCAAGAGTAAAGGAAATGAAACAGAAAGAGTAAAGCTTCACGCTTCAAAGTCTTCAGACTATTTTCTTCAGGACACACCGAATTCCTCATCTTCAATATCTTCATGAGGAATATCAATTTCATCGCAATTTCTTCGCTATCAAAGTCTTCAAGGAAAGACCAAAGTCTTGAACCGAAGACACACATTTTTAGGGGTCGATATTCATCATATAACTCAAACTCCTCAGCGACTTATAGAGCCTGTGTACACGCACAAACATATTAGTCTCTTAACCTATAAGTCTTCAAACCACCAAAATCACTATGGGGCACTAGATGCACTTACAATCATAATGTGTCACTAGTGAGCCTCTAGTTGGTTAGCTCGTTGATCAATAGATGATCATGGACATTGGATGTCATTGATAGTGGGATCACATCATTGGGGAATGATGTGATGGACAAGACCCAATCCTAAGCATCACACTAGATCGTGTTGTTCGTGTGCTAAAGCTTTTCTAATGTCAAGTGTCATTTCCTTAGACCATGAGATTGTGCAACTCCCGGATACCGTAGGAGTGCATTGGGTGCATCAAACGTCACAACGTAACCGGGTGATTGTAAAGGTGCACTACAGGTATCTCCAAAAGTGTCTGTTGGGTTGTACGAATCGAGACTGGGATTTGTCACTCCGTGTGACGGAGAGGCATCTCTGGGCCCACTCGGTAATCCATCATCGTAATGAGCTCAATGTGACTAAGGAGATAGCCACGGGATGACGTGTTATGGAAGGAATTAAGACACTTGCCGATAACAAGATTGAACAAGGTATAGGGATACCGACGATGGAATCTCGGGCAAGTATCATACCTGTAGACAAAGGGAATTGCATACGGGATTGATCGAATCCCCGACATCATGGTTCATCCGATGAGATCATCGTGGAACATGCGGGAACCAACATGGATATCCAGACCCTGCTGGTTGTTATTGGTCGGAGAGATGTCTCAGTCATGTCTGCATGGCTCCTGAACCCGTAGGGTCTACACACGTAAGGTTCGATGATGCTAGGGTTATAGGGGAATAGTGTACATGATTACCAAAGGTTGTTCGGAGTCCCGGATGAGACCCGGACATCATTAGGAGTTCCGAAATGGTCTAGAGGTAAAGATTCATATATAGGAAGTGAGGATTTGGTCATAGGAAGTGTTTCGGGCGACACCGGTAATGTACTCGGACCACCGGAAGGGTTCCGGGGCTCGAACCCAAAGCGGAAAAATGCGTCTTCATAGGATACCCTAAGGAAACTATTGGGTACACCTTCTATCTTAGATCTGAAGGCAAGATCTTTGTTGCCAAGAACAAATCCTTTCTAGAGAAAGAGTTTCTATCGAAAGAAGTGGGAGGAAAATAGAGCTTGATGAGGTAATTGTACCTCCTCTCGAACCGTAGAGTAGCGCAGCGCAAGAAAATGTTTCTGAGGCACCTACACTGGCTAGAGAAGAAGTTAATGATGATGATCATGAAACTTTAGATCAAGTTGCTTTTGTACCTCGAAGGTCGACAAGGGTACGTTCCGCACCAGACTGGTACGACAACCCTGTCATGGAAATCATGTTGTTGGACAACAGTGAACCTTCGAACTATGAAGAAGCGATGGCGGGCCCGGGTTCCAACAAATGGCTTGAAGCCATGAACTCCGAGATAGGATCCATGTATGAGAACAAAGTATGGACTTTGGTGGACTTGCCCGATGATCGGCGAGCCATAGAAAATAAATGGATCTTTAAGGAGAAGACTGACGCATGTGACCATCTATAAGGCTCGACTTGTCGCTAGTTATCGAAAAGTTCAAGGGATTGACTATGATGGGACCTTCTCACTCGTAGCGATGCTAACGTCGGTCTGAATCATGTTAGGAGTTGCCGCATTTTATGATTACGAAACCTGGCAAATGGACGTCAAATAGGCATTCCTGAACAACTTTCTTAAGGAAGAATTGCACAAGTTACAGCTGAAAGGTTTTGTCGATCCTAGCAATGCTAACAAGGTATGCAAGCTCCAGCGCTCCATCTATGGGCTGGTGCAAGCATCTCGGAGTTGGAACATTCGCTTTGATGAGGTGATCAAAGCGTCTGGGTTTGTACAGACTTATGGAGAAGCCTGTATTTACAAGAAAGTGAGTGGGAGCTCGGTAGCATTTCTCATATTATATGTGGATGATATATTGTTGATGGGAAATGATACAGGACTATTGGAAAGCATAAATGCCTATTTGAATAAGAGTTTTTCAATGAAGGACCTTGGAGAAGCTGCTTACATATTAGGCATCAAGATCTATAGAGATAGATCGAGACGCCTCATAGGTCTTTCACAAAGAACATACCTTGACAAGATATTGAAGAAGTTCATGATGGATAAGGCTAAGAAGGGGTTCTTACCTGTATTACAAAGTGTGAGGTTGAGTACGACTCAACGCCCGACGACGGCGGAAGATAGAGAAAAGATGAGTACCGTTCCCTATGCTTCAGCCATAGGCTTTATCATGTATGCCATGTTGTGTACCAGTCCTGATGTGAACCTTGCCATAAGTTTGGTAGGGAGGTACCAAAGTGATCCAGGAGTGGACCACTGGACAACGTTCAAGAATATCCTAAAGTACCTGTAAAGGACTAAATATATGTTTCTCGTTTATGGAGGTGCCGAAGAGCTCGTTGTAAAGGGTTACGTCGATACTAGATTCGACATAGATTCGGATGACTCCAAGTCACAAACCGGATACGTGTATATTTTTGAATAATGGGACAGTTAGCTGGTGCAGTTGCAAGCAAAGTGTCGTGGAGGCATCTACATGTCAAGCGGAGTACATAGCTTCTTCGGAAGCAGCATAAGAAGGAGTCTGGATGAAGGAGTTCATCACCAACCTAGGAGTGATTCCTAGTGCGTCGGGCGCGATGACTCTATTCTGTGACAACACCGGAGCTATTGCTATTGCAAAGGAGCCCATGTTTCACAAGAAGACCACGCACATAAAGCGCCGCTTCAACTCCATACGTGGATACATCCAGGATGGATATATAGATATGTGTAAAGTACATACGGATCAGAATGTTGCAGATCCATTGACTAAACCTCTTCCACGAGCGATACATGATCAGCATCAGAACTCTATGGGTGTTCGATTCATCACAATGGAACTAGATTATTGACTCTATTGCAAGTGGGAGACTGTTGGAAATATGCCCTAGAGGCAATAATAAAGAGTTTATTACTATATTTCCTAGTTCATGATAATTGTCTATTATTCATACTATAATTGTATTAACCGGAAACTGTAATACATGTGTGAATATATAGATCACAACGTGTCCCTAGTGAGCCTCTAGCTGGCTAGCTCGTTGATCAATAGATGATCATGATTTCCTAATCATGGACATTGGATGTCATTGATAACGGGATCACATCATTGGGGAATGATGTGATGGACAAAACCCAATCCTAATCATAGCACTAGATCGTGTTGTTCGTGTGCTAAAGCTTTACTAATGTCAAGTATCATTTCCTTAGACCATGAGATTGTGCAACTCCCGGATACCGTAGGAGTGCTTTGGGTGCATCAAACGTCACAACGTAACTGGGTTATTATAAAGGTGCACTACAGGTATCTCCAAAAGTGTGTGTTGGGTTGTACAAATCAAGACTAGGATTTGTCACTCCGTGTGAAGGAGAGGTATCTCTGGGCCCACTCGGTAATCCATCATTATAATTAGCTCAATGTGACTAAGGAGTTAGCCACAGGATGATGTGTTATGGAACGATTAAAGAGACTTTCCGGTAACGAGATTGAACAAGGTATAGGGATACCGACGATCGAATCTCGAGCAAGTATCATACCGGTAGACAAAGGGAATTGCATACGGGATTGATTGAGTCCCTGACATTGTGGTTCATCTGATGAAATCATCGTGGAACATGAGGGAACCAACATGATTGTCCGGACCCCGCTGTTGGTTACTGGCCGGAGAGATGTCTCAGTCATGTCTGCATGGTTCCCGAACCCGTAGGGTCTACACACTTAAGGTTCGATGACGCTAGGGTTATAGGGGAATAGTGTACGTGATTATCGAAGGTTGTTCGGAGTCCCGGATGATATCCCTACCATCAGTAGGAGTTCTGGAATGGTCTTGAGGTAAATATTAATGTACCGGGACCACCAGAAGGGTTCCGGGGGTCCACCGGGAAGGGCCAGCAACCTGAAATAGCTACATTGGACAAAAGTGGGTGGGAACTAGACTTTATGTGGGCTGGTGCGCCACCACTAAGGGCCCAAGGTGTAGCAAGGGGTGGAGGGGGCCAAACCCTAGGCTTGGGGAGGCCACCTTGGTCCTCAAGGCCCACCCGAGGGCGCCTCCACCTTGGCCGCCGCCCCAAGGGCCATCTACGGCCGCCGCACCCTTAGGGTGGGAAACCCTAAGGGTGGGCACCCTCCTCCCTCTCCTCCTATATATAGTAAGGGTTTTGGGGATGTTTTGAGACACGATTGCCTCTCTCCACGGTGCACCCTACTCCTCCTCGTCCTCGTCCTCGTCCTCCGCAGTGCTTGGCCAAGCCGTGTCGGTGTGCCACGTAGCTCCACCGTCACCACGCCGTCGTGCTGCCGGAGCTCTCCCTCAACCTCTCCTCCCTCCTTGCTGTTGGAAATAAGCCCTAGAGGCAAGAATAAATTGGTTATTATTATATTTCCTTGTTCATTATAATCGTTTATTATCCATGCTAGAATTGTATTGATTGGAAACTCAAATACATGTGTGGATACATAGACAACACACTGTCCCTAGTGAGCCTCTAGTTGACTAGCTCGTTGATCAAAGATGGTCAAGGTTTCCTGGCCATAGGCAAGTGTCGTCACTTGATAACGAGATCACATCATTAGGAGAATGATGTGATGGACAAGACCCAAACAATAAACATAGCATATGATCATGTCATTTTATTGCTACTGTTTTTCTGAATGTCAATGTATGTGTTCCTATGACCATGATATCATGCAACTCCCAGACACCAGAGGAATACCTTGTGTGTATCAAACGTCGCAACGTTACTGGGTGACTATAAAGGTGCTCTAAAGGTATCTCCAAAGGTGTCTGTTGGGTTGGCATGGATCAAGAGTGGGATTTGTCACTCCATGTGACGGAGAGGTATCTTGGGGCCCACTTAGTAATACAACATCACAACATGCCTTGCAAGCAATGTGACTAAGGAGTTAGTTACGATATCTTGTATTATGGAACGATTAAAGAGACTTGCCGGTAACGAGATTGAACTAGGTATGGAGATACCGACGATCGAATCTCGGGCAAGTAACATACCGACGGACAAAGGGAACAACATATGAGATAAACTGAATCCTTGACATAGAGGTTCAACCGATAGAGATCTTCATAGATTATGTAGGAGCCAACATGGACATCCAGGTCCCGCTATTGGTTATTGACCGGAGAATGTCTCAGGTCATGTCTACATAGTTCTCGAACCCGCAGGGTCTGCACACTTAAGGTTCGGTGACGTTTCAGTATAGTTGAGTTATAGGTGTTGGTAAATGAAAGTTGTTTGGAGTCCCGTATGAGATCCCGAACGTCACATGGAGTTCCAGAATGGTCCGAAGGTAAAGATTGGTATATAGGAAGTCCTGTTTTGGTCACCGGAAAAGTTTCGGGCTCATCGGTAGTGTACCGAGAGTGCCGGGAGGGTACCGGGGACAACCGGGAGGGATGTCATGGCCTGAGGGGCCTTATGGGCTGTGGGAGGATGCAAACCAGCCCCTAGGGGGCTGATATAAGCTCCCACTAAGGCCCATGAGGTTTGAGTGGCAAAAACCCAAAGGTGGAAAAGGTGGAAAGGGTTTCCAAGTGGAAAGCAGGAATCCTACTCCTAGTAGGATTGGAGTAGGACTCCTCCACCTCCAATTTCGGCCAAACCTTGAGGGTTTGAGGCTGCCTCTTCCCCTCCCTCCCTCCTATATATACTAGAGGTATTGAGGGTTTTTGGGACACACAATTTCAGCCACGTTCTACCCTCTTCTCTAGTTTGTAGTTCTTCCTCTAGATCGGATTTCTGCGGTGCTTAGGCGAAGCCGTGCAGGAATAGATCACCACCACCACCGGCGTGCCGTCACGCTGCCGGAGAACTCATCTACTTCTAGGTCTCTCTTGCTGGATCGAGAAGGGCGGGGGTCATTATCGAGCTATACGTGTGCAGAACACGGAGGTGCCGTCCGTTCGACACTAGATCAGGATGGATCATGATGGGATCGCGGGACGGATCGTGATGAGATTGCGGGACGGGGTGCAATTTGAATCATGAAGATGTTCCACTACATCAACCGCGTTATATACGCTTCCGCTTAGTGATCTACAAGGGTATGTAGATTAACTCTCCCCTCTCGTAGATGATCATCACCATGGATTGGTATTGCGTGTGCGTAAGAATTTTTTGTTTCCCATGCTACGTTCCCAACAGTGGTATCAGACCAAGGTTCATGCGTAGATGATATCTCGAGTAGAACAGAAAAGAGTTTGTGGGCGTTGATGTTCGATTTTCTGCACTCCTTAGTATTTTCTCGCTTCGGCGGTATTGTTGGATTGAAGCGTCCCGGACCAACCTTACTCGTACGTTTACGAAAGACCGGTTTCATCGACTAACATGCAACTTGTTGCATAAAGATGACTCGCGGGTGTATGTTTCTTCAACTTTAGTTGAATCGGATTTGACCTTGGCAGTCCTTGGAGAAGGTTGAATATCAAATTGCATATCACGTTGTGGCTTTGCGTAAGTAAGTTGCGATCATACTAGATACCCATAGCAGCCACGTAATACATGCAACAACAAATTAGAGGACGTCTAACTTGTTTTTGCAGGGTATGCATGTGATGTGATATGGCCAAAGACATGATATGATATATTGTATGTATGAGATGATCATGTTGTAATAGTTAAATATTGATTTGCACATCGATGCTACGGCAACCGACAGGAGCCATAGGGTTGTCTTTAAACTAACGTTTGTGCTTGCAGATGCGTTTACTATATTGCTAGGTAGTAGCTTTAGTAGTAATAGCATAGATAGCATGACAACCTCGATGTCGGCACAATGATGGAGATCATGATGATGGAGATCATGGTGTGGCGCCGGTGATGATGAAGATCATGCCGGTGCTTTGGTGATGGAGATCAAGAAGCACAAGAGCATGGCCATATCATGTCACTTATGATTTGCATGTGATGTTAATCCTTTTATGCACTTTATTTTGCTTAGAATGACGGTAGCATTATAAGGTGATCCCTCACTAAAATTTGAAGATAAATTTGTGTTCTCCCCGACTGTGCACCGTTGCGACAGTTCATCGTTTCGAGACACCACGTGATGATCGGGTGTGATAGAATCAACATTCACATACAATGAGTGCAAAACAGTTGCACACGCGGAACACTCGGGTTAAACTTGATGAGACTAGCATGTACCGACATGGCCTCTGAACACAAGAGACTGAAAAGTCGAGCATGAATCATATAGTTGATATGATCAACATGGAGATGTTCACCACTGAAGCTATACTCAACTCACGTGATGATCGGACTTGAGTTAGTGGATTTGGATCATGCGCCACTCGAATGACTAGAGGGATGTCTATTTTGAGTGGGAGTTATTCGTAATATGGTTAGCTAAACTCAATTATCACGAACATAGTCAAATGGTCTTTGAAAATTATGTTGTAGCTTGCGTTGTAGCTCTACTATTTTTGATATGTTCCTAGAGAAAATTTAGTTAAACGATGATAGTAGCAATTATGCGGACTCTGTCCGTAAACTAAGGATTGTCCTCATTGCTGCGCAGAAGGCTTATGTCCTTAATGCACCGCTCGGTATGCTGAATCTCGAGCGTCGTTCGTGGATGTTGCGAACATCTGACATACATGTTTTTTGATGACTACATGATAGTTCAGTGCATAATGCTTAAGCGGCTTAGAATTGAGGCATCAAAGACGTTTGGAACATCACGGAACATGCGAGATGTTCCAAGAGATGAAATTGTGATTTCATGCTCGTGCCCTTGTTGAGATGTATGAGACATCCGACAAGATTCTTTGTCTACAAAGTAAGGGAGAAAAGCTCAATCGTTGAGCATGTGCTCAGATTGTCTCAGTTCTACAATCGCTTGAATCGAGTGGGAGTTAATCTTCCAGATGACATAGTGATGGTTCTCCAAACTCACTGCCACCAAGCTACTAGAGCTTCGTGATGAACTATAACATATCAAGGATAGATATGATGATCCTTAAGCTATTCAAGATGTTTGACACCGTGAAAGTAGAAATCAAGAAGGAGCATCAATTGTTGATGGTTAGTAAAACCACTAGTTTCAAGAAGGGCAAGGGCTAGAAGGGATACTTCATGAAACGGCAAACCAGTTGCTGCTCTAATGAAGAAACCCAAGGTTGAACCCAAACCCGAGACTAAGTGCTTCTGTTATGAGGGGAACGGTCACTCAGGCGGAACTATCCTAGATACTTAGTAGATGAGAAGGCTAGCGAAGTCGACAAAAGTATATTTGACATACATGATATTGATGTGTACTTTACTAGTACTCCTAGTAGCACGAGGGTATTAGATACTGGTTTGGTTGCTAAGTGGAAATAACTCGAAATTATAGCTACGGATTAAATGGATACTAGCAAGGGTTAGGTGACGATGTGTGATGGAAGTAATTCTAAGGTTGATGTGATCAAACATCGCACGCTCCCTCTTCCATCGGGATTAGCGTTAAACCTAAATAATTGTTATTTGGTGTTTGCGTTGAGCATGGACATGATTAGATCGTGTTTATTGCAATACGATTATTCATTTAAAGAGAATAATGGTTATTCTATTTGCTTGAATTAATACCTTCAATGGTTTATTGAATTTTGATCGTAGTGCTACACATGTTCGTAATATTGATACCAAAAGATACGAAGTAGTAATGATAGTACCACTTACTTGTGGCACTGCCGCTTGAGTCATGTTGGTATAAAATGCATGAAGAAGCTCCATGCTGATGGATCTTTGTACTCACTCATTTTTGAAACGTTTGAGACATGCAAACCATACCTATTGGTATAAACGCATGAAGAAACTCCATGCATATGGATCGCTTGGACTCACTTGATTTTGAATCACTTGAGACATGCAAATCATACCACATGGGAAAGATGACTGAAGACCTCGTTTTCCAGTGAGATGGAACTAGAAAGTAACTTATTGGAAGTAATACATTTGGATGTATGCAGTCCAATGAGTTATGAGGCACGCAGCGGATATCGTTATGTTCTTACTTCACAGATGATTCGAGTAGATACTAGTGTATTTGCTTGATGAAACACACGTCTGAATTATTGAAAGGTTCAAGTAGTTTCAGAGTGAAGTTGAAGATCGTTGTGACAAGAGGGTAATATGTCTACGATATGATCATAGAGATGAACATCTGAGTTGCGAGTTTGGTACACAATTAAGAAAAATGTGAAAAGTGTTTCACATCTCATGCCACCTAGAACACCATAGTGTGATGGTGTGTCCGAACGTCATACTTGCGCCCTATTTGATATGGTGCATACTATGATGTCTCTTATCGAATTACCACTATCGTTTATGGGTTATGCATTAGAGACAACCTCATTCACTTTAAATAGGGCACCACGTATTTTCGTTGAGATAGCACCGTATGAATATGGTTTGGAGAAACCTAAGCTGTAGTTTCTTAAAAGTTTGGGGCCGCAAAGCTTATGTGGAAAAGTTGTAGCATGATAAGCTTGAACCCAAATCGGATAAATGCATCTTCATAGGACACCCAAAACAGTTGGGTATACCTCCTATCTCAGATCTGGAAGCGAAGTGTTTGTTTCTAGAAACGGGTCCTTTCTCGAGGACAAGTTTCCCTTGAAAGAATTAAGTGGGAGGGTGGTGGAACTTGATGAGGTTATTGAACCGTCACTTCAACCAATGTGTAGCAGGGCGCAGGAAGTTGTTCCTGTGGCGCTATGCCAATTGAAGTGGAAACTGATGATAGTGATAATTAAGCTTCAGATCAAGTTACTACAAACCTCGTAGGTCGACA
This sequence comes from Hordeum vulgare subsp. vulgare, assembly GCF_904849725.1. NCBI lineage: Eukaryota > Viridiplantae > Streptophyta > Magnoliopsida > Poales > Poaceae > Hordeum > Hordeum vulgare. Next base: position 312,514,417 of record NC_058524.1, read on the forward strand.
AGGTCGCGTACTGCTACAGAGTGGTACGGTAACCCTGTCTTGGAGGTCGTGTTGTTGAACAACAATGAACCTACGAGCTACGGAGAAGCGATGGTGGGCCTGAATTCTGGCAAATGGCTGGAGGCCATGAAATCCGAGAGAGGATCCGTGTATAAAAAGAAAGTATATACTTTGGAAGAACTACTTGATGGTCGTAAGACCATTAAGTACATATGGATCTTTAAAACGAAGACAGACGATGATGGTGAAAAGTCACCATTAAGAAAAGCTCGACTTGTCCCAAAGATGTTTCCGACAAGTTCAAAGACTTGACTATGACGAGACTTTCTCACTCGTAGACATGCTAAAAGTCTGTTGGAATTATGTTAGCAGTTGCTGCATTATTTATGAAATATTGCACATAGGATGTCAAAACATTGTTTCCTCGATGGTTTCCTTGAGGAAAGGTTGTATGTGATACAACCAGAAGGTTTTGTCGATCTTAAGGATGCTAACAAGTATGCAACCTCCAACGATCCTTCTATGGACTGGTGCAAGCATCTCGGAGTTGGAATATATGCTTGGATGAGATGATCAAAGCTTTTGGGTTTATACAAAGGTTTGTGAGAAACTTGTATTTCCAAACAAGTGAGTGGGAGCACTATAGAATTTTTGATAAGTATATGTGGTTGACATATTGTTGATCGGAAGTAATGTAGAATTTCTGGAAAGCATAAAGGGTTGTTTGAAAGGAGTTTTTCAAAGTAAAACCTAGATAGAGCTACTTGAACATTGAACATCAAGATCTATAGAGATAGAGCAAAACGCTAAATAGAACTTTCAATTAAATGCATGCCTTGACAAGTTTTTGAAGGAGTTCAAAATTGATCAGCAAAGAAGGAGTTATTGGCTGTGTTGTAAGGTGTGAATTTGAGTAAGACTCAAAGCCCGACCACGGCAGAAGAAAGAGAAAGGACAAAGGTAGTCCCCTATGCCTTAGCCGTAGGCTCTAAAGTATGCCATGCTGTGTACCGCACGTGATGTTTGCTTTGCCATGAGTCTGTCAAGGGGTACAAAGAGTGATCCAGGATTGAACCACTGAACAACGGTCAAAGTTATCCTTAGTAACTAGTGGACTAAGAAATTTTTCTTGATTATGGAGGTGATTAAAGAGTTCTTCGTAAAGGGTTATGTCCATGCAAGCTTTGACACTAATCTGAATAACTCTCAGTAGTAAACCAAATTCGTATAGTGGAGCAGTCATTTGGAATAGTTCCAAATGGCACGTAGTAGCAACATCTATAGGATGACATAGAGATTTGTAAAGCACACACAGATCTGAAAGGTTCAGATCTATTGACTAAAAACCTCTCTCACAAGCAAGACATGATCGAACCACAGAACTGTATGGGTGTTAGATTCATTACAATCACAAAGTGATGTGAACTAGATTATTGACTCTAGTGCAAGTGGGAGACTGTTGGAAATATACCCTAGAGGCAATAATAAATTGGTTATTATTATATTTTCTTGTTCATGATAATCGTTTATTATCTATGCTAGAATTGTATTGATTGGGAACTCAAATACATGTGTGGATACATAGACAACACACTGTCCCTAGTGAGCCTCTAGTTGACTAGTTCGTTGATCAAAGATGGTCAAGGTTTCCTGGCCATAGGCAAGTGTTGTCACTTGATAACGGGATCGCATCATTAAGAGAATGATGTGATGGACAAGACCCAAACTATAAACATAGCATATGATCGTGTCAGTTTATTGCTACTGTTTTTCTACATGTCAATGTATATGTTCCTATGACCATGATATCATGCAACTCCCGGACACCGGAGGAATACCTTGTGTGTATCAAATGTAGCAACGTTACTGGGTGACTATAAAGGTGCTCTAAAGGTATCTCCGAAGGTGTCTGTTGGGTTGGCATGGATCAAGACTGCGATTTGTCACTCCATGTGACGGGGACGTATCTCGGGGCCGCTCGGTAATACAACATCACAACAAGCCTTGCAAGTAATGTGACTACGGAGTTAGTTACGAGATCTTGTATTACGGAACGATTAAAGAGACTTGCCGGTAACGAGATTGAACTAGTTATGGAGATACCAACGATCGAATCTCTGGCAAGTAACATACCGAAGGACAAAGGGAACAACATACGGGATTAACTGAATCCTTGACATAGAGGTTCGACCGATAGAGATCTTCGTAGATTATGTAGGAGCCAATATGGACATCCAGGTCCCGCTATTGGTTATTGACCGGAGAATTTATCAGGTCATGTCTGCATAGTTCTCGAACCTGCAGGGTCTGCACACTTAAGGTTCGGTGACGTTTCGGTACAGTTGAGTTATAGGTGTTGGTAACCGAAAGTTGTTCGGAGTCCCGGATGAGGTCCCGGACATCACGAGGAGCTCCGTAATGGTCCGGAGGTAATGATTGGTATATAGGAATTCCTGTTTTGATCACCGGAAAAGTTTTGGCCTCATCGATAGTGTACCAAGAGTGCGGGGAGGGTACCAGGGACCATCGAGAGGGGTGTCACGCCCCGAGGGGCCTTATGGGCTCTTGGAGGATACAAACCAGCCCCTAGTGGGCTGATATAAGCTCCCACTAAGGCCCATGAGGTTCGAGAGGCAAAAACCGAAAGGTGGAAAAGGTGGAAAGGGTTTCCAAGTGGAAAGGAGGAATCCTACTCCTAGTAGGATTGGAGTAGGACTCCTCCACCTCCAATTTCGGCCAAACCTTGATGGTTTGAGGCTGCCTCCTCCCCTCCCTCCCTCCTATATATACTAGAGGTATTGAGGGTTTTTGGGACACATAATTTCAGCCACGTGCTACCCTCTCCTCTAGTTTTTAGTTCTTCCTCTAGATCGGATTTCTACGGTGCTTAGGCGAAGCCCTGTAGGAATAGATCACCACCATCTCCGGCGTGCCGCCACGCTGCCGGAGAAGTCATCTACTTCTCCATCTCTCTTGCTGGATCGAGAAGGCGGGCGTCGTCATCGGCAATAGATAAGTTCGGCACTAGACCGGGATGCATCGTGATGGGACCGCGGGACGGATCGTGATGAGATCGCGGGACGGGCTGCGATTTGAATCCCAAGATGTTCTACTACATCAACCGTGTTATATACACTTCCGCTTAGCGATCTACAAGGGTATGTAGATTCACTCTCCCCTCTCGTAGATGATCATCACCATGGATAGGTATTGCGTGTGCATAGGAATTTTTTTGTTTCCCATGCTATGTTCCCCAACACTTGCTGGATCAAGGCATTGGAGACGTCACCGGGCTGCACGTGTGTTGAAGGCGGAGGCGCCGTTGTTCGGCGCATAAATCGGAATCCACCGCGATCTGAATTGCTGTGAGTACGACTTCTTCAACCGCGTTCTAGCAACGCTTCCGCTTAGCGATATTCAAAGGTATGAAGATGCTCTACCCCTTTGCTCATTGCTGGTTTCTCCATCGATAGATCCTTTATGGCATATGATTTTTTTTGAATTACTACGTTCCCCAACAACGTGCGTGCTCTGGGCGCGAGCAGAGCACACGTTTTGCACATGCCGCACAGGAGCCGTTGTGCCCACCTGCTCCGTCTCAGTGATGCCCCGCAGCGGCAGCTTGCATCCCTCTCTGCTAGAACTACTTACCCGCTCTTGCTGTACGCCTAAGACGGTACAACCGTGTAGGCCGCCGATGTGAGCAGCGGCTGCCCCGGCGATGCAACACCGCCCGAGCCACAGCGGCTCGCCAGCTCACCCCCTGCAGTCCAAACCCTCGTGTCCGCTAGCTCAGCCCAGCTGGGACCACCCCCTCGACCGTCCCAAATGTCGCCACGTCCTCCTGCAACTCCAGTGGTGGTCGACCGCCGAGGTTATCTATTGCCGCCGTGGGACCGACCTCGCCCGCGTATTTAAGGGACCCTTGAGCTTCCCAGCCCCACAGTGAGCCTCTCCTAAACCCCCTCGAGCTTTCATCGCAGCCAATTGTGATCGAGGGGTCATCCTCTTTGTTTCTGGCAACCTTCGATCGCTCCACCCCGACCTAAATTCGCAACCATGGATGCCTCTGGGGCGCCGTTCTTCCTTGGAATGGAACGACACGAGCATTCTAAGTCTTTTTCCCTCTCTGTCTAGCTGAAGATGGACCATGGGTAGAGTCCCTTGCTGGCCCGCACCACCACAACCTCCCCGGAGAGCATGCCACCCTTCCCCCTAGTTGCCTTGAGCCCCTGAGCACGCCAGTGCTCTCGTCTACTCGATCGGTGGCCCAATCGTTGGCGGGCATCGCCGGAGGTCTCGCTTCCCTTCGGCGAGAGGAGGGAGACGACCAGCTTGACCAGAGTCAAACCTACCCGTGGCCCCCCCTCGTCAGCGATAGGGCCGAGCCCCATCCATGAAGAGTACGTTTCCCTACTCGTGTTGGCGTATTTACTCCGATCCGTTTTTCGTTTCTGTTTTTATTTTAAAACAAATTCTTGACCAAACTTTGACTCGCCAGATCTTTTCAAATAAAACTCCAAATGAGTTGATTCTTTTTCTTACATCTTTCAAATTTTATCTAGTTTATTTTAGTATTTATTTAAAATTCTGCAAACAACTTTTGAGTGCTGTTTGTATTGAATGTTGATTTGAGCACTTTTCTTAAATAGGAATTTGAAGAAAGATCAAACTTTTAAAAGTTTTGAGGTGCACCTCACCTATCTACACATTGAAGGAAAGCATTCTGAACCTTCATATATTTTGGTTGTGTGTGGGTTGCTTGATGAAGAAAACTCTATGGTTATGTTAAATGAGTGGTGATATTTCATGTGATGATCATTCATATGACTATATGGTTGAAATTGCAATTATTCCATGATAAGATGCATGAGACAGTAGTCACATCCTTCTGCCACATATATATATGCCTACCAGATGGTATCCAAAGAGAGTCGGTGCCTCAGGGATGTACGACTTAGGGATTACATCTCATGGGACGAGGATGGTCAACGAAGCATGATGATGCATGACAGGTAGTGACTCTGTGTGTGGTGATGAAACAATTTGATTGTGCTAATCATGCAGGGAATAAGTTACACCTCCTAAGTCGACCATAGATCGAGTCTTGTCAGTGTGTCACCTTACCTTTCGTGCTGCCACAGGTCCTCCCGAGAGGGAATACAGTTTAGTAGGTCGTAAACCAATTACCAGGTACACACCAAGTAGAGGGGCCGAGATGAAGGTATCCATGGCCCTAGACTAAATCTAGTCATATGGTCAGGGGGCATGGGTGTTTCTGGTCTGGGACCAAGAGGGGAAGAGCTCCCCCGTGTAGCGCGTGGTATAAATTTGATCCCATGCTAGTCGAGGTTGGAGCCTCCCTGTCTTATGGTTTTTCCCTGGCAGCTTAGCCCGGGTGAGGCCAGTCTTTACACGGGAAAAATGGGTGTGTACTGGTTCTGAGTGTTTACTTCTGAGATACCATACGCGGGATTAGTCCAAGTGAGTATTGAAACCCGTGGGCTGTTGGTAAAGACTACACCCTCTGTAGAGTCAAAACTATTCGAGTAGCCGAGTCCACGGTCAAGGACGACTGGTTGACTAGTCAAGTGTCGGTGTGAGTGTCGGTCTTCGGAGGAGATTAATGAAACCGTGAGACTAATCATGAAATATGGTGGATGGTTATAAATATTATTTTTACTGTGTATGAACCCCTATGATTTTGATTGTTGAATATCCCTGGGACGGTTCCACCTCCTGGATATTCAATATTTATTATTATCTCATATAAGCCTTTATGTGTTGTAGCTTAGAAGCCCGACTACGACATGTTTATTATAAATACAAGCCCTTTATGTGGTGTCGTTCAGACGCCCGACTGTGGCATGCTTGTCATTATTTCTTATAAGCCCTTAATGTGGTGTCGCTCAGACGGCCGAATGTGGCATGCTTGTTATTATTTCTTATAAGCCCTTTATGTATTGTCGCTCAGACGCCCGAAGGTGGCGTGCTTGTTATTACTCTTATAAGCCCTTTATGTGGTGTCGCTTAGACGCCCAACCATGGCATGCTTGTTATTATGTTATTCAAGCCCTGTATGTGGTGTCGCTCAAACGCCCGATGGAGGCATGTCTTATATCACATCCGTTAATTTACTCTTATTGATTGCTCATTTATTTCTCAATATGATTAAATTAACCATTTATTAGTACTCGAGAAGTTATTTTATGATTTACGAAATATTGTGGTATTATTGCAAGTGCATATTAACCCCTGCAAATTTATGTTTGTGTTCTTGATGTTTGCGAGTACATTCAAAGTACTAATTGGCTTGTCCTTGGCTATTGTCTTGGCCAGATTGCGTGCTTAAAGAGGAGGACCCTGACGATAGCCCCTATTGGATTTCGGGCTCCGCAAAACCCTAAGGATTCGAACACTGGGGCGTGTACGAAGGTATCACCCTGCTTTGCCTCGCCTAGCCCACTACTCGATGGAAACGATGAAGGGATCACTCGATGCTGAGGGGAACACAGAACACAACAATTTACCCAGGTTCGGGCCGCTGCGAAGCATAAAACCCTACTCCTGCTCTTGGTGGATTACCTCTCACGGAGGTGGTAGATGAATTAGTACAGTGTTCTTGGGCCTCCGAAGGTCGAGCGGCTAGGTGTATTGTTCTACCGTCCGAATGAACTCTCCCTCTCAAGTATCCTACTCTCTCTATTTATAGCGGAGGCCCGGGTCCTCTTCCCTCATACCCTCAGCGGGAAGGGATCCCACAACGGCCAATTTTGAAGGGGAACAAGGGAACATGCTCCCCTCCCAAAGGTGGTCTTCGCCTCCAAAGTAACTGTCCACGCCGCAGAGACGGGCCTGTGGATGACGTTTGCCCTACTGGTGGGAGGCTGCAGCTTTGTTCCACCAAAAGGGAAACCTTTGGAAGATGCCTTTGGAAACCCTCTATGCTCCCGCCTCTTTTGCACTAAAGGGGAAACCGTCCCGCCCTGCCATATGCTGCTCACATGTCCTTTCCTCGCGTCATCCTTGACTCCTGAGGCCCGGCCTTGCCTCGGAATATATGCCGCTCCGAAGGGGTCCTAAGGAGGCCCCTGCAGGTCTTGACGCCGATCCTCCTCGTGAGGCTTGGATCCTAACGAGGGCCTTTCCTTGAACTATGCCGGGCCCGTTGGTTTGCTATGGTGAGGGGGGCCCGCCCTGGGCCACAAGCAGGCGGGTCTGGGTACCCCCCTATCCTAGAATGTCGACAACCCCGGAACCTAGGCATGGAAGACAGCAGCCGCGTGAGATATTAATTATCTAGGCTAGTTGTACCTATGGTAAATGGAGTCCCGTAGATGCTGGAGAACCCCGAACCGCTTCCGCCCCCAACCAGTAGAAACCCTTTTTGATGTACTGCATAGACCACCTTGGTATTGTCCCTCTAATTTTTAATTTGCTTGGACATTTGTATCAAGGATTTGTGCACCAGCTAATAGAATTCTTGGGGCTGGTATGCGCAAGGGACATTTTGAAGGGAAATTAAAATCCCAGAAAACCGGTCCTGACAAGCACGCATGATGGAGCATCGTCGCACCGGCTGTTCTACATGGACTCAAATCAGTACACAATGGTAGAGCCCCTAGGTCTTCTGCTTCTCCTCATGCCCCATCCTCGATGCAGTGAAACCTAATGGAAATATCGTAAAGTACACACAATGAAGTGTTAGAATGTCAGCCCTCGAGTTATTCAAGACAAAGATCAGGGATATATTTAAGGGAGGTATCCGGTTCGAAAGCATCCCAAACATTAGGTTTTACTCTTTTTTCAGTGGACATTTCCACCGACGAGAGCTACTAATGGATGAAGTGTCCTAGTACTAGTTCATAGCCAACACGAGGATCAAGAATTGATACTCCATGTGAAGTCCTATCTTCTTTGGACTAATTTAAGAAGATCACCATGACTGCTATCAAAAACAAAAAAACATGTCAAGCTACCAGGTTGGTAGTCTCTAACAGCCCAAGTGCAATACATGTAAGTTTTGCATGTTGAACCTTGTATGACTTGGCAACCTTGCTTTCAGTTTATAAGTTTGGTGCTGCATGACTCCATTTGCATCATAGCTTCATATCATCATGCCATGCATTTTATTTTATCACTTGTCGTTGCTTGTGTTGGTTGAAGTGAAATGTTGTTGTGTTGATGTGCTTGCAAGAGTAGCTAGTCCATGTGTGAAAACCCCCTTCTTCCAATTCTATAAACACCTCTCTCTCTCTCTCTCTCTCTCTCTCTGTTTCTCTTTCTTTTCAAATAAGCAAGATGGTGATTTTCCTACATCCTACATTGCCATCTTCATCTTTTAAAATGTTGCCATGTTAGCAAATATGGTGTTTGGGTTTTTAAGATTAGGTTTAGCCTTGTGCATACCCTTGCTATGTTTAAAAGAAACCAAATAATTGCGAGGCTTAGTTTACTACTATTTAAATTTTTGCTTCTTAAAATGTCCAAGGTGTTTTATAAACGAGAGCATGTTTTTTTGAGCCTCGGGATATTTTTACTTCACCCTCAATCCTCTCCTTTTGCTCTAGTTAATATTTTTCCTTCAAATATTTTAGTTTAAAGATAAACCCTACGGTGAGTTTGGGGTGAGAAGCCCAACAGCAGGAGCAGCACAGTAGCCCAGCAGCCCCACACGCGGCCCAACAACTTGCGCATTAGCCGCAAACTAGCTAGCCGCCCCTCGCGGTAAGCCAGCGTGGACGCGCTTCTGGCCCCACCAGCAGCGACTCCCCTTCCCCTTCTTTTCTTTGTCCCGGTGCTCCCTATCTCTTTGTAATAAGAGCACCAACACTACACATCGCCACCATGGCAAGCGCGTCACTCCAGCCTCCTATAAAGCGAGGGCCTCCCCCAAGGGTTTCCCCCTCTTCCCCTCTTCCTCCTTCGCGCCGCCACCTCCTTTCCTCGCTACACGTAGCCCCTTCTAGCCCCGGACAGATCCATGGAGTGTTCAAATAGAGGCTCGTCACTGGTGTGAGGAGCATGCATGTGCCATTGACCTCACCCCCGAGCCCGTGGTATCATGCTAGATCCGTTTTCGGCGTCAAGGGCGATCTCAAGGTCGACGTCCCCGACGTCCTCTTCGTTGACTTCATCGCCCGCTATTCATGCAGTAGCTGCACCGAAGATGCTTGCACTGTCGTCGTTGTTTCATGCCTTCACCAACCGTAGCTTCATGCCTGGAAGGAGACTGGGTGAGCATCGCTTGTGTTCCTGCCCTTTTTGTGTAAGTAGCTCCCCTGTAGCTCGTCGCATCACCGTGTCTTTGCCACACTCCTCGTGCTATGTGGGTTTCTTTGAAGTTATATTCAAATATGCGCATGTTCCCCTCTTCTACGTCAAGTACTCTCTAGTGCATGCATAGGTGTGCTCTTTGTCGTGCGTAGTCGCCTTGCTCCCTGCATCGTTCGCGGGTGCGAGTCGCGCGTGCTTTGCCTCGCTGCGCCATGGCTAAAGCAGAGCTTCTGCTCGAGCTCGAAGCCCAGCCCCCTTCACCTTGCAACTCCCCTTGGTGTGGGAATGAGACCCCTTGTGTTTACCGCAGCCCCACCATAGGTTGCCATCGCCTGCGATCGCCAAAGTGAGTGCCCACGGCATCACCGTTGTTCCTGTGCAAGAGCACAGAGCAAACTCTGTTGGGGACTAGCTCAAGAGGAACATAGCCCCCTTTGTTTCAAAAACCCATGCCTAGACTAGAGGTTCGGGCCCCTCTCTTCAATTGGGGAGACCCCAGTTCGACTCCCCCACCCGGGCGCACCATTTAGCCCCCTTGCTTATTTAATGTGAGCTAACACGTGGGCCCCCTTGTCATCCACCCACGGGCATTATTGCCACTAACCAGTGGACCCAATGAGCATTTTTAATTTTGATTTTATTTTGTTGTTTTTGTTGTTGTATTTCCTGTTTCTAATTATGCCATATTATGTAGGTTTCCAATTCTGGAGATGGCTAGATTGGGCATATGCTAGATTTGTCATATACTAGGTTATGCCTAGTTGTTGCAATTTTTGTTTGTGGTTTGTGGTTAAATTTTCTATTGCAATATAGACTTATGATATATGAATTTGGGGTAGAAAAATCCAAGGAATCCATTGGTTTCATTAGTTTTGTCTTTTGAGGAAGTTGTTGCGCATGCTATCTTTTACCATGATGCCTATTTATTATTTTTGTGTGAAGCAATCCTTGCACCCTTTGTCAAACTTGTCAACATGAAAGTCATAGTGTGTTGGGTGTACTGGGCCTTGATTATTTTACTTGCCATGAAAACCATGTCTCTATGTGGCCTTCTTGTTACGAACATGTCATCCCAATGTTGCTCATTTGGTACGTTAAAATATGACCATGTCTGAAAACTGTTTCAAGTAGCTGTGTTACCATGATGATTGCCAATCATCTAAAGTTTTTTGTGCTGGTACTTCGGTGTGAATTAAAGAGCATGTTTACCTATGTTAAATCGTGCCATTACTTTGCAAAATAGGTTTTGCATCTTAGCTATTCTTCCTGTAAAACATGCCATGTTGATGTAAACTACTGTGTTTTACACTTGTGGAATTTGGCTAAGTCTCAGAATGAGCTTATATCACCATGCCATGTTGAGTGGATGCTATCAATGATTCTTTGCATTATTAGTTTATGGTTAGTTTGTGTGAATTGTAGCATTTGTTTCCCTCTACAAGCCTGTTTAATTTCATGCCATGAAAGTTACTATAGAATAGATTTTTATTGCTTCCAACATGCCATTATGACAAATCTGCTTGCGTAAAACTGATATTTTCACCAAGTCCTAATTTGTTATAATTTTTGCCATGTTGTGATCTTGATGGCCATAGATCCATGTTACCATCCATGGTGTTGATTGTTAGGCATTGTTGTACTCTTTTATGACTTCATATCCATGTCTTGGTTGAGTTTGATAGGTGGCTGTAGATGTTAGGTTAATATGAGCAAAGTGGTATGTTGCTGTTTCTCGACAGATTGCTTGTTGGATTGTTTTGTGCTTTGTGAGAGTTGTACCCCGTTTTTTCGCATGAACTTTAGGTATATTTCACCTATAATTTTTTGCCCAATCTAGTGTCATAATTGGGATGCCAAGGAATTTCCCATAGCTTCTCTTAAATTCTATTTTGTATCGTCGCATTCCGTACATTGTAGTTAGAGTTCCGAGAGATCCGTAACTCGGATTGCGACGTTCTTTATATGCATTTCTGTCATTTTATCATGATGCATTAATTTTTTCCATGTTCATGCATGTATAAATAATTAATTTTGAGGTTCTATCCAGAATGATAAAAAAACTAAATAATTGCATGAGAAAGATGACTGGTGTAGCACTGCCATGCTTCATTCACATCATATTCATGCATCATGTGGTTTGAGCATCGTGCCATGGATGCGTGTTCATTGGATCTTGTATTTTATTTTGGGTAGCATCGGGTGTCATGTATGAGTACGAGGGTCCCATTGAGAACATTCCTGAATAACAAGAGTTTTATCCCTTGGAACAAGTGCTAGGCAAGATGATCGTTTACCTTGACATCATTTCTAATTTTGTTATGCGTAGCTGTCTTGTTTCTACTGTTAATTATCGTTTCCTACCACATGAATATCAAGTATCCAAAGATGACTTGAAAATCCTCTAACCCCTCCACATCCTAGCAAAACATTGATTGGCTACGTTAGCGCTTGCTAGTTGAAGGTGCAGGTTGATCCATGTGTTGACATGGATATTTGGAATATCATCTTATTATTGCTATTAAATTTAATGCACCTATATACTTGTTAAAAGAGTTAGATTTGGCCTTCTGCTTGGTGTTTTGTTCCGCTTTTGCCGCCCTATTTTCTGGTTACCAGTGTTATGTTCCATATTGAGCACTCCTAACATGCTTGGGGTTGTTATGGGGACCCACTTGCTAACTCATTTTGGTTTAAAACTTTTCTGGCAAGACCCAACTTTGGTGCTCGATTTGCTAAACAACTTAATAATTAAAAAGCATAGGGAATAGTCACCCCGAGGATAATTAGTCAACCCTTGGGCTAGTACTCCTCATGAGTGTTGGTCCAACCCAGGGCATTGTGCGGGGCCAACCTAGGGGAACTTGGGTGATCTCTATCTGGCCCTGTACACTAGCTTATCCGATGCGTCCTGAGAACAAGATACGAGGCTCTTATCGGAGTCGTCGCCATCTCAGGAGGTCTTGTTGGATTTGTTTTACCCTTCTTGATATATCTTGTGCATTGGTATTCCGAGGATACTTTGCGCTATCTCAAGGTTGAGGTTTTCCACCAGGAATTCGAGAAGATCACGGGTTTTCCATGATCGAGTTTCCTATGCAGCTTGTGGTTGTTTGTGATGGACTAGTTGGAGCACCCGTTCTGGGTTAACATCTTTTAGAAAGCCGTACCCACGGTTATGTGGCAACTTTGAAATTATTTTAACATCCGGAGATAGAAAACTTGAAGTAAACTCAATTAAGATATGCCTTCTACGTGTGTAACCGTGATTGTCTCTCCTCATGACTTTCTACTCCATTTGAGAACACAGTGGGGTTATGACTGTCGTAAGTAGGTGTTCAGGAGCACTTCTTGATTAGTACTAGATCACGTCTGTTCATGCGTAGACCACTCAATTTTAATTATGATCTCATAAGTTAGCCACCAAATAATGCTTAGTGATGCCGCAACCTCACCACTTAACCATGCCTTTCCCAAATAACTTAATTAGTTCTGATATGTTGGTCACGAGATTGCAGAGTCCCCATGGCACATAGATTACTACAACACCATCGGTTCACGTACCACAGATCCTGAGGCACTTGATGCTTCACATCTCCTGAGGCACGTACATGTATGTGACGTACCCCGATGAGTAGAAGGGCCTTGGTCCTCTCCTGGGATAGCAAGATAGACTTCATTGCATTTTATCGTTTGGTTTCGTCCGTAGTCGGACCCTATCTTATGAATGTTTGAATAACTGTTGTATGACTTGTAGTGTGGCATGTGGCGAGTGTAAGCCAACTCATATAATCACCTCCTCTTTAAATGTATCTGCAATGATTCTATACTTGCGAAATGCCGAGATGCATCTCTATCCACATTAAGGCCTCGTACCCAAATACGGATAGTGTTGCATGTTGGATGTTACATAGTCAGCTTGTACGCACGCACACATGATGGAGCAGGTACACATAGTGAATCAATGAGCTGGCTGCAAGGTCAGGAGGACTCAGTCGGCCTCAATGTCACTGCATATAACTTGGATCTACTGCGGGTGAGAACAACCACTTCATATCAACCATTGTTCATCCATTTTGGACGACTACGAATTTCTCCAACTCGGCTAACTGATTCAGACCGCCTCATCTATGGCTTCACCAAAGTCGTCCCGCGGAGATGGTACCAGCGCCAACAACATGTTGATTGCCCGAAGGTCATGTAAGAAGACCGTCACCCGTCGTTCTTGTCTACTTCAGAAAGTGGATTGATATGCAACATGATTGGACACCCCGATGGATGTTGCACATTGATCATATGTCGTCCAAATAAATCAGGGGCTATTCGTCCTATTTATTTATATATATAATTTATTTCATCTGAGAACAATCAATCTACCCTGTAATATATTTTAGGCAGGACAACTTTTCGTTATAAAAGTGGCATTATATCACGAATATGGAGCTCATGCCAACATCATTAGGAGGCACCAGCGTTTGTCCGTACCAGCTTCCCAAAGAACGCGGGCAAGCCTCCGCCCCCACGGTCTTGTCTACATCAACACGCCGGGGCCATGCCTGCCCATACGACCCGTCCCCGCAATTTGGTCTACATCAACACGTCGAGGCCATGCCTCCATGTACGAGACGCCCAACGGACCCGCGCAAGCTGCCAGACCTGCGAACCGATCTACTCCAAAAACGTTGGAGCAAAAAAAGATAGGCGCATTGGGTTACCCAATGGATAGGTGCACTGGCTTGCCATCCCCCGACCTGGTCTTCTTCAACACATCGATCAAATTGGAGAGTCAGCCATGAAGAAACTGTCCCCGAAGAAGCTAGGTGAGTCGGTCACTGTTGAGATGACAATTCGAAAGCCGATAGTGAAGCAAAAAAGAAAAAGAATGGCCCTCAAGGGGCCAGGAGAGCCAAGAGAGAATCGCAAGGAGTGGGAGGAAATACGCGAGCATCACAAAGTTCATCCACTCGCCACATTGCCTCTGGTTTCAATAAATTTGATCTTTCAGCTGTTAACTCTACGCAGGTTTATGCCATAGCCAAGTATGAAGACTCTCAAGCCCACTCCTCGAGTCGACTTAAGACTCGGGGGCTACATAGATATGACTCGCCAGATTTGGATAGTTTTAAAAAATACAAGAACACCGTCTTTGCAAGGAAAGACAACCCAGTCCCAGGGGCTGCTGCCTTATTGACAAAAAATTAAGGTTGCCAAAGAGGACTAGCTACCATGATGCACACTTCAAACATGGGTTACCTTCCTTATTGTGTGGGTACCCCGACTCATAAGTCCTGATCACCGACTGCACATGTACACTTATCGCAGAGATCAATGCTCTCTGAACACAGAGAAGCTGGATAACAAGAGTCATACGTCCATACATACCGTCTTACACAAATAAAGACCTTAGAGGTCAAGTCTTACCTAGATAGGGCCATGAAGGGCAAACAACAAACACAATTAGCAGCGGAAATCTTGAACTAAAGCGTGAACCCATGTCATCTGTCTTAACCCTGCACACATTCTGACTGGGACGCATCCTAGTTCACGTGTTCGTCACCAACAAACTCTTCATCATATTCTTGCTCTTCCATGCATGGCCAATTAAATAGCTAGTGGCAAGCTAATGATTACTTTGAGTGTACTCACAAGCAACCTTTGTTTGGAACGAGGCAATAACAATGCATGATATAGCACTAAGTAGGTAAGTTGTAGAAAAGCTAATTTTAAGTACAATGACATGTTCAATCGATTGGTAAAAGCATGAATCGTGAGGTTTACAGGTAGTCGTATGAACAAGTTACCGATATTAACATAAGCAGGGGTTGAACATCTCATGTTCAATCATCATACCAAGTCCATTGACTTAGTGCAAGTAACATCTCCCCTCCCCCACACACCAAGTTTGTAAACAATGGATGTAGTTTAAGCATCACCATCCAACTATCCTTGACAGTGCACATGGCTATTCGAATAGTTTTACACTCTGTAGAGGTTGCACACTTTACCCACAAGACTCGGGAAACTTCCGTGTAAAGACACAACTCACGATATAGTTCATACTCGAGGTAAGTACCCAAAAATGTCTTTCCCCTCGCGATACTAACAAAGAGTCCACTCGTTGGCACATAGCCCGCATGATGTACGTCACGAGAATCATCTATGAAGGGACCAACAGTGTGCCCGGAGTCTGTAAAAATAGCCCATGGTCATCCTTTCTGGCACGACCCCATATCGAGAGTGACCACATCACCACTGTCACTAGTAATGCGGGCTCTCTGCTAGTACCGACCAAAGTAATCAACAAAGCCTCGTCCCGTAAGGGGTATTGTGGTTGTACATGTAAGGTTGGGAGCGGTCGACAATTCTTAAAATAATCCATTTTTGAAAACACACCCACAACTTGATCCGGTACACCACTTCTTTCTCAAACGGTTACCTATCTCAACATCATCTCCCTCGGGCATTAGTGGCACCCGACGGGGTTTCGAAAAGTCTTTGAAATCATTCCTTTTCTGACACCATGCATATTTGTCGGCGTTCTGGGAATGGCTGTACCCAGACCTGCCTGCCTGCGGCCCAGGGTTGGCCCACTTCGTTGACCAAAACCAACAGGCCCGACACCACTCAAGGCAAGGCCCTGGCGAGGGGCCAAGCCTCGCGAGGAGGAACAACATCAAGACCCGTTGGGGGCCTCCTCAGGACCCCTCTGGAGTGGCGGACATTCCAGGCGAGACCCGGCCTCAGGAGTTGAGGATGACACAGGGGAAGGACAGGCGAGTAGCAGACAGCAGGACGGTGGAGTTCCCCCTTTTTTGCAAAGGGGACGTGGACGCATGCAGGTCTCCAAGGCATCTCCCAAAGGTTTCCATTCTGGTGCAACAAGGCCACCACCGCCCACCAGCAGGACAGACATCATTCCTAGACCCGTCCCTGCTTCGCTGACAACCACTTTGGTGGTGAAGACCACTTTTGGACACGGGAAACACGTTCCCCTGTCCCCCTTTAAAATTGGCTGTTGTGGAATCCCTTCCTGCCGAGACGATAGGGGAAGAGGACCGGGGCCTCCACTATATATAGAGGGTAGGCTACCTCATAGAGGGGGATCCGATTCATTCGTACGCCCACTGGCACCGCACACAGGCCACCCAGCCTCCGGAGGCCATCGAACACTGTACTAGTTCATCCGCCAACCTCCATGAGAGACAATCCACCAAAGCACGAGTAGGGTATTACGCTTCTCAGCGGCCCGAACCTGGGTAAATTGCCGTGTTCTGTGTCTTCATCACCATCGAGTGAGTTCTGTGCCAGCCCCAGCGAGTAGCGAGTCAGGAGAACCAAGGCTATCAAGTGGCCTCCGCACGCGTCCCTGTGTTTGAATATTTAGGGTTTTGCGGAGCCCGAAGTCTGACATTTAGCGCGCCAGGTAGGGGGTGCGTGTTGGAGCCTCCATGCCAACAGCAAGAACGAGACCTCGACTCGCGACTCCATGGCAAGCGTGATCATCGACGGCCGCTGGTCCCGATGATGGACATCGTCCGCGCGAGCAGGGCCGCCCTGCAGTCGCATGCATTCTCGACGGATCGCAGGAGCCACCTTCCGGCCGTCACGTCAAGCATTTCCTACAACGCGAGGGGGCGTTTCACCCAAGGCCCGAGCCCGTGAAACACCGCGTATGGCCGGAGGTCAACATCACCTTCAGACCCAACGATCACCCCAAGGCCACGACGGCCTCCGAGACACTTCATATATTGTGCACGCCGACCATATGCGACATGGCCGTCTCCAAGACCCTCATCGACGGCGGCGCGGGCCTCAACATCATCTCAGTGGAGGCCTTCGACACGCTGCAGTTGACCCAAGAGCATCTTGCGCCTTCAAAGACCTTGCCTGGGGTGGTGGCAGGATCTGTCACCCGTGTGGGACGGATTCGCCTCCCCGTCACTTTTGGCACCCGCTCCAACTTCCGCACCGAGCAGATCGACTTCGACGTAGCCCACATCCACCTTCCGTACAACGCAATACTCGGCTACCCCGCCCTCACGTAGTTCATGGCGGCAACGCACCCAGGCTACAGCGTCGTCAATATGCCGAGGAGTGGCGGCGTGCTCACCGTCACGGGGGATATCAAGGACGCATCTTGGGCACTCGAGCTCTCCCACAAGGCCGCGACCGTGGCATGTGCCAACCTCAAGGGCGCGGCGCACGCCGCGGAGGACCCTGGGGACATGAGCGACATCCCGCCCATGAAGAAGAAGCAGTTGTTCTCCCAGGACCGGGCGGAAACAAAGCAAGTACCGATGGACGACGGAAGCTCAGCTCCCACCTTCACCATCGGCGCAAACATCCCCCAAGACCAAGAGAAGGCATTGGTGAGTTTCCTTAGGGTGAACAAGGACGTGTTTGCGTGGAGCGCCTCCGACCTGGTGGGGGTCCCGAGGGATGTCATTGAGCACCACCGCATGGTATGCCGAACGCGCAACCAGTGAAGTAGAAGGCAAGGAGGCAAGCCTCAGAGAAGAAGGCGTTCATCGCTCAGGAGGTGCACAAACTGAAGGAGGCAGGGGTCATTCGAGAGGTGCGCTACCCGGAATGGGTGGCCAACCCGGTGGTCGTAGCGAAGAAGTGCGAGAAGGAGCGCATGTGCGTCTGTGGGGACCCCGACTTACTAGTCGAGAATCGCCGTGCTCAGTGATCCCAGAGATCAATGCTCACCGAACACAGATACTGAATAAAGAGTCTTACATCCGAGTACCGATTATTACAACACGTGACCGAAAGGTCAAGTTCACAAGATAGGGCCTAAGGCCAAATCACACGAGTACACTAATAGCGGAAAACAAGGGCTAAGCGGGCGCCCATGCCATCAAGCCTACACCGACAGGCATTCTGACTCGGAAGCGTCCTAGTTCGCAGGGGTGTCGCCGAAGACGTACTCATCTCCAAACTCCGGTCCTTCCATGTCTGGTCAATAACATAACAAGTGGCAAGCCAATGAGTACTTTGAATGTACTCGCAAACAGCCCATGATATGAACAATGAAAGTGAAGGATAGCAATATCATGCATTTCTAGTATAACTCATCGGGGTGGAATGATCATTGTTTATGCATCAATTTAGAGAATTACTCTTGAAGAACAGGTTACAGATATCAACATATCTATTGAGGGCTGAACCATACGGGTTCACCCTGTATGCCAAGTCACCAAACTTGGTCATAGCATTGCTATCATAGCAACACTTTTCTCATCACCACACACACATACTCACGCTACGCCACTTGGTTTATGCGGAAATATCAGGACGTAGTTTAAGCAGGATTACCCAACTGTCCTTGACCATGGACACATCTATTCGAATAGTTTACACTCTGTAGAGGTAGTACGCTGGACCCACGTGATCCGGGAAACTTCCGTGTCATCCATGACTCGCGGTATATCACATACCCGAGGTAAGTACCCGATCAATGCCTTTCCCCTAATGATACTAGACAAAGAGGTCCACTCGATTGGTACCCATCCCACATGTCGTACGTCTTACGAGCACCAACTTTGGACAGTACCGACCATGAGGGGACCAACGGTGTGACTCGAACTCATGAAAATGGCATACTCATCCTACCCGGCATGACCCCGTCACAAGAGTGACCACATATCACTCCCGCCACTAGTAATGTGGCTCTTTGCTAGCACCGACCAGAGTAATTAACATAGCCCCGTCCCATAAGGGGTAACGTGGTCGTACTGGTAAGGTTGGGATGGTCTACACATCATAAAGCTAATCTAATTTCCGAAACCTTACTCACACAAATACCGGGTGCATCACTTCACCAAAAGTGACCACCTAACTCATCATCACCCTCGGGCATTGGTGGCACCCGACGGGGTTTTCATAAACTCTTGCTTTGTGAGAACATCATGCTCATGATAGTACTACTGCTACCTTTACTTGTCAACACGGTCTTAGCATGACCCTAAGGGGTAGAGTCAAGCTGAATGCAGAATACTCCGGAGGAGCCTTCGGTAAAATCATATCAAATGGTTACCGGTACTTATGATCATATGCAACATGAATACTTGCTATTATAACATGCAACGTGACATATGCTCAGTCATGGTCAAAGGGTTGCTTGCCTTGGTCAACTAAGTATCCGGGGTCTTCGAGGTCTTCCGCTCTGATTCCCTCGTCACACGGGTTTTCTATCGTCGATAAAACAATAAATAAGAAATAGCTCACACAAAAATAGTCCACAAAGTCATTTTAAAAATGCTCCCTATTTCTGATAAATCTAAGATATCATTTTAAAAATACTTGCCTAAATTTTTCTTGAAGG
Source organism: Hordeum vulgare subsp. vulgare (assembly GCF_904849725.1). NCBI lineage: Eukaryota > Viridiplantae > Streptophyta > Magnoliopsida > Poales > Poaceae > Hordeum > Hordeum vulgare. The sequence continues at coordinate 312,534,020 of NC_058524.1, forward strand.
AATATTTTTAAAAACAACCAAGCAGAAGCAACACTATTCCATTTTTGCCCTTTTTAATATTCTAAAATAGATTAGTTGCTGGAAAAATTCATCTGAGCATATCATTAAATACTACACATTTTAGAAGAAAAACAATGGAAGAATTATATTTTTACACTGGTTAAATGTTTTTATAAAAATCTTAGAAATCCAGGTTTAAAAATAAAAGAAAACATGCCAACTCCTGGCCTGGCTCGGCCTAGAGCTGGGCTGGCCCATGGCCAGCCGACGGCCTGCCCAGGCGCACGCGCCGTCAGGTTTGAACCTGACGCGCGGGGCCCTGCGGTCAGTGGCCGAGGCCAGCGCGGGGGAGGAGGCTGAGCCATCGACAGGTGGGGCACACCTGTCGGGGTCATCTCCTACCTCCAGCCAGAGAGGAGGAGGAGGACGCCGACGTGGTTGCCGACGTGCTCAAGCTCCAATGAGCACGAGAATGGGTTCGCCAGACCGTCTCCTACCTACTGGTGGTCGAAATGACGATAGGGAGGCAGGGGTTCGTCGGCGACGAGGAGGCCGTGGCGTAGGGGTTTCGGGAAGTGGTCAAGGGGGTGGATAGAGACACGGAAAAGCTCGGGCGAGTTAGGGGAAAGCTTCCTGGGGTCAAGGGGGTCAGATTGGTGGGTCGAGGGTTGCATGAGCCGTTGTGTAGCCGGAGATCGACCAGAGCTCCGAGGCGGAGGGGCCTCGGTCGATCTAGAGCACCGGGGCTCTGCTGGTATGATGGGGTGGCTAGGGGGGGTGCTAGTGGCTGCGGCGAAGCTATCCGAGGGGTGCTGGAGCGAGGGGGATGGCTATTTATAGGCCTGCGACGGTGAGCAGACTCGGGAGCGCCGGTGACTCACCGTGGCGCGCATGGGGGTGCAGAGAGACGTTGGGGTTGAAACCACGGTCTCAGGACGTGGTATTGGACCGCCCGAACCAACTGCTGCAGAGAGAGAGAGAGAGGAGAGCCGTGCATTCATGGGCGCGCTAGCTTGGCCGAATCTGGAGTGCGCGGGCACGCGTTGCGCGGGCTCTAGCGCGAGAGAAGAGGGGCCCTGAGGCTGGCCCAACGCAGAGGGGCTGTCGGGGAGGAGGTTGGACATCTCGGGGGAGGCTGGAACTGTCCGAGGGCGTCGCCCCCACCTCGGTGACTCCGTGTAGCATGCCCAGACTATAGTTTTGGCATGCCACAACATGCTGGTGTGCTCTGAGGCACTTTGGACGTGTCTAGCATGTCCTGGCACTTGCTGGGGGTGTGGCTAGCTGTTAGGTTTTAGTGAGAGCTTCGGCTGGTCAAAGGAGGCAAGAAATACTTGTGCTGTCAGTCATGAACTGAGGTCTAAATTGGGGTTTTTGGCCTTTCCACTTTGAACGAGTGAGGGGCCAGTTGACTCGGGTTAGATACAGGTGCTGGCTGCTTAATCTAAGAGTTTGAAGCAAAGGAGTTTGGTTTAGCTGTGGCTAATGTGGCTTTTTCCTATCTGTTAGAAGGTGTTCGACAGTGGTCACACGGGGTTGCACCCCACCACTGGTGCTGAGACTTAACATGTTTGGTTTTGGTGACAAACCATGGAGTTCCACCAAATTTGAGCTCCAATGGACAAGTTTAGCTTTGAAAACTTGAAATCACTCCAATATGACCGGATCTGTTCCTTCCAAAGGGAGTGTGGGCAAACTAAGTCCCACAAATCCCATTTTTGGTGTAGAACCCTCATTTGAGCTATTAGGCACTCTTGCAAAGTTTTAGCCTCATTGGACAAAATTTGCTATGTAGAGTTGCTCTAACTTTATTCTGGACAGACAGGGTTTTTGGGTTATTTGGGGTCCTTATCCACCTTTGATCAAGGTGAAATTTTATGTGGACACCAAACAAGGCTTAGGGACATCACTGGAATTTTCTAGGAATTTATTGAAAATATTTCCTTTGGAAATATCTCAAAATGCCAAAACAGACAGAAACAACTTTTGTAGTTTTAATCAATAAATATAATATAAAATGGGTTTAAAATTCTATGTATGGAAAATGTATGTCCTTCTAATCATCTCTAAATTCAATCAGATTTTTCCAAAGCAGAAAGGTATTTTTCCCTGTTGGAATACCAATTCTGACCTTAGAAATGGACAGGTTATTTAATTAGGAAAATACTCACGAAAATAATTATTTTTGTGGTTTTGAAATATAAAGATAGATAAAAATCAGATTACCAAATATGAGTAGTAGCACTACTTGTTCTCAAAGACATGCAATGCAATCTCAAGGTGGTTTTACTTTGGTTAACAAAGGTTTTTTTGGAAATCAGTAAAATACCAAAAAGGAATTTAGGGTTTTGAAACCTCACATGATCAAGCATTCAAGCATACAATGTCAATCATGGCACTCACAACATTAGTTTTGAAAAAGTTTTAACAAGCTCAGAATTTACAATAAAGACAAGTGATAGCAAAAACAGGGTGTGACAGACCTATCCCCCTTACAAGAATCTCGTCCCCGAGATTCCTAAGCTAGGTGCTAAAAAGGTCTGGGAACTCAGATCGGAGGTAGTCTTCACACTCCCATAAAGCTTCGGCTTCGGTGTGGTTGCTCCATTGAACCTTGAAATACTTGATGGTGCGACTTCTAGTGCATCGCTCTGCTTCATCCAGAATGCGGATTGGCCTCTCGCGATAGGTGAGATCAGACTGAAGGTCAATGGCCCGGTGATCAATGTCCTTATAAGGATCGGAACGACTTGGCGTCTGGAGACACTTCTGAAGCAGTGACACATGGAAAAAGTTGTGCACACCCGAAAGTTCCGGAGGTAATTCCAGCTGATAAGCGACCTCTCCACGCCTTGCCGTGACCTTGAATGGCCCAATGAACCTTGGAGCGAGCTTCCCCTTAACGTGGAAACGCTTGGTTCCCTTAAGAGGTGTGACTTGGAGGTACACCAGATCTCCGGGAATGAACTCCACATTCCTGCGGCGAGAGTCCGCATAACTCTTTTGTCACGACTTGGCTGCCTTTAGATTTTCTTGAACTAGTTGCACCTTCTCTTCTGCCTGGTGCAAAACTTCTAGCCCGAAAATCAGCCCGTCACCGGTTTCTGACTAGTTGAGCGGGGTGCGGCATTTTCGTCCGTACAACACTTCGAACGGGGCCATCTAGAGACTGGACTGGTAGCTGTTGTTGTATGAAAACTCGGCGAACGACAGACAGTCTTCCCATTTGGCTCCATGCGCTAGGACACATGTGCGGAGCATATCTTCGAGTATCTGATTTACCATTTCCGTCTGTCCTCCCGTCTGCAGGTGGAAGGTGGTACTGAAAGAGTGCTTGGTACCGAGGGCTTCCTGAAGTTTCCTCCCAAACCTTGAGGCGAACTGCGTGCCTCGGTCAGATACAATCTCCTTGGGAACTCCATGAAGTCTTACTATGTGCTCGATATAGAGACTAGCCAACTTGTTCCCGTCATATGTGGTGTTGACAGGGATGAAATGGGCCACCTTTGTCAAATGGTCGACAATGACCCATATCGAGTTATGGCCCTTGCTAGACCTTGGTAGACCGGTAATGAAATCCATCCTTACCTTGTCCCACTTCCATTCCGGCACCTAGAGTGGTTGTAGCAGTCCTGTGGGTCGCTGATGCTCAGCCGTAACTTGCTGACACACATCACACTTGGCCACATACGACGCGATTTCCCTCTTCATACCGTTCCACCAGAATCTTTCTCGGAGATCTTGATACATCTTGGTACCACCGGGGTGAATGGAGTAGGGTGTATCATGAGCTTCCCGTAGGATGAGTTCCTTGAATTCGGCCTTGTTGGGTATGCATAAACGTTTCCCAAACCACACCACTCCTTGATCATCCTCCAAGAATCCTGGGGCCTTGCCTTCTGGAATCTTCTTCTTGATACCTTCGATGCTCTTGTGACCCTTCTAGGCCTCATTGATGTCGTCTTCCAGCGTTGGTTTGACTTCGAGATTATCTAGGAATCCTGGTTCCACCAGTTCCAATCCGAAGTTCTCCAATTCTTCGTATAAGGCGGGCTGCCTTTCCTTAAGCATGACGTTTAAGGTGCTGGTCGTCCGGCTCAAGGCATCAGCCACTACATTTGCCTTACCGGGGTGATATTGAATGCTGAGGTCGTAGTCTTTGATTAACTCCAACCATCTCCGTTGCCTCATATTCAATTCCCTTTGGGTGAAAATATACTTCAGACTCTTGTGGTCGGTGTATATTTCACATCGCTTCCCCAGAAGGTAATGTCGCCATGTCTTCAGGGCATGCACTACTGCTGCGAACTCGAGATCATGGGTGGCATAATTCTCCTCATGCGAGCGCAGTTGCCGCGACAAGTATGCCATGACCCTGCCATCCTGCATTAGAACCCCCACCTAGCCCGGTCCTGGAGGCATCACAATATATCACGAACTCCTTGTTGATATCTGGAGTGACCAATACCGGGGCGGTGGTTAGCCTCTTCTTCAACTCTTGGAAGCTTGCCTCACATTCTGGCGTCCATTCGAACTTCTTGCCTTTCTTCAAGAGCTGAGTCATAGGTCGCGCGATGCGGGAGAATCCTTCTACGAACTTGCGGTAGTACCCTGCGAGTCCGAGAAAACTCCTGACTTCCTTCACGTCGATTCGTGATTCCCAGTTGGTTACCGTGGTAATCTTAGAGGGATCAATTGCCAATCCACTTGCCGTCATGGTATGACCTAGGAATCCAACTTCGTTCAGCCAAAACTGGCATTTTCCGAACTTGGCATACAGTTGGTGCTCTCGAAGCTTCTCCAATACTAACCTCAAGTGTTGCTCATGCTCTTCTTAAGACTTGGAAAAGATTAATATGTCGTCAATGAATACAACGACAAACTTGTCAAAATACTCCATGAAGACCTTATTCATGAGGTACATGAAGTAAGCTGGGGCATTTGTCAAACGAAGGACATGACAGTGCATTCGTACAGACCGTACCGGGTCACAAATTCCGTCTTCGGAATGTCTTCGGGTCGAATCTTTAGTTGGTAATATCCAGATCGAAGGTCGATCTTGGAGAATACCCTTACTCCATTAAGCTGGTCGAGCAAGTCTTCAATCTTGGGGAGTGGATACTTGTTCTTGATCATGACCTCATTGAGTGAACGGTAATCGACGCATAGTGAGATTGTCCCATCCTTCTTGGACACGAAGAGAACAGGCGAGCCCCAAGGTGACGCACTTGGAAGAATAAACCCATTCCCGAGTTGCTCATCCAGTTGCTTGTTCAACTCTGCTAACTCTTCGGATCCCATCCTGTAAGGCTTCTTCTAGATAGGCCTTGATCCGAGCATGAGTTCGATGATGAACTCGATGTCTCGGTCAGGAGGCATCCCTGGTAGCTCATCAGGAAAGACATCCGGGTACTCACAGACTATTGGCACTCGGTCGAGTCCTTCCTCTGATTGGCTGTTAACTTGTGGCACTCGAGTGGGTACTGGCTCAGAGATATACTTGACTTTGACCCCTTGGTCACTTGTCATGGTAATGGCCCTGTTAGCACAGTCCAAGATACTCCGATGCTTGGACAACCAGTCCATACTTAGGATTACTTCTAGGCCTTGCGACTTAAGCACAATGAGATCCGCTAAGAAGCTCGTCCCATTGATAACTATCCCAACCTTCCTACACCCTAGGTTGGTTCTCAAAACTGCTGCGGGGGTTTGAATTGCCATATGCCCACGAAGCAAGGTAGGTTCTAGTCCACAGTTTTCCACAAACTTTTGTGTAACAAAGGAATGCGAAGCACGACAATCAAACAATACGGTTGCTGGGGTAGAGTTGACGAGGAACGTACCCAGAATACAGTCCGGGTCTTCCTGTGCCTCTTCCGCGGAAATATGATTAATCCGCCCCTTGCTGTGATACTGCTGACTGCGGGGAGCCTGGTTCCTGCCTGGTGCTCCTTGGCCTGGATTTGGCGCATTGGGGTGCGGAACATCGGGTTTCTTATTGGGGCACTGCCTGGAATAGTGCCCTGGTTTTCCACACCTGAAACAGGTAACTTGCGCTGGAAGACTGGTCTTGCTCCCACCGTTGTTTGGCGGAGTTCTTGCTGGCTTGACGTTGACTTGCTGAGGCTGGTAATTCTAGCGAAATGTTGGGTGCTTGTACTGCTGCTGTTGATAGTTGGGTCTTGCTAGGGCTGACTGCCATGGTCATGTTTTTGAGTTGATCGGTCCTCCACTACTTATCAGCTTGCGCTTACGAGTGTCGTCCATTGCATGACGCTTGTCTTCCAACATAAGAGCCTTATTAACCAGGTCATTGAAGGTCCGACATTCACAAACAACCAGTTGATATTGGAGTGACTGCTGCAGTCCTTCCATAAAGTGCTCCACTTTGGCAGCATCAGTGCTGACACCTTCAGGTGCATACCATGATAGAAGGTTCAACTTGTGCAAATACTCCTTGGCTGATCCACTGCCTTGCCTTAAGGCTCGGAATTCCCGCTTCTTAATGGTCATCATCCTCGGAGCAATGTGAGTGGCACGGAATCCATCCTTGAACACGGCCCAAGTGATGACTTGCCCGGCTCGCATGATCTGAAATCCATCCCACCAGGCTCTAGCTGTGCCTCCGAGACAGTGGGTTGCATAGAGAACTTTCTCGTTGTCGTCAGTGAACTTGAACAACGCGAGAAGGTCTTCGATAGTGCGGATCCAGTCATCAGCATCCAAGGGCTCAGTCGTCTCCGTGAATATGGGCGGCGTAGTCCGCATAAACTCAGAGAGAGTTGAGCGACCGTTGCCATTCCCGTTCTGCGGTGACTGGTTCACCAAAGTTTGAGCTAGCTGCCGGATAGCGGCATTGTTGGCTTGACGCTCCTCCCGAAGAGCTTGAAGGAACTGAGCCATCGTCAAGCTTTCAGGGGGAGGCGGTGTTGGAGGTACATCGTCTTGCTGCACATGGTGATCTCCAGCTTGAGCTTCCCCTCCGGTTCCCTGCTGCTGTCCTGAAGAGGCAGAGCCGGGGTTGCAGAAAGTGTTGTTGTGAGTTGCATTCACCATCCTGTCAGGGGAGTAGACAGGTCAAATTCTGCTGAACCGGTTGCACTCAAAAGGGATGACGTTCTAGTAAAGACGGGGTCTGGTGTGTGCTAGTGTGCAAGGTTTTATGACAAAGGTTTTGAAAGAACTACTGCATTAATTTAAAGCAAGCGATGCAGTCGCTCACAAGCTGCTCAAGACAGAATGCGACTTGCATCCAACAGGTTCACACAACATCCAGGTCATAGAATCCTAATACAAGAACTCCTACGTTCGGTACATCTACGCTGCTACGCGATCGACTGCGCGGTCTCATAAGCCGGCTCTATGGGATCTTCGTCTTCATCTTCATCTCTGTCTTCATCTTCATTAGTGCTTCCCTTCCTCGAAGGGGTAGGGGAAGGAAGTAGACCATCTCGACGTCTCTTGGTTGGTGAGGTAGCGTAAAGCTCGATGTACTCTTCTGCGGTTAAGCGTCGACTCTGAAGAGGAACTGCCTGAAGCGGGGGTATTCCTCCTCGGAAAGTAAAGCTAGGTGATATCACAGGTGCTCCTTCTTTCTTCACCTTGCTGTTCTTCATCTTCTCCATACGAAGTAGGTCCTTAACTTGGTGCAGCTCTTGGCGAATCCTAGTTGACTCCTTGACCAAAAGATGCGTCAAGGTGTCTAAGGAGAGGCTGAAGTAGGTCTGAAACCTTAATGGCCTCCTGTCCTCAGATGAGGGGTTGAGTGTCCAGCTTCCGTCTATCTTATCCTTAACAAAAGGTAAGTGACGAGTAGCCGGTTCGTTCGCCATCTCAGGAAGGATGTCGCGGAGTCGCATGAGTTCCTCTCGTGCTGCAGTCTCCACGGCCAACATCAGATCCTCCATTTGTGGCCCTTCAAAGAACCAGCCAGTTGGGGAGTCATTAGCCTTCACTATCACGTCCACGTGATACTCCTTGGTGTCGGCGTTGACCCAGTGTTCGTGGTAGAGAAAGACGGGCGTGCGGCGCACTTGACACTTCTCGAGGCTATCACTCAAAAGCAGAGGAAAGCCCGTTTCCAGAAGCATCTCGGGTACGGCGGCCATCTACAAGGTGTAGAGGAGAGGGTTAGAAATATATAGTGGGTGCGGTTCTCGGGTCAATCTATGTGCACTAATTGTCCGGCTATGGCCCATGCTACCTAAGGCTTCCTATAGTCAGGATGGCTCTAATACCAGCTCTATGGGGACCCCGACTTAATAGTCGAGAATCGCCGTGCTCAGTGATCCTAGAGATCAATGCTCACCGAACACATATACTGAATAAAGAGTCTTACATCCGAGTATCGATTATTACAACACGTGACCGAAAGGTCAAGTTCACAAGACAGGGCCTAAGGCCAAATCACACGAGTACACTAATAGCGGAAAACAAGGGCTAAGCGGGTGCCCATGCCATCAAGCCTACACCGACAGGCATTCTGACTCGGAAGCGTCCTAGTTTGCAGGGGTGTCATGAGGAAGACGTACTCATCTCCAAACTCCGGTCCTTCCATGTCTGGTCAATAACATAACAAGTGGCAAGCCAATGAGTACTTTGAATGTACTCGCAAACAGCCCATGATATGAACAAAGAAAGTGAAGGATAACAATATCATGCATTTCTAGTATAACTCATCAGGGTGGAATGATCATTGTTTATGCATCAATTTAGAGAATTACTCTTGAAGAACAGGTTACAGATATCAACATATCTATTGAGGGCTGAACCATCCAGCTTCACCCTATATGCCAAGTCACCAAACTTGGTCATACCATTGCTATCATAGCAACACTTCTCTCATCACCACACACACATACTCACGCTACGTCACTTGGTTTATGTGGAAATATCAGGACGTAGTTTAAGCAGGATTACCCAACTGTCCTTAACCGTGGACACGGCTCTTCGAATAGTTTACACTCTGTAGAGGTAGTACGCTGGACCCACGAGATCCGGGAAACTTCCGTGTCATCCACGACTCGCGGTATATCACATACCCGAGGTAAGTACCCGATCAATGCCTTTCCCCTGACGATACTAGACAAAGAGGTCCACTCGATTGGTACCCAGCCCACATGTCGCACGTCTTACGAGCACCAACTCTGGACAGTACCGACCATGCAGGGACCAATGGTGTGACTGGAACTCATAAAAATGGCATAGTCATCCTACCCGGCACGACCCCATGACGAGAGTGACCACATATCACTCCCGCCACTAGTAACGTGGCTCTTTGCTAGCACCGACCAGAGTAATTAACATAGCCCCGTCCCATATGGGGTAATGTGGTCGTACTGGTAATGTTGGGACAGTCGAGACATCATAAATCTAATCCCATTTCCGAAACCTTACTCACACAAATACCGGGTGCATCACTTCACCAAAAGTGACGACCTAACTCATCATCACCCTCGGGCATTAGTGGCACCCGACGGTGTTTTCATAAACTCTTGCTTTGTGGCAACATCATGCTCATGATAGTACTACTGCTACATTTACTTGTCAACATGGTATTAGCATGACCCTAAGGGGTAGAGGAGCCTTCGGTAAAATCATATCAAATGATTACCGGTACTGATGATCATATGCAACGGGAATACTTGGTATTATAACATGCAAAGTGACATATGCTCAGTCATGGTCAAAGGGCTACTTGCCTTGGTCAACTAAGTATCCGGGGTCTTCGAGGTCTTCCGCTCCGATTCCCTCGTCACACGGGTTTTCTATCGTCGATAAAACAATAAATAAGAAATAGCTCACACAGAAACAGTCCACAAAGTCATTTTAAAAATGCTCCCTATTTCCGATAAATCTAAGATATTATTTTAAAAATACTTGCCTAAATTTTCCTTGAAGGAATATTTTTAAAAACAACCAAGCAGAAGCAAAACTATTCCATTTTTGCCCTTTTTAATATTGTAAAATAGATTAGTTGCTGGAAAAATTCATCTGAGCATATCATTAAATACTACACATTTTTAAAAGAAAATAGTGGAAGAATTATAATTTTACACGGGTTAAATGTTTTTATAAAAATCTTAGAAATCCAGGTTTAAAAATAAAAGAAAAACTTGCCAGCTCCTGGCCTGGCTCGGCCCAGAGCTGGGCTGGCCCATGGCCAGCCGACGGCCTGCCGAGGCGCGCGCGCCGTCACGTTTGAACCTGACGCGCGAGGCTCTGTGGTTAGTGGCCGAGGCCAGCGCGGGGGAGGAGGCTGAGCCCCCGACAGGTGGGGCACACCTGTCGGGGTTGTTTTCTACCTCCAGCCACAGAGGAGGAGGAGGACGCCAACGTGGTTGCCGACGTGCTCAAGCTCGAATGAGCACTTGAATAGGTTCGCCAGACCGTCGCCTACCTGCTGGTGATCAAAACGACGACGGGGAGGCAGGGGTTCGCCGGCGATGAGGAGGCCGTGGCGGAGGGGTTTCGGGAAGTGGTCGAGGGGGTGGCTAGAGACACGGAAAAGCTCGGTCGAGTTAGGGGAAAGCTTCCTGGGGTCAAGGGGGTCAGATTGGTGGGTCGAGGGGCGCACGATCCGTCGAGTAGCCGGAGATCGACCGGAGCTCCGAGGCGGAGGGGCCACGGTCGATCTCGAGCACCGGGGTTCTGCTGGTTCGCTCGGGTTCTAGGGGGGGTGCTAGTGGCTGCGGCGAAGCTATCCGATGGGTGCTGGAGCGAGGGGGAGGGCTATTTATAGGCCCGCGACTGTGAGTAGACTCGGGAGCACCGGTGACTCACCGTGGCGCGCATGGGGGTGCAGAGAAACGTTGGGGTTGAAACCACGGTCTCAGGACGTGGTATTGGACCACCCGAACCGTCTGCTGCAGAGAGAGAGAGAGAGAGAGAGAGAGAGAGAGAGGAGATCCGTGCATTCGTGGCCGCGCAAGCTTGGCCGAATCTGGAGCGCGCGGGCGCGCATCGCGAGGGCTCTAGCGCGAGAGAGGAGGGGCCCCGAGGCTTGCCCGACGCAGAGGGGCTGTCGGGGAGGAGGTTGGACATCTCGGGGGAGGCTGGAACTGGCCGAGGGCGTCGCCCCCACCTTGGTGACTCCCTGTAGCGCGCCCAGATCATAGTTTTGGCATGCCACGACATGCTGGTGCGCTCTGAGGCACTTTGGACGTGTCTAGCATGTCATGACACTTGCTGGGGGTGTGGCTAGCCATTTGGTTTTAGTGGGAGCTTCGGCTGGTCAAAGGAGGCAAGATATACTGGTGCTGTCAGTCATGAACTGAGGTCTAAATTGGGGTTTTTGGCCTTTCCACTTTGAACTAGTGAGGGGCGAGTTGACTGGGGTTAGATACAGGTGTTGGCCGCTTAATCTAAGAGTTTGAAGCAAAGGAGTTTGGTTTAGCTGTGGCTAAGGTGGCTTTTCCCTATCTGTCAGAAGGTGTTCGACAGTGGTCACAGGGGGTTGCACCCCACCACTGGTGCTGAGACTTAACATGTTTGATTTTGGTGACAAACCATGGAGTTCCACCAAATTTGAGCTCCGATGGACAAGTTTAGCTTTGTAAACTTGAAATCACTCCAATGTGACCAGATCTGTTCCTTCCAAAGGGAGTGTGGGAAAAATAAGTCCCACAAATCCCATTTTTGGTGTAGAACCCTCATTTGAGGTATTAGGCACTCCTGCAAAGTTTTAGCCTCATTGGACAAACTTTGCTATGTAGAGTTGCTCTAACTTGACTTGGGGTCCTTATCCACCTTTGATCAAGGTGAAATTTTATGTGGACACTAGACAAGGCTTAGGGACATCACTGGAATTTTCTAGGAATTTAATGAAAATATTTCCTTTGGAAATATCTCAAAATGCCAAAACAGACAGAAACAACTTTTGTAGTTTTAATCAATAAATATAATATAAAATGGGTTTAAAATCCCATGTATGGAAAATATATGTCCTTCTGATCATCTCTAAATTTAATCAGATTTTTCCAAAGCAGAAAGGTATTTTTCCCTGTTGGAATACCCATTCCGACCTTAGAAATGGACAGGTTATTTAATTAGGAAAATACTCACGAAAATAATTATGTTTGTGGTTTTGAAATATAAAGATAGGTAAAAATCAGATTACCGCTCGCGCCTGGAGACCCAGGGCCTGCTGCTGGTGCTGCTGATGACGGAGGCTGGGGTCAGCCGCCTGCTGTTGCTGATGACGGAGGTTGGGGTCAACTGCGTGCTGCCGCTGATGGAGGAGGATGGGAACCTGAAGCGGCCCCGGAAGCACCTGGTGCTGATCCTGTGCAGGATCAAGAGTCTATGATGATTGATCAGCCGAGTCCTTCTTCCTCGGATTCGGTTCATGAGCTGGTGGACCTTGACCCTTAGCCGCAGGGTGACATGGAGGTGGAACGTGCTGCTCAAGAACCACCGCTGGCTAATCCTGATGCCCCTGATGCTGACATGCCAATGGCTGCCCCAAACAATGATGCTGAGCCAGAGGAAGATGTGCCTGTGATGGAAGAGGCGCATGATGACAATCCTCTGGCAATTGTTCTCTACAACCCCCCCCCCATTCAGACTGACAACATCTTTGTTGGGGTTGCTAGGGTTGTGTATGGGCCTCCTCTGCCGCCTCTAATGTCCTGGGCACGCACCTTTGATGCTCTTATGGGGGCTGCTTCTGCTATGCGCGTACCTCGTCAACTACAGATGCCAATTCTGGAGCCCATTATGATCCCCAAGCGATCCTGGGCAGTGGCTTTCGACACTGACGCTCCAGAACCTCCTCTATTAGAGCCTGCTAGTACCTCTCTCTCTATGCAGGAGGTAATCCCTCTTAGTCCTTCTTCATCTACAGAGGACTTATCTTTTCGTTCTCCTGCTCCATCCAAGAAGGGGACCCGCAAGAAGGCCACTCCAGTTGTTGACTCCTCGGTCCGTCGGTGTACTCGCGGCTCCATCAAGCGAGACGGCTTCAAGCCAATTCTGCAGGAGCTGCCTGCGCATGTCCCCAAGAAGAGGAAGCCCAAGGCCAAGCCAATGCCCTCTACATCGTAGGAGACTGAGGATGTTCAAGTACCTCCTGCCACTCCTATGCCAGTGATTCAGGAGGTGGGACAGTCACTCGGCATAGCTCCTGAGAAGCTCACGGTGGATCGACTTATGGAAGATCCTGCTGATTCTGCGCCACCGTCTTCTGATGTTTAATCCATCTATGTTTATCTGTTACTGTACTGGCTCTATGTACTGTCAAACTTCTGCTTGCGCTGTCTTTTGGTTTTCGGAACCTTGGTTGCATTGGCTATTCCATAGCCTTGCTTTTGCTATATATATGATCTGCAATGGATAGTCGTTCTACGAGAAGTTGGCGTGTGCTGTGTTGGAATGTGCGTGGCCTAAATTCGGATCATAGGCAGCGGGCGGTCCGTAACAAGATTAATGAGAGCCTAGCTGCTGTGGTTTGCTTGCAGGAAATAAAAATGCAGTCAATAGAGTTTCGTGCAGTTAAAGGTTTCTGCCCCAAACGCTTTGATCAGTTTGCTTACTCTCCTTCCAGGGGTGCATCAGGAGGGTTTATCACCCTTTGGAACTCTTCCATTCTTACTGGTCAATTAGTGGAATGCACACCCTACGGATTGATCATCTCCTTTACCTCAAATGACACGGGTGAATCATGGACTTTAGTTAATGTCTATGGGCCATGTCAGGGAGAGGCCCGAGATCTTTTTGTTAGCTGGCTTTACAATCTTAATATTCCCACTGGGGCTAACTGGTTGCTTCTTGGATATTTTAATTTCATTAGATCTCCTGACAACAGAAACCTTCTTGGGGCTGATGTGAATGACATGTTCATCTTCAATGAAATTATTGGGCATCTGGGCTTGCTGGAACTACCCATTAAAGGCAGATCTTACACTTGGTCCAATATGCAGGATTCCCCTCTTCTGGAGCAGCTTGACTGGTTTTTTACAACAGCCAACTGGATCTCCTCATATCCTCTTACTCAAGTGCTACCCCCGACAAAGACTGCTTCTGATCATGTTCCCTGTGTGGTCACTGTTAACACTTCCATCCCTAAATGCAACCTATTTCGCTTTGAAAACTACTGGGTTGAAATGGAAGGCTTCATGGAATGTGTACAGCAGTCCTGGCTCATTCCTTCAAGGAAGACACACATTACTGCTGTTATTATGGATAAGATGAAGCATCTTCGGCAGGCTTTGAAGAAATGGCAGACGTCTCTGTCACAGTTAAAAACTTTAATTTCCAGATGTAATCAAGTGGTGCTATGTTTGGATGAGCTTGAGGAGTTGAGGTCACTTTTCAGACCAGAAGCTAATTTCAGGAAAATTGTCAAATTACATTTGGAACATCTTCTGCATCTTCAGTGCCTGTACTGGAAGAAGAGAGCCACTATCAGATTTGTTAAGGTTGGTGAGGAAAACACTAAATTCTTCCATGCTATGGCCACTGAGAGATATAGGAGGAATTCCATTGCATCTCTCAAGTTAAATGATGGTTCTACCATCTCTGTTCATGATCAAATTGTTGCATGTTTTTGGGCATCTTTCAAGGATAGAATGGGAACTTCTCTTGGCATTAACATGGCATTTGATTTACAATCCATGCTGAATGAGGTGGAGGGTCTAGACATTCTCACAGAACCTTTTTCCAAGTCTGAAATGGACAAGACTGTTCAGGATATGCCCATTGACAAAGCTCCAGGGCCCGATGGTTTCAATGGTCTTTTCTTCAAGAAATGCTGGCACATTATCTCCCGTGAGTTTTACCAACTTGCTGCTGATTTCCATGCTGGACAGGCCCAGCTTGTGAACATGAATTCATCCTATATTACACTGATTCCAAAGAAGAGATCACCTGAACATGTGGGAGATTACAGACCAATATCACTTACTGGAATGGGTCTCAAATTTTTGTCCAAAATGCTTGCTAACAGGCTACAGTTGCATATTGTGAAGTGTCTTCACAAGAATCAGTATGGTTTTATCAAATCTAGGACCATTCAAGATTGTGTGGGATGGACTCTAGAGTACCTGCACCAATGTCATCAATCCAAGAAGCCTATAGTTATTCTTAAGCTGGATTTTGAAAAGGCATTTGATTCTGTGGAACATGAGTTCATCTTCCAGATTCTTAAGCACAAGGGCTTCAATGACAGATGGATCCTTTGGGTTAGGCAGCTCCTAACTTCTGGATCATCTTCAGTTCTGATCAATGGTGTGCGTGGAAAGAAGTTCATGTGCAAGAAAGGTGTCAGGTAGGGAGATCCTATGTCTCCCCTGCTTTTTGCTGTTGCTGCTGATTTTCTACAAACTCTAGTTAACCAACTGCTAGTGGAGGGGCTGATACAGGTGCCTATACCTTGTCATGATAAGGATTTCCCTATAGTGCAATATGCTGATGATACTCTTATCATCCTACCTGCTGATAAATCCCAGTTATTGCAGTTCAAGAAAATGCTCTTATTTTTCTCCCAGTCCAGTGGATTACAGGTGAATTACCACAAATCTGCACTTCTACTTGTTAACACTTCTCCTCAGCATCTACAGGATCTGGCAGACTCCATTGGTTGCAGAGTGGGATCTTTACCCTTCACATATCTTGGCCTTCCTGTTGGGACAACTAAACCAAGAATCATTGATCTCATGCCTCTGGTTGATAACATGGAAAGAAGACTCAGTGCTAGTTCATCTTTTCTTGCTCAGGGGGGAATGCTGCAGTATTTAAACTCAGCCCTGTCTTCTGTACCTATCTTCTTTCTATGCAGTCTGGATATCCCACCAGGTATACTGAAGCAGTTGGAGAGGATTCAAAGGCAATGTCTATGGAGAAGAAATGGGAATGATCATGCACCCTCTCTTGCTGCTTGGCCTCTGGTGTGCAAACCTAAAAATAAAGGGGGGCTAGGGATTATGAACCTAGCAGTCCAGAATGAAGCACTCATGCTCAAACATGCTGATAAATTCCTCAATCATGCTGATATCCCTTGGGTTCATCTGATTTGGAACACTTACTATCATAACACTGTACCTCAGGGAACTGCACTTTGTGGTTCCTTTTGGTGGAAGGATATCTGTAAACGGCTTGACAAATTCAGATGAGTTACATATGTTCTGCCGAACAAGGGTGATTCCTTCCTGTTTTGGTCTGACTCCTGGTTGATTGGAAACTCCATTATGCCACCGGCGGCCAGATTCCAAAGACTGTTCTCTTTTGTGGCTGACCCTTTCTGCACAACTCAAGAGGTCTTTACTGCCTTTTATGATGACAGCATGCTCTCCATGTTTCACTTACCACTGTCTGCTCAAGCTTATCAGGAACTGCTTTCGGTCCAATCTTTGCTTCAGGACCTGGATCTTAATCATCAGGCCTCTGACAGATGGGTATGGGGAAAGGATGCTAAGGTCTACACAGCCAAGAGATACTATGCTCATATTCATAGCAGTATTGTACCCAACCCTTTACTCAATTGGATCTGGAGAAACTGTTGTACAATGAAGATTAAGATGTTTGCCTGGATGCTCATCATGGACAGGCTAAACATTCAAGATATGCTAGAACGGCGTCACTGGAAGGTCTCTGATTCCAACCTTTGTGTTCTATGCCATGCTCGAGTCAAGGAGGACAGAGATCATTTATTCTTCAACTGTCTTTTCAGTACCAGGGTCTGGAATTACCTGCAGATCACATGGCAGGGTTCATCTATGTGGAGTGCTGCTGTTGTGGCTAGAAAGGACTTTCATAACCCTTTCTTTGCTGACGTGGTTTTCACTGCATGTTGGAACATCTGGACTATCAAAAATGAAAAGGTCTTCAACCAGGAGCAGCCAAAGTTTAGAAAATGGAGATCTGGATTCATTCATGACATTTCTCTGTTAGCTCATAGAATTAAGGCTAGTTTCAGGGATGATCTCCTTAAATGGATTTCCTTTTTGCCTCCTTGAGGTTTGTAATCCTTTGCCCTTCTTCCCCTTGTACATTCTAAATCTCCTCTTGTACATACTGCTCTCATATATGGGAATAAAGGAAAATGGCTGTGGGGGGTTTTCCCTACTGTAGCCGGTCGAAAAAAAATCAGATTACCAAATATGAGTAGTAGCACTACTTGTTGTCAAAGACATGCAGTGCAATCTCAAGGTGGTTTTACTTTGGTTAACAAAGGTTTTTTTGGAAATCAGTAAAATACCAAAAAGGAATTTAGGGTTTTAAAACCTCACATGATCAAGCATTCAAGCATACAATGTCAACCATGGCACTCACAACATTAGTTTTGAAAAAGTTTTAACAAGCTCAGAATTTACAATAAAGACAAGTGATAGCAAAAACAGGGTGTGACAGCGTCGACTTCACTAGCCTCAACAAGGCTTGCCCTCAGGACCCATTCCTGCCACCACGTATCGACCAGATCGTGGATTCCACCGCGGAGTGCGATATCCTGTGGTTCCTGGATGCATTCTTGGGCTACCACCAGATCAAGATGACGGTGGAGGACGTGGAGAAGACAACCTTCCTCTCTCCGTGTGGGGTATACTACTACGAGTGCATGCCCTTCGGGCTGCGGAATGCCGAGGCAACCTTCCAGCGGTTGATGCATTTTGCTCTGGGACTGCATCTCAGGAGGAACACAGAGGCCTATGTCGACGGCATTGTGGTCAAGTCAAGGCAGGCAAAAACACTCGTGGAGGACCCGGAAGAGAGGTGAACCTAAAGCTCAACCCGAGAAGTCCGTCTTCGGGCTCCCGTCACGCAAACTGCTCAGTTTCCTGGTGTCGCACCGAGGGATCAAGGCAAACCCGGTGAAGGTCAAAGCCATAAACAAGATGAGTGTTCCCACGACCCTCAAGGAGATGTAGAAGTTGGCAGGGTGTGTAACCTCTTTGGGTCATTTCATCTCCAAGCTCGGCGAGCGGGCCCTGCCTTTCTTCAAGATCATGAAAAGAAATGGGGCCTTCAAATGGAACCCAAAGGCCGACACAGCCTTCGATGAACTCAAGCGATACCTCACGAGCCTGCAGGTCATGGTGGCGCCTCGCCCATGGGAGCCTCTACTTCTATACCTTGCAACCACTCCCACTCCGCCAGCAACGCGTTGGTGGAAGTAAGGGAGGAGCGAACCAATAAGGGCGCCACTTCGGGGAACCCCGGCGGGCCCCCATCCGTGGAGTCTGGGGGCTCACACGACTCGCGAGCTCCGACTCCCCCGCGGGTAGAGGGACCTAAGGCTCAGACCATGGAGTCGGTCCATGAGATGCTCTGCCCTCCTGACGCCGCCGCCCCTCCTCCGGATCACGAGATGCTCGAACCTCCCGAGCTCGCCGAGGAGCATGACGCCCCGGGGGGCCGCATCCTTGTCGAGCATGCGGTGTACTTCGTCAGCACGGTGCTACGGGATGCGTGTTTGCACTATCCCATGCAGCAGAAACTCCTTCTAGCGCTCCTCATTGCTTCGAATAAGCTGCGCCACTACTTTCAGGGGCACCCAATCAAGGTCGTCTCTGCCTACCCCTTGGAGAAGATCCTGCATAACCCAAACACGGCGGGAAGGGTTGCCGAATGGAATGTCGAGCTCCAGGCCTTCAACATCGAATTCAGCATGACTAGGGTCATCAAGGGAGCGGCCTTGGCTGACTTCATAGCAGCGTGGACGGACGCACCGAACCGGGGGTTGGAAGGGAGCCAACCCCTTGCCCCGGTGTGGAGGCACCCGATGGGCGGACCATGCACTTCGATGGAGCCTTCACACGCAGAGGAGCAGGGGTTGGAGTCATGCTCACTTCCCCGACAGGAGATAAGGTCCGCTATGCCATACAACTCTGCTTCCAGTGTGGGGAGAGGGTCTCCAACAAAATAGCGCAGTATGAGGGCCTCATCGCCGGACTCAAGACGGCGGCGGTCTTGGGGATACGACGCCTCGCCGTGATGGGCAACTCCCAGCTTCTCGTCAACTTCTCCAACAAACAGTACACGCCCAAGGACGAGCACATGGAAGCGTATCTGCAAGAGGTACATAAGATTGAGAAACATTTTCAGGGCCTGGAGCTGCATCACGTCCCGCATACCAAGAACAGGGATGCGGACGACACTGCCAAAAGAGCTTCGCATCGCGTGGCTCAAGAGCCAGGCGTCTTCGAGGAGCGACTCTTCAAGCCTTCCACGATGCCGTCACCCGAGGAATCGGTGCCACGTGGAGAGGAGCTCCCCCCGGAACCGCTCTCGGGGGCTCCGGACTACGGCTAGGCCTTGCGGGCTCAACTACTCCTGGCCCTGGAGGCGCATGCCGATGATTGGATGCAGGAACTCGGGGAGTACCTGTTCTATGGAACATTGCCAGAGAAGGAGGAAGACACGGAGCGCGTAGTGCGACAAGCCTCACCCTACTTCTTATGGGACAACGATTTTTACCGCAGGCGCTCGAACGACGTCGCGCTGCAGTGCATTTCCATGGAGCAGGGGCGCGCACTACTGGCCGACATCCACGGAGAGGATTGCGGGCATCACTCCTCTTCGCGCACGCTCGCAGGTAAGGCGTTCACGTCAGGCTTCTACGGGCCTACAGCGTTCGACGACGCCACCGAGTTGGTCCGGTCTTGTGAGGCCTACCAATTCGACGCCAAGCAGATCCACCAGCCCGTGCAAGGCCTCCAGACCATTCCGCTTTCCTGACCCTTCGCGGTCTTCCGCTAGCTCCACGTCGTCATCGACAAATTCACCAAGTGGGCGGAGGTGGAGCCCGTGTGCACCATCCCTACAGGGTCGGCCATCAAATTAATCAAGGGCCTTGTGAGCCGCTTCGGCGTCCCCAACCGCATCATCATCGACAATAATTCAGATTTCACGAGTCAGCTCTTCAAGGTTTACTGTGCTAATCTAGGGACACAAGTATGCCACGCATCGATGGCCCACCCGTCGAGAAATGGCCAGGCGGAGCGCGCCAACGCAAAGGTCCTGCGGGGCCTCAAGGTGAGGAGCTTCAAGAAGAAGCTCGAAGCTTGCGGCCGGGGTTGGGTTGACGAGCTCCGGTCGGTGGTGTGGTCCATCCGCACCACCGCGACTAAGACCACCGGCGAAACCCCGTTCTTCCTTGTCTACGGTGCCGAGGCGGTCCTTCCCCACGAGATCAAGCACCTGTCCCCGCGGGTCATGGCGTTCGATCAGGAGCATCAGGAGGCTGCGCGGGCCGTGAGGTACCAGCAGGCCTTACGGCGCTATCACTGCGGCAACATCTGCTCCAGGAGCCTTGAAGTCGGCGACCTCGTCCTGAGGTGGGTTCAATCCAGGGAGGGCTTGCATTAACTCTCACCCATGTGGGAGGGCCCGTTCAATGTCGTCCATGTCTCCAGGCCTGGCGCCGTGCACCTGGAGACCTAAGACAGAGTTCCCATCCAGAACGCGTCGAACATCCAACATCTCCGGAAGTTCTACCCGTAACGCCTCTGCAACGCCTCTTCATTGTCCTTCAATTCTCCCGGAACCTACTTCATCCCGTGACACTCTCACGTAATAACGAGCCGAGGCTGTATACGCCCAGGGCCCCCCGAGGACATGGAAGGGGTCCATCCCATGCCGAGTGGATGACCTATGCTCCGCGCTGGGTGAAGACGGAGGCACTCAACATAGTACACTAATGACTATGCCCGCAGCTGGGAAGGGAATCAACCAAGTCCACCAATGACCCAAAAGGAATCAGGCGCCTATGACTCGAGGTAGGGACACTCGCGAGGCCAAAGCATCCTCACAACCTCCAAGATACACCCCCACCGTGAAACTGCTACGTAATAATGAGCTGAGGCTGTATACGCCCAGGCCCCCCCCGAGTACGCGGAAGGGGTCCAGCCCACACCTAGTGGAAGCCCTATGCTCCGCGCGGGGGGTGGGGGGGGTGGGGGGAGATGGAGGCGGAGAATAGATTAGGCGCCGGAAGCGGCTTTCATTTGGGTTTTTCTGGCTTGGATTTGCTGATATTTACGAAATCAAACTCGGGGCTTTTCCAAATGAAGTCTTTGCGAAAACTTGCTTTCTTGGCCGTTCTTCAGAGAGCAGTCTATTCCTCTGAGTCGAGCATTCGACTGCCCCCCCCCCCCCGCTCGTACCCCACAAGCGGGGGCTGGGGGCATGGTGCCGAAACTTCGCCATGGCCTTGGCACCCGGACCCTCGCATGGCACTCACGGACGAGTCGGCATACTACTACCATTTGATACTTGCTCAAAGAGTCCCATTCACGGCTCGAGACGCCATCCTAGAGAGGAAAAAAAAATTTGGTATTTTCTTACAACAACTATTTCTCTTAGGACAACTTGAACGTCTAACGGGGCTCCTGAGCATCGCACCTCAGGGGCCTCACTGGCCACAAGGCCACTTGGCCACCCTGGTGCCGTCCAGGCACATTCGTCGGCATCGGGGTTGTCAGGGCCTTGCCCCGTGAGGAACGACCCTCGTAATGGGTCGCGCCTCATGACTGTAGGGAAATGTGCGGGACCGGGACCTGCCGACGCAAAGCTTCCTGAATGCAGACTAGGGATCTCCAAAAACCGGACCCTTCTAAAGCAGGAAGCAAAATTCTTGAGGGCCTCTTGAGCGTCTAAGGGGGCTCCTGAGCATCGCGCCTCAGGGGCCTTACTGGTCACAAAGCTACTTGGCTACCCTGGGCCGTCCACACACATTCGGTTGGTGTCAAGTGTGTCAGGGCCCTGCCCCGTGAGGGAGGACCTTGGTAACGGGTCGCGACTCACGACGGCGGGGAAATGTGCGGGACTCGGACCTGTCGACGTAGAGCCGTTTGAATGTCTAAGGGGTCTCTTAAGCATCCCGCCTCAGGAGCCTTGCCGGTCACAAAGCCACTTGGCCACCCTCATGCCCTCCAGGCACATTCGGTCAGTATCACGGGTGTTAGGGCCCCACCCCATGAGGAACGACCTTAGTAACGGGCCGCGCCCCAGGGCGGCAGGGAAATGTGCGGGACTAGGGCCTGCTGACATAGAGCATCGACCCACTTCACCCACAACTAGGAGAAGCCAACCGAGCAACAAGCCCCACGAAATCCACAACCATGCCTCACAACCAAAGAGGTTCACTGCATACACACCGAGCTAAGTATCCAAACCGTCCAAACGAAATAGTACTAACAAAAGGGGTGGTAGCCCAAATCCATTACATGCCTGAAGGGCCCTTCCTTGTTTTCATGGACGCAGGGACAGAAGTAAGGAGGAGACAACTAGCAACGGAGGTCCCAAGGGGGCTGCCACCACAGGCGTCCGACACCCATGCGCCGGCACTTAGTCCATGCCCTCCTCCTCCTTCGCGGGCGCCAGAGGAGCAGACGAGAGGCACCTCGCTTTGGGGCCTCCCCCCATGGTCCGGGCGCGGCGGCTCGTCGTAGCTGCTATCGCTGCCGTCGCTCAGGCTCCCTCTGGAGGGGGTGACGCTGCTGCTGGAGGCGAGGCGCACATCGCTGGAGGCGGGCTCATCCACAAGATCGCCGCGGCCGGCATCCTCCGGGCAGCAACCTAGACGCTCGCCCTCGTCCCCAAAGATCTTGACAAAGAGCGTCGCCTCCCCTCCATACTGGAACTGGAGGTAGCGCCTCCCATTCAGGCCTCGAGCACGTGCAAACGTTTGCCACCCGCGGTTCAGGTACATGTAGCCATGGTGGGTGACCTCAACCTCCACCTAGGACGCCCCACCGGAGCAGCCTTCGGCCTACAACCAGAGGCCTCAGAGCCCGCCGATTGGCAACATCGTCCCAAAGAAGTTTGGGAGCTGGAACCATGCAACTTCTGACCTATCCACCCACATCATGAACTCCATCGTTGTGTCAGCTGAATGAAGCCGCAGGCTTGGCGGTCGGGGGCCCACTATCGACCTTCCGCCTCGGCCCCTGCGGACGCCCGCACAGACCGACGCCCCACCGACGCCACCGATGGTGATTCCAGGGCGGGTGGAACCATGGCCGTGCCCACGGGAGATCGCTGTAGACACCACCGCTTACTTCCGAGGGTGGCTGCGATCGCTCTTGGGTGGTGGGGTGGTGAAACTTTCCCCGGAAGCCTTCCCCTTCTCGGCAGCGTAATACCTCCTCACCGGCCTCCCCGGCGCACTAATGCGCCCACGCAAAGTGGGGGGAGTGTAGAGCGTGCGCAACCAATCCACTCCCCCAGTCACCCCACCGGTGTTTAAATGGAGGGGAGGGGAGCGGAGTGGGAATTCCATCCTTGCCGCCCCCGACTTTCATCTTCCTTGTGATGCGCGCCCTAGAGAGATAACGGGCAACGACTAAGCCTTGCACGCACCGTCCGGCGCCGGTGACGCCAGAGCCCCTTCTAGGGAACTTCCTCCATGCCGTTAGCACTGCCGCCACACCCGAGTCCGTCCCGAGCCACCCAATGGGGAGCAGTGGAGCATGGGATATCAGCGACATCGGTGAGGACCACCTCGACTTCCTCCGCCTCCACTACCACCTCCCACCGCATGGCATCATGTAGGCACGGCTGCCCGGGGCTGAGAGCATACCCATGCCCCAAGATGGTGAGGTGGTGGTCTTCTACGAGAATTTTGTTCGCGGGCCTGGGCTACCCGCGAGCGCATTCTTCCGACGGTTCCTCACCAGATTCAGGATGCAAACCCACCACCCGAGGGACAACTCCATTTTGCAGCTTTCCTCCTTCGTCGCACTCTTTGAGCGATACGAAGGTATCGAGCCACGACTCGATCTCTGGTGCCACCTCTTCTACCTCAAGAAGCGGATGGTGGAAGACAAGGCAAGAGGGAGGAAGGAGATGACCGCCTGCGGGGCAGCCCTCGTCTACATCAGGCCTGGAGCCGGCTTCCCCAAGCTGCCACTCCACGAGTAGGTGAAGAATTTGCAGCGCTAGTTCTTCTATGTGAAGAACATGGAGCCGAACCTAGACTTCATCAATCTTCCTCCCTTCGACAACCGGCCGCCAACTGCGCACCTGCACTAGGGGGAGAACCCATAGCAAGCCGTCGAGGTGGTGAACCATGCGGTTGAGCGGCTTCGGGTGCTGACCATTGCGGAGGGCATTAATGCCATCGACCTCATCACCACCATAATAGCCCGCCGGGTCCTGCCGCTGCAGCAGCATCCTCATGGCATCTGCTTCATGGGGGGACGAGACGACCCGTGCCGGATCTCCATGAAGGAGCTGAACCAGGACACCATCGCGCGACAGGTGAACCTAATCTCCATCACCTGTATAGAGGAGGTGGGTGGACCTGGGGCAAGTCCCCTTACACGTGGACGCACCTGCCGCCCATGGTATGTGACGCGCTAGCTTATTTCAATCTTTTTTCTTCCGCCGCCAGCTCCTAATGACCCGCAATCCGGATGGGCCACAGCTATTCGTAGGGTTGCAGAACTATGGCCCGCCGACGGTTGATAGGGAGGACTCGGACGTCGAGGAGCCGGAGGACCACCTGGACGTGGAGCCAACATGCAACAAGCCGGTGGCTGACGTGTCGGCGGTCAACGAGCCGGCGGGCGACATGCCAGCGGTTGAGGAGCCAATAGGCGAGGATCCAGAGGGCGAGGGGGGCACCGTCAGAGGATCAGGAGTCGGCGACCCCAAGCCAGCCGGTGAGTTCCCCTCTATCTGATGCTTGCGAGGCTAGATGGATGGCGACGCCTTTGATGTCGAAGATGTCCACATCACAACAGATGGGAAGGAGATGGAGGAGGATGCCCTTGAGGGGAGGGGACAGACCCGGCATACGGGCCCCGGGCCGGCTCCTGAGCGATCGACGGCGACCGAGCGTGCGTAGGGGAAAATGCCGGCCACCCCAAGGCCATCATCCAAGAGAGCGGCCGGGACGTAGCTGGACAGAGGCCGCGGCGGAGGCGGGAAGAGAGTGTGCGTCGCCCCTTTGGGGCCGGCGCCACGGCGTGCGATACCCACGACTGTCAGGTACGTTACCCCTGATTATCTTCTAGACTTTTTCTTACATTTTCTTGTTTTATTCTCATCCTTCCCCTTCTGTCAAGAAGGGCCCCGCGTGCCCTAGAGTGGAGGCCAAAGCGGGGTGTCCTATTGGGGGTGTAGGCGATGCACCAGGGATGGCGAAAGTGCCGTGGAGTAGCAGGAGCGCCCCACATGGCGGGAGCAGGAGATCACATAGCGGGTGTGGTCAAAGCAGCAACACCGCCGGTGTGAGGATGTGGCGAGGAGGTCTGCGGCCATGACGGATCGCACGAGAGGAGTAGATGACTGGGTGTCATGCGGGATGCCCCATCCATGTCGTCCTTGGGTGTGAGAGGGCGAGCCAAGGCCGACGTCCATGCCCCGACACAGACACGCGCCTCGCCCGAGGACGTGCTGGACGTGGAGGCCCCCTTGAGGCCCGAGGGCAACCGCGCGGTCGCCCTTGACACAGGGCGGGATGACGTCGAAGCCCGGAATGGCAGAGTCGGAGGTGACAGCGATGCTCCGGATGTCATAGTGCTCGAGCCACTAGTTCCCCCTCCGATCGGCTCTGTGCCAATGCCGCTATGAAGCAACGCCATAGTGTGGAGCGGCATGCTGCCGTTCGACACCTAGTCCCGCGCGATGGTGCTGGGGCGGTCGACTCGAAGCGGAGCCGAAGCCGGCTCCCGAACCCAGCCACAAGAGTCCTGGGCAGTGGAGAGTGCCGCCACCAGTGGTAGTGTCGCCAGTACGCTGGTGGCAGCGGTGCACGCGGTCTAGTCCAAGTTAGCAGACTGCGTGATGCAGCCACAACTGGATGCGTAGAGGGCGATTGGCCGGTGACTCATCTAGAGCAGTCCATGGTGGTGAGTACTGACCTGTGTTTGCTTTTTCGTTCATCGTGCTTCTTTGCTTTCCAGTGGGGGCCCACTAGCGCACCCACTGTGTGTAGTCCCTAGACTTGGCCAGCTGCGAGGCAGTCGGGTCGAGTCTTTTAGGCGGCACCTTTCTCTTTCTCTTTGCTGCTTTCGAGTGGGGGCGCGCTAGCTCACCCACTCGGTGTAGCCCCTGAGACAGGGCCGACTTTGAGGCTGTCGGGTCGAGTCTTTAGGTGGCGCTTCTTATTACGTTGTTGTGTGCAGGGTCTCCATGACTGTTGGTTGGTTGCCTACAACAGCATTTTGGCCCTGAATCGGGAAACCAAGAGCGTGCTAGCTGTCGTGGAGGCGGACCTTCGATGGGCACATGGTAAGTGTCCACTGCTTGATTTTTCGTCTAGGAGACGGGTTGTGACGCGGCCTTGCACAGGTTCCACCGAGGAGGTGGAGAACCTTCGGCACGTGCTGGCAACGCCCGGCCAGCAGCGCGACTACCTGTTCGTGGAGTGTGGTCGGTTGCGCGTGGAGGCGGCCCGCCGACTGGAGGAGAGAGAGAGAGGGGGGGGGGTGCTCGTAACGGCCCATCAGGCGGCGCTAGGCCGCCTCGACCGGGCCCACAACCAGGCGCAGACGGACAAGGAGGCGGTGAGGGAGAGGGCCCTCGAGGAGGCTCGCACGGCAAGGGAGGGGCATGAGAAGCGAGCCTGTGCGTGGTCCATGAAAGAGTAGGGCATGTTGCAGGAGGCACACGAACTCGACCAACTCCTCGGTCATGAGTTCTTCTTTCTTGTTTGTATCTACCTTAGAATTTTGGGTTCTTTGGCCACCTGCCCATACCAGCTTCTTGGTCAGCCTCACCTCGATCCATTTTGTGAACTTGTCGACATCCACTAGAAGATGTGTCATGCCGCCCTGCGCCGTTTTAAAGGGCCTGACCATGTCAATCCCCCACACGGTGAAGGGCCAAGAGATGGGGATGGTCTGTAGCGCCATCGCGGGCAGATGACTTTAGTTGCTGAAGCTGAAAGTGCAGTCATGCCCTTAATCGAGTTTTGGTGTTAATGACAACACATACATAGGAAACTAATCCTATTTGTTGAGTGTACCTCAGGATGGCTAGTACTTTTAGTAGATTGAGAATTATGTGCCAAGGCGGTCTGAGAAGATCGGGACTTATATGTCAAGAAGGCTCGGGATCGAGAAAAGATGATGTAGACTATCCTTTAAATTTACTATTCTTGAGTATAGGGATCCCGCACTATTAAGAGGGGATCACAGGTTTTGCGATGAATTTGCTCATACTACATCTCTACTTTTCTGCTCATACCACATCTTCACTACTCTGCTCTTATCTCAAAACAGAACCAATGCCTCGGACATCCGGCCTCCTCCGGATGTCCGAGGGCCGGACGTCCGACCTCCTTCGGAAATCCGGAACCTTGCACCAGAGAAAGTTGAGCCATATAACTCGGATTTTCGGCTTCCTCCGGACGTCCGACCAACGTCGGAAATCTGGAACTCTGCACCAGAGAAACTTGAGCCATATAACTCGGACTTCCAGCTCCCTCCGGACGTCCGAGGGCCGGACGTCCGACCTCCTTCGGAAATCCGAAATCTCGCACCACAGAAGTTTGAGTCGAATAACTCGGACTTCCGGCTTCCTCCCGACGTCCGGTCCCTGTTCAACTACACAGTGATTCTAGATATATATACATCTCTCGGACGACCGACCCATGTCGGATGTCCGACACCTTGTGGGCGTCCGGACATCCGAGAAACGGCCGGATGTCCGACCACTGCCAGACTTAAGTGCCCCCAATGGCTGTTTTACTCTCCCCACTATATATACCCCTCCCACTTTTTGAGAGTGTGTCCAACACAGCTAGAACACTTACAAGAACACCTTTCTCCTCACTCACTCTTGTCTACACCCAATCTTAGCCCCTTTGGGTGTTGTTCCAATCAAAAGATAGATCGTCTCCTTCTCCTTCTCTCCACCAAAGTGATTTGTGATTTGAGCAAGTTTTGAGCAATCCCCGTGATCTTGTTACTCTTGGAGGTTGGAAACTCCTAGGCGGTAGGAGTCTTCGGAGAGGAATCAAACCATTGTGATTACCCCTGGAAAGTTTGTGAAGGTTTGGAAGCCACTACAAGGCTTACCACTAGTGGTTGAGAAACGCCTTCGTGGAGTTATCTTAAAGGGAGAATAGGGTGAGGCTTCGTGGCGTTGGTGTGCCTTCGTGGTAACATACGCCCCTCTAATGGTGACGTAGCTTCCCTCCAAGGAAGTGAACATCGGGATACATCCTCGTCTCTCTTGGAGTTTCGGTTATCCCTAACCCTAACTCTCTACTTGTGTTAATCCTTATTACGTACTTGCATTTGATTATTGTTTACCGGTTGCCTTACTTCACTCTAAATAGCTTACTCCTTGTCATTGCAATTATTAGGCTCACGCTCATATTCCGCACCTTTGCCTAAAATTACTAAGTAATTATTAAAATTTGGAACTATACCTATTCACCCCCCCTCTATGTCCATCTCGATCATTTTCAGAAGTGCTAGCACCCTTCGCACTTGTTCACCAGAGCCTTGGCGTCATCCAGCGACATTGGCTAGTAGAAGCCATGGGAAAACACTTTAGCCACTAGGGACCTCGAGGGGCATGGTGTCCGCACTCGCCCAGGTGGATGTCTTTCAAGATCTCGTACCCTTTGTCCGCATCCACGTAGCGCCAAAAGACGCCGCTGTACTATGCTTGACAAGCTCGGGGTTGATGATGGCATAGGCACGGGCCCTGCATTGTACTTGTCACGCCTCAGCCTCGTCGAGAGGGAGCTCGCCGCGCATGAGGAAGGCGAGCGTGGTCTAGGCCTAGGATGGTGCAGAGACCGCTGCTGGAACCAATGCTTGCTCGTGGCCGGCCGATGCCTGATTCGGGCCCGCAGCCCCTGGGTCGGGGCTGGCCGGCAGCGCCTCTTCTATGGTGAGGACAGCGTCGGAGTCGGAGCCAGTCGTGGCTGGAGTCGGCGGTGGAGTCCCCGAGTCGTGGAGTTCGACGGAGGAGTCGGCTTTGGCCGAGCCAGAGTCGAGCGTCGCCGAAGGAGTCCCCGAGTGAGAGGGCGTGCTGGCCGAGTCCGTAGGGACAAAGATGTACTCCCACTCTGGAGACTGTTGACCGATGGCTTGAGAAGCCGCTCGACGGAGACCCCATCTGGGATGGTGTACCGGGTAGAGCCGATCTTGGCCAGCGTGTCGGCGGCCTCATTGACCACCCGTGGGACGTGATGGAACTCGCTGCCGTCAAAGGAGCTGGTGAGTTGTTGCGCAAGGAAGTGGTAGCTCGCCATGTTGGCGTTCCGGGCGTTCCATTTGCCTGAGACTTGCCACACCACGAGGTTCGAGTCGCCGAAGTAGAGCATGCGCCGGATGCCGATTTCTCGGGCGAGCCCGATGCCGTGGACGAGTGCCTCGTACTCGTCCACATTGTTGGAAGCAGCTAAATGGATATGCAGTGCATACCTGAGCTTGTCTCCTTTGGGGGAGTAGAGGATGATGTCGGCCCGTAGGCCGGTGCGCATCTTCGAGCCGTCGAAGTGCATGTGCCAGTGCGTCGAGTTGGGTGGAGGCAACACATATTGTGTCTCTGCCGAGTCAACGAGGAAGCCGGCCAGCGTATGAGAGTTGATGGCAGTGTGGGCTCGTAGCAGATGTCGTGGTC
The DNA here is from genome assembly GCF_904849725.1 of Hordeum vulgare subsp. vulgare. Lineage (NCBI taxonomy): Eukaryota > Viridiplantae > Streptophyta > Magnoliopsida > Poales > Poaceae > Hordeum > Hordeum vulgare. The sequence goes on from NC_058524.1 coordinate 312,563,543, forward strand.
GGCCATGGCGATGGCCTACTTTGCGATCCGCCCAATGGCGTCCCGATTTCCCATGATCTCTGAAAGGGGGAGTCGTGCTTACCACAGTGATGGTATGCTGTTGGAAGTACTGCTTCAGCTTCGTGGCAGCGAAGTACACGCGGTAGCACATTTTCTGGTAGTGGGGGTAGTTCTGCTTGGAGTTGAAGAAGTCCTCAGTGAGGTAGTAGACAGGATGCTGCACCGGTACCGCCTTGCCCTCCTCCGGTCGCTCCACAACTAGGACGACGCTCACCACATGGGTGGTGGCCGTGATGTAGGCGAGGATATTGTCATTCTCCTTTGGCGCGACAAGAATGAGCGTGGTGGAGAGCACACACTTGAGGTCACAGAAGGCTACGTCCGCCTGGTCGGTCCACTCGAAGGGCGTCGTCTTCTGTATGAGCTAGTAGCACTACTAGGAAAAGGCCTGCTAATGGCGCACCTGTTTTGGCTACTAATGGCGCACTACAGATGCGCCACTAGCATCACGCCTTTAGATTTTTTTTACTAATGGCGCACCACAGGTGCGCCATTAGTATCTGGTATATTAATGGCGCACCAGGCAGTGCGCCATTAGTATAGCTCATGGTGCGCCATTAGTATGCCTCCCAGGGCATATATACTAATGGCGCACCAGGCAGTGCGCCATTAGTATAGCCCATGGTGCTCCATTAGTATGCCTCCGAGGGCATATATACTAATGGCGCACTAGGCAGTGCGCCATTAGTATAGCCCATGGTGCTCCATTAGTATGCCTCCCAAGGCATATATACTAATGGCGCACCAGGCAGTGCGCCATTAGTATAACCCATGGTGCTCCATTAGTGTCTGGTATTCTGGCATATATATGTTTTGTTTCAAAACCACAAATTCAACAGCACATAACATATATATCAAATTTATAATACATAATAGGTGCCCAATAGTTTTACTGATCCACAACACATAACATATATGCAAAGTTGCATAACAAATTTCATGATCCATATATCAAAATTCCATAGCATCCATACATCCAAAATTCCATAGCATCTATATATACATATAGTTCCATAGCATCCATACATACATAGCTCCATAGCAAATATAATACACAGCGATACTTTGCGGGCATTAGTAAGTAATATTTGGCACTAGCAAGAGCCTTGAGCGCAGGCTTCAGGTTGGTTTGGTAGGTGGTACCAAGGATCTCAGCTGGGGAGGATCCTTTTGCATTTACCTCGTACTGAAAATCAATATTGGGTTTCAACCTGCAAAATGGCACAAGAGTGTTTGACAGTAAGGCAACAAGCTCTACATATATATTGATGAAACAGGATTCAAAGAATAAACAACAGAACCACAATAAAATGAGTCTGCCACTAAGCACGACAATACTTAAGAATACTGCATTACATAAAATCTTTCCCGGCGATGTTTGACAGTTGCTACCTAGAGATTTACACAAGGGAAATTCACCATAGAGAACTCTCATGGTCATGCCTTTGGTAAGGAACTAAGGACCACATCAGTGCAGATCCAATGCCATTTATGTAGTAGCAATGAACAACATGGACCAGTGGTTAACGGTCAGCCTTCAAAATATAGGAAGCAGAAACTAACAACAAAAGAGTATATACCTTTACAGAAACTAACAACAAAATATAGGAAACAAAAACTAACAACAACATGGACCAGTGGCATATGTGTTTGGAGGCAGCAATATATTTACAAGTTTAGAATAGTATATACCTTTACTCATTTGAAGAGTTAAAACGAATATTATTATCAATGTAAATAATTACACCTGATACGCTAATCTGCACAACACAGTCCAGATTCCATCTATATGCAATACTATCTTAAAAGAACAGAGCAGCAAATCTGCAACTTAAACTAAATCTTCTCTGACTCTAAGTTGGGCTTAACATTGTAATACAGAAAGAATGTACTCCCTCCATTCCTAAATATAAGTCTTTTAAAAGTTTCTACTAAAGAACTACATACAGATGTATATAGACATACATTAGAGTGTAGATTCAATCATTTCGCTCCGTATGTAGTCCCCTAGTGGAATATGTAAAAAGACTTATATTTAGGAACGGAGGGAGTAGCTGCTGAACAACTTACAGAGTTAGGCAGTTCTAAGAAACCAAGTAAATTCTGAAGAAAAAGTTGCTTGTGCTACTGCCATCTTCTAAAATGCATGGCATGGGCCACTCATTTAAAGAGGCATTTGATGCCATAGAGACACTTACAGGTAATAGATTTAACATGTAAATCGATGCAGGGGCGGACCCACGTTATGACGAGTGGGGGCCCAGGACCCCACTCAACTTCGTGTAGTCCCACTATAAACATCGATGCCAGCCACCAGGCCCCCGGTCAGGCTAAAGCGGGTGCCCCCACTCCATCATCCCGTCTGTAAAAGCCCATGAAAAAGAAGCAAACCAAAGTGAGAAAAATAAGAAAGAAATGTGTAATAAGGGGATGTATGTGCGGCAACACAAAGCGGTGAACACGAGGAGAAGCTAGCTGCTACTTGCCGCTTCGACTCTTGGGAGATCAATTAATAGGCTGAAAATCAAGTACACAAAGAAACGAATCGTCAACTGCTAAAGTGCCCATCCCCAAGCTTATTCATCTCATCCCAACTCCTAAAGTCAATCCGGCATGACATTCAATTGGTAGGTTAAATTGTACCGTTCGGGAATAATTTCAAAGAAATTTAATCTGGCAATCCATTTTATTACTAGTATTTGCGTGTTGTCCTGCTAGTCTGCCACTACTAGCATGCTTTCTATCTATTTTTACAATCAATACTTTAATTATTTGACAGGGAACAAGCAAGAAGTTGCTAGAATTAGCTAAGCTTTATCTTGATGATCTCAATCACAGAGATATGGTAGTCTTGACTTGAGCATGAACTTGATCTCTTCATATATAATATACTTCATGATACAAGGTTTTCAAGCTTGGACAAAATATGTGATTGGGCTAAACAGATGGTGGATACCTGGACTCTGAGTCAGGCACCAGATGAACACATCAGTGGCCTCCTTGGTGAGCTCTGCATTATGTGAACATAATTCACGAGATCAACCAGGTCCCTGCATAAGGTAGATAAAGTCTTCGTAAGACACCCAACGTTCTGAAAAGATTAAGATACAACTGTTCATGCATTTCATGAGATTAAAGAAGCTTTCTAACCTGGTTGGCAGAGTGATGATGTTAATGCTTCTTGCTCATTTAGAAATCTCTCCAAGGATCGAATTAACTATGCTGATGAGTTCCTCCGGTCCGTCCTTACCAGGTGTTATAGGGGAGTACCAAAGATCTGTTACCCACTCTGTGAGAAGATGCCTTGTGAATTGTTCAAATGCTACTTCAACTGGAGGCGAATTCACCTTGCTCCTCCAACCAGTACTTCCACCCTTCTTGTCAGGGGAGGGTTTTCTTAGTTCAATACTTTTTGTTTTGGCAAGTGGGCGACTGGTACCATGGTCTGTGGCAGTTGTGCTCTTTCTACGGAAGTCATAGTCAAGTGATAGGTAGCGAAACAGAACTATCAAAGATATGGCGAATGGGAAGTTAATCCAAACTGAAGAGCTTGTCACTGCAATGGAGAAAGTCAGGCATTCAACACAGCCATGAGGGAGCAATAATATTTAAACAGAGTTAAAAAAAAGTGTGACGGCAATATAAATCTGACTTGATATGTACATCCTTTCGTTTTTGGCAACTTTTAGAAAGACTTGATAAAATTGCTAGTCATATTTCAATTTAACATGGAACCTACATGTCTAGCTCGTATGTTCCTAGTCTTTAGACTACACCGTGTATTCCATGGTATAATCCGACTACAACTATCGGCAAATATACTCCACCTTATACAATTTCACCAGAAACTTGTATCATCCTGAGGTAGCAGTAAAAATTACGATGCCCCGAAGAATTCACCAATTATCTAGAATGGAAAAGGAAACAACCTACTCGGAGCTAAGTCCAGTCTACAAATTCCCAATGCAACATCTAAAACTCACTACAGGTTCCAGGCATCTTGAAATAGCAGTAAAATTTCCGACGACAGCCCAGAGAACTCACACCAATCATCTAGAATGGAAGCAATCAAGCTAAGTCGAGCCTACCGATTCCCAATGCAACAAATCACAACACCAATTGAACAAACCAATACTCCTACTTCGCGGATGCGCCTGAAATGATGCCTCCCCAAATCAGCGCCCGCGCATCAGGGGCAACGACGACCGACCGACCGACGGACCGACCAAAATCAAGGGCGCACGCCCCGACGTGAGGCCGAGACCGCCGGCGGGGGCGTAAGTAGCCTAGGGTTTGGGGGGGTGGGGGAGGGGGCTCACGGGACATGAGGAAGGCGAGCCCAAAGGCGAAGACGAGGAGCAGCACGGCCCGCTTCTTCCCCTCCTCCGCCAGGTCGCGCATCGTGTGGGCCGCCCTTGGCGCGCCGCACGGCGTCGCCATCCTCCCGCGCGGCGGCGGGTGGGGACGAGGCGGCCCCTCCTTGGCGGGCTCGACAGGGCGCCGGTCGAGGCTGCGGTGGGGCGCCGGTCGAGCGGGTGGGGGGAGCCGGTAGAGGGTGGGGTGGGGCGCCGGTGGAGCAGGCTCTGTTCAGGGCGCCGCTGAGATCTGGGGAGGCTGCGGGAGGGAGAGGGCAGGGGATAGCGCACGGTCGATTTGGGAAAAAAAATCATTGGCGCGCGGTCGATTTGGGCAAAGCCCGCCTGATATTTCGGCTATGTCCCATTTTTTTTGCAAAACTACTAATGGCGCACCACCTACAAATGCGCCATTTGTAACCCTAGTTACTAATGGCGTACCACGTGGTGGTGCGCCATTAGTAGTTTTGCAAATTTTTTTTATAGTAGTGGCGCACTGGGTTCCCTGCCGCGCCCACCGGGATGGTGGCCCCGGGCGGCAGCATCCGCTGCAGCATCTCCTCCCAGGTCACCATATCCGCCTTGCTGGCTATCTCCCCCTCCCCTGCCTTCGGCGCAAAGGCGCAATCCGCCGAACACCCGCCGGGCAAGGGCGCAATCCAGCAAGACTCGGAAAAGCTCTAACCTTTGGTCGGGAATTCCTCGGCTTTGCAGTCGTGGTCGCCGCCACCGCCTATCCGTCCTGGCTTGCACGGACGACGGTCAAGGCCCTACGCTCCCCGCCCCGCCAACCACCACCACACATCGCCAAGCGGGACCCTCGCCGGTCAACCGGAGACGCGGGGGAGGGAGGGGAGGAAAGAGCGAGAGAAATCCGGGGCATGGACGAGCGGGATCTCTCCGGGGCGTGGATGAACGAGGTGGTATCTCGGTTGGATTTGGGAGAGGAGAGGCAAGGGCAGATGCAGAGAGCAGTGCGGGTTAGCAATGGCGCACCCCCGAGCGGTGCGCCATTAGAATTTTTTTGATAGCAGTGGCGCATCCCCATGCAGTGCGCCATTAGTAATCTTTTTTTATATAGCAATGGCGCATCCCAAAGAGGTACGCCATTAGTAATCTTTTTTTTGGATAGCAACTGCGCACCCCAGAGAGGTGCGCCATTAGTAATATTTTTTTTTTTGGATAGCAATGGCGCTCGGGGGGGGGGGGAGGGAGGGGGTGGGTGGTGCGCTCGACCGATTACTGGGCATCTACACATTTAGAGAATAGTTTAGCATTGCACATCCTACTAGAATGAAAATATCACCTGCTTTGTGTTCCACGTGAAAAGTGATTCCAAATTTGCAGATAGGCTGAAGGTCAAGGTCACCTATCACATTTGTTTTCAGAAATTTGTCAGTGGTGCTACAATAGAAGTACTCCCTATGTTCGTTTTGAAACAAGGCGGCGTAAAAGCACAAACCTTGTCGTTCCCATTGATCTGTTTATGGAATCGATTTATCTTCGTTACCTACGGGAGCACAAGAGAAACAATAATCAGGCTTTACTACATGTATAAAACAGGAACAAGCAGGGGGGTTGATGGCGTGCGTTCCACAACAACGAGAAAATCATGTCTGATAAAGCAACAGACTTTCCGGTGACCGCAAGGAACAAGCCATGGAATTTGAACCCAACTTTCATACAACTCGTAAGAGCCTAAACACTTGTACTCGTATAGAATACTAGGTAAATGAATATCCTGGTACAATGAACCTGCCCTGCCAAGATGCATCCGGGCAGATCGGCGAATTCACGGACAGAGAACCGGCCAGATCCCCAAAAGCTCACCCCCACCGGCGACGTCGAGCCCTGAACCCTACTAATGGGCTCCTCACAGGATCGCGAAATTCCGGTGTTACTACTGGCGACACGACCTCCGCGAATCCCGTGACAGATTCTGGCGAGCGCTCGCGGTTCAGATGGCTCAACTGCAGAAGACCGCTCTAGAGAGAGGCCAGGAGAGGGGAGGGGCGGACGTCATACGTACGTGGGCTTGGGCCTCGACGGAGGGGACGTGGAAGGCATCGAGCGCGGAGGCGGTGACGCAGGCGGCAACGAATAGGAGCGGCGTCTCCGTGGACGAGGGCGAGGGCAGAGGATAGGCGAGGGTGGGGGAGGGGGTGGGTGGCGTCTCCGTGGACGAGGGTGGGGGAGGGGGAGGGAGGCTGCGGCGGCGGCGTCTCCGTGGGCGGCGTCTCCATGGACGAGGGTGGGGGAGGGGGTGGGTGGCGTCTCCGTGGGCGAGGGCGAGGGCACAGGAGAGGCGAGAACATAGGGGTTAGGAATGGCGCACCCCGAGCGGTGCGCCATTAGAATGTTTTTTTGATAACAGTGGCGCATCCTCATGAAGTGTGTCATTAGTAATTTTTTTATATAACAATGGCGCATCCCAGAGAGGTGCGCCATTAGTAATCTTTTTTTTGGATAGCAATGGCACACCCCAGAGAGGTGCGCCATTAGTAATTTTTTTTGGATAGCAATAGCGCTCAGGTGGGAGGGAGGGGGTGGGTGGTGCGCTCGGCCGATTCCGTTCGGGGGAACCGAGCGAGGAGACACGGGAGGGTGCGGGGGGTCGGCGGCGGCGGTGGAGCGGGGGAGGGTGCGGGGGGTCGGCGGCAGCGGTGGAGCGGGGGAGGGTGTGGGGGGTAGGTGGCCAGCGGTGGAGCGGGGGAGGGTGCGGGGGGTCGTCGGTGGCGGTGGAGCGGGGGAGGGTGCGGGGGGTCGTCGGTGGCGGTGGAGCTGGCTAGGGAGGGTGCGGGGGGTCGTCGGCAGCGGTGGAGCGGGGGAGGGTGCGGGGGGTCGTCGTCGACGGTGCAGCAGGCCGGGGAGTGTGCGGGGGGTCGTCGGCGGCGGTGGAGCGGGGGATGGTGAGGTGGGTGCTCGGCGGCGGTGGAGCGGGGAGGGTGCGGGGGACACTATTGGGACACTATGATGCAAATGAGGTGAGGAGGAGGAGGCACCCGAGACAAGCTTGGAGGAGGAGGTGGAGAGAATGAAAGTGGGGAAAGTGAGTGTGGTAGGTGGCTGTCCAAAATATCTAGCTGGTCCCAGGTTACTAATGGCGCACCACCTACATATCCGCCATTAGTAACCCTGGTTACTAATAGCGCGCACCAGCTGGTGGTGCGCCATTAGTAGTTTTGCAAAGAAAAAATTATAGTAGTGGTGCACCACCTACAGAAGTGCCATTAGTAACCCTGCTTACTAATGGCGCACCAGCTGGTGGTGCGCCATTAGTAGTTTTGCAAAAATAAAAATTATAGTAGTGGCGCACCACCTAGAGATGCGCCATTAGTAACCCTGGTTACTAATGGCGCACCAGCTTGTGGTGCGCCATTAGTAGTTTTGCAAAAAAAATATATAGCAGTGATGCACCGAGTGTGTGGTGCGCCATTAGTGTCCACCACACTAATGGCACACCTCACATGGTGCGCCACTACTATATAGTAGTGGCGCACTACTTGTCTGGTGCGCCATTAGTGTCTATATCATATATAGCCCTTTTCCTAGTAGTGTAGAGGGGCAATGCATTCTCCCCCAGCCGGCTGATGAACCGGCTCAGAGAGGCAAGGAAGCCGACAAACTTCTGGATGACACGTAGCTTGGACTGCTTGGCCATGCGCTCGATGGCCTTGATCTGCTCTAGGTCTGCTTTGATTCCGTGTGCAGAAATGAAGATACCAAGGAGCTGGCCGGCTGGGACGCCGAACATGCACTTCTCCGGGTTGATCCAGATCTCGTACTCGCGTAGGTTGGCAAAGGACTCTCGGAGATCTTCTAGGAGGTTGAAGTGCTTCTTGGTCTTAAGGACGATGTCGTCCACATACACGTGCACGTTCCTGCTGATCTGGGGCAGGAGGCACTTCTGCATGCACCGTTGGAAGCTGGCATCGGAGTTCTTCATGCCGAACGACATGATGACATAGCAGTAGGCCCCGAAAGGGGTAATGAACGAGATCTTGATCCGGTCGTCTAGGTGAAGCTTGATCTGGTGGTATCCAGAGTATGCGTCCAAGAAGGACATCAAATCAAAGCCGGTGGTAGAATCGATCACCTGATCAATCCTAGGAAGGGCAAACGGATCCTTGGGGCTCGCCTTGTTGAGGTTGGTGTAGTCGATGCACATGCGCCAAGTCTTGTTCTTCTTCAACATCAGGACTGGGTTGGGCAACCAGTCCAGGTGGAACATTTCCATGATGAACCCGCCTGCAAGGAGCTAGGGGATCTCTTCACCGATGACACGCTGCTTCTCCTTTGAGAAACAGCAGAAGGGTTGTTTCACTAGCTTGACCTCAGACCGAACGTGGATCTTGTGCTCGGCGAACTTCCTCGGCACACCAGACATGTATTTGGCAGACCATGCGAAGATGTCCCGATTCTCATGGAGGAAGTCGACGAGATCGCCTTCCTATTTGCTACTGAGGCCGGCACCAATGGTGACAGACTACTTGGGGTTGGCCGGGTCGAGAGGCATGTGCTGAGTGTCCTTGGAGGGCGTGAATGCCACCTCGTTAGGAGAGTGACGAGGAGGAGCAGAGAAGGCCGGTTGTGCTGCGGCCTGAGCCACGATCCGATCGAGCTGGCACTGCTGCTCGGTGATGACCAAGGAGTTGGCAAGCGAGCTGTCGGCCTGGGCGCACTCGATTCACTTATTGTATTAGTCATCGATGGTGATGATGCCCTTGGGACCCGACATATTCATCTTGAGGTAGGCATAGTGGGGAAACACCATGAACTTGACTAGAGCCGGTCGGCCAAAAAGCACATGGTAGGGCCTGCTTAGGTTTACCACCTTGAACCACGCCGGCTCACACCGAAAGTGAATCTTGGTGTCAAAGAGGACGTTGGGACGGATCTTGTCGACGGGGGAGAATGACTACTGTGTCACAATGCCGTCGAAGACCGTTTGGGTCAGATGCAGGTGGGTCTCCTTGAGACCAAGCTTGAGCAGGGTGTCACGGTAGAGAATGTTGATGTTGCTGCCGCCGTCGACCAGCACCCGAGAGAAATGTCAGGTGAGCTTCTCGGACGCGATGGTGGGACTGAGGACGAGAGCATAGCTGCCCAGGTTTGGAATCACATCCAGGTGGTCCACCCACTCTAGGTGATGGGCTTTTTAGACCAATGCATGTACTGAGCGACGGAGGGTACCGTAGTGTTCACCTCGTGCCGGCGCTTTGCGCTTGGCGTGCTTTCCTTCATCCTTGCTAGTGAAGACGACGTATGCCCCGTCCTGCTCGGGGAAGCGGTCCAGGAGGAGGACATCATTGGGAGCCGGAGTTGGTGCAGCCGGAGGCATCGGAGCCGGAGCCCGCTGGCCTGGAGGGGGAGTAACCGGAAGGGCCTTGCCCCGAGCCAGCCGCTAGGAGAATATGAACGGGCGGAGAGTGTGTGTGGACGACTTTGCGCCGATGTGCATCTTGCATGGATCATCGAGCATCTGCTCAAAGGTGAGCTTGGGCAGCCAGGTGGACTTACTAGCGCGTTTCCATTGGACCGCGCCCTGGCCGACCGATTGGTCTTCCACTACGGTCGCCACCAACCGGTTGTTGTAACGCTGGTCCGGCTAGTCTTTCTTGTGCTTGCCGTTGGGGTTGTTGCTCTGTCGAGGCTGGATTCTAGGCAACCGTACGAGCCGGCACGGGCTTGCAGGTTGCGTTGTCCTTGACGCACATGGCGGAGTCGGTGGTGGTGGACTTGTCTGCCTTGATCATGAGGTCCGCCAGGGAGGCTGTCGTAGAGCACATGAGCTTGTGCTTTAGAAGGGTGCCGTCGCGGCAGCCGTCGGAGAATTAGTAGATCGCCAGGACCTCGGGCACTCCCTCATATGAGTTGCGCAGCTCGGTCCAACTGCTGAGGTAGTTGTGTAGGGACTCGTTTGGGCCCTGGACGCACATGGCCAGCTTGCGGGGCGACACAGACGCTTGTACGTGCCGGTGAAGTTGTGCATGAACTCCTCTTCGAAGTCGGTCCATGTGTTAATGTTGCTGGCCGGTAGGATCTTGAGCTATGTCCGGGCCGAGCTGAGCAGCATGACTGGGACATAGCGTACCACCATGTGCTTGTTGTCCCGGGCGATGCCGACTGCAGTGGTGTAGTCAACCAGTCAGTCCTCCAGCTTGGCGGAGCCATTGTACTTGGGGGTTTCGCATGGCAACGTGAAGCGAGAGGGGAACAAAGCATGAAGCCAGTTGCGCAGCCGAAGCCACGTCGTTGCCGCGGACGTGAGGGGACACGGAGCTGGCCTGGACCGGATTGAACTAGGCTTGGAGGGTGTTGTCGTTGTCGATGAGCTCGTGGACACACTGCTCCTAAAGCATGTGTTCCATGCTCTCCAAGTTGTCTAGGTCATCCATGGCGATGCCGACGGCCTTTTGCTTGGCCGGGGGTGTGTCGTAGGTAGGGAAGTTCACATCAAGAATGTTGGTGACTGCGTAGCTGTGCTGACGCACCTCACCACGCCAGCTGGGCTCGTTGCTGGCCAGGTTGACGCCGTAGATGGTGTTGTACTCGCTCTACGCACACTCGATCTGGTGTTGCATGGTGGCAAGGGCACTAGCCTCTTCAAAGAGCTACTTGCGGGCCGCCTCGAGCTCAGCCGTGGCAGCAGCCAGGTTGGTCAATTGTGCGATGGTGGTTCGCAGACCTTCCAGGGTGGTGCACAAGAGGTCTCACGGGCCGGCGCCGGCCGTAGCCATAGTCGTCGCCCCTTCAGCCTTGGCAAGCCCCGAGCTGGAGGAGGAGCCGGTGACCATCACTTCAACGCAGAGCTGAAGGCAGCTGGCATCACCCAAAGCGCAGCCGCCGAGGGCGGGCAGCGGGTCGGAGACGTCGAGCACCATGTTGGGGTACTCGTTGGAGGCGGGAACGACGCTAATGCATAGCTCCGTGAAGCGGTCGCAGAGATCGCCGATGCCGCTAGGGTACATGCCGCCGACCAACTTCAGAAGGTCAGAGATGGCAAGCACCTCGTCAGGGTACTCACCGAAGGCGGACGAGTCACTGATGCACAACTCGTCGAAGAGCTCACACAGGCCGCCGATGTCGACGAGGCTGCCGTCGCTCGACAGTGCATTGTGCAAAACGACGGCACCGCCTGTGATGCAGCCAGGGCCGATGTCACGTGATGCACCGTCATCTGTGGGAGAAGGTGGCGTGATGGTGCACAAAAGCCCGTGTGTGATGCGCTCGGAGGGAGTCGTGAGGGGTCCCGCCCGGAGTGTGTCTCTGGCCAACGCCATGCATGTTCCCATAGTGGGTGCCAATTGTTGTTGTTTTGTCACAACAGATGCCATGGGTAGCTTATATCGTGTGGTTGGGGCAAATGTGTGTTGTAGGACTTCGGGAGCAGGATTGCGGACAAGCGGTGGTCACAGGTGATGTACCTAGGTTCAGGGCCCTCCGTGGGACGTAGCACCCCTAGTACTGTCAGACGGTTATATGGTAGACAAGGTCTACAATGGTGCTCCTTGAGGTGATGGATAGAGGAGGAAGAAGGAGCTTCTTGCTCACCTTGCCTATGTTTTGTGGCTGCGTATGTGTGCGATCGGTTGCCCCGTTGCATGGGGATAGCCATGGGGCTTTATAGGATAGCCGCCCCGGCTTAAAGTATACATAAAAGCTACAAGTGGGGCCCGACTTGTGGCTTCTCTCGCGGGCTGGAGCGGTCTTGCCACTCATGGTGCGTGCCGGATGCGGGGTCCCGTCGGAGGGGCGCCCTGTGAAGCATTTGTTTCCCCCACCTATGGCTAATGGTACGGCCGACTCCCTAGACGCCACGTGTGAGGAACGATAGGGAGTAGGCAATGATGAGCACCGATTAGACCTAGGCCATCTTGCCCGGTTGCAGTTGGTAGAGGTAGGCGGTATGGCCAGCTCCACAGTAGCCATACACGTACGATGCCATCGACTGACTAGTCTTGCGTTGCGTCCCATCGGTGGGGACAATCCTTATCATATGGGATGGCGATTGGCAGGAGGTGGGCCCACCGGCTGGCAGGTCGCCCGGAGCCGGAGGCACAAGGGTCCGTCCGCAAACTACCTAAGCCAGCCGGGGCCGGCTTGCTTGTGCCGGTGCTTGAGGGGTAGAGCCGGCCCCATTGTTTTTGAAAAAAGGTCATGAAGGGAGATGAGGCTACCCCGCGTTATCCCCCCAACAGTGATCTATCGTCACAAAGTAAAGGGCAAAAACAAGGCCACAACAAAAACACAGAAAATAAACTACTCCTAAAAATGTCACACCATTTCTGTAAAATACCAGGGTGAATACTAGCATTATAAAAAATTATTAAGTTTTAGTTTTGAAGTATCAAAAATGGTGAAAATCATTTTATAACGTATTACTAATATTTAAATAGGGTTATAAATTCAAACTATGTATAAAACTTTTTCCAAAAATTGCACAAGTGGCATCATTAAATAGATTAGAATTTTACAAGAATTGTGGAGTTAGAATTATTAGATTTGGACATATATTCAACCCTGTATTTTTTGGAAAACAACGAGAAATAGAAAAAGGAAGATGGCACTATGCCCATTGTCAGAAGTGGTTGGCCGAGCCGACCCAACCAACAAGGAAGGCCAAGGCAGCTCGGTGCTCCCGTGCGCGTCAGGTTTAAAGCTGACGGGTAGGGCCTGGGGGTCAGCAAGAGAGGGAGAGAGACGCGAGCGAGGCACAGGTTGACAGGTGGGTCTCCGTTGTTAGGGTCGCTGTCAATCTCGTGCCAGAGGGGTGGCGAGTTCACCGTCGGCGATGTAGGGCACATCGAGGGGAGTTGAGGATAGAAATAGCCTCGAGGGACCGTTGCCGTTCGGGTGGACATGGTCAGAGTCGCGGGAGTGCAAGGAATCATTGGCAACGAGCAACCGTGACGGAAGGGCTTCAGGAGGTCCTTGCTCTGGTTGTCCTTGACCGTAATCTACATGAAGAAGAGGGGGAATGGCGTAAGGAGGGAAAGGAAGGACTAGAGGAGAAGGAAAGAGAGCCGGAGGAGCTCTCTACCTCGGGATATCCAGCGAGCTGACACGATAGACTCCAAGCTCGATCTCGAGATCAGGAGCTTCTCGAGAGGGGTGGATGCAGCAGTAGGTTGATTGGGAGAGCGAGGGAGCCAACAGAGGGGAGAGAGGGCCTCGGGGTGGCTATTAATAACTGGGACACGAGCTCAACATGGACCAGTGCGCCGTCGAGGTCGTAGCCAAGGCTGGGGGTCACTAGAGAGGGCCACACTGGCTCGGGGGGTGTCGGCCACGACTAAGGGGAGATGAGAGAAGAAGTGGGGAAGGCTCGGGTGCCTGCACATGCGAGGCCAAGGATTGGCCGAGGGGGGCAGCGATGGCGCGCGTGCGAGGAGAGACGTTGGAGGGAGAGAGAGTAGGGTCGACAGGGAGGTGTCTCCCGGACGCCGATTCACATCACCTAGCGTGAGGGGGAGGCCCGAGGTGGCCACGAGAGAGAGGTAAGCTCTCTATAGCACGACAACATGCTCAAAAGAGTGACTTGTGCCGGCATGATGACACTTCTGACGCGCTCTGGCCGTCCATTAGTGTCCATGCGCGACAATAGGGAGTAAATAATTGGAAAGGAGCCTTGGATGCTCTAGAATGGCCATGAATGAGAGAGAGACACGAAAGAGAAGAGAGATAGGGGCTGTTTAGAGAGGTAAATGGGGATTTTTACCCCTACATGATTGAGCTTATTTCCTAGGATTCCTACTGGAGGTGCAAGGGGTCTTTGAAGTGATGTGGTAAAAAGTTGGGGTCAAGGAGAATAGTGGAGGAGGTGAAACCAGGGGTTTTATCTTTTTGGCACAAGGATTTTGATGTAGTTTCAGGCAAGATAAAAGACTCCACTAGCTATGGAATTCACCTGGGCCAAATAGTAGATAAAACAAGATTGATCACAAGGTTTGAGATGATTTGAGGAAAATTGACAATGTAGACTTGGTGAACCCTAGAAATGGGCATAATGTCATTTCTTTAGATCTAACTAGGCAAAACTATTCCGCCTAATGCACCACTTGGTATGGTGGCATTATTCGTGTATTATATCATGTACACAAAATTAGGGATCAATTGGGAAAACTTGGCAATGTAGAGTTGCTCAAATTTGGTTTTGGACAGAGACGGTTTTGGAATATTTTGGTGAATAAAACCAATTAGAATTGAGGTAAAACTTGGCAAGGTCACCACATATATCATGTGTGACTTCTTAGAATTTTCCTGGAATTATTTGAGAATATTCTTATAGAAATATTTCAAATGCTTGAAATAGGCAAAAGTGGTTTTGGTGGGTTTTATCCAATATCTTGAACATGACCATGTGTTGAAACTCGTATATATGGAAAATATATGTCCACCGAATTTCCATAAATTTTCTAAATTATTTTTGAAGCATAAAAATAATTTTTCCTAATAAAAGACCATTTCTGGCCTAAAAAAAGTTATATAAATATAATCAGAAAATAACTTTTAATATAATAATTTTGTGCTTTTGGCAAGTCCTTTTGATAATAGGTTACAAATAAAATATTTCACGGAAACATGCCTCCTAATTTGAGCACTTGTAGTACAAACCTCAATTTAGGGGTTTTTGAAAGCTTAAATCAAATAAATGATGTGTGCTCAAATTAATATTTTGTAAAAAATAGTTTTAGGTCCTATGGACATGGTATGGTCATTGGGCAAGGATTTGGAACAAGAATATTAGTCTTGAGAGAAGGATAATTTTTTTTGATTTCAAACACAATCAAGCACTCAAGCAAATAACAATCTAATCAAACATCACGAGCACACAAAAAGTTTTAACTGGTCCGAAATTTTCTGAACTTATAACATAGAAAAGCGGTACAAACACAAGGTTTGACATACTCGTGAAAAATAAAGGTTTCCAAAGAGGACTAGCTGCCACGATGTGCTATTCAAACATAGGCATCCTGCCTTATTGGCACATCTTATTAGGATCAATGGAATAAAGCTGGCTTAGCTCGACCCCAGGTGTTTCGCAGTAGTAGCATTGTCTTTTGTATATCCTTTGCTGGGATTTTACATGATCATATGGTCACTTGGGTTCTTCCGACTCATCAAGTTAGCCTTTAATATCCCTCTTGAACCGGCATATGCCACCATAAAACTTGGTTAAACCAGGGTGTTGACTTGATGCTACTTCGAAAAGGTGACCTCACATACTCTTGATAAGACAATCATTATTGACCCTGAACTTATCAAAGTTAAAATGTCGGCATAAGTCACATGAGAGCCGGTTTTCATAGAGCTAGGATAAACCATAAGAGACAAGAAGGCCTCCTTCAGAAAAGCGAACCAGGCTCAAACCTCGAAAGCTAGTCTTTATGTCTTGCCTCAAAAGCCGGCTTGCTAATTATTTTTTATATTTGTCATAGGCAATATATTTCTATATATATATATCTGTCTATCTATGCATTTTGTTTGCATGTGTCATTTTTTAAATTTCCCAGGTTATTTATTTAGTCGGGTCACATATACTGTCACGTCATATAATTGATTGGGTCTTGGGATTTTTCAACTTGTGCTTTGTAGTAAACTACAACACTTATGGATTTCTCAAACATGTATTTGTTGGGTTGCACTGCAACCATGGCCAAGGATTTGAATCAACAACACCAAGTCTATGTGACCGGATTATGCAAACATGAGCCAATTGTATTTTATGGAAAGCCGAGTCTTTAATTTTTTTTCCGAAGTTATAGTAATTATAGCAACATGATTTGTCGGGTTTCTTGACAGCCAGGATTCATGGTTTTCCTTTCCAAGCAAAACAAGCTTCTAAATCCAATTGCCGGGTTGCACCGCAACCACGGACATGTATTTCATGTCAAGCACAAAGGCATTATTCAAGGATATTCCTACAAATGATATATTACCGGTTTGCATTACAACTATAGTCAACGATTCATTCAAGCCAGATTGATATCAGTTCAAGAGAACTTCTAAAGCGCATTTTGATGGGTTATATTATTTTCACACAGCCCTAAGTCGATGCAGGCATACGACCTCACACTTGGGGCTGCATCATATGATGTTATTCTTTTCAAAGGAGAAGTACATGTAAGTCCTGAGTCGCAACAAACATATGAGCCGACACTTGCATACTACACTACTCAGTTCAGGATCAACAAGATTTCTAAAAAACTCCCAAGTCGCTCGAAGCATGCGACCAGACACTTGGGGGCTATAGTATTCAATTATTTAAACAAATTGTAAGGTCCAAACTGAAGACCTGACCCATCACATACTGATGAGCCGGTCCTTGGGGCTACACATGTGAAATGCAAAACATTCAGTTTATAACTAGCGACTTAGATGGACAACACGGATTTCTCCAAGCTATCTATCTACAGCAATCAAAACTAAGTTCAAGCCCCTGGTTGTTGTAGGAAAAACAAACCGTCCCTCGGGGGCTACATTGTATGAAGTTTTATTAGTATAAGACAATTACAAGTCCCAGACCATCAGAGGCAAGACAACCCGACACTTGGGGTCTACACTATCAAGATATTTTTCTATGCGAAGCACCAAGTCATTATGAACTGACAAACATGAAGCTTGGGTGCTACAGGTAATATGGAGATAAAAAGAGAGGAAGAATATCTTCAAGCTATGGATTTTGAGTGATCTAGATCTCTTATTCTTGGTGGAGAAATTTGCAAAGTTTATCTCCTCTAAGCTCTTCGTAGAAAGGCCCGAAAAGACGGCCTCAACATTATATGGTTTTCTTATTTCGAAATTTTTCATCAACCCAAAGCATTGGAAGTCGACTCAATGACATATAGGTGTTTTTATTCCCAATATCTTAGTACAAAGGACATGCAATATCAAGTTGATTGTGAAGCCGACTCATTGATATGAAGAAAAAACCCAAATTTTTCAGAAACTGGTTCACTGATTAAAGGTGGATTTATGGGCAAGCCATTTTCTCTTAAGGTGTAATAATTATTTTTGTTCAGGAGCTTACCATGAATAAATTCATGCTAACCTAGGGGCTAATGTTTGGGATATTCCCCACCGTTTGACCCGACCAGGAGGTATAACCTCGCCCATCACTTGGCGGCTCATGGGTCACCTCGCTTACCGGGTGAGCCTAGATTACAAGGACTAAGGCCCACTGTGCAACCCGACAGAAGGCCAGCTCATGAAGAGGCCTGGAGAGCTCACTCGCAGTGAAAGTCCAAGAAGAGGAAAGATTTCCTGACAAGGTAAGCAGGACATGGATTGGGATTCAGCTTGTAATAGAAAAGAGAGTACTTGTAGTCCTATTAGGACTCTACATGTAAGCCTGCCCTTTCAAATTATATAAGGAGTGGCAAGGCACCCCAAGAGGGAAAAGTCACGATAGTTAGAGAAATTTTAGGCAAGATCAAAGTAGAAGCTCTCGAAATTAGAGGTAGCGAAATAGCACCCTTGTGATCGAGATCATTATCATGATCAGTATCAATCATGCAGGATGTAGGCTTTTACCTTCACTGCGAGGGGCCGAACTTGGGTAAAACTCACGTCTCTCGATTCTAACCAACCCATCCAAGCAACCACCTAGTTGCCATGGCCTCACACCTAAGTTTTCTCACGAGGACATCTTCCGTGATAAAACTACAGAACCTATCCTAGCTCCTCTAGCCTCCCTCCTCGAATCTGGTGTCGCCTGGCCCCTGCCTGCCACTTGGCATTGTGTCGCTTGCGAGCCGCCCCCTTCGCCGCTACCTACAGCGATCAGGAGCACACCATAACGCCTCCATATCACCTCCACCCACCATGCCCCTCGAGCCCACATCCAGCCTGCCCCATGCTAAACCGGGTTCGAGCGGAGCTACATTGCCGCTTGCCCAAGCCGCTCCTCCCGAGCGCCCCAACACCAGACGACTCCAATCCAGACACCTATTGGAGTGCCGCTGCAAGACGCTTAAAGACGCAACCCCAGCGCCGCCTCATCACTTGTCGCCGGTGTGCCGTGACCGCCTGCCCCGCGCCTCTCCTTCTTGTACTCTCTCTATGCTCATGAAATTTGTGCCCTTCAATAGGGAGCCACCATGGCAGCCCGAGGTTGAGCTCCGCCTGCTGCCGTCCGCCCTCACCCCATCTCCGGCCAGATCCGGGCCCATGCCGCCAGGATCCGTTGACCCTGTCCCAGATCGTATCGCCCCGATTTCCTCCTCGCTTGCCTTGCTGCCCTGCCAGGCCCCCACAGGTCCACTGGAGTCCGGCCCCAATCGGGAATAACTGTCGGGACAACCACGACCCTGGATCCCACCAGCAACTCAACCAAACGACGCCCAATTCCCGAACCCCTCCATCATGATCCACCTATTCCCATTTTTGCTGGGTAAAATGACTGAGTCCTTAGGGTTTCATCTAAAATAAGCATTTTGTGATGATTAAAACTTTTTGCATGAGCATAGGATTGAAACAAACATGATATGACAAATGATATACACTTTGTGCTCTACATGACTATGGTATTTGCATGCATTTTTGGAAACATCTAGATGCTCAAATCTGTGTTGTGAAAGTGCAAGTCATCGTAATGTACAAAATTGTAGTTTATTCAATCTTGTGTCGATGGTTGCATCTAATCTATAGCTCATATGCATGTGGTTCCTTCATGAGTTTTGCCATTTGATATGTCTACTTTGATGCCATGCCATTCAATACTAGGGAAAATCAAAGCATTGTAGTAGCGCGGGTTACATTCATTCGAGTAGCACAGACCCCAATGCTACTTCTATTATGCTACAACTAAGATTTAGGAGGAGCACACGTACTACCCCTCGCCACTTATAGGTACTTATAGTATTAGCGCGCACCGGCACCACGCTACAGCTAAAAGTTGTAGCGCGCCTATCTGTCACGTGCTGCTACTGCATTCATACCCCGCTCTATTGTTATCATTTTCTGTAGTTTTTTATGCAACATATCTACTCTATATTCTATCATATCATTCGTACAATAGTCTCATCGTATCATACACATAGGAATCTAAACATAACAAGCAAACACACCCAATAGTCTCTCATCATATCATGTCATCATGCATCATCATTATAATCCAAAACAAGTGATCAATATGTCTCTCATCATGATCTCAAAATATATAGTTGTACAAGTTATAACATGTCTCGAATACATGCAAGTACATGTTTATCCCATACACATGTGTCATAATCCATCTAATATAAGATATAGAAGAGAAGAGCCATCAGTACGAGCAAGAGCGGAATGATGGAGTACATGAGGTGCCAGTTCTGATTCTTCTCTTGCGCTAGTTTTCATGGGAATGATCCTCACACTAGCGTACGAATGAGGGGCGAAACCTAGCTAGGGTCCAAGTGTCACTCGGATTTAGTGAGTTCGGTCCCCTCTCGGAGGAGGTAAAGACCCTATGTCTTGTGCCCGGATTCTTGTATTTTCTCTGGGGGTGGTTGATTACACAGGATGATAAACCTTCCCACAGAGTTCAGGGGATGCTTATATAAAGTTCTACAGGACCCACCGAGCATTGTTACAAGGGAATTTAATGTGAGTAGCAAAAGGCATTACTAGAAACTGCAACTCTAATTACGACCGTTATTAGTAACGGTAGTCTTGACTGCACTTCATGTATGGTTTTAAGTCCCTCGACCGTTGAAGCTACCATGTTGTCCATGCTCATCTCTATCCGAGTTCTCGTGTATGGCCGACTGACTAGAAGACGTCTAATTGACCTCATGGGTCTGAGTGGGTCCTGTGTATGCATCCGAATGCATTTGTAGTTGTGAGACTTTAATGGTCGTGGGGGCCCTAGGTGAGCCTAGGATGTGTGGTCCATGACCCTACCACTAGTAGGTGACCCCATTGTTAGAACCCGAATTGGTTGAGGTCTAATTGGTCGAGATAAATACACTTCGGGGCGTCCGAAAAGTATTGTCAGTGCTTTCTCACTCGGTTCCAAGACGAAGTCGTAACGGATTCAGGATTAAAGATTTCCGAATGAACGGACTAGGTTGGATGCTATGCACCAGTGGCGGCATTCTTTCATCTCCCGAGGGAAACATCCAAATGACTTGGGTATACGTGGCTATGGCTCCGAGTGATCAGGTAATAGCAAGGACTGATCCTTCTCGCGTCGAGGGGAACTCTTTTGATAAGTTTCGTAAGCTTCCGAGTGATCCGGTTCCCGCAGGGGGTTATTAGATGGAGCAAAACTTGTCACTTTTGGTAAGTGGACACGGGATCCACTCAGGCCAAAACACCGCAAAATTATCACGGATTTGAAACGTAGGTAACACGCATGCGCACGAAAGCAATGTAGTAGTGGTTAGTGGGGAAAGTGGGCGCGACGACTTGATTATCTTGTCGGGATTTCCACCACATAACTGAGGGACACGTTTACGAAATCTTGTGGATCTCGCTCCGTTTGCTGATTGACGGCTCCAAATATGTTGATGTGTAGTACAAGAGCAGGGCGTGACCAGAGAGAGAGAGTGAGAGAGAGAGAACCAGACCTGATTCCTTTCTTTTTGACTCCTCCTCCACTCCGCCCGCTCGCAAAGTCACTCCTTCCCTTGCTTAATCTCCTCCAAGTCCGACCCGACTGCGAAGGACGACAAGGAGCCTAACCATGAAGGCCGAGCGGATGAATAAAGGCTCATGTGGGTCCTCCTCGAGTGTTGGGGCACCGACGGGAAGGATCCAGGGCGATTGGATGGCGTCTTGCATTGCCAAGGGCCTGATGCATGAGCTGGAGATCCATGGGCTTGTGCCCACTGGGAGTTGGCAGCTGTTAGAGGAGGGCGAGCTTGAGACCTCGCCGCAATGGGACGAGCATGTCCTCCTGGTGACTCCCATCGAGCGAGCTTTCTCTCTGCATCTGCATCGATTTTTCTATGCCTTCCTCGACTTTTATGGGGCGCAACTCCACTACCTCACTCCTGTTTCTTATCTCGTTGCCTTCGTTTCCCTTTGTGAAAACTTCCTTGGTTGTCCTCCCCATTGGGGGCTTTTCAAAGATCTATTTATTTCCGGGTGATGACCATGAATAAGCCTTCCCCAAAAGGGGAGAAGATCAATGCACTCTAGCTATGCGGGGGCTTAGTCATTAAGCTCAGGGGGAAGAGCAGCTTTCAACAGATGTCGTTTCCCGATTCATTGAAGGGTTAGCAAGACTCTTGGTTCTACTATCAGGACGTCTATGTTGGTGACGGTTAGTTGGGCCTCCCAATGTACTGGATGGAGCGAGTGCGGTTGTCACCATCCTTGACCATGTCGAAGGAGGAGAGGATGAATGTACATATCTTGGTGATTGCATTGGTGATCTTGGTGCAGAAAGCCGTCAATGTGATAGACCCGCTGGAGGTCTTCTTTCAACGAAGGATCCAGTCCTTGTAGGCAAGGGTCAGAGAGTCCGGGACTAAGGGATCCTCGGGCCGCCGACCTATCTCTATGGGCCGGACTCTTGGGCTACATCAGGCAGCTGATGACATATACGAGGAAGATTCCACAAGACTTGGTAATCAAGACAATTTCCACCGACGTAGCCGACTAGGACTCGTGTTATCCTAGGCCTATGGTGCATTATATAAACCGAGGCTAGTCTAGTAGACAATCTCATATTAATTTTATCATTATCAATAGGGTTTAGACCACAACATACGATCTCGAGGTAGATCAACTCTATATGCGATACTTCACCATCAATATAATCAAGCACGACGTAGGGTTTTTACCTCCTCAAGAGGGCCCAAACCTGGGTAAACATTGTCTCCTTTGTCCCCTATAACCCATCGATCCAAGCTCCCCACATCGGGACTCCCTACCCGAGATACACCGGTTTTGACACTGACATTGGTGATCTCATTGAGAATTCCGTTGTGTGATTGACAGAAGGATTGATGGCTCCTCTGCAGATTGATTGCAGTTTTTTCGCGATAAAGAATTTGCGTTCATTGTCCGAGTTTCCTCGAGCGTCACTTTGACTATTGTTTCAGTAGAATTGTGTGGGATTGTATCTACAATAACCTAGCAAAATTTCATCGCATTCCGATGGAGTAATCTCTATGGATGTCCGATATACCGGAGCCCTATCAAATTTGGACAGAATCTAGATTAGTTTAGGATGAGGGGTCCAGTATCCAGCTCAGACATCCGTTGGAAAATCCCACCGTTCACCTGCTACGGAGTTCCTATAGAAATCACCACTAAAGATTTCAGCCTGATCCTACCATCCAAACTCCGGGAAACATCCTATGAGTCAACAAATTTTGGATATGTTTTCTTCATGAAAACGAGTCCGGCCCGAGTTCATCTTTCTTCATGAACGACGTTTTGGACATCCTTTTTCAAGGATTTTTTACGGTATTATGTGTTGTTCTAAAATACATGCCCACAAATTTGGAGCCTTTTTCAAGGCAATCTTCACCGTCATGACGGTGTGAAACTGGCCCGATAATGTTCTTCCATGGCTTCCGAGCTGTGCCGGCATCGAATGCGCCGCCACTCTATCGAGCCAACGACAACAATCTCAGATCATCATCTCAGCCCGTCGACCAAGAGTTCGGTATGGTAAGGGCCAAACACGCATTAAGAGAACCTCGTTACCCACGGGTTGCATGGGACATACGCTCTGTTGCTTCATCAAGCCAGCATTGACCGCATCATAAATTTCCACCTGCGCCAGCATCGCCGCGCTGTCGAGTCAACCCGTCATCCGCGAAACCGACCTGCTTCAACACATCGGCTGGCATGCGGGCTCTAGAATCGCCTTGACGATCTACTCCATCACCTCGGCTAGACCGGGGGCTCTGACATTTCTTCATCAACCTACTCTCAGGACTTCGACATCAGCAGCCAACCGGCTTCATTACCTCGGCTGGACTGAAGGGCTTCGGCTCGCCACATCGATCATGCCGCATTGTGACTTCATCAATCCGACCTCATTGCTCATGAACCTCGGCGCTCAGGCTATATTTTTCAAATTATTTACTTCACTTAAGTTAATTAATTAGAGGATTTTTATTATTATTTGATATCGGTTTTGACTTGCACTATTTTATGTGCACACGTGATCAGCTCCAGCCGTGCTAGCCAGTCACCTTGGCACGCTGACGTCGTCGGCATGCCTACAGCAACAGAATTGCAGCGTCAACATGGTCGACTGGCGTGGGTGCTTTGCCGTTACATTGCTGAACTACTCCGTGTCCTCGGCTGGACCGAGGGGTTTGCCTCGGCCCTTCTGAAGTGTTGTGTTGTCACTTCATTTAGCCGAGCTCTTCATCGGCTACCTCGTGACAGGCTTGGGGACTAGGACCTTGTCCCTCCATAGCTCATCCCACGTCACACCGAGCCCATTAACCTGCTAAGTCGCTTTCATGCTCAACCTTTTAATTTTTTTAATTTTTGTGCAGTTCAGTCAAGCATTATATTTGTGTTAAACACAAAAGTTGTTTGTTAAAAACTTAGCTTGTCAAAAGCATTGTTTGTTAAATTTTTTTCCTTTACCCACGCTAACTGGGGGCTGTTAAATTTGTATGAGTCTTTTATAAATAAATGTTTCTTCTTCTTGGTAGTTGCAAAGTCTTTTTCTAGTGCTCCTTTTTCCGACACTAGTGTGTGGTCAATACCCGGATAGCGTGGTTTATTTCTAAAGCCACTTGAGTTCAGTTCGCTAAAGAGAACTTGGAGAAACACTCCACCTTTGGGATATGGAGGTTGAAGCCAAAGGATGATCCACTTGAAGTACAAAGATCGGATGTATCATGTTAAAGCACGACCGAAGCACATATTAATTTAAAATACCAATTTTCTGTTGGCACCCAAAAAATTGATTTAATTAAGATATCAAGTCCGCACATAAATTTTTGGTTTTTCGAGCTTATGAAACTTTTAACCTCTTGTATGTTTTAGGAGGAGGGACATCCTCTTCACCGAGGTGCCCTACATAATAATTTAGCTAGGGATATATTTACGGACCTGTAGTTCGGCATCTTCATTGCCGACCTGCGCCCTGGTTTCTAAGATATTGCTTTATATGCATCAGTTTCAAATTGTGCCTTTGGTCAATAGTTGGGTTGCCCGGCTCCTGTGATTGCCTCTTATATTCCACTTTGTTCAGCTAGGTGTGCAAAGGGAGAACCACCACGATTGTACTTCTGATTTGAATGGTCAAGTACCTCAGTGGAGAAAGCCGAAAACTGACTGTCACAATGAGCGCAAGCTGGTCAGCGACCCGATGACTCTGTCAAACTGTAGACCGATAGAGGTTACCCCATGAGCCTTACATAAAACTGGCAGTAGTGTTAATGGCTTAACCTAGGTTGACGCCGAACACTAACTGGGGCCTAGTAACTTGCCTCCCTACTTACAAGGTCCTATGACTAAGTGAATGTTATAAAGCCTGAATATTCGATTGCCATGTTTCCACCAAACACAACCGTCTCCGGGCACCAACACATCGGCTAAGGGTGGTCTTGTTAGTACGGAAACACCCTACTTAGTATCTACATAGGGGTGGAAGCCGACGATGGGCCACTTTCAAATTATAAACAGTCGCAATGTAGTCAAAATAGCATATATCATAAAAGAATTTTTATTCAATATGTGAGTGTTGCCTTCTGTAATCATCGTTATAAAGCCATAAATATGCATCAATTTGACTTAAGACTTTGGTCATCCTGGGTTGCGTGGCTCCTGTGCTTACCCCCTACATGCCCGATTGTTCGGCTAGGTGGTAAAGGGAGCACATATGTGATTGTTACTTCTTGGTCATCCGTGTTAGTACCTTAGACTGGGTGAAGTCGAAAGCTATCCATCTTAAGAATATAATTGGTCGGCAATGACGAAAGTGAAAATTTCGATTCATTAAAGACCACAGATTTCGGGACATTTCCTGAACTAAATCCTCAATGTTTTCCTCCCACATTGATCGGAGTTGAGGTTTCACGATCATGGTCAAACATGATATCCCGGGAAAAGGAACTTGAAAAGAAAATATTTTTCCCAAACGATATTTTTCTGTTAAATTAAGTAATCTCTCCCTGTACCTTTGTTTATTAAACCGCATGGCCGGATTGCCTTGTTTGGCATAAACATTTGCCCCTATAAAGGCTTTATAAAGAGGACAAACACTCCTCGGCTACTGGTTGACGAGGTTGAAACCGATGGTTGGTCAACAAAGTGTTGTACAATGCAAATCCGAGCATTAATGATTCAAAGTACTTGGATACACAAAAATTTTACACTTAAATTGTGTCAAACGGAAAAAGTTTGTGTCAAACAAATATCGACCATCCGTGCCCAAATTAAGGCTCGGGGGCTACTGAATTGCTTATTCAATGCAGCAAATTCAAAGTGCAATACGGTTTCTGAGGAGATTCGATCCTCAGGTCAATCGGCCGCACCCAATCTGAGTCTTGGAGGCAATGACACACGTGGAAGAAACTTGATTTAGTTCGGAACGTAATGTTTTTGCTGAAGTTTTCTGGTATTGCCAAGCTCATGGCATCTTGAACCTATTTATATGTTTTTTCTTTCAGGAGTCGGGACATCCTCTTATTTTGAGAAGTGTGCGGTGGTTCTCCTCGGAGAATTTTTCCAACCTACAGTTCGGCATCTTCCGTGTCGAGCTCCACATTGGTATTGTCAAAACACACTTAATGGATGAAATAGTACCCGAGGAGATATAATCCTAGGGTCGTCCATGTTGCCCAACCCTAGTATCAGTTGCTAATGGTTATACACATCGTTATAGAATAAATTACACCAACCGGAAAATCTTTTCCGACCCTTAGTTAGGCATCTTTCCTGCCGATTTGCACCTCAGCATTGTTAATACGTAGACAACAAATGCAAACTAGCTTTCAAGGAGATTACGATCCTCAGGTCGGTCGGCCACACCCAACCTGAGTCTCAGGGTCTACGACACACCGTATTTTAATTTCTAAAGTATGATGCCAAGTAAGGAATTGACCCTCATGCCGATTTCGTGAATCGACTTGAGTCTCAGGGGCGAATGGGATAAATGGTTTTATTTTTTCCTTCAGGTGCATCTCGGGTTTTAGACCGACACACACCTTCAGGACTACTGGCTATACATCTTGGTAGTAAGTCAATTACACCAATCGGAAATATATTCTGGATAAACACCCCGAGACCGAGGTGGTGCACCACCTCGAAAGCAGTCTAGCATATAGTTCGGATGCGAATGGTTGGCTCCATAAAAGACTATTCTCACAGTTAAGCTCAGATGAATTCCTTCAAATTTTCACGGACCGAGGTAATCTATGGCACCTCGGATGCCGGCTAGCATTGGAGCTCGGCTAGAAGAAGACACCTTGAATGTAGTCCGGCTTTGAAGCTGGGGCGCAAGAGGACACCTCAGATGCAGTTCACCATGGGAGCTCGGACGCAAGAGGATACCACCGCACGAGAAACATTTCGAACCTAAGGTGTGGCATGAAAAATTACAAAGCATTAATAAAGGCCGATAACTTAAATAGGCTCATCGGGTGCGTGATGTGTGAAACACTTCATATTCACCCCAGTGATCCTGAAGATCAGTGATGGGAAGAATTGTTGAACCATTATTCAAGACCGACTACCGAAGATAAAGAACAGTTTGGAAGAACCGAGGAGCGTTCCCAACTTGAAGACCTATGCTCAGAAATTGGGAAATCATCGGCAACCGACCTAGAGTTGGCCGAATATAGATGGGGAGAAGAACTCGCCCTGCAAGCCAAAGACTTTGGACGTGTTATGCTAAGGATCAAAACTACGACATTAGTGGCCAGTTCGGGGGCTATTGAGCGTCCGAGACTAAGGGGTCCTCAGGTCGCCAGCCTATCTCTATGGGTCGGACTCGTGGGCTACTTTGGGCAGATGATGATATATACGAGGAAGATTCCACGAGACTTGGTAATCAAGACAACGACTCCTCTCCACCGGTGTTTCCGACTAGGGCTCCTATTATCCTAGGACTATGGTGCATTATATAAACCGAGGCTAGGCTAGTCGATAGACAATCTCATATTCATATGATCATTATCGTTAGGGTTTAGACCACAACATATGATCTTGAGGTAGATCAACTCTGTATTTGATACTTCACCATCAATATAATCAAGTGGGACGTAGGATTTTACCTCCTCAAGAGGGACAAACATGGGTAAACACTATCTCCTTCATCCCGTGTAACCCATCGATCCAAGGTCCACAGCTTGACACTCCCTACCTGAGATCCGCCAGTTTTGACACCGATAAAGGGCTCATCCTATGTGGATGTATGAGGGACCGAGTGATCCCATGAGAAATCACCTGGAGGAGCTCGGAACACGATGTCGGCGAAGCACTTGGCCATCACTTCGGCGCAGGACAACCAAAGGGGGACCAGGCTGGTGCCCGCCATCTCTAATTATAATACTCCGATTGAGGTGATATTGAGTTTGACTTGCTCAAGAGATTCTGTTGTTGTTTCTTATCTATTATTGTGACTAGAATGTTTTTATTTTCACCCGACACACCTTTACAATGATGGTCAGTATGATTCCAACTCTCAACCGTGCGCCCGTCGATGTGGAGAGCAACATCGAGCCTTAGGACGACTCAGAAGCGGGGAGGACGAAGAGGAAGACGATGAGACCAAAGGCGATGCCAGCGACCCAAAAGAGGTATATGAGGAGGAATCCTCTCTACTGGAAAATGTTCTGGCTAAGATCGGCTCCAAGGCGCACCAGGATCCAAGGGCCCGCGCCAGCAGCGCCAAGAGGCCGAGTGTTTCCAAACTGACCACATGGCCCCTTCTGACTCGTAGCTCGAAGCGAGGATGTGGAAAACCCGCACTATCACCCAAAAGGTGAGCCAAGCAGCCTAAGATCCTGGCGGTCAAACCTCAAAAGGCTGTTCTGCACAAGATCAATGTGAGTGTGCCCGTGGCGTCAACGTTAGTGCTTTTGTCGCATGTCACTTCCATTCCGACTGACTATTTTGAGGGTTGGCCTTGTGATAGATTTTTTGAATGACTTTGTTGCAGTGCTGATACCTCGATCGCTTTACTCGATCCCACGGATCCGGAGAAGGGCTAGACTAAGGCTGATGTTGCATCTTCAAATGCTAATATTTCAATTCGCTTGGATTTCATTCGATTGTCATATTTTCTCACGCCGACAACGTCCGAATGATCTTGAACGCATGCAGGACCGCATGAGGTGATCGAGCTTGATGGGGATGACAAGGTTAACCTGCAAAATCCTTCGTTCAATGCAGTTGTCTAGATGCAGGTCGCTTCTCCTACCCGAGCGAACGGGACTTCTCCTGTCAAGGCCTCGACTCCGGTTTAGGGTACAACTTCGAGGTCCGGGGTCACACTCGAAGCTGGCTCGTCATCTCATTCACTATCTCCTCCAGTGGAAAACATCTTCATGTTGCACCACGTCCCAGAGGAGGTATTGATCCAGGTGGATCTCATGAACGATCGACTGAACGAGGCGTATGATGCCATCGAGGCTCTGAAGAAGAATGTTTGAGTAAATAATCTCGTAAGTTCAACCTCTATCGGGAGTTTTTATGTGCACATGATTTGTTTTTGTTTTGGGTCCCGAGTGAATTTCCACTAGGCACACCCACTGGGTGTTCTCCAGTTCCAGTGGCTGCGCGCTGAGCGCACCCTCTATGTGTAGTCCCCGAGACGGCCGTCGGCTGATGCAATTGGTGGGAATCTTATAGTCTTTATGAACTCGACGTAGACTGTTGGGGTGTAGAACCTGTTGGTGAGCTTGTGGAAGTAGCCGTGTAGAAGCTGTTGCTTAGCTTGTGGAAGTAACCGTCTAGAGCATGTTGGTTAGCTTGTCAAAGTAGTGGAGTGGTACTTGTCGAAGAGAATGTGATGATGGTCCATGGACCACAACTTCTCGATGTTCACTGTCGGGGTGTAGAACTTATTGCTGAACTTGTGGATATTCTTCGACCATCTATCCTTCTAGTGTGGGCACGTTGAGCGCACTCACTGGGTGTATTCCCCGAGACTGATGTTGACTATTACAGCCCAGAGGAGTCTTAGAGTTACTTTCACTAAGTCTGACTCATATCGTTCCCACATCTTTGTTTCCTATTGGCAATGTGTTTGTGAGCTCGGCGCTCAATACAACTCCATGGAGAAGGAGGTGCAGGACCTACGTATCAGCCTCGAGGTTTAGAAGGCCAAGAGCGTGTGTCTGGAGCAAGAGAAATGCTCACTCGGAGGTAAGCGCATCCCGTGCAACTACTTCCTGACTCTTATTTCTTCTCCCTGTCTGACTGAGATTGCTTTATCAGATGTTCGTATCGAATATCTTCAACTTGCTACGAGGATCACGACTTCTATTTTGTTAGACACCATGAAGGAGGCCCTTGAAAAGAAGGACATGGAGTAGGCATCCGTGTGGAAGCAGGCAACATAGAAGACAATTGGGAAGCTAGAGG
The DNA here is from genome assembly GCF_904849725.1 of Hordeum vulgare subsp. vulgare. Lineage (NCBI taxonomy): Eukaryota > Viridiplantae > Streptophyta > Magnoliopsida > Poales > Poaceae > Hordeum > Hordeum vulgare. Next base: position 312,593,455 of record NC_058524.1, read on the forward strand.
AGGAGAACAAGACCTTGAAGATCACAACATAGAAGACGATGGATGAGCTCGCGGACCTGAAGAAGCACTATGTTGAGTGGGAGTCCAAGTACAAGGTGCTCTCTTCCAAGACGATCCGGTTGATGCAACACGTCGAGGATCTCGGGAACGAGAGGAGTGAGAAGCTCAAAGGTAATCCAACATGTACAAATGATTTCCATGCCATTTTGAAGCCATTGCCATTGTCGATTTTCTTCATTCTCTCTTGCCTAGAGTTATATACCAATGCAGAGGTCGAGACTGAGAAGATCGAGATGGAGTTGGATCCGTCAAGAGAAATCCTCAGGGATAGCTCTGCCTTGGCCATCCTCCGAATGGAGGAACACATCGAGCAAGTGCTCGGCTACCTCCATCGGCTCTGATGGGCCGCCGGCGAGGAACTTCAGAATGACTTGGAGTGCATTATGGACCTACTGACTGAGATTCCGAGCTAAGTGGAGGCATGAAAGAAATCGTCTACCCGCAGTGGAGTTTATATAGCTCTCTCCCTCGTCCGAGTCCATTGCAAGGAAGTGGATGAGGAGAAGTTGAGGTTTCTCAAGGTCGTCAACAAGAAGAATGCAAGGTTCCAAGATTCAGGGAGATGTTCCTGGAGGCTCCCACGTGGATAGTAGTCGGTATCAACATCGACGCCTTTCTTGATGCAACATTCCCTTCATCATCTCTGTGCTGCTTGAAAAAATATATATATTTAATTTGCCTCGGAATGTTGAGTGATTGTTGTAGCCGATGAACATTAAACGAGCCTCGGGCTTGGGCCATCCGAACTTGTGTTTTGAACAATACACAATTCATTTCCTTTATTTTCATTCAGTTCTTTGAATATCTTTTTACTCATACCTTGTACGGGTCAGGCCGAGTCACCGAGTGTAGGTAAAACTTCACTCAGAGTGTCATATAACTTAGGCCGTGGCTAAGTCACTGAGTGTGATTTCAGCTCGCACAAGGGACGACACGGACTTATGTCAATTCAGGTTTGCGACATAGTCCCCTGAGTAGGAACATTTCTCCACTCGACACATGGTAGCTTAGACGACACCATGGTCACAGCCAAGTCCCCTAATGTAAGTTCAGCTCGCACTCGGGACGAATAGGACTTAGGCGAATTCAGGTTCGCGACATAGTCCCCCGAGTAGGAAATTTTTCTCCACTCGGAACATGGTAGCTTAGACGACAAGGTCATCGTGTAACAACTCGGTACCGATGCTCCAGAAGATTCCCCTTTTATTCCGTTGTCATTGTATGATTTAACTGTTTGTCGCATTCATCATCGCATCATGCATCATCATCTGCATTGCATCGGCACTCTGTGGCCGCCAATTTTCAAAACCTGAATCCGTTATTAGTTGCCAGTTCTCTCCGTTATCGTCGTTGATCGTTTCGAGACCAACCAAACACGCACGTGCCCGCGACATCATTAAAATTTTGTTTTTAAAAGTGTGTATAAACTTTTCTTGGATTGGGTTGAAACTTGGCATGCAGTCTTATTTTAATGTAGATAGGCCTCCTGCCAAATTTCGTCGCAATCGGAGTTCGTTTGATACCCGAATGGTCGACAGTAGCGGCATCGTCTTCGGTTTATCGTCGAGCGTTTTTTGGTGTTTAAAATATCGTGACGGGCCTCAAACCTCCCTCTCTTCCCCACCTAGCCTATTCTACACAACCACTAAGCCCACCTACACACCCCCGCAACCGGGACCATCCGATCTCGATCACGCGATTGAAATCGGATGGAAAAATCCCTAACCCTAGCCCATGTCTATAAATACACAATCTCCCCATCCAAAACAGGCAGCCCAGCCTCCCACCTGTGGAGCTGCGCAAACCCTAGACCTAGCCGCCGGCCTCCCACCTCCTCTCTCCTCGAGCGAGCCCACCAGGCCCAGATCTGGCCCTCCCCGGGCCCGTATCAAACCTCCCCCGCGCCACCAGCTCCTCCTGAGCTCCTCCCATGGCAGCCGGAGCCCGAGCCGCCACTTTCCGCCGTCCCTGCCGGCCTGCGCGCCACTACGTCATTAGAGTCTCCGCCGCCATGCCTCCGCGCTCCACCGGTCCCAGCCCGCCTGTCTCCCTCTTCTCTCTCTCTCCCCCCGTTCTTCTATCCCTCACCTTTCTTCCCTCGTCTCTGCAGGAAGCGGGCCACCATGGTCGCCCCTTGAGTGCCGCCACCGCCGAGAGTTGGCTCAAATCCGGCAGCCGGTGGCCGAGCCCCCCATGCCGGTTCCTTGTCGGGCTGCGTAGCAGGAGCCCTGCATGTCACGCACCATCGGGAGAAGACAGGCACGATGCACTGGCCATTCACTCAACCGTGTGGGCCACGAGGAGCTGGCCTAGCTTCCGTGCCAGATCCCGGCCCAGCGCGCCCCCGTTGACCATGCTAGCCGGCCGAGCTCGCGTGGCCTGCTCCTCCACTGACCCGGGCTTGGCCCATGGTGAGCAGCCCTCGAGACCCACTTATCCTTCGCCGCTGCTCATTTTAGTTAAATAACACCCGTGCTGTATTTCAACCCAACCGTAGATTCGGTCCGAATATGTTTTTTTTAGTTCTGCGATTTTAGCTAATTACGAGAGATTTCAGAAAATTGCATTGATTTTAAAACGCGTGTAACATTTAAACCGTGAGACGGATCGGAACAAGTTATATATGTAAAACGTGTAGAATTTCGTGTGGATTAATATTTTCCAACTCTCATGAATATCTAAAACTGTTAACCTTGCTGTTTGCCTCGTTTTGCGTGATGCCATGCTAAAACGATTTAATTCGTAGCTAGTTAACCGTAGCTCCGTTGGAGATGAGCTTTATATGTAAACCGACTATAATGACATGTAGTTTCACGCGCTCCACTCTATTTTGCCGTTTAACAAACATAAAACATGTTTAGGTCAGATCCGGACAGATTTCAAAGTTAACACATGGGGTCAGTTCGGAGATGCTATATGAGTTTTCCTGCCTCATTTAAAATACCTAGATGGGTAGTTTATTTGTGCTTCACCTCTTGCCATGTCTAACAAAATTTAATATTGTCGTGTACCAAAACGAGAGTGAACTAAATATTTGAATGTGGAGTTTAGCCAATATGCAACTCGTTGCATATTGAGCCTCACTTAATGTGTAGTGTTTGATTGTTGTGAATTGCCATGCCATGCCTTGCATAATTAAACTGCTCATGCATCATATGTGTTGTGCAACATGGCCTGCATGTGTCGTGGTGAATATCGTGTGTTGATTCTTGTTTCCGATTTGCTTCGTCTCGATAGAGTTCTGCAAGCGTGTCGGAATGTGAGGATCAGTTTGACTACGTCGGTTCGTGTGCTTCACGGAGTCATTCTTCTTCCAAGCAGGATCACAGGCAATATGACCATTTCCCTATATACCATTACTATAATTGCCATGCTAGTTGTCCCATTTCTTTCGCTATGTCTCTGTGCCTACCACCTGTTAAATGTCAGCCTCCCAACAATGCCATGAAAACCTCTAATCTTTACACTACCCAGCAAACCTTGTTTGTCTATGTTACCGCTTGCTCAGCCTTTTGATAACGTTGCTAGTTACAGGTGCAGTTGCTTCCATGTGCTAACATGGTTTCCTTGTTATATTACCATATTAATGCTATTTAACTTAATGCACCTATACACTTGGTAAAAGGTGGAATGCTTGGCCTTCTAGCCTGGTGTTTTGTTCCACCTTTGCCACCTTAGTTTCGGCTACTGGTGTTATGTTCCATAAATGAGCGATCCTAACATGCTTGGGGTTGTTATGGGGACCCCCTAGATTTTTGTTTTGGGATAAAACTCGTCTGGGAAGGCCCAACATTATTACTATAATTTCCCAACATAATAATTCTGTTAATACTGAAAACATAGGGCTTCATGAACCCGAGGAGTAATTCTACATAATACAGGGGCCCAGTGCTGACGGTGTTGGTACGAGACAATAGCACCGTGTGGGCTACCTGGGGCAACCCGGAACTTCAGTTACTGTACCCTTAGCTCATCCGTCGTGTCATGAGAACGAGATATGTCGCTCCTATCGAGATCGTCGACACGCATGGCGACCTTGTTGGACTTGTTTTACCTTTGTCGAGCATCTTGTGCGAGGGATTCCGAGGATATTTTGGGATATCTCGAGGTTGAGGTTTTCCAATAGGAACCCGAGGAGATCACGGGTTTCTCTGATCGAGGTTATTCCGGCGCAGCGTGTGCTAGTTTGTGATGGACTAGTTGGAGAACCCTGCATGGTTAAATCTTTCAGAAAACCATGCCCGCGGTTATGTGGCAAACTTGGAAACTTTGTTTAACATCCGGTTCTAGATAACTTGAAGTAAACTTAACTAAAACTTGCCAACAGAGTGCGTAACCATGACTATCTCTTTCGTGAGATCCTTCTCCGATCGAGGACATGGTGGGGTTATGTATGACGTAAGTAGGTCTTTTGGATCATTCATTTGAACATCAGTAGTCACGTCCGCTATCGTAGATCATCCCCCTATTTTATTCTTGTACTCTTAAGTTAGACACCTCAAATAAATGCTAAGTCGCTTGCTGCAGGCTCACCACTGAACCATACCTCACCCATTAAGCTTTGCTAGTATTGATACCTTTGGAAATGAGATTGCTGAGTCCCATGTGGCTCACAGATTATTACAACACCAGTTGCAGGTTAGGTAAAGAGTTACTTTGAAGTGAGCGCGCTGATTGTGCTATTTGGAGTTTATTCTTCTTTTTCTTCATTGATCTAGGACGGATTCTAGTCCGGCAGCCTAGGATAGCAAGGATGGACGTCATTCTTTTATCGTTTGTTTTTGTCCATAGTCGGACCTTGCTCTTGTTCATGATGACTGTTTTTGGAGTATTGATGCAGCTTGTGGCGAGCGTAAGACAACTCCTTATACTCATCTTATCAGTACATGTACTTGTAACAATATCCATTCTTGTGAAACGACGAGATGCGTTTCTATCCCTGTCGAGGCCCTCGTGCCAAAATAAGGATAGGATCGCATCTTGGGCTTTACACACAGCCAAGCCCCCAATATGGAAATCTTCCATATTTAGGGTCCTTTGATTTAGACGAAGTCAGGTTTGCAACTAAGCTTCCTGAGTGAAGAAATCTTCTTACACTTAGAAAGTTTAGAGCTCAGGCGAACTCTGGTTCACAGTGGAGCCCCCGAGTGAGGAAAACTTCCTCGCTCGTAACGTTATAGCTTAGATGACACTGAGGTCGCAGCTAAGTCCCGAGTGTGGAAGTCTGCCACAATAAGGATTTTGGAACTTAGACGAAGTCAGGTTCGCAACTAAGGTTCTTGTGTGAAGAAATCTTCTAACACTCAGAACATTGAGAGCTTTGGCAAATTCAGGTTCAGAGTGGATCCCCTGAGTGAGGAAAACTTCCTCGCTCGAAACGTTGTAGCTTAGACAACAGCGACGTCACCGCTAAGCCCACAAGCATTGAAATCTTCCACACTCAGTTTTTTTAATCTAGACGAAGTTAGGTTTGCGGTTAAGGTTCCCAAGTGAAGAAATCTTCTAACACTCAGGACCTTTAGAGCTTAGGCGAAGTGAGGTTCGCAGCAGTTCCCTCGAGTGAGGAAATCTTCCTTGCTCAGAATATTATAGCTTAGGTGACAATGATGTCGTTGCTAAGCCCCCGAGTGTGGAAATCTTCCACACTAAGGATTTTTTAAGTTAGACAAAGTCATATTCACAGCTATGGTTCTCGAGTGAAGTAATCTTCTTGCATTCAAAATGTTTAGAGGTTAGGCAAAGTTAGGTTCGCCGCGAAGCTCCCGAGTGAGGAAATATTCCTTGCTCGGAACATTATAGCTTAGACGGCGACGAGGTCGCAACTAAGCCCCCATGTGTGGAAATCTTCCACACTCCGGATTCTTTAACTTAGATGAAGTCAGGTGATGACCCACAAGTATAGGGGATCAATTGTAGTCCTTTCGATAAGTAAGAGTGTCGAACCCAACAAGGAGCAGAAGGATCTGACAAGTGGTTTTCAGCAAGGTAAAATCTGCAGGCACTGAAATTGTTGGTAACAAGTGATTGTGTGGTGAGATGATTCGTAGCAAGCAACAAGTAACAAAAGTAGCAACAGTGCAACAAAGTGGCCCAATCCCTTTTGTAGCAAGGGACAAGCCTGGACAAAGTCTTATAGGAGGAAAAACGCTCCCGAGGACACACGGGAATTTCTGTCATGCTAGTTTCATCATGTTCATATGATTCACGTTCGTTACTTTGATAGTTTGATATGTGGGTGGACCGGTGCTTGGGTACTGCCCTTACTTGGACAAGCATCCCACTTATGATTAACCCCTCTCGCAAGCATCCACAACTACGAAAGAAGAAATAAGACAATGTCTAACCATAGGATTAAACTAGTGGATCCAAATCAGCCACTTACAAAGCAACACATAAACTAGGGTTTAAGCTTCTGTCACTCTAGCAACCCATCATCAACTTACTACTTCCCAATGCCTTCCTCTAGGCCGAAATAATGGTGAAGTCTTATGTAGTCGACGTTCACATAACACCACTAGAGGAAAAACAACATACAACATATCAAAATACCGAACGAATACCAAATTCACATGACTATTATTAGCATGACTTATCCCATGTCCTCGGGAACAAAAGTAACTACTCACAAAGCATAATCATAATCGTGATCAGAGAGGTAATGAGTAGCATCAAGGATCTGAACATAATCTCTTCCACCAAATAATCCAACTAGCATCAACTATAAAGAGTAATCAACACTACTAGCAACCTTACAAGTACCAATCGAAGTCGCGAGACGGAGATTGGTTACAAGTGATGAACTAGGGTTTGGAGATGAGATGGTGCTGAGGAATATGTTGATGGTGACGAGTCCTCTCCGATGAGAGGAGTGTTGGTGATGATGATGGCGACAATTTCCCCCTCCGGGAGGGAAGTTTCCCCGACAGGATCGTCCTGCCAGAGCTCTAGATTGGTTCTGCTCAAGTTCCGCCTCGTGGCGGCGGCGAAACCACGAAAAAGCTCCCTTCTGATTTTTTCTGGACGAAACCCTCCATATAGCAAAAGCGGGGGGGGGGGGCAGTGGGCCAGTGGGCTGCCCACAAGCCCCCAGGGCTCAGCCTGGGGGGTGGCCGCGCCGTGCAGGCTTATGGGCACCCCCACGTGCCCCTCTGGCACTTCTTCGGCCCAGTATTTTTGACAAATTGGGAAAAAATTTCCGTTGATTTTCACGGCGTTTTGAGTTGCGCAGAATAGGTATCTCAACTTTGCTCCACTTTCAGGCCAGAATTCAAGTTGCCGGTATTCTCCCTCTTCATGCAAACCTTGCAAAATAAGAGAGAAAAGGCATAAGAATAGTACCGTGAAGTGAAATAACAGCCAAAGGAGCGATAAATATCAACATGAAAACATGATGCAAAATGGACGTATCATCAGGTTCGTAACGAAGTCATTTCATCCACTAGGGTCAATGGGAAGAAAGTTATCTAGATCACCGGAGTGAAAAGGTGAAATTCTAACAATTTTTGGCAAAGTACAATGAAGTTAAACTTTTATTTATCAAAATCACTCTGAAATTCATTACAGGAATGAAAAAAATGTTTTTTATTGTTCTAATTGAAGTACTTATGGAGCAGATCCGCTCCAAGCTGAGGGATCTTCTATTTCGTTCTCGAAGTTCTATAGCATGTAGGCCCCGTTATTTCAAACTTTGGATATTGTAAAGGGCCCTTTCCATGGAGGCTCTAGATTGTGAGGTTTTTGTTGATCCAGTCGGAGAACAAGGTATCCTTCCTGAAAGGTGCAACCTCTGACTTATTTATCATGGTAGCGCCTCAAATCCTACTGATGGATTGTTGTTCTGATGATGGCTAGCTCTCTTTCTTCATCGAGGAGGTCTAAGCTGTCCTGATGTCCTTCCTCGGCTCCAGCTTCAATGTAGAGTTCCACTTGGGAGGAACTGATGGATCGATTGGTGGATCAATTCAGAGTTGTTCGACGGCCCCATAGTACCGATGGAAATTCTTCCACCCAGGCTCCCGCAGCATAATTCAGATATCTTATGAGGCATGGTTTCATTCCTTGCAGTATAATCCCATTAGCCCGCTTTGCCTGCCTATTCGACTGCGGGTGAGCCACAGAGACGTAACTGACACGAGTTCCCTAAGTGAAGTCGAACGCGTGGAACTCATTTGTGTCGAAGTTAGACCCGTTGTCTATGATGATGTCACGTGGAACTCCAAATCAAAAGATGATCTGCCTCATGAATCTAATGGCAGTCAACGACTCCAGGTTGTGTATTGTCTTCGCTTTTGTCCACTTGGTGAACTTGTCCGCTGCCACTAGCAGGTGGATGAATCCACTCGTCCCGGTTCATAGGGGCCCGATGTTAGTGAAAGGATCGACAACTATGGGGGCCTCAACGGTCCCCATTTGCTGGTTTGGCGGGGAGAGGGGTTGCGGCAAGAGTAGAACCAACAGTAAGGGCCCGGCAAGATTGTTTTTACCCAGGTTCGGGATGCGTTGTGCGTAAAACCCTACTCCTGCATGTGTTTAGATATTCGTTTTAGTTTACTATAGATCTGTCCCTCTTACAGCCTTTCGATTGGTCAAAAAGAAAAAAGTCATTTCTACTGAGCCTCGAGCCTCCTTTTATAGGCGATGGGGTCACCACAGTGGCTCAGAGGGTGAACAGTGGGTTCACGAGGGGAACATCGGCGACCGCCCGCCACAATGTTATTGCGGTGCATTAAATGCTTCGACAGGCTTCCTGACCTTGTCAGGGGGAGTTGGACACGTACCCACGCGTGGCAACGCCGGGTGTTGCGCTGGCGTGCGGGCGGACGCGTGGTCCATGCATCAGCGATGGCACGTTCATCGGTGGAGGCGATCACAGGACGAGAAGGCGCCCTGGGCCCGCTCCTCTCTTCCAGCCTTCTTTTCCTCCTCGGCAGGGTTACCTTGCCGGGGGCTCTTCTCGTTCCTCTCGACAGGGAGATGATGGCCTGCCGAGGTCTTGTCAATCTTCCCGGCAAGGATGGCTTGCTGAGGCTCAGTACTTTGTCCTTGGCGGGTGGGTCTCACCGTGGCATTATCTATCTCCCCATCAGGGTGCTCCTGCCAAGGTCTCTTCTTCTTTCTCAGCAAGCAAGTACTTGTCGGGGGCTTGCAATCTATACTTGGGGGCTTCTGAGTCTTTCTTTCGCCCTATGCTCCAGTGGCGCGCCTTGCCGCTCTAGAGGGGCTGCCGGTGTCTGCGCACTAGTCAGGGGCACTGGAGACCTTAGTATTTAGTGCACCAACAAGAGCCCCTGGGCCTGGGCCACACACGCATGCGGGTCGTTGTTGGGCCAGGCCCAAAGCGGTGCGCGGACTTGCATGCACCCGGCTTATCGGAATCAAGCCGTTGGAGGCTTTCTTTCCCCACGTCACACATTAAACACACGAAGTGGGAGGGCGCACGACGTTCGCGTGATGGCCCCTTTATTCCCAGGAAACGATTTTGCCACGCGTAGAGCATGCTCAGCGGTGGTCGGGCAAGTGGCGATCGTGGCCTCAAAATCCGTAGACGTGGATGGGCTCGCACATGTATCCATTGGCGCATCAGGGCGGTTCCATGTTCCGCTCATGACTTGAGGGCGATTGGGCGGGAGGGCGGCGGCTTTTGGAGCGAGGAGGGTGGCCTCCGAGCTTTGCTATATAAATTGGGGTGTGTGCACGGAGGTTTTGCCCATCCATCTCACTGTCGAAGCCTTCAGTACCTATCGCCTTGTCTCTCTTGCTTATTTTCAACTTTGCTGGTGGCACCCGTCCCTAACCATGGTTAGGGGATGGGGTCGGCCTCCATTGGATGCTAGGGTGGCAAGGTGATCCCGCTCGGATCATGCCACAACTTCTGGGGCCGCAGCCAGCGGCAGCCCAGTCGACCGTGGCGGGAGAGGCTCGAGGTGCCGAGCACATCGGGGACGTGGCCGAGGGAGGCGGAGTGCTACTCCAGCGTCTCCGCCTTCCCCTGGGCTTGTCAGGCACACAGTTGGAACGACACTAGAGTTCATCGTGGAGCTGCACGACGCTCCAGGTGGTCATCTGCACCTCCCCCGCCCTTTTGCCAGGGCGATGGAGGCCGCCAAGCCCCCGGTCTTATGGTTGCGTGGCGCACGGCTGCTCCCATGGCGCCATGCAGGCCTGCGTGGAGTATCCGAAGCGCCACTCCATGCCGCTCAGGTGGGGCTGGAAAGCCTTCGCCCGTGCCCATAGCCTCGTGGATGGGCATATCCTCTACTTTAAGCTAGCGGAGGTTAATATGCTATCCGTCAAGTTTTACGGGTGCACAGGTGTGTGTGTTGGCTGCAGCGAAGAGGGCTCGAGCAGCGCCGAATGTCCCTCCTCGAGCGATAGCGACAAGGGGAATAGCGGCAGAAGTGGCGCTCTTGTCAGGTCGGGATCCCGAGGGGTTAAGTCGGAGTACGATTCCTCGGGTTCCGACAGACCGCCGGCCATGCCGCCGAGACCCGCTCACGCCAATCCCTCGCCCGGCGGGGGTATCTTGCCGGAGCTGGCGGCGGTGCCTCGTGTTCGAGAGGGAGGCACCTCCGCAAGCTGTGACTTCTCCATGCCCTCTGCTTGGGCCACCTCACCAGAGCGGGTGTTGGCCCCCTGATTCCAGGAGGAGGCGCACTCGCGGACTCCGGATCTTTAGCCCCTTCTTGTGCCCTGCCCTCTAGTATCCAGCCAGAGGGGGGCCAGGTGGTGCTTGCCGGGGCTGATCCCGTTCTCGTCGGCACAGTGTTGGTCCTGGAGAGCCAGCCGTGGCCGCATCACGGGCTCCGCTTTTTTGTCTTCTTGAACTTCACTCCCTCGTGTAGGTCGATCCTCGTCAAAAGACAAAGTCTTTAGGTTAGGACAACAACACTTTGTAAGTGGAATCAAATGTATCCAGACAAATGAATGAATAGATGCATCCTTTGTTCGACTCTCATCTTGTATGATTATTATCTTGCACTTTCCGGATGCTTGCCGGCTTGACTTATCCTGCCGCAAGTACTTAGAGGAGCGGATCCTCAGAAAACTCAACATAGGAGGACATCACCGGCAAGACTCCTTGCCGCACTCAGTGCAACCATGTAAATTGTCGAGCGTGGCTCGAGGCGAAATACGGTGCTACGTAGTCGTCCGAAATGTTGAACGAGTTCTAAATAAGGTGAGGGCGCTCTGTGGCCGCTCAAGTCGTTGAACAGGCTCGAAACGAAATTGGAGTGCACTGATCCTAGCAAGGTCCATCTGCACGCGAGATTTTCATACAAAAGTCGATGCTTCAAAAGCATAGAAATAGTCTACCAAGAGTGTGGCAAGAGGTTTGCTTTTGTACTTATCTCGCGTGTTGCGGCATTCTTAGCTGCATCGTGTGAAGGTGCTGTCGGGGAGGAATATCTTGCATCCCCGGAAAGCTGATGTTGCCCCCAGCGGCCTACTTGCCGACGAGGTTCTCGCTGGTGTCTTTTGGCCACACCGAAGGAAAGAGGCGCGCTGGGGCACAACACTTTCTCATCTCTTTTGCAAGAGGTTTGCTGGCGGAGCCCCCGAGCGCATCTTTCCGGCGTCACAGCACTCCTAGGAGAAATGCGAGCCGGAGGGCGCGTAAAGGGGCGGTTTGGGGCCTCGGACGCGTCCTCGACGACCATGCAGCACTCCGGAGATGTGCGATGGCCGGAGTAAGCGTCGGAGGCCTCGCCGAAGCACCCTGCCATGCCCTCGACAGCAATGCGAGCGCTCCAAGGAGAGGCTAGGCGATGCAGAGCTCGGGGCTTCCGCTCCTTCCACCCATGCTCGCATAGCACCTATGGAGGTGTTATGTGCTCTCGCGCACGGGCAGAGCAGCCACTGCCTCCTCCCGCTCTGGGAGGATGCTGCAGAGAACTGAGATCCGTGGGGCCGTTAAACGGATCGTCGGATCAGGACGGCGCTGACGCTGGCCTGCTTCCGGTGATCCCCCTACTTGGCGTACCAAAGATGTCGGTGAATGGATCGACACCTATGGGGGCCTCAACGGTCCCCTTTTGCTGGTTTGGCTGGGAGAGGGGTCGCGGCAAGAGCAGAACCAACAGTCAGGGCCCGGCAAGATCGTTTTTACCCAGGTTCGGGCCTCATTCTGCGTAAAACCCTACTCCTGCATGTGTTTACTTTTTTGTTTTAGTTTACTGTAGATATGCCCCTCTTACAACCTTTCGATTGGTCAAAAAGCCAAAAGTCCTTTCTACTGAGCCTCGGGCGTCCTTTTATAGGAGAAGGGGTCACCAAAGTGGCTCAAAGGGTGAACGGTGGGTTCACGAGGGGAACAACGGTAACCGCCCGCCACAGTGTTACTGCGGTGCATTAAATGCTTCAACAGGTTTCCTGACCTTGTCAGGGGGAATTGGACACGTACCCACACGTGGCAACGTCGGGGTGTTGCGCTGGCGTGTGGGCGAACGCGTGGTCCATGCATCGGACGTGGCGCGTTCGTCGGGGGAGGCGATCACAAGACACGAAGGCGCCTTGGGCGTGCGCCTCTCTTCGGGCCTTCTTTTCCTCCCCGGTAGGGTTATCTTGCCGGGGGCTATTCTCGTTCCTCTCGGCAGGGTGGTGATGGCCTACCGTGGTCTTGTCAATCTTCCCGGCAAGGATGTCTTGCCAGGGCTCAGTCCTTCTTCCTTGGCGGGAGGGTCTCGCCGTGGCATTATCTATCTCCCCGACAGGGCGCTCCTGCCGGGGTCTCTCCTTCTTTCCCAACAAGCAAGTACTTGTCGGGGGATTGCAATCTGTACTTGGGGGCTTCTGAGTCTTTCTTCCGCCCTATGCTCCAGCGGCGTTCCTTGCTGCTGTGGGGGGCTGCCGGTGTCCGCGCACTAGTGCGGGGCACTGGAGACCCCAGTCTTTAGTGCACCAACACCCGACCATGTTGAGACGCCAAACAACAAATGGCCAGGCGAGTGGGATCCTCTTTAGTGTTGAGGCGGGCTTGTGTGATATGTTCTTGTAGAACTCGCATCCGACACATAAGTCCATAATGTCTCTAGATGCTTTGTTGCCGCGGGGACAATAGAAACCTGATCGGAAGGCCTTGGTGACCAATGTCTGAGAGGACGCATGGTGATTTCAAGTCCCCATGTGAATCTCATGTAGGATCTGCAACTCTTCCTCTAGGGAAATGCAGTGTTAAGTGACTCATGTGGTTATTTTCTAATATAACTGATCTCCCATCACCGTGAAGGCTTTGGATCATCACACGATATGGCAGGCTTCCACTTCATCTTCAGGGAGTTGTTGCCGGAGCAGGTATGCTATATAGGGTTGAGTCCACACGGGGATTGTCACAAACATCCCGTGGACAAAATTAACCACTACTGGGACATCAACCTCAATCAGATCGGACATGCCAACTTCTTGCGGAGCTCCTCTATGAAAGGATCATCTTTGATGGTTGGGGCGTGCATGTGCTCTAAGAACACATCTTTGGGTACAAGTCGTCGAGTGGAATCGATCTTGGCCAAATCATCTGTTGCGTGATTTTTAGTTCGGGGTATGTGACGCAACTCCAAACCCTCGAAGTTCTTCTCAAACTTTGTCATGGCATTGCAGTATCCTGTCATTGTTGGGCTTTGAATATCCTACTCCATCATTACCTGGTTCACCATGAGTGAGATGGCCATGCGTAGCCCATATAGAAAATCTTCATACTCGGCCTCATTGTTGGATGAAACAAAGTGAATCTGGATCACATAACTTAGCCAGTCTCCCCTGGGGGAAACTAGGACCACTCTAGCCCCTGATCCATGGAGCATCTTGGATCCGTCGAAGAATATTGTCTAGTGCTCGGGGAGCCTTGGGACCCATTTTCCTTACTCAATTGACTTGGCGAAGAAATCCACTAGGGCTTGGGGCTTAATTGCTTTCTTTGCTTGAAACTTGATCTCCAACGGGAGGAGCTCAATTTTCCATTTTGTTCAAGATCTCCAATAGGGGAGCATTGCTTATAACTGTGATCGAGTGGTCTTAAAATTAATGAACCACCTTATTGACAGTTAGGTAGATGCCATAAACCAGCTTCTGGTAACGCAGGTACCTTTGTTTGGAAGGGGTCAACACCTTTGATATGTCGTAGATGGGGCATTGCACCTTGAACACCTCTCCTTATTCTTCGCTTTCCACAGTGAGCACAATGCTGACCACTTGGTTTGTGATCATAATGTACAAGAACAGAGGCTCTAGGCTCCCGGGAGCAACTAGCACCGGCGGGGTGGAAAGCAAAGCTTTATGTTCCTGGAACACAGCTTGCACATCAGTTGTCCTGTCAAACTTGTCAGATTTCTTCATCAATAGGAAAAGAGGCAGTGCCTTCTGGCCAAGTATTTATACGAATCTGTTTAGGGCATCTAGGCAGCCTATAAGTCTCTTTACGTCGTGTAAACACTTTGGTTCTTTCATTCGGACAATGACAATAATCTGCTCGGGGTTGGCATTGATATATCATTTGAAAGTGATGAAATCGAGTAACTTGTCCGTAGGGACCCCGAAGGTGCATTTAGCCAGGTTGAGCTCTATTTTGAAGTGTCTTAGGTTCGCGAAGGTTTCGGCGAGGTCAGTTAGGCGGTCAGAACCTAGCCTAGACTTGACCACGATGTCCTCCATGTAAGCCTACATGTTCCAACTTGTCTTCTTTTGCGGGCATTGATGACTCATAAGTACAGGGGGTCAATTGTAGTCCTTTCAATATGTAAGAGTGTCGAACCCAATAAGGAGCAAAAGGAAATGACAACCGGTTTTCAGCAAGGTAATTTATGCAAGTACTAAAATAGTGGTAACATGTTGTTTGATAGCAAGATCACTCTGAAAAGTGACAAGTAGCGATAGTAACTATAGGTGTATCAAGGTATCCCAATCCTTTTGCGGCAAAGGAAAGCCAGAACAATTTCTTATAATAGGCAAAGCATTCTTGATGGCACACGTGAATTTCATGTAGTCACTTCTGTCATGTTTGGTTAATTCATGTTCGGTATTTTGATAATTTGATATGTGGTTGGACCGGTGCTTGGGTGTTGTTCTTACTTGAACAAACCACCCACTTATGATTAACCCTCCCACAAGCATCCACAACTACAAGAAAAGTATTAAGAATAAATTCTAACCCTAACATTAAACATAGGGATCCAAATGAGCCCCTTATGAAGCAGTGCATAGACTTGGGTTTAAGTTTCTGTCACTCTCTTAATACACCCTCTAATTACTACTCAACAATTCATTCCCTTAGGCCTAAATGTGGTGATGTGTTATGTAATCGACGTTCACATAACACCACTAAGGGAATCACAACATTCATATCGTCAAAATATCGAACGAATATCAACTTCACATGACTACTTGCAACATGATTTTTCCCGTGGCCTCAAGAACAAAAGTAACTAGTCACAAGTGATAAACATGTTTATGATAGGAGAGTTATGAAATATCATAATGTATCTGAACATTTGATCTTCCAACAAATAAACCATAAAGCATCAACTACAAGATGTAATCAACACTACTAGTCACATCCCAGGTACCAATCCGAGGTTCCAGTATAAGATAGAGTACAAGAGATGAACTAGGTTTGTGAGAGGAGATGGTGCCGATGAAGATGTTGATGAATATTGGCCTCCCCAAGATGAGAGGGTTGTTAGTGATGTCGACGACCTCGATTTCCCCCTCTCGGATGGAAGTTCCTCCGACATAATTGCCCCACCGGAGGGCAAAATTACTCCTCCCTAGGTTCTGCCTCGAGACGGCGACGCTTCGTCCCAAAAGTCTGCCTATTAATTTTTTCATGGTAAAATAGAATTTATACGAGAAGATGATCGCCAGAGGTCGGCCAGCGGGCCCACTCAACATCATGTAGCGTTAGGGGGGCCTGGCACGCCCAGCTGTCTAGTGGGCACCTGGTAGCCCCCCTCCGGTACTTCTTTGATCCAGTATTTTTTATTTATTATAAAATAAATCTCCGTAAATTTTCAGCCCAATTGCACATGTGCTGAATAGGTATCTCTGACGAAGCTTTTTCAGGTCCATAATTCCATCTGCCGGCATTGTCCCACTCGATGTGGACCTTGCATATTATGAGAGAAAAGGTAATAGAATTACTCCACCAAGTGGCAAAATGCTTAAGAACACTACCAATAACAATAACAAAACATGATGCAAAATGGACGTATAAACTCCCCCAAGGTTAGTTTGATCACATCTCTATAAATATAGATCAAGGTTGCTTAAGCAATCATCAAAACAAGTTCTGTAAACAAAAAAATCATCCATGAAGAGCCCAACAATCTTTTCACAGTAATTAGAGAATATAGCAGTCATAATCTCTGAAAGTTAGCAGGTGAATTGCATAGTCCGAATGACATACGTCTATAAGCATAGTTTCCAAAAGGACAAGTAAATGTGGTTTTCTCTTGATCACGTTGTGGCAAAGGTATTTGAGAGAAACCAGAATAACCATCTAGAAACAAAAATGTGTGTGCTTCGATAACCTTTCTAGCATTTGGTTTATGAAAGGTAAAGGATAATGATTTTTTCTCGTAGCTTTGTTAATTTTCTAAAATCAATTAGCATTCTATAGCTAGTCACAATTCTTTGTGGAACGAGTTCATTTTTATCATTAGGAACAACAGTAATACCTCCTTTCTTAGGTACACAATGAACACGACTTACCCATCTACTATCATCTATGGGATAAATTATACCTACTTACAGAAGCTTTAGTATTTCATTTCCTACCACTTCTATCATTTTGGGATTCAGTCTTCGTTGGTGATCAGCAACTGGTTTTGCATCTGGTTCTATATTAATCTTGTTCTCACGAAGAGTGGGACTAATGCCCTTAAGATAATAAAGAGTATATCCAATAGCAGCTCAGTTCTACCTTAAAGTTTTTAAAATCCTCCTTCTTCATGCTCTATAAGGTTAGCACTATTAATAACATGATATATCTTCTTTTCATCAAGATAGGCATATTTTGAAGTGTCATGTAATTGCTTTAATTCGAACATAGGATCACCATTGGTTGGAGGACGACCCACTAGAGTTTCAACAAGCAAGTTGTGTTTAAGGATAGGTTTTTGCTCAAAGAACATATTATCTAGTTCACTTCTTTCACGCATATGCATATCATTTTCATGACCTACCAAATATTGTTCTAATGGATTAGCAGGAGGAATGGCAATAGAAGCAAGACCAATTACTTCATCTTTACTAGGCAATTTTTTTTCATGGGGTTGCTTACTAAACTTGGAGAAATGAAACTCATGAGACATACCACCAAAATTAACACTGATAGTTTCCTTTTTGTAATCTATTTGAGCATTGACAACGTTCAAGAAGGGTCTACCAAGAAGTACTAGAAAATTAGTAGGGTATTTGACTTTTCCACACAAGACTTCAACATATCTAACATCCCAAGTGGTGTGATGGTGTCTCTATTAGCAAGTTTAATAGTAACAACTATGTCTTCTATGTCAGCGGGTGCTATCTCATGCATAATTTCTTAATATAAGGTAAAAGGGATAGCATTAACACTAGCACTCATATCACATAAATCATGATAGCAATGATCTCCTATTTTGACTGAAACAACAAGCATGCCAACAACATGTCTATTCTTATCTTAGTATCAGGTTTGGCAATTTTAGGAGCTTCATTACAGAAATAAATAACATGCCCATCAATATTGTGTACCGAGAGATCCTTAACCATAGCAGTACTAGGTTCTACCTTGATTTCATCAGAGGGTTTGGTTGTTCTAACATAACTTTTGTTAACCACAGTTGAAGCTTTACCATGTTCCTTTCTCTTAACAAGTGTCGGCGATGCGAGGTCGACACCTATGGGAATCAACGTGAAGCCCTTGGGATCGTAGGGCAGGGAGAGGTGACGTGAAGAGAAGATCTAACAATGAGCACCCGACAAGCCTTTTTATCGAGGTTCGGGCCGCTTACGCGTAAAACCCTAGGTCCTGCTTGTGTGGTTGTATTAAGCGTTTTGTTGTCGATTGTTACAGTGACCATAGATGATCCTCTTAAGGGGCAATGTCCAAAGAGTCTAACCCCTTTGAAATGAGATAAGGGCCTCCTTTTATAGGCAAAGGGGTCGCCTACAGTGCTTGGTGGTAGGTTCACGAGGAGTTACAGTGAACCTAGGGTGGTGCTTATCCATCTACCACTGTCACGTGCATTTAATGCACGTCTTGTCCTTGTCAGCGATGTGTCGGTGAAGACATGTATCCAGGTGTTTCGACACCTGGACGCTGCGCTGGCGCATGTGGAATGCGCTCGCACTTGGGGCGGTGGCACTGTGGCAAGGCGGTTGCCCACCAGTGGCCAGGCCCGTCATCCCGAGAAGGAGCTTGCCGGGGCCTTGAGTCATCGTCTCGGCAAGGGAGCTTGCAGGGGGCTTCTGTCGTCATCTCGGTAAGGGAGCTTGCCGGGGGCTTCAGTCGTCATCCCGACAAGGGAGCTTGCCGGGGTCTTGTACTTGGTGAGTTCATCACGCCCACCAAATGGGCGCTACCTTGGTCATCTTCTCGGCAAGGAAGGCTTGCCGAGGCCTTGATAATCTTGGGGGTTGCATCCTGACTGGGTCCTGCCATGCCCTGCTGGCAGGGGCTCTTCACGCCTGTGCACAAGTCTGCGGCACTAGGGACCCCTGTCTTTAGTGCACCGACAACAGGGAAAGGTGGTTTCTCAATATAAGAAATAGGCACAACTGGTCAACATTGAAAATGATAGTTTCATCCTCAGCTTTAATTGGTTCTTCAATTTTTTCTTTGATTGGTGGATGATATTTAAACCATTTATCTTTAGGGAGATCACCATGAGAAGCAAAGGTTTCACTGAATGAGGCTACTATCTCACCGTCAAGTTCACACTTAGTGCTAAAATCATTGAAAGCGTCAGTATTCATAAAAGATTTAACACAATCAAACTTAGGTTTTTTATGACACTCTTTACCTTTGTTGAGCAACCAATCTTCCGAGTTCTGTTTAATTATTTCTAAAA
Source organism: Hordeum vulgare subsp. vulgare (assembly GCF_904849725.1). NCBI lineage: Eukaryota > Viridiplantae > Streptophyta > Magnoliopsida > Poales > Poaceae > Hordeum > Hordeum vulgare. The sequence continues at coordinate 312,612,555 of NC_058524.1, forward strand.
GACCCCACCTAAATTCAATAGTCTTCTTCATAAAAGAACCAGAGCAAGAAGTATCAAGCATGGTTTGATCATTACGAGAAAGCCGAGCATAAAAATTCTGAACAATAATTTCTGCCGAGAGCTCATGATTGGGGCATGAATGTCACATTGACTTCAGCCTCCCCCAAGCTAGAGCGATAATTTCTCCTTCACGAGGCCAAAACTTATAGATAAAATTCCGATCACGATGGACAAGATGCATAGGATAATTCTTTTTGGTGAAACTCCAATTGCAATTGATTCTAATTCCCAGATGCTGTATCATCACACTGCTTATACCATGCCAATGATTTTCCCCAAAAGATAAGGGGAAACCTTCTTATGGACTTCATTTCTGGATAAACCTGCAAGCTGAAATAATCCACAAACTTCATCCACATAGATTAGGTGCATATCGAGATGTTTTGTTCCATCTCCTGCATAAGGGTTCGCTAGCAGTTTCTCCATCATACCCAAAGGAATTTCATAGTAAACATTTTTAGTAGGTTCAGAGGCTTGAGGGACAACTCTTGGTGTCTCTGGTTGAGGTGAAGATACCTTGAACAAACCCCTCAAAGGATTACTTTCCATAGTAACAAGTAATAGTAAATTTTAGCATGTAATATGAATTTCCCCTTAGCAAATTCTGCTTATCGAAGGCGCTTCACTCCCTGGCAATGGCGCCAGAAAAGAGCTTGATGACCCAAAAGTATAGGGGGCCAATCATAGTCCTTTCGAAAAGTAAGAGTGTCGAACCTAACGAGGAGTGGAAGTAAATGACAAGCTATTTTCAGCAAGGTATTTTCTGCAAGCATTGAAATAGCTGTGACAAGTTGTTTGATAGCAAGATCATTGTAACAAGTGACAAGTAGCAATAGTAACAATAGGTGCATCAAGGTAGGCCAATCCTTTTCTGGCAAAGGACATGCCAGAACAATTTCTTATGATAGGCAAAGCGTTCCTGATGGCACACAAGAATTTCATCTTGTCACTTTCGTCATGTTTGGTTAATTCGCATTCGGTATTTTGATAATTTGATATTTGAGTGATGTTCTTACTTGAACAAACCTCCCACTTATGATCAACCCTCCCACAAGCCTCCGCAACTACGAGAAAAGTATTAAAAATAAATTCTAACCATAACATTAAACATAGGGATCCAAATCAGCCCTTATGAAGTAGTGCATAGACTGGGGTTTAAGCTTCTGGTACTCTCGCAACCCACCCTCTAATTAGTACTCCAAAATTCCTTCCCTTAGGCACAAATATGGTGAAGTGTTATGTAGTCGACATTCACATAACACCACTAAGGGAATGACAACATTCATATCATCAACATATCGAACGAATATCAATTTCACATGACTACTTGCGACATGATTTCTCCCGTGGCCTCAAGAACAAAAGTAACTAGTTAGAAGTGATAAACATGTTCATGATCAAAGAAGTGTTAAATAGCATAATGAGTCTGAACATATGATCTTCCACCAAATAAACCATAAAGCATCAACAACAAGATGTAATCAACTCTACTAGTCACACCCCAGGTACCAATCTGAGGTCCCGGTACAAGATCGTACAAGAGATGAACTAGGGTTTTGAGAGGAGATGGTGCTGATGAACAAGTTCCTAAAGATTGGCGTCCCAAGATTAGAGGGTTGTTGGTGATGACGATGGCCTTGATTTCCCCCTGTGGGAGGGAAGTTCCTCCGGCGGAATCGTTCCGCCCGACGGCAAAAGTGCTCCTGCGAGTTTCCACATCGATACGGAGGTGATTCGTCCCGAAAGTCCCCCTCTTAATTTTTTATGGTAATAGAGAATTTAGACGAGAAGATGATCGCCAGAGGTGGGCGAGGGGGCTCACTAGACATCAGGTCTCGCTAGGGGGGCCTGTCGTGCCTTGTTGTCTAGTGGGCACCTTGTAGCCCCCCTCGTTACTTCTTTGCTCTAGTATTTTTTATTTATTATAAAATAAATATTTGTAAAGTTTTAGCCTGATTAGAGATGTGCAGGATAGGTATCTCTCACATAGCTTTTTCAGGTTCAGAATTCCATCTCCTAACATTCTCACACTCGATGTAAACCTTGCATATTATGAGAGAAAAAGGCATTAGAATTACTCCACCAATTGGAAAAATACATAAAAACACTATAAAGAACAGTAACAAAACATGGTGCAAAATGGACGTATCAGGCATATCTGGATCATGCGGTGAAAGGTAGCGCCGATGTTTCTAAGGCCGAATGGCATAGTGATGTAGCAGAAACACCTGAATTGGGTGATGAAGGCCGTTTTTATTTCCTCGGGGCCATACATTCAGATCTCGTGGTACTTGGAGTACGCATCTAGGAATGACTAGTGAGCACATCCGATAGTAGAATCCACTATCTCGTCTATTCAGGGTAAAGGAAAATTGTCCTTCGGGTAGGCCCGATTGAGGTGCTTGAAGTCATTATACATACGGTGTGAGTTGTTCTTCTTTGGCACCATGAGGATGTTTGTGATCCACTCGATGTGGTACACCTTCCGAATGAACTTTGCATATAGGAGTCGAGCGATCGACTCGCCAATCACCTTCCATTTCTCGGTGGAGGAATGGCGCAGATGCTCATTGACGTGCTTGACTTTGGGATCATCATGGAGTCGATGCTCAGCCAGTTCCTTGGGAACTCCTAGCATGCCCGACGACTTCCATGCGAAGATGTCCCGGTTCTCTCGGGGGAACTAGATGAGCTCCCCTTCTTATTTATCATCGAGTGACGTGGATATGTTGGTTGTTGTCGCACTTTGATCGTACGGATGGATGTGAACTTGCTTGGTCTCGTCGAATGAATCAAAATCATACTCTATAGCTCGCCTCTTTGACCTAAGCAGTTCTGCAGCATCCAGGTTTTCTTGTATTCTTCGAGCTCTGCAATGACAATCTTCTCATCAGTTATCGTGGACCTCTTCTGGACGCACTCATCGACAAGTTGTTGATTGCCCATGACTGTGGTCACGCCTTTATGACCTGGCATCTCAAGTTTAAGATAAACATAACATGGTCACGCCATGAAACCTGCGTAGGCTGGCCTACCCAGGATGGCATGTTATCTAGCCCAAAATATGACCACTTTGAAGGTCAGTCGCTCCTTTCGGTAGTTCATCTCGCCGCCGAAAACAACATTGAGGGGGATCTACCTGAGTGTCTTCGTTTTCTTCCTCGGGATTACCCCGTGGAAGTGCATGTTGCTCTATCTTAGTTGGGATAGAGGTATGTCCATCACATTCACCGTGTAGGCATAGATGATGTTGAGCCCACTAGCATCGTCCATTAGCACTTTGCGTAGTCGGACTCCATTGACAGTTGGATAATTGACCAGCGCTTGCTGCCTGGGGTCGGTATGTGGGCTAGGTGATCCGACTAGTCAAACATTATGGGTGTCTTGGCACAGTCCAAATACTTGGTGGCAGTTGGAACCGCAATGTTAACCTCTCGGTTGATGACCTTCAGTCGGCTCTTACTCTTGACGTCCACGAAGATCATGAAGACTTTCTCAATGTGGGGTACTCAAAAGTATCGCCCCCCTTTGCATCGTTATCGTCCTTTCCCTTGGAGGGCTCTCCTATAATCTCTTGCTTGCGCACACAGTAGTCCCAAGTGGAGTCTTAAGGTAGATGGGGTTTCCATCCTCGTCCCTTTTGGTGTGAAACTGACAGGGCTGGTCCACGATGTGGCCCTTGGGCTTGCCCTTCTTCTTGGCGCCCAATCTTTTTTATTCTTCTCCTTTGGGTTGCTCTTGCTTTGCCTAGGGAAAGCTGTAGCCTCCACTTTATCGGTGGACTTGGCCTTCCGCTTTTGCTTCATCCCTCAATTGCCTCCTGAGTGAGGGTGTTCACTAGTGCGGCCCTTGTTGCTATAGAGGCGGTCTTCTTGTTCATCATTGGCATACCGACTAGCAATTTCCATTGCCTGACCGAGGGATAGGACATCAGTACGGTCAAACTTCAGAATGAGCTCGCGGTACCGCATGCCTGCCATGAAGTCACAAATGGATAGGTGCTCTGTTATGTTTTCCATATTGCTATGCAGGGTGGTCCAACGTTGGATGTACTCATGGATCATCTCGTTATTCTTCTGCACACAAGGTTGTAGCTCGGTCAATCTTCCCGGGCAATTGTAGGTTCCTTAGATTGTATTGACTACCACTCGAACCAGGTCTTCCTAGCCGTATATACTATCACGGGTCAGCTGATTCGTCCACGCCCTCACCAACCCCTCTAGCATGAGGGGCAAGAGTTTGATCATGAAAAATTGTTGCCACCATCCATCTCGAGAGCCACTCGACAATCTTCGAGCCAAGTCTCTAGCTTCGAGTTGCTGTTGAACTTGCCAATTCCCATTGCCAGCCTGTAGTTGGAGGGTATCTCGGCCTCCCGAATGTATCTCCTGAAACACTCGAGGCCGGATGTTCCCCGCACACTCGGCCAGTCCTTGTTTGCCCTCGCTCTTTTTGACACATCATGGGCAAGGATGGATCTAGCATTTAGCGAGAGCGTTCGAAGTCTTCTTCTCTATAATATATGTGCCAAATTGGGCTATGCCTCTGGCCTTCATTGTATTGCCACCTGCCGCCAAAGGAGCACTGCCCCTATGAACCATCCCTCGGAGTGGGCATCCAACTGCGACGACGTTCCTCACACCTAGTTCTGTGTATTGGTCTTTCGGAGGGGGAAATGACGGGGCCTCCCTGGTGCAAACAGGGTATACGCCAACCGCATCGTGTCCGCCCGGGGGGACTTGCTGTGGATGCGGTTGTGCGAATGTGACCTCGTGGAATTTTGCTCCAAAGAAGTTTTCAGGAGCGTCCGAGTCTGTTGAATGCCCTCCCTAGAAGCTGAGTTAGACGGGTGGATGGAATCAGCGATCCAAGTATCTGCAGCCAAGTTCTGCAACGTGGTGCGCATCACATGGGTGTTGCAGGGGTGATCATTCAGGAGCAACCACACGCGGTGTCGGCTAGAGCAGGGTTCCTCCGAAGATGCGCGGCTGTCGAGTGACCACAGGAACCGACCGAGGCACTCGTGCTTGTCCACGGTAGCCTAATGCGTGGCCTCCAAAGCCATCTCTTCGGAAGTGGTCCTGATAATAGGCTTGAGTAGTGCATGCTCATTCCTCTCCCCGAGTTCTTCCCGCTGCTCCCGAATGAGTAGTTGGGGAACGTAGATATCATCGGCGTTGGCTTGGAGTCCATCTTCATCTCATCTGTGAGAGTTCCGCACGAAGAACCCAGGAAGTGCTCTAGACATCCCTACCACCATAATTTCTGCAGCAGGCTCGCTGTCCTCGCAACGAGACTCGTCACAAAAGCCGCCGCACGAGGAGAGATACAAGTTGAGGGTGGGATCATCAAAATCGAGTGTGCCCACGTACTCAACCATGGTCTGAAGAGCCACGGTGTGCTTGATCCATCGTTGGATGGTGTACAACAGAGTGGAGGGGAGCCGAATGGTACAGGACTAACGACTGCCGGAGTAGGACTTTGAACAAAGTTGCACAGAAGTGAGACGCACCATGGGCGACCAACACATCCATGTTGAGAGGAGATTCCTACATGCATGTCTAATCATCGGTGACGAAATTGAGGGAACCAAACAAGATCTCTTTGCCGAGGTTCATCATGGTGACTGAAAAAATCCACCTGCGCCGGAAATCACTATACCTGTCACCCCATGGTGGGCACCAAATGTCATGGGAATGTGTGACCCCTCCATTTTGATCGCACACTAATCATGCACGCAAATGCGTACGACAGAGATTAGGGACTCACAAGAAGATTTCACAACACAACTCTAGACACAAAGTAAAGTCATACAAGCTTCATATTACAAGCGAGGGGCCTCGAGGGCTGGAATACAAATGAGTCAGCAGAAGCAAATACTATCGGAATACACACATAAGTAAACAAGTTTTGCCTGAAGAAGGCTAGCACAAACATAACATGCAATGGAAAAGGCAAGGCCTCCTGCCTGGGAGCCTCCTAACTTCTCATCGTCGTCACCAGCCTCCACGTAGTAGTTGGCTCCATCGGGGTAGTAGTAGTCGTCGGGGGGATCAGCCATCTCCGGGGATCCATCATCTAGCTGACAAAAATCGTATCAAGAGGAAAAGGGGGAGCAAAGCAATGGTGAGTACTCATCCAAAGTACTCGCAATACTGACATCAGAACTATACTAAGTGTGCATTGGTTTCAAAGGAATGGAGCTATATCTTTGGACTGAACTGCAGAAATGCCTGAATAGAGGAGGATGACCTACTCCTATCAAATAATATCATTTTTAGGGTCTGGCGACATTAGAAGAGTGTAGAGTAGTAACACATATGTAATAATTATGTTGCAGCAAATTTATTTAATAGCGCCCAGAGATCCTTCCTCGATTCCCTATGAGAAAGCAATCTGAGTGCCAACATTTCAACTTAAGTCACACTTCTAGTTGTATTAAATCGGGACACAACTGGGTGTATCCGTTACCATGGACATTGCTATTCGAATAGATATACTTCCCTGCAAGGGTGCACAAACTTACCCGACACACTCGATGAACTCCGGCCGGACACACTTTCGTGGGTCATGCCCGACCTCGACTGATCGACATGACATAGTACTACCTAGGCTCAATTGTCATGACCGTTTTCCAAATAAAAAAATTACTTGGAAATCAGCGATGCGCGTCCCCAGTGAACAAAAAGATTTCTCACTGACAGACTCATCTTGATACAGAAAAACCAGTAGTACTTAATATTATACAAGTAGAGCAAGGGTTGCTCTACAATTATTACAACATATCCAAGTCTCAAGTAAATGGAATGTTACAGTGGTCTTGGGGTGACTCTAATGCTCGTAAAATAAAAGGGGCATGTCACATCAGAGTAATGTGACATGACAAACACTACTACACGTCAAGCATCAGAGTGAGGCTCGATGATTTATTCGAGGTGGCGGAAGCGGTGGAATAATACAGCGGGAGACTCCAGGATCGCAAGACTGACTAGGACTCCTCTAGACATCAGACTCGCTATCGAACTCTTCATCCATGAGGTCTCCTTCATCCATATCTGGCCACATCAACAAGCGAGTGAGTACTTCGAAAAGTACTCGCAAACAGTTTGCACAAAAGATGAGATGGATGCAGTTGATTATTAAAATGCATGGTTCAAATCAGGATGTATTAGAAATGCAAGTGTTGGAAATAAATCATGTTAGTGGATAAATCAGGTGGTAGTCCTTCCGAGATATCCTAACATAAATTAAAAATGCATCGATCGGGTGTCTGGAGCGACGCCTTGAAAGGTTAACAAGGGTTAGCAAAACCACCATCGGGCGTCTGAGCGACACCACATAGAGGGCATAACATAAAATAAATAACAAGCCACAACCGGACGTCTTAGCGAAACCACAGAAAGGGCATAATAAATAAATAACAGGCCGCAGTCGGGCGTCTTGGCGACACCACAGAAAGGGCATAATAAATAAATAACTGGCCGCAGCCGGGCGTCTTGGTGACACCACGGAAAGGGCATAATAAGTAAATAACAGGCCGCAGTCGAGCGTCTTGGCGACACCATAGAAAAGGGCATAATAAATAAGTAACAAGCCGCAGTCGGGCGTCTCAGCGACACCGCAGAATGGGCATAATAAGTAAATAACAAGAAGTATCCGGGTGGTTCAACCAACCTTCAGGATAATTCTTGTACCAATAAAAATATTTGATCATGTTCCACATTATCATCGTATTTTCCACAACCATTATTATTACCATCACTTATACTCCAAAGACCGACTCTAGGACCGACACTTGACTCGTCAAACAACGTCCTTGAACGGGGACACGGCTACTCGAATAGTTTTGACTCTACAGAGGGTGTACTACCCATAGCTCACGGACTTTGATAGTCACGAAAACTAATCCCATGTACGGCATTTTAGAAGCGGGCAATCTGAACCAGCACACACCCATTTTACCTCCACGAAGCCCGGCTTCACCCGTAATACGCTGCCAAGGCAAAACCATAAGATGGGTAGGCTCCGACCTCGACTAGCATGGGATCAAAATTTATACTGTGCGCTCACGGGGAGTGCCCTCCCTTCTGGTCCCAGACCGGAAACACCCATGCCCCTGAACGAATGACTGGATTTAGTCCAGGGCCATGGATACCTTCATACCTGCCCCTCTACATGGTGTGTGACTGATAGTAGGTCTACAACTGACTTTACAGAATCCATTATCCAGGAAAATGTGGTAGCACGTTATAGAAGTATGACACGGACAAGACTCGATCTAGGTCAATACTGAAGTTTAACCAAGTTTTACTGGCACAATCGTGCACATGTCATGACCATGCCATAACCTATCATGTTTCGTGTGATTATGTTATTCCATGACCTCTCATAACTATCACATGCCATCACCATGTTTTTACCATTGTTATAATATAAGTAGCATGTATGAAATATGCAAGGTGATGAATATTAAATATGAGTTAGGTTAGCAAACAACACATCAAGAGTTCAAACATGCTTGCCTGGTTCCACGTAGTCGGGATCAAGCTCGATGCAGTTAACGTCGGTGTTCCATGTGTCGGAATCTACGGTATAAAGCAAACAATGAAGTAAGTGTCACTTCCTATCTACTCTCTCCAAAATATTTTTAGAAAACTCTTGAAATAAAGTAGGCATTATAAGGATCATTTTGCAAAAAGAATCAGTGAAAAAAGAGTTGTGGATCAAAAGTTATAGCTAAAACAGTTTCAGGGACCAATCTGCAATAGAAATAAATAAGGACACGGGCTAGCTGGTGAGAAGTCAAAGCGCCCGAAGGGAAAGGCATTTCCCCTAAAAATAAAATGGCTTCATACACAAGACGCTTTCCCTGAAAACGTTTCATAGGAGGGGGAGACACTAACAAGGGGGGTCCCCCTGCTAGGTTCCAAGGCTTCACCGGTGCGAGAAGCACACGGTGGTCGTCGGCGATGACAGGAGGGAGGAGAGGGCTGGCTGAGGGTGCGACTGCACTCACCTTCGACCCGACCGTCTGATGGAGGTGGTTTTGGCTGAGGGGGAAGCTCCACGTCGATGACATCAATACTCTGACGGACGACAGCTCCGGTGAGATGGGGATTCGACGACTGAGAAGTTCCTGTGATCAATTCGATGAGGGGTTAGGACTTAGGAGGGAAAGGGCTCCTGGGTGCGAATGAAAGCTTCTAGAGGTCCTACCACAGCTTACCCAACTCATTAATGGCCGGCATAGGTGGTAGGATCAAGATTAATGCATGTGCTCCAGAGGAGCCATCGGTAACATCACATCAATGACTTACCGACACTTATGATCATATGCAATGGAAATACTTGCTATACTAACATGCAATATAACTTATGCTCAGTCATGGTCAAAAGGCTGCTTTCCTTTGCTCACATAAGTCCTCGGGGTCTTCGAGGTCTTCCCCTCCAACTCCGAGTAATCCGTCTACCCGTCAACTATCATCGAAAACAACCACGGTAAGCCACACAGCAGGCACAAATAAAAGTGCCACATAAATAAAAGTTATATATTTCTTGGCCTCTCTAGTCATAAGAAAAATACATTAGGCTTTCCATGGGAGGTTTGGATCATCAAAGAATTTTGAATGGACGAATGGAGGAATAGGGGATTCTTTATGAAGCCCACAGAAAATGTTATGAGAAAAATGAGTGGAGGCACTCATTTAACAGAGAGAAATTTTAGAAATATTTAGGAAGTTGTTTCACTAGATTTGAAGTTGGGATGAATATTCTAGTAATTTTCTAATATGGAATAAATAGCAGTAGGAAGCTATTTATTTAATACAACAGAATAAAGTCAGATAAAAATGTTGACCAAGGCTTCAATAATGGGGCATGATATAATAAGTCTATGGAAATTGCAATCACTCCAATTGGAGTTGATTTGAGTCCTCTAGGATTTTCACTAAGTGGGGCTGAATATATCCAGATTTGTATTTTAATAAATACACCACAGAAAGTTTCTCTGGAAAAATGTGCAAAGCACCTATTTGGATAACCCTGAATTTTAGGAACCTGGAGGAGTTGGAATCAAACAATTTGGAGTTAGAATGATTTTTGAATGGATTTTCGAAGTTCTGCAAAAAGAGAAAATCAGAAAAGGGCTTCAACCCGAGGAGCTATCCTGCGCCCAGGGCGCTCAAGAGGAGATGGGCCGGCCCAGCCGCGCTAGTTGGCGTGAGAGGAGGCCACGCCGAAAGTGCCCAGGAGCAAGCCATCTCCACTTAACCTGTCAGCGAGGCTGGGCACCTGCCTCTTGGCCGACAGACGGGCCTGGGGAGAAATGGGGCCCGCGAGACAGGAGCTTCTTCCTCCTCCTGCCTGCATCGACTTGGAGGCAAGCCGAGGGCGTTGGTGCCGCTTGAGCCATGCCTTGTGCTATGCTCGACGAGGCCTGGCCTCCCGGATCCCCAGTGGAAGGATGCGACCTGGAGGGGAAGGCTCCACGCGCCCAGGGAGGACGTGGTCGCGGCCGGCCCCTGCCATTTTGGATGCGTCCTGCAACGACGGGGGCACGGCGCCGTGGCCTCCAAGGAGGAAGGGGATCTGCGGGGGATGGCTCACGGATGCAAGGGGAACCGCATGGCACGGCTTAGAGGAGGAGGGGACACCCGACGTGCTCGAATTCGAGTCGAGGTCACCGGAGCTCCTTCGGCCATGGCGGGGAAACAAGGGCACGAGAGCGAGATTGGGGGCACAGGGGCATTCGAGGGAGAGAGGAGGTTCTGGGGAAAGCCAAAGAGGGCTTGGGGAAGAGGAAATAAGAGGGGGAGAGAAGAGAGAGCTTGGCAGATCTTTGAGCTGCCTGGTGCATGGATGCTACGCGTGCCTCAGGAAGCTTGGAAGCTTTCTGATGATGGGGAGTGGTTTGAATGGTCAAAAGAAGGCTCTGAGACATACTGAGACAACTTGTTTCGGCTAGAAATGGACTAGAGGAAAGAAACAAGATGCAGAGTACCATTTCTGCACTCCAGGGAGGTGGTCACCACCCCACTTGGTGTCCCGGGCCATCCCTTGGCCAGGCCAAGGTGTCAAACATGCAAGGCATGCATACCATAATGCACTGGTGGAGTCTGGACAGATATGAAATTGGTTTGAATTTGTTTTGACTGAGATTAACATTTCAGCAAGAAACTAAGGGCTGATAAAAGTGGTTTTCATAGGAAGGGAATTGAGGTGAAAGCTTGTCTACCAGTCTTATACATGGAATGACTATAACAATGCCAAGTTTGAGATCAGGCAGAGTTGTATAGCTAGTACTTGCTGTACAAAGCTCCATTTCTGCCATAAATCAACTTGTAGATGTGCTGCTCATTTTTCCTACATGAGCATGCCATCTATTGGTTTTAAGTGATGCCTTGGGATGCTAGGGGCCCTTTGGAAAGAGATGGAAGCTTTGGCTTAAGCAGAAGTGGGGCAAGAGGGGTAAAGATGGTGATCCTAGGGTGAAAATGAGAAGTAGTTACATGGAGCCTCTCTCTAGTAATTGACCAGTGGCCATGGAAATGTTACTGGAGGTAAAATCTAACTATATGAAACCGAGGTAGAAGGTTGAGATCAAGGGTTAAAGTGGAAGGGGCCAAAGTAGCCATTAAAGTGAATGCACACAAGGTGTTTGAAGAGTGGCAGAGCAACCAGACGGACTTCAATGGATATGAAACTTAACAGGATCAAATAATATGTAAAAATATGCTTGGATACCAAATTTGGGATTTGGTGGAGAAGGTTTCCAATGTAGACTTGGAAAACCCATGAAAGGGGCAGAAATGGCTTTCTGCTTACAATTCCATTCAAATCAATTCCCACAAATCCAATATGTTGTGTGGGGGCCTTATTCGAGCATTAAGGCATGCACAAAAAGTTTGGGGTAAATTGGAGAAACTTTAAAATGTAAAGTTTCCCAAAGTCACAAATCAACAGAGAGGGTTTTGAGGGGCTTGGGACAAGTTCTTCTATTCTCCTTGATGCAGTACTTGGTGTGGATGCATTATTGGAGTATTAGAACATTTCCACCAAATTTGAGCACAATTGGAGATATTTGACAATGTAGAGTTGCTCAAATTTGGATTTGGAGAGATAGGGGTTTAGAATAATTAGGGGAGTCAAATCAACTTGGATTGGGATGAAACTTGGCAAGATCATCAAACATATCATAGGTGACATGCTGGAATTTTACTGGAATTTGTTGAGAATATTTCTTATAGAAATATTCCAACCGCTTGAAATAGGCAGGAAAGGTTTTGAAGGGGTTTGCCCAATATTTTGAACATGACCCTGTGTTGAAACTCATATATATGGAATATATATGCTCAGTGAGTTTCCCTAAAATTTCTCAAATATTTTGAAAGCAATAAAAATAACTTTCCTTCATAAGAGACCATTTCTGGCCTCACGGAAAGGCATTTAATAAAAATAATAAAATAACTTTTAAAATAATAATATTGTAGTTTTTGGAAGACATTTTGATAGTAGGTTTTAAATAAATACTTGGTGCAAAATAAATTCCCTAATTTGAGGACTTGTAGTACAAACCTCAATTCACGGGTTTTGAAGGCTTAATTCAAAGAAATGCATTTTGGTGAAAATAATATTTGGTAAAAATAGTTTCTGGTCCTAAATACATGGCATGATCATTAGACAGGAGTTTTGGGCTAAGGAGGTGAGTGTGGAGAATAGCAAGAATTATTGAGAATCAACACAAACATACCAGCAAGCAGGCAAACAATAGTCACTTCAAGCATCACAAGCATTCTCAAAAAATTTAAATTGGTCCTAATTTTTGAAATAAGTTAATTAGTCACGAAAGGTAAATCCAGGGTGTGACAATTTCCTTATCCGAAGTCATATAGTGTGTCTCATGCTCCTTTAGAGCTCATTTGTTTTATGTATGGGGTCATGCCAGAGATTCTTTTGGAAGAAAAAAATATTATGTTTGCTTCATTGATGATTACAACAAATTTACTTGGATTTATTTGCTTAAGTTTAAATCTGAAGTTTTTTCTATCTTCCAAGAGTTTCACAAGCTTGTTCAACGACACTTCAACAAGAAAATTCTCACAATCCAAAGTGACTGGGGAGGTGAGTATGAGAAGTTCAACTCATTCTTCCGTGACATTGGCATAGAACATAATGTCTCTTGTCCTCATGCACATCAACAAAACGGTTCTGCTGAGCGCAAACACCGTCACATTGTTGAAGTTGGTTTGTCTCTTCTTTCTCATGCCTCAATGCCACTCAAATATTGGGATGAAGCATTCATTACTGCCACATATCTTATCAATCGTCTTCCTAGCAAAGTTATTCGTAATTCTACTCCTCTAGAGCGTTTATGTCATGAAAAACCCAACTATACTCCTCAAAATCGTTGGGTGTGCTTGTTATCCTAACCTACTTCCATATAATCGTCACAAACTAGAATTTAGTTCTACTCAATGTGTCTTCATTGGTTATAGCAATCTCCACAAGGGATACAAATGTCTAGATATTGGAACTAGACGTATATATATATATATATATATATATATATATATATATATATATATATCGTGATGTGTTTTTGGATGAAACTATTTTTCCTTTTGCCAAGCTTCACCCTAATGTCGGGGCTCTTCTTCGTGTTGAAATAGCACTCCTTCCATATTATGATCACGGGGGTGAATTACATACAACTGATCATGTGGAAAAATCCACAGACAATTGTGTTTTTGATATATGTGCAGAATCAGGTCATTCTTCCATGAGTGGGGATATGGACAAAGTAGTAGGTATAAGATCTCCTATTGATTCTCCTACGCAACCTGCAACAGATGGGTGCTTTGAGGCTGGTTGCAGCAGCCCGACTGTGTCTCCTGGTGCACCACCTCAGAAGGATATCTCTTGTGTGCTGCAAGCAACATCCATGAGCTAGCGGGTGACAGATATCATCTGATGGTATCTACTAGTGCTGGTCGGGGAGACTCTGAGGGAAATGGAGATCATCCACACACAACTGATATTTCAGGGTCTCCTGCAGAAGGAGCAATAGAAGGTGTTGTTTCTCCATCAGCTTCTGATATGCTAGAAACTTGTCAAGCTCTTGTGCTTCCTTGTCGGCACACTAGATCTTAGTCAGGTATTATCAAAGAAAAATATACGTATGGAACAATAAGGTATGACAAAGTCAAACGGGCTTTTCTTACCACTACTGGTGAACCAATAGATTTGCATGATGCTCTTGCTCATAAAAACTAGAAAGAAGCTATGGATATTGAATATAATGCTCTAATGCAAAATAAAACTTGGCATCTAGTACCACCAAAGAATAGTAACGATGTTATTGATTGTAAATGGGTGTACAAGATAAAAAGAAAATCTAATGGAAGCATAGACAGATACAAGGCTAGGTTAGTTGCTAAAGGATTTAAGCAAAGTTTTGGGATTGATTATGAAGATACTTTCAGTCCAGTTGTTAAATCATCTACTATTGGACTTGTATTGTCGATTGCTATTTATACAGGTTGGAGTCTAAGACAGCTAGATGTTCAGAACACGTTTGTTCATGGTGTTCTTGAGGAAGAAGTGTTCATGCAGCAACCACCAGGATATGAGGATCATCGCACACCACATTATGTCTGTAAATTGAACAAGGATATGTATGGTCTGAAACAGGCCCCAAGAGCTTAGTACTCTAGACTGATCATGTAGTTACAAAATCTTGGGTTCACTCCATCCAAGGCAGATATCTCACTATTCTTCTACAATAAAAATAGTATCACTATGTTTGTGCTTGTGTATGTTGATGATATAATTGTTGCTAGTTCAAACTCAGATGCTATTACTTGTTTGCTTAAGGATCTGAAATTGGAGTTTGCACTCAAGGATTTGGGAGACCTTCACTATTTTCTTGGTGTAGAGGTAAAACCAATAAAGTTTGGTATACTACTCACACAGGAAAAGTACACCACTAATATACTCAGAAGAGTAGGACTGGAAAACTGCAAGCGTGTGAGTACACCAATCTCAACTTCACAAAATCTTACACTTGCAACTGGAGAAATACTTGGGCCAGAAGATGCAACAAATTATAGAAGTATTGTAGGTGCTTTGCAATATTTGACACTCACACGACCTGATATTTCTTATTCAGTAAACAAGGTATGTCAATACTTGCATTCACCTAGAACCACTCATTGGACTGCAGTTAAGAGAATCTTGAGGTATCTCAAATTTTCAGAAGGGCTTGGACTTCAGATTATCGAGTCGCCTTCTATGCTTGTCACTGCTTACTCTGATGTAGACTGGGCAGGATGTGCTGATGATAGAAGATCTACATGTGGTTTTGCTGTGTTCTTGGGAAAAAATCTTGTGTCATGGAGTGTCAGAAAGCAGGCTACTGTCTCAAGGTCAAGTACTGAGACAAAATATAAGGCTTTAGGAAATGCTACAGCTGAAGTAATGTGGATCCAAACATTACTTTATGACCTTGGAATTAAGGCTCCACAAGCTGCGAGGTTATGGTGTGATAATATAGGTGCAACCTATCTCTCAGCTAATCCTATTTTTCATGCACGAACAAAACATATTGAAGTTGATTTCAACTTTGTCAGAGAAATAGTAGCTCGAAAGCTACTTGATATTCGGTTCATTCCTATAGGTGATCAACTTGCAGATGGTTTCACAAAACCTCTTACTATGAAGAGGCTGGATGAATTTAAGTACAATCTCAACCTTGGCAGAACTTCATGAGGTATAGAGATAGGAAAGTGTTTAAACCTATAATCTATCTCATCTCTTCTCCTCTTCTGTCCCTCTCTCTAAAATCGATTCTGATCAATCTCTAGATTGATCTCTTCCTTGTAAGCCAAGGCAATTTCCCAATATATACCAATGCAGCCTGGATGAGGGGTTTAACACTTCCAACCTATCTTACAAGCCATTGTCCCTATGGCCCTCTACTTCAAGCAGATCAGTCTCATCCAATGCAACTATTGCCTTTGCTGTTGTACAAAGAGAAAACATATCATTGCAAGTACGTGTGATTAAATCACTCTTACATGAGGACCAAGACCATGGATCAAATCCCAAGAGGAGTATTTCGTTAGGTCAACATAGTATATCTATTTATCCAGCAACCACGTCCAATGGAGAATAAAATCATCAGGTTCATCCACTGGTGGCGATGAACTATGGTTGAGCCGACACCAGCATTGTCCCATGAAGATTGTACCAGCGTCAACAGTGTGCTGGCTTGCCCGATGGCCATATAGGCAGTCTATCGGCCGATGTTTTTGCTCTCAAAATACCAAGGCGAGTCTCACTAAATTACACATCCCGATGGACATTGCACACAGATCATGTGTCATCCAAATAAATTAGGTTATATCCATCCGTTATCGTTTATTCATGCATAGTATTATTTTCTTAGAAAACAGTTACTCTGTTTGCAATATTTTTAATTATGGGACAATTTTTCACTACAAAGGTGACATAATATTGTGGATATGGAGTTTGCACCAATATTATCATGCGCCAGCATCCGGCCACGCCACATCTTCCAACGGACGCTTGCAAGCCTCCGCCCCTGTTGTACGATCTACATGAACTGGACGCTGTCGACTCACCATCCGTGTCGTCTTCCAAATGGTGCGACCCACCCGCCGTCCGCGACGGCTTACAAATGATGCGGCCAACTCACTCTCTACGTCGGTATGCAACACCACGGATGACTCGCCGTCTGCACCGGCTTGCAATGCCACGGCCGGCTTGTTGTCCTCACATGTTTCAGACGCCGCGGCTGAGTGCCACGTCTATGTGAACACGCTGGGACTACATAGGCCCGTACGAGCCGCCCAATTGTCGTGCTCAAGCTGCCGCCCCCATGGTTCGGTATACATCGACATGATGGTGCCATGCATTCTCGTTCGAGCCATCCTACCGACACCCTCGTGGCCCGTCTCTTCCAACAAAATTGGAGCAAAGGAAAAAGTGACATTCAGAATCTTGTCTAATGCAACATCGCCAAAACATGCGTCGGCACTCTAATCCCATTGGTTTGCTCAATGGATAGACACATTGGCATGTTATCCTTGCGATACGATATACTTCAACATATCAAAAGAAACAAAAGAGCTTGCCATGAAGGAAAAATCCCTAGAGAAGCCACAATGTGAGACGGCCAACATTGAGACTGTAATTCAAAAGCCAACGGCAAAGAAAAAATGGCCCTGTAGGAGCCAGGTGAGCCGGACTACATAAGAATAACAAAGCA
Source organism: Hordeum vulgare subsp. vulgare (assembly GCF_904849725.1). Classification (NCBI taxonomy): domain Eukaryota; kingdom Viridiplantae; phylum Streptophyta; class Magnoliopsida; order Poales; family Poaceae; genus Hordeum; species Hordeum vulgare. The sequence goes on from NC_058524.1 coordinate 312,629,902, forward strand.
TGGGTCACGAGGCATATGAACTCAATTTGGCCACGACATTTGCCAAAAGATATACTATGAGCATCACGAAGATCATCAACTCGCCAAATTGTCTCCAGTTTTTAGTATATTCCATCATTCAGTCATCACACTTATGCCGGCTTATGCCACTACAAAGTATGAAGACTGTCAAGCTGCTTCCACGAGTCAACTTAAGACTCGGGGGCAAGAAAGAGATGACTCAGCAGATTTGGCTGTTTTCATCAAATTCAAGAACTACGGTTGATTTCAAGGAAGACAACCTGGAACTCGGGAGTTGCTGCCGTATTGGCGAAAAGTTAAATGTTATTAAAGAGAACTTGCTGACACGATGCACAAATCCAACATGGATGCTTGATACGTCTCTGTCGTATCTACTTTTTCGAACTCTTTTGCCCTTGTTTTTTACTCTAATTTGCATGATATGACTGGAACTAACCCGCACTAACGCTGTTTTCAGCAGAATTGCCATGGTGTTGTTATTGCGCAGAAATAAAAGTTCTCGGAATGACCTGAAAATTTACGGAGAATTTTTTCTGGGATTTATGAAAAATACCGGCGCAAGAATCAGCGGAGGGAGTGGAACCGTGAGCCCACAAGCCCACCAGGCGCGGGCCCCCCTGGCCTCGCCTCGCAGGCTTGTGGGGCCCACAAAGCTCCACCACCTCTCAATCCATCTCTATATAGTCCGTTTCGTCCGGAAAAAAAATCAAGGAGAAGAGTTCATCGTGTTTTACGATACGGAGGCGCCACCATCTCCTGTTCTTCATCTGGAGGGCAGATCTGGAGTTCGTTCTGGGCTCCGGAGAGGGGAGATCATCGCCATCGTCATCATCAACCTTCCTTCATCGCCAATTCCATGATACTCTTCACCGTTCGTGAGTAATATCATCATAGGCTTGCTGGACAGTGATGAGTTGGATGAGATCTGTCATGTAATCGAGTTAGTTTTGACGGGGATTGATCCCTAGTATCCACTATGTTCTGAGATTGATGTTGCTACTACTTTGCCATGCTTAATGCTTGTCACTAGGGCCCGAGTGCCATGATTTCAGATCTGAACCTATTATGTTGTCGCCAATATATGTGTGTTTTAGATCCTATCTTGCAAGTTGTAGTCACCTACTATGTGTTATGACACGGCAACTCCTGAGTGACAATAGCCAGAACCACTCCCGAAGATGACCATAATAGGAGTTCATGTATTCACCAAGTGTTAATGCGTTGGTCCGGTTCTTTATTAAATGGAGAACCTTAATATCCCGTAGTTTCCATTACGACCCCGCTGCCACGGGAGGGAAGGACGATAGATGTGATAACCCACATGTATAGGGGATCAATTGTAGCCTTTCTCGATAAGTAAGAGTGTCGAACCCGATGAGGAGCTAAAGGTAGGACATATATTCCCTCAAGTTCTATCGACCACCGATACAACTCTACGCACACTTTATGTTTGCTTTACCTAGAACAAGTATGAAACTAGAAGTACCTTGTAGGAGTGAAAGGATAGGCTTGCAAGAAAGTAAAGAACATGTAAATAAAACTAGGGGCTGGTTAGATAAAGAAACAACTACGAGTGTTTAACGAGTGTGGAAAAGTGGTGGTAGGAGTTGCGGAATTGTCCCTAAGCAATTGACTACGTTACTAGATCGATAGCAAGTATCATGTGGGAGAGGCCTCTGCTAGCATGTCATCCCTTACTTGGAATTCTATGCACTTATGATTGGAACTATTAGCAAGCGTCCGCAACTACTAACGTTCATTAAGGTAAAACCCAACCATAGCAATAAGATATATTGGTCCCCCTTCAATCCCATATGCATCAATTTCTATGCTAGGTTTGAAGCTTCTCTCACTCTAGCCTGCCAATACATAGTCCTATCAACATACAACTAACCCTATGGTGTGATCCACACACTCAGTCATATGATGGGCACAAATGGACAGCAACATAACCACAAGTAAATTAAACCAATCATGGCAATTCATCAATCACCGATAGGACAACGATAATCTACTCAGACATCATAGGATAGCAACACATCATTGGATAATAATATGTAGCATAAAGAACCATGTTCTAGTAGAGGGTACAGCGGGTTGCGGGAGAGTGAACCGCTGAATATAGATGGGGGAAGATGCTGGAGATGTTGGTGAAGATGACAGAGGTGTTGGTGTAGATCGCCGTCACACGATGATGTCCCGGGCGGCGTTCCAACGCCACCGGGAGAGAGGGGAAGAGAGCCCCCCTCCTTCTTCTTCTTCCTTGACCTGCTCCCTAGATAGGACAAGGGTTTCCCCTCTGGTCCATGGTCTCCATGGCAGCGGAGGGGCGAGAGCCACTCCGTGATTGGATCTTTCTCTCTCCGTCCTTCTGTTTCTGCGCTCCCAGATTCTGCGTTTCACCGTTTCTTAAATTCCTGGAGATCCATAACTCCGATTGGGTTGAAATCTTAACACGATTTTCTTCCAGATATTATATTTCTTGTGGCGAAAGAAGGGCTCCAACAGACTTAAGGAGTTGCCACAAGCCTGCCAGCCGCCACCATACCTCCTGTTGGCGGCTAGACGGCTTGTGGGCCCTCCGTGCATCGCCTCGCGTTGATTCTTCTTCCCAAAAATCATAAATATTCCAAACAAAATCCCCGTAAGTTTTTATTACGTTCGGACTTCGTTTGGTACGGATATTCTGCGAAACAAAAAACATGCAACAAACAGGAACTGGCACTAGGCACTGGGTCAATATGTTAGTCCCAAAAATAGTATAAAAAGTTGCCAAAAGTATATGAAAGTTGTAGAATATTGGCTTGAAACAATCAAAAATTATAGATACGACAGAGACGTATCAGCATCTCCAAGCTTAATTCCTGCTCGTCCTCGAGTAGGTAAATGAGAAAAAAGATAATTTTTTATGTGGAATGCTACCTAGCATAATCTTGATCATATAATCTAATCATGGCATGAATACTAAAACATGAGTGATTCGAATCAATAATCTATCATTTGACATAAAGACAATAATATTTCAAGCATACTAACAAAGCAATCATGTCTTCTCAAAATATCATGGCCAAGGAAAGTTATCCCTACAAAATCATATAGTCTAACTATGGTCCATCTTCCCCACACAACGTATTTAAATCATGCACAACCCCAGTTTTAGCCAAGCAATTGTTTCATACTTTAGTGTTCTCAAACTGTTTGAACTTTCACGCAATACATGTGCGTGAGCCATGGAAATAACACTATAGGTGGAATAGAATATGGTGGTTGTGGAGAAGACAAAAAGGAGGAGATAGTCTCACATCAACTAGGTGTATCAACGGGCTATGTAGATGCCCATCAATAGATATCAATGTGAGTGAGTAGGGATTCCCATGCAACGGATGCACTAGAGCTTATGAGTGTATGAAATCTCACAAAAGAAACTAGTGGGTGTGCACCCAACTTGCTTGCTCATGAAGACCTAGGGCAATTTTGAGGAAGCCCATCATTGGAATATACAAGCCAAGTTATATAATGAAAATTTCCCACTAGTATATGGAAGTGACAACATAGGAGACTCTCTATCATGAAGATCATAGTGCTATTTGAAGCACAAGTGTGGAAAGAGGATAGTAGCAATTGTCCCTTCTCTGTTTTCTCTCATTTCTTTTGTGGGCTCTTTGGCCTCTTTTTTTTGGTGGGCATCTTTGGCCTCTTTTTTATAAATGGGCTTCGCTGGCCTCTTTTATTTCCTCACATGGGACAATGCTCTATTAATGATGATCATCACACTTACAACTCAATACTTAGGGCAATGATGACTCTATATGAAATGCCTTCGGTAGTGTACCGTGACAATGATCTAGCATAGTAATGACATAAAAAAACGAACAAGCTATGGAAACATCATGCTAGCTATCTTACGATCATGCAATGGCAATATGGAAGTGGTGGCACATGTCATGAGACAGAATGGTGGTAGTTGCATGGCAATATATCTTGGAATGGCTATGAAAATGCCATAATAGGTAGGTATGGTGGCTGTTTTGAGGGAGGCTATATGGTGGGTGTAATGCACCGACGAAAGTTGCGCGGTACTAGAGAGGCTAGCAATGGTGGAAGGGTGAGAGTGTGTATAATCCATGGACTCAACATTAGTCATAAAGAACTCACGTAGTTATTACAAAAGTCTATTAGTCATCGGAACAAGGTACTACACGCATGCTCCTAGGGGAAAGGTTGGTAGGAGTTAACCATCACACGATCCCGACCTCCACACAAAGGATGACAATCAATAAATAAATCATGCTCCGACTTCATCACATAACGGTTCACCATACGTGCATACTACGGGAATCACAAACCTTAACACAAGTATTTCTAAAAATACACAATTACTCACTAGGATGACTCTAATATCACACATTCATGTCGCAAAACTATTGCAAGGAATCAAACATATCATAATCAGTGATCTACAAGTTTTATGTAGGGTTTTATGACTAACCAGGTGAATTACCAACTCCTATTAACTCTCTAAATAGGTATAAGTGAAGCATGAGAGTTTAATTCTTTCTACAAAAGATATGTCCCGCTCTAACAAATATAAGTGAAGCAAAAGAGCATTCAACAAATGGCGGTTTTTCTATGTCTAGGGAAACAGGCAATCCATACTTCAAATGATATAAATGAAGCACATGAAGCATTCTATAAAGCCAACCAAGGACTTTATCATACCATCATGGTGCATAAAATAAAAAGGAAAAATAAACACAAAAGATGCTCCAAGCATTTGCACATATCATGTGACGAATTAAAATATAGCTCTGAGTAAAATTACCGATAGATTGTAAACGAAAGAGGGGATGCCTTCCGGGGCATCCCCAAGCTTAGATACTTGAGTCTTCCTTGAATATTACCTTGGGGTGCCTCGGGCATCCCCAAGCTTAGGCTCTTGCCTCCCCTTATTCCTTGATCCATCGTGCTCTCACCCAAAACTTGAAAACTTCAATCACACAAAACTCAACAAAACTTCGTGAGATCCGTTAGTACAATAAAATAAATCACCACTTCAAGTACTGTTATGAACTCATTCTAAATTCATATAAGCATTATATCTACTGTAATTCAACTTCACCATGGTTCATACCCCCCGATACTACCCATAGATTCATCAGAATAAGAGAACAATGCATAGAAAACAGAATCTGTCAAAACAGAACAGTCTGTAGCAATCTGTATATTCTATATACCTCTGTTATCTCAAAAAATCTAAAAAATTACGAACTTCTGGAAAAGTTTCATATAAATCAGCAGAAAAAATAATCAACTCAAAAACACTTCCATAATAAAAATGAAAATTAATTTCGTGACCAGAAAGTTTCTGTCTTTTCTCTGCGTGATCAAACAACTATCACCCAAACTAATCGTAAAGGCTTTGCTTGGCACATTATTTTTAAAAACACAGAGGAATTTTACAAGGGGATAATTATTTTTGTGAGAAGCTTCCATGAAAAATTCTACATTGTTTCCATGAGCATGAACACAAGTGTTCAAGGTCGACCCTCATTTCCACAATGCATCACCTTTCAATCACTTCTCATTTTGAAAAAGTTTTAAGTTCCCCTCTACATTTTTTTTGTTTTTAAACTAAATAAAAGCACTCAACAGAAATAAATGACTCTCTAAAACTTCCGGGTTATCTCCCAGGCAGCGCTTTCTTTAAAGCCATTAAGCTAAGCATAAAGTGCTCAAGTAATGGATCCACCCGGATCCCAAGGTATATCAAAGCCAATTTTAATTAGCAATGATTTGAAATTTAGTAGTGAGCACAAGGTAACATATATCATGCAATGATGAAGTCTAACTCTCTTGCTATGCATTGGCATGTCATAAAAGAACAATTCATGCACAACAAGTAAATGCCATTACATAGCATAAGCAGTTTCTTGCATTTTTATCGTATTGGAAACATAGAGAGGTGGAGATGTAGTTCCTCTCTCATAATAATTGCAAGTAGGAGAAGCAAGCACATGCATATTATATTCATCAAAATCATCATGTGTAACATAAGGAACTATAGCTAGCTCATCTTCATAAGCATCATTCATATTGGCATCATGGCCACAAGCGTAGCAAGCATCAAGTTCATCAAAAAGGGATATTTCAAACGAATCCAAGGGATCATAGCATTCATCCTTCGGTAAAAACGAAGGGAAATTAAATAATGTATGAGTAGTAGAGTTACTCTCATTAGAAGGTGGACACGGGTAGCTAGTCCGTTCTTCCTCCTTTTGTTCTTCGCTCTCCTCGTCATCTTTTTCATGTAATGAGCTCACAATTTCAGCATTTTCTTCTTCCATAGTTTCCTGCAAAATAATAGTATCTTCTTGGGCAGCATAGGAGTTCTCCTTAAATCGTTCAATATGGGCATTACATTCATAATTTGTATAACAATAACGAAGCATACCAAATTTTCAGATCGGTAAGGAGCATCATCATTATCATCATACCTTTTAAACAGAGCCTCAATTTCATAAGCACCCATAAAAGCAACAAACTCTTCTATTTGATCCACATCATAGTAATCATATATACCATTAGCATAAGAAGCCAAGGTTCTATGATCATTAAACTCGCAAGAAAAGGGAAGGTGTGGATCCTTCATCCTAGAGCAACAAGTAACACCATGTCTCTTGCATAGTTCCCAAGCATACCATTTCAACAAATGGATTTGATCCCATAAAAGTTTCCCTTTTTGAGTCAAGCGATAATCCCTAAAGTATTCACGTTGATGCAACGCGTATCCCATTATATAATTGAATGGGGCTTTCTCAGGATTATTAAAGAAGTATATAATATTTTCCACGTAACAAGCATCGAGGGTATTAGGAGGTTCCCCATCTCCATGAGTAGCAAGTACACCTATTTTTTTTGGTATTTCGTGTTCCATATCCATAACTAAAGATGGCGAACAGCTTAGAACAACAAATAAATCTACTTAGTGATAAAGCAAACAAGCACACACGAGGATATTCACCCCACGTTATCTCTCCCCGGCAACGGCGCCAGAAAAAGGTCTTGATAAACCACAAGTATAGGGGATCAATTGTAGCCTTTCTCGATAAGTAAGAGTGTCGAACCCAATGAGGAGCTAAAGGTAGGACAAATATTCCCTCAAGTTCTATCGACCACCGAAACAACTCTACGCACACTTTACGTTCGCTTTACTTAGAACAAGTATGAAACTAGAAGTACTTTGTAGGAGTGAAAGGATAGGCTTGCAAGAAAGTAAAGAACACATAAATAAAACTAGGGGCTGGTTAGATAAATAAACAACTATGACTGTCTAACGAGTGTGGAAAAGTGGTGGTAGGAGTTGCGGAATTGTCCCTAAGCAGTTGACTACGTTACTAGATCGATAGCAAGTATCATGTGGGACAGGCCTCTGCTAGCATGTCATCCCTTACCTGGAATTCTATGCACTTATGATTGGAACTATTAGCAAGCGTCCGCAACTACTACCGTTCATTAAGGTAAAACCCAACCATAGCAATAAGATATATTTGTCCCCCTTCAATCCCATATGCATCAATTTCTATGCTAGGTTTCAAGCTTCTGTCACTCTTGCCTGCCAATACATAGTCCTATCAACATACAACTAACCCTATGGTGTGATCCACACGCGCGATCATATGATGGGCACCAAAGGACAGCAACATAACCACAAGCAAATTAAACCAATCATGGCAATTCATCAGTCACCGATAGGACAACGATAATCTACTCAGACATCATAGGATAGCAACACATCACTGGATAATAATATGTAGCATAAAGCACCATGTTCAAGTAGAGGCTACAACGGGTTGCGGGAGAGTGAACCGCTGAATATAGATGGGGGAAGATGATGGAGATGTTGGTGAAGATGACGAAGGTGTTGGTGTAGATCGCCGTCACATGATGATGTCCCGGGAGGCGTTCCGGCGCCGCCGGGAGAGAGGGGGAGAGAGCCCACCTCCTTCTTCTTCTTCCTTGACCTCCTCCCTAGATGGGAGAAGGGTTTCCCCTCTGGTCCATGGTCTCCATGGTGGCGGAGGGGTGAGAGCCCCTCCGAGATTGGATCTCTCTCTCTCTGTCCTTTTGTTTCTGCGCTCCCAGATTCTGCGTTTCACCGTTTCTTAAATTCCCAGAGATCCTTAACTCCGATTGGGCTGAAATTTTAACACGATCATCTTTCTTGCGGCCAGAGAAGAGCACCAACCGCCTTAAGGAGTAGCCACAAGCCTACCAGCCGCCACCGTACCTCCTGGTGGCGGCTACAGGGCTTGTGGGCCCTCCGTGCATCGCCTCGTGTTGATTCTTCTTCCCAAAAATCATAAATACTCCAAAAAAATCCCCGTAAGTTATTATTACGTTTGGACTTCGTTTGGTATGTGTCGTGGGTATAAGCCTGATAGTAGATGTATAGGGTACGAAAAGGATGGGCAGAGTCCCCGCTACGGCGAGGATGTATGAGTTCGGGCCCCTCTGCGGTGGAGGTAATAACCCTATGTCTCAGTGCTCAGGGAGCTTTGTTGTCGAGTGGAATAAGGAATACAATGAGTTGCTAACCCCTCTACCAGTGGGGGAGGGTGGCTTATATAGAGTGCGCTGCCCTCCACAACGGTTCCGGTACAGGGGTGGAGTAGTGGGGATTGAATGTGTACGTTACAGGTAACGTATGCTCTGAATGCTAATAAATGCACCCGGAAACGTACGGCCGTTTCGCTCCAGAGAGGTTACGATGTACCTAGTGTAGCCAGTCAGTTAGCTTGGTATCCTCCGAATGCTAGTCTCCGACTGGATGGTTGAGGACCTGTTACCGACTGGATGATGGGGACTCCTTAATTCAGTCGGGACTGACTAAGGGCCTTGTCCTTTGTGAGGGGTAGTCCTTGGGTAGGACCTACATGACAGGCCTATGACCCTACCCTAGGACTATGACCCCATCATTAGTCCTCGAGTGGATTGGGGTTGAAGTTTGGATCCGACTGGAACAGATTTGGCTTGGGCGTTGCCTGCCCCGATCCATTATATCTTCTCTGACCAACGATCCGAGTGGAAGTACTCGCGAAACAGACTGTCGGAAGCCGAGTGCTTCTGCGGCATCTTTTGACGCGACCGGTCAACTGACAGCGGCGGATTTTCCGGGATCTCAAATTTCGGGTTCCGCGCGCTCAGCGGGGATGACGCCATCGCGCTCGAGTAGCACCTGACGCCTCGATTCTCGCGCCTTCAACCTCTCCACTAATATCGCCACGGTGGGTCGGGGGATAAGGTTTCGGGCCCACCCCCAGCGACCCAGTCGGAACCCTATTTAAATCTCGGTGGCGAGGCTTCTCCTCTACGCTCGCCGAATCTCTTGCTCTCGCCTGCTCTGCCCTTCTCGCCACCTCCAGCGCTCCTATCCTCCTCCCTTCTGCTTCCTCCCGAGGGCTCGCAGCTGCCGCCATGACCAAGGGTCAGACCAGCAAGATGGAGGCGAGGAAGAAGAAGGGGAAGACGACGGCGCCTGCCTAGCGGCGGCAGCGGCCACTGCCGGCGGGATGGATCCAGGGCGACTTCCTCCCCTCCACGGTGACGGAGGGGGAGCTGCTGCAGTGGGTGGAGCACGGGATTATCGTGCACAAGTCCTGGAGGCTACCGGCGGAGAACAAGGTCGAGCCAGCGCCTCGGGAGGGGGAGCGCGTCCTGCTGCTCAGCCACGTCCACCGAGGTTTTTCTTTGCCCCCGCATCCTTTCTTCAAGGGCATCATGAATCACTTCGGGGCCCAACTTCACCATTTTCCTCCGAATGCCATCGCCCATCTTTCTGCCTTTATAGTTTTGTGCGAGTGTTTCATCGGCTGCCCTCCCCATTGGGGTTTGTTCAAACACATCTTTTCCGCCAGATCCCAAACCATCAAACGACTTAGCAAGTCGGATGATAAGACGCATCTCCTCCAGCTCTGCGGGGGCTTAGGTTTCCAGAAAAAGAGTCGGAGTAGTTATCCTGCTCTTCAGTTAAGTGAGTCGGTCAGGAACTGGCAGTCGACGTGGTTCTACTGCTAGGATATCGCCTGTCCGAATGCGTCGACTGGGCTGCCTCCTTTTAGTTTAGATCGGCCCGCCCCACCTAAGCAACTCGCGCTCACGAGGGCGGAGAAGAACGACATCCAGCCTCTGGTCGGGGCGCTCGTAGATGTCGTCAGGAGGGGGGTCACTGGCATAGACTTGCGGGAGGTCTTCCTTGGTCGGCGTATCCAGCCCCTGCAGGCTCGCGACCACGCTATGTGGCATTATACGGGGCCTGAGGATTCCACTCGGACCAATGTTGTGGGCGTGACTGAGGAGAGGGTGTCCTCGTGGGTGCTCCAGATCACAGGCCCTTGCGAGAATCCCAAAGGATCTCGGCGAGTGAAGCCCTTCTGCGCGGATAATCCTCCTCCAAATCAGCTGAGTGGCACTTGTCGAGTGCTCCTAACTGTCTTAATCTTATCGTTTGCTTGAATCCGTGTGTGACGTCTGATGCCGCCAACTGAATTTCATGCAGGAGTGGACCAACTGGTTTTCTCCCGTCTCGAACGGGAACCCGGCCGAGGATGAGGAAGGCAGCTAGGAGGGCAGCGTGGAGAGCACTGAATATGTCTCCGACAGCGGGGAGTCGGAGGAAGAGACCAGCGAGGAAGAGGAGGAAGACGAAGAGCAGGACTCACCGCCTCCGCAAACAGAGCATTGGACCAAGCGCCGACACGAGCCTGCCGTTCCCTCGGCCCCTCCAGCATCTTCGAGTGCTCCGCCCACTGCCCCGGTGGTTCCGAGTGCTCGGAGCACCAAAAGGGCCAGGGATGCTGCCGCTGAACCTACGGGTCAGTCTTCCAAGGCGGCCAAACCGAGTGGGTCCAAATCTCGGAAGGCTCTGCCGCGGATGAAGGTTGCTGTCCCCGTCACCTCCACGTAAGTGTATCGATCTTCTAATTTCTTCTGATATCCGAGTGAATTCTTGTTCATTGGTCGAATGGATTTCACTCGACGGAGTTGCTACTTCTGCCACCTCTCCGGTGCGCCAAGAAGATGACCTCATGGATACGGACAACGTCGTCTCGTCCCAGCCAGGTGTGTTGTAGTGACCTTGAGTGTTTTGTTCTATCATAAGTTCTGCCTCTTTCCTTTTCTGAGATCTTGCGTCGTTCGGTCTATCAGGGGCGATTTGCATGGACGAGGGCGATCAGGGGAGAACTGAACAGGCTGTGGAGCCCGTTCTTGAGGCTGCTCCGCCTGTTGCTACTCTCGCCGCCGACGTGCCGCCGACTGAACCGGCGCTGGTTGTTGAGGCGCCGACTGGAATAGACCTTGGGATGCCTCAGGAACTTCCGACGATGCCAGGCTCGTCGAACGTCGAGTTCAACATCCAGCGTCTCCCGAAGGAGCAGGTGGGAGCGGCCAAGGGAGCCATGGTGCAGGCGGAGTTGATGGCTGGGGAAGCCAAGAGGGCCTACGACTCCGTCGCGTCCTTGTACCAGCGGAGCTTGGAGCTGCGGGATGATATCCGAGTAAGTGGGCTAGTAAGTATTTATTTTTCTCTTGTAACCCACTGGGCGTTTTTGGATAGCAGCTGTTGTTTGCAATGGGTTCACTCTGAGTGAACCCAGTGGGTGTAGTCCCCGAGACTTCTGTGGAGTGCTTGCACCGGCAGTTGTCTTTATACATATTGTCTTTGTTTTGGTCAGGTCTGTAAATAACATGACTGACTGCTAGCAGTTGTGGCACTCGGAGTGCACTTTCTGTAAGAATCTCCGAGAGTAAGTTGTACTCAGGTCGGGTAGTATTGGCCTCGTAGGCGTAGGTGGTAACATGCAGCTCAATAGGGCGGGCCTTCTTGAGTTGCATGCGAGTGGGGTCACTCTTAGTGAACCCACTGGGTGTAGTCCCCGAGACCGCTGTCGACTGCTTCTATCGGCAGGGGCCTGAACAACTTAGACTTGTATTGTTGAATTTTCTGATTGTTCCTTGGTGTTTGGTGGCAGAAAACCTGTGAAATGGGAACAGCATATGAGACTCTCAAGGTGGAGAGGAATCAGCTCGCTGGTGAGCTTGACGCGGCCATGCTCGCAATGGCTGGCATGAAGGATGCTCTGGAGGGACGAGGGAAGTCATTGGAGCAGGCTCGGGAAGCGAACAAGGTGTTGACTGAGGAAGTGGAAAAGATGGGGAAACAGAGGACTTCTCTGATGGGTCAGATGGACGTGCTGAACAAACGGTGCAGAGCACAGGAGAAATACATCAGCGACTGGGCTCGGCAGATGATGACGCGTCTGGATTGTAAGTCCTGCTTTTTCCGAGTGGTTGTGTTATGCGCGTCACACTCGGCACTTATTGTCTGTTTGTCCTGTTGTCGCAGATTTTTGCTTTGACGCTAAAGCTGAAGCAGCTGACGTGGAGCGGTCGATTCTTGAGAACGTTCCACTCGGTGAGGACGCCAATCAGGATCTGCTCCGTGTGCACATCCGCGTGGGCAAAGTTGGTCCTTTCATCGGTCGACTGAGAGAAGTCGTCAGCCGAATCGACAAGGAGCTTTGGCCAGAAGATGAGTCGTGGCAGGAGATGGAGAACCTGATGACCCGACTGGCAGAGATTCCCAACCGAGTGCAGTCGTGGAAGAAATCTGCAGCTCGTTGTGGTGCAGATGTTGCTCTGTCCCTGGTCCGAGTCCATTGCAAGGAGGTGCGCGAGGAGAAGTTGAAGACTTTGAAGGTGGCCAACACGAAGAAAGTTCGATTCGAAGACTTCATGGAAACCTTCCTTGAAAGCGCCACCCACATCGCCGACGGTATTGATCTGGACACGTTCGTAGAGCCCTCCAGTCCTGGTGTTAATCCAGATGAAGCGTAAAAACACTTTTATCCTCGGTATGCCGAGTGTGGATCTGTAAGAAACTTTGGCCACAGCTGTTGGCCTTCAAATTCTTGGTTCGGTGTGGGTAAGCCTGATCCACACCGAGCCACAATCTTTGGTTGAACTTTGAATTGATTCTTTTGCTCTTCTGTTGCAATGTTGACTCGAGTTTTTGTTTGGCGTTTCTTGGTGAAGCCAAAGGCAAACATGCGGAACATGTCAGTTGTTTTGACATCTGCATGAGTCTCATTGAGGGTCCGTGGAATTCCCTAAGTCCCCGAGTGTGACGTTAAGTGTACACTCGGAGAAGGTTAATACTTAGGCGATGCTGGATCGCAGCTAAGTCCCCGAGTGTGACGTTAAGTGCACACTCGGAGAAAGTTAATACTTAGGCGATGCTGGATCGCAGCTAAGCCTCTGAGTGTGTCGTGAAGTGCACATTCGGAGAAAGTTAATTCTTAGGAGATGCTGGATCGCAGCTAAGCCCCCGAGTGTGACGTGAAGTGCACACTCGGAGAAAGTTGATACTTAGGAGATTCTGGATCGCAGCTAAGCCCCCGAGTGTGACGTTAAGTGCACACTCGGAGAAAGTTGATACTTAGGCGATTCTGGATCGCAGCTAAGCCCCCGAGTGTGACGTGAAGTGCACACTCGGAGAAAGTTAATACTTAGGCGATTCTGGATCGTAGCTAAGCCCCCGAGTGTGACGTTAAGTGCACACTCGGAGAAAGTTAATACTTAGGCGATTCTGGATCGCAGCTAAGCCTCCGAGTGTGTCGTGAAGTGCACATTCGGAGAAAGTTAATACTTAGGCGATGCTGGATCGCAGCTAAGCCCCCGAGTGTGACGTGAAGTGCACACTCGGAGAAAGTTGATACTTAGGCGATTCTGGATCGCAGCTAAGCCCCCGAGTGTGACGTTAAGTGCACACTCGGAGAAAGTTGATACTTAGGTGATTCTGGATCGCAGCTAAGCCCCCGAGTGTGACGTTAAGTGCACACTCGGAGAAAGTTAATACTTAGGCGATTCTGGATCGCAGCTAAGCCCCCGAGTGTGACGTTAAGTGCACACTCGGAGAAAGTTAATACTTACGCGATTCTGGATCGCAGCTAAGCCCCCGAGTGTGACGTGAAGTGCACACTCGGAGAAAGTTAATACTTAGGCGATTCTGGATCGCAGCAAAGTTTTTTTTTTGAGACCGGAGTCTGCGACCGCGGAAGAACTTTGAACCTGCAAAAAACTCAATCTGCCTTATATTATTTCACCAATGCTTGTTCTTTACATTGCTTCAGTCGACGGTCACGTGTAGAAGCGCTTCAGGAGATCTCCGTTCCATGCACGCGGCTCGTCTGTCTCCCTCTCGATGTTGTAGAGTCTGTATGCTCCGTTGTTCAGCACCTTGGAGATGATGAAGGGTCCTTCCCAGGCCGGAGCCAACTTGTGAGGTCTTTGCTGATCCACTCGGAGCACCAGGTCGCCTGCTTGGAACGTGCGACTTCTGACGTGGCGTGCATGAAAACGCCGCATATTTTGTTGATAAATGGTTGAGCGAGTTAGTGCCATCTCTCGCTCCTCCTCCAGAAGATCCACTCCGTGTTGCCTTGCTTGTTCTGCTTCGGCTTCGGAGAAGAGTTCGACACGTGCCGCATTGTGAAGCAAGTCACTCGGAAGGACCACTTCTGCTCCATAAACGAGGAACAACGGTGATCGCCCTGTAGATCTGTTCGAGGTTGTGCGAAGTCCCCAAAGCACCGAAGGTAGCTCGGTAACCCAAGCGCCAGCGGCATGTCCTATCTCTCGCAGGAGTTGGGGCTTCAAACCTTGCAAAATAAGTCCGTTTGCCCGCACTGCTTTCCCATTGGACTGAGGATGCGCTACGGAAGCAAAATCCACTCGGATTCCTTGGCTTGTACAGAAACCTTTGAATCTGTCCGGGTCAAAGTTTGTCCCGTTGTCCGTGATTATGCTATGAGGTACACCGAATCTGAAGATGATGTCCGTGACAAACTTGACGGCTGTTGAGGCATCGAGCTTCTTGATGGGCTTCGCTTCGATCCATTTCGTGAACTTGTCGACTGCCACCAACAGATGAGTGTATCCAGCTTGGCCTGTCTTGAATGGTCCGACTGTATCTAGTCCCCAAACAGCAAACGGCCACACAAGAGGGATTGTCTTCAACGCAGACGTTGGCTTGTGAGACTTATTGGAGTAGAACTGGCAGCCCTCACATCGGTCAACCATATCTTTAGCCATCTCGTCAGCCTGCAGCCAGAAGAAACCAGCCCTGAATGCCTTGGCGACGATTGCTCTTGAAGAAGCGTGATGATCGCAGGTTCCCGAGTGAATATCCTCTAGAATCAGCTGCCCCTCCTCTGGGGAGATGCATCGTTGAAGAACGCCTGAGATACATTCTTTGTACAACTGGCCATCAATGACAGTGAATGACTTCGACCTGCGGACTATCTGCTTGGCCTGGACTTCGTCTTCTGGTAGTTCCTGCCTCAGGATATATGCAATGATCGGCACAGTCCAATCGGGGATGATGGCAAGAATCTCCATGACCAGATCAACCACAACAGGTACATCGACTTCAGTCGGATCCGTTGAACTCTTTGGTTGTACCGGCTCCTCTGTGAAAGGATCTTCTTTGACTGAGGGGAGGTGGAGGTGCTCGAGGCAGACATCACTCGGGACTGGTCTCCGAGTGGATCCGAGTTTTGCTAGCTCATTAGCTGCTTGGTTCTTCAGTCTTGGAACATGGTGAAGTTCTAGACCTTCAAACTTCTTCTCGAGCTTCCTCACTGCATTGCAGTATGTAGTCATGGTGGGGTTCCTGACGTCCCACTGTTTCATCACTTGATTGACCACCAAATCTGAATCGCCGTAGACCATCAGGCGACGGACGCCGAGTGAGATGGCCATACGCAACCCGTAGAGGAGAGCTTCATACTCTGCCTCGTTGTTGGAGGAATCGAAGTGTACCTGTAGCACGTACTTGAGCTTGTCGCCGTTTGGTGATATGATCACAATGCCAACGCCGGAGCCATTCAACATCTTGGACCCATCGAAGAACATTGTCCAATGGGCCGAGCAGATGTGGGTCGGTTGCTGTTGTTCTACCCATTCTTCTATGAAGTCAGCCAGAGCTTGAGACTTAATAGCTTTCTTGGCCTCGAACTTGATATCGCAGTACAGCATCTCCATCGCCCACTTCGCCACTCGGCCTGACACATCTTGATTGTGGAGAATTTCCGATAATGGAGCATCAGAAATGACAGACACCGAGTGGTCTTGGAAATAATGGGCCACCTTCTTCGCAATCATGTAAATCCCGTAGATAAGTTTTTGATAGTGGGGATACCTCTGCTTGGAAGGAGTCGGGACTTCGGAGATGTAGTACACTGGCCGCTGAACTTTGTATGCTTTGCCTTCTTCTTCTCGTTCGACTGTAAGAACAGTACTGACGACTTCATTTGTAGCCGCGATATACAGAAGAAGGGGCTCTTTACTGAGCGGAGCAGTAAGAACCGGCTGGGTGGAAAGTAGGACTTTGAGGTCGTCGAATGCGACTTGGGCTTCATCTGTCCACTCGAAAGTATCTGATTTCTTCATGAGTCGGTACAGAGGAAGTGCTTTTTCGCCGAGTCGACTCATGAACCTGCTCAAAGCCGCTAGGAAACCTGTGAGCCGTTGAACATCGTGTATTCTGACCGGCCTCTCCATTCGGACGATGGTCCCGATCTTTTCGAGGTTGACATCGATCCCTCGTTCGGAAACGAAGAAACCGAGTAACTTTCTGCTGGGAACACCGAATGAACATTTGGCGGGGTTGAGCTTGATATCGTACCTACGAAGGTTGGCGAATGTTTCTGCCAAGTCAGTCAGCAGGTCGGAACCTTTGCGTGACTTGACTACGATATCATCCATATACGCCTCCACATTCCGACCGATCTGGTCGAGGAGACATTTTTGGATCATGCGCATAAAGGTAGCTCCTGCATTCTTCAAACCAAATGGCATAGTGATGTAGCAGAAGCACCCGAATGGGGTGATGAATGCTGTTTTTAACTCATCGGGACCATACAGACGGATCTGATGATAGCCCGAGTAGGCATCAAGAAATGACAGACGGTCGCAACCTGCAGTCGAATCGACAATTTGATCTATGCGGGGGAGTGGAAAATGGTCTTTCGGGCAGACCTTAGTGAGATGCTTGAAGTCAATGCACATTCGGAGCGACTTGTCCATCTTGGGCACCATGACAACATTGGCGAGCCACTCGGAGTGGTGAACCTCGCGAATGAAGTTGGCTGCCAACAGCTTGGCCACCTCTTCCCCGATTGCCTTCCTCTTGAGTGCGGCGGACCGGTGCAGGCGCTCTCGGACAGGCCGAGCAGTGGAATCCACGTGCAGTCGATGCTCAGCCAACTCCCCGGGTACACCTGGCATGTCAGAGGGTTTCCATGCGAAGATGTCCCAGTTCTCACGGAGGAATTGGGTGAGCTCGGCTTCCTATTTAGGATCGAGGGTGGTGGAGATGTTCGTCAGGGCAGCAGTGGCGTCCGTCGGGTGGATGCTGACCTTCTTCGTCTCTCCCGCCGACTGAAATGCAGACTCTGAAGCTGGCTTCTTCGAGCGCATTAGGTCGGGGGGGTCGACTGTTTTCTTGTACTCGTCCAGCTCGAGGACGGCCATCTGCTGGTCGGTGATTCTTGATCCCTGCTGCAGACACTCTTCAGCCCGCTGTCGATTGCCTGTGATGGTGATCACACCCTTCGGGCCTGGCATCTTCAGCTTCAGGTATACGTAACATGGACGGGCCATGAAGTGCGCATATGCTGGGCGACCCAGAATTGCGTGATAAGCACTCTCGAAGTCAACCACTTGGAACGTCAGCTTTTCCTTGCGGAAGTTCTTGTCGGAGCCGAAAACGACGTCCAACGCGATCTGGCCGAGTGATTTGGCCTTCCGTCCAGGGACAACTCCGTGGAACTGCATGCTGCTCTCGCTGAGTTTGGACATCGGGATGCCCATCCCCTTGAGGGTGTCGGCATACATGATGTTCAAGCCGCTGCCGCCATCCATGAGGACTTTGCGCAGTCGGACTCCTTCTACCACCGGGTCGACGACCAGGGCCTGTCTCCCCGGGGTGGGTACATGTGCCGGATGATCCGACTGGTCGAAGGTGATCGCAGTCTGAGACCATTTGAGGAACTTGGGGTTGGTAGGGGTGGCCATGTTCACCTCTCTGTTCACCAGCTTCAGTTGGCTCTTGCTCTCGACGTCAGCAAAGATCATCAGGGTTGCATGGACTTGGGGGAACGGATCCTCCTTATCCTCCTCATCCTGTTCATGGTCCTTCTCACTCGGTTTCCCTTCACTGAACCCCTGGATCAGGAGGCGACACTGTCGAGTGGTATGCTTCGCATATATGGGGTTGCCTTCTTCATCCATCTTCGTACGAACCGGACATTGCTGGTCCAGGATGGGGTTATTGAACTGCTTCTTCTTGGGGGTGAACTGAGCCTTCCCTTTGCCCTTGAACTTGGCATTGGTTACGGCTGCAGCTTCTGCTTGCGGAGCGGTCGGAGCTTTCTGCTTCTGCTTTCGAGTGTTGCCCCCATCGCCGTCAGCGACTATTTTGTGCTTGCCGCTTCGGATGCGGTCTTCTTCTTCACCATTTGCATAGCGCGTTGCTATCTCCATCATCTTGCTCATGGAGATGTCGCCTGTTCGGCCGAACTTCAGGTAAAGATCCCTGTACCGCACGCCTGCCTTGAAGGCGCAGACTGCTTGATGCTCGGTGACGTTCTCCACCGTGTGATAGAGAGTTGTCCAGCGCTGGATGAAGTCACGCAGGGGCTCATTCTGCTTCTGGACGCAGTGCTGGAGCTCCACAAGGCTAGCAGGGCGCTTGCACGTCCCTTCGAAGGTCCTGATGAACACTCAGGCCAGATCTGCCAACTGTAGATGCTTGAGGGGGCCAACTGGTTCAGCCACGCTCGCGCCGAGCCGTCGAGCATCCGAGGGAGGTGCTTCATGGCGACATGGTCGTCCCCTCCTCCGATCTGGACTGCCACTCGGTAGTCATCCAGCCACGTTTCTAGCTTGGACTCTCATGTGAACTTGCTAATTCCCGTCGCCAATCGGAAGTTGGGAGGGATGTCAGCCGAATGGATGGCTCGACTGAAACACTTGGGACCAGAAACGGTGGCCCTGCTTCCACTCGGACGGTCGATATCGCGACCATCGCGGTGGGCCCGACCCCTGTCGACCCTCCGCTGGGCGATATGCCCTCTTGCATCGGGCCTTGGGTCGTAAGTGTCGCCGACTAAACGCCGATCATCATGATGTCGGGGCCCGTAGGGCTCACCCCGCGGAGGGGGCGTGAACGGCGGCGATCTTCGTTATTTATGGAACGGCTGCCCCCTCTGTGCCGCTGATGGGAACCTCGGCTGTGAACCGACCGGTGCGTATTCGCATGAACAGAACTATTATAGATCCTGTTGTGCGACTGGGAGACCGCCGAATTCTGCTGCTGCGCCGTGTGCAACAAGGCTCGGATCTGCTCGATCCCCCTACCAGCCTCTGAATCAGTCGGCTGGAGGGAATCGGCTATCTTGGCAGCTGCAGCCAAGTTGAGGAGGGGTGTGCGGAACAGCTCCACGTTGCTCCGCCGAGTGTGCCGAACAGCTTCTGTCACTCTTGCCTGCCAATACATAGTCCTATCAACATACAACTAACCCTATGGTGTGATCCACACGCGCGATCATATGATGGGCACCAAAGGACAGCAACATAACCACAAGCAAATTAAACCAATCATGGCAATTCATCAGTCACCGATAGGACAACGATAATCTACTCAGACATCATAGGATAGCAACACATCACTGGATAATAATATGTAGCATAAAGCACAATGTTCAAGTAGAGGCTACAACGGGTTGCGGGAGAGTGAACCGCTGAATATAGATGGGGGAAGATGATGGAGATGTTGGTGAAGATGACGAAGGTGTTGCTGTAGATCGCCGTCACACGATGATGTCCCGGGAGGCGTTCCGGCGCCGCCGGGAGAGAGGGGGAGAGAGCCCACCTCCTTCTTCTTCTTCCTTGACCTCCTCCCTAGATGGGAGAAGGGTTTCCCCTCTGGTCCATGGTCTCCATGGTGGCGGAGGGGCGAGAGCCCCTCCGAGATTGGATCTCTCTCTCTCTCTCTGTCCTTTTGTTTCTGCGCTCCCAGATTCTGTGTTTCACCGTTTCTTAAATTCCTGGAGATCCGTAACTCCGATTGGGCTGAAATTTTAGCACGATTTTCTTATGGATATTATGTTTCTTGCGGCAAGAGAAGGGCACCAACCGCCTTAAGGAGTAGCCACAAGCTTGCCAGCCGCCACCATACCTCCTGGTGGCGGCTACAGGGCTTGTGGGCCCTCCGTGCATCGCCTCGCGTTGATTCTTCTTCCCAAAAATCATAAATACTCCAAAAAAAATCCCCGTAAGTTATTATTACGTTTGGATTTCGTTTGGTATGTGTCGTGGGTATAAGCCTAACAGTAGATGTATAGGGTACGAAAAGGATGGGCAGAGTCCCAGCTACGGCGAGGATGTATGAGTTTGGGCCCCTCTGCGGTGGAGGTAATAACCCAACGTCTCAGTGCTCAGGGAGCTTTGTTGTCGAGTGGAATAAGGAATACAATGAGTTGCTAACCCCTCTACCAGTGGGGGAGGGTGGCTTATATAGAGTGCGCTGCCCTCCACAACGGTTCCGGTACAAGGGTGGAGTAGTGGGGATTGAATGCGTACGTTACAGGTAACGTATGCTCTGAATGCTAATAAATGCACCCGGAAATGTATGGCCGTTTCCCTCCAGAGAGGTTACGATGTACCGAGTGTAGCCAGTCGGTTAGCTTGCTATCCTCCGAATGCTAGTCTCCAACTGGATGGTTGAGGACGTGTTACCGACTGGATGATGGGGACTCCTTAATTCAGTCGGGACTGACTAAGGGCCTTGTCCTTTGTGAGGGGTAGTCCTTGGGTAGGACCTACATGACAGGCCTATGACCCTACCCTAGGACTATGACCCCATCAGTATGGATATTCTGCGGAACAAAAAACATGCAACAAACAGGAACTGGCACTGGGCACTGGGTCAATATGTTAGTCCCAAAAATAGTATAAAAAGTTGCCAAAAGTATATGAAAGTCGTAGAATATTGGCATGAAATAATCAAAAATTGTAGATACGACGGAGACGTATCAAGATGTCATGCAAGTTCTTTTCCCTAAGCACGTATGACTACATATGGAATACATGCCTACATTAGATTGACGAACGGGAGCTAGTTACTTATCTCTCCATGTTATAACTGTTACATGATGAATCACATCCGGCATAATCATCCATCACCGATCCAATTCCTACGAGTCTTTTAGTATTGGTCCTTGCTACGTTACTTTGCCGCTATTGCTGTCACTGTTGCTACTGTTACTCTCTTGCTACTGTTGTTACTTTGCTGCTACTGGTTACTGTTGCTACTGCTGCTATCACCCTACTTTGCTACTGATACTTTGTTGCATATACTAAATCTTTCAGGTGTGGTTGAATTGACAACTCAACTGCTAATACTTGAGAATATTCTTTCGCTTCCCCTTGAGTCGAATCAATAAATTTGGGTTGAATACTCTACCCTCAAAAACTGTTGTGATCCCCTATACTTATGGGTTATCAATGCTCTCCCTTATGAGCAAAAAAGTTAAGATTGCCAAAGATGACCAGCTCCCATGATGCATTTTTCAAACACAGGTATCCTCTTTTACTGGATCATCATATTATCATATTATGATCAATGGAATCAAGTCGGCTTATCTGGACCCTAGATTGTTTGGCAGTAATATCCAATGCGGAGCTTTTCCATGATCATAGCTCACTCGAGGGCTTCCAACTCATCAAGTTTAACTTTCTCAACCTCTTGATCCGGCAAAGATGCCACAAAATGGTTACACGTGGATGTATGCTTGATGCTACTCCGATAAGGTTATCCCATGTACTCTTGCTAGTCACTCCACTTCGGACCCTGAACTTGGCAAGGTTAAAAATTGGTTTAGGTTGAGAGCCAACATACTGAAGCTAGGATAAGACATGGGTTATCATACCCACTTCATTGAAGGAAGACTTGAGCATCAAAAGCCAGTCTATTTTTATAGTGTCTCACTGAGCCGGTTTATTATTAGTACTTTATTATTATGACTACATGTTATCATACACGTACATCATCCTGGATTGCATCATGCATCGTACATACATATCATGCCGGCCTTGAAACTGCGTTCCAACGTAAACTTTTGCAGAAGCAAATAAGTCTTTGAGAGCCAAAACTGGCCGGATTTTCATCATGGTTTATCATAACTAGTGTTAAATGATTGTGGTTTTTCAAGTCATCTTGGGAGAAGTAAATTTTCTCAAAAATCTAGTTTCTCACATATTGCTGAGCTGGCCCATCATTTATAATGTTGTATCATCTAAATTAACTCACTCTTGGATTTCCTCAACATGTGCTATGTAGTAAACTACACCAGTTATGGATTTATCAAGCATGTATATTTGCCAGGTTGCACCACAAACCACAAACAGGGATTTCATCTCAAGGACAATGGCATTATTCCATAATATTCGTACAAATAATAAAACACCGGGCTACATTGAAACCACGGTTAAGTATTCATTCAAATTAGATTAATATCAGTTCCACCAAACTTCTGAAGTGCACTATGATGAGTTATATTACTCTCACCAAGTCCCAAGTCACTGTAGGCATATGACCCGACACTTGGGGGCTACATTATTCAAATTAAGATTACATCAAGTATGAAAGTCCCATGTCGCTGCAAGCATGCACTACGACACTTGGGGGCCAATGCATAGTCATTTTTACTAGTCTCATTGATGGTACAACCCACCAAGTAATGATGAGCGCCGGCCCTTGGGGGCTTCCAATTGCTCCAGTGAAAATACAAAGTGACCCAAAGCATGGGGGCTACATCATATGATGTTTTTATTTCAAAAAGAGAAGTACATGTTGTTAGAATCAGGGTTCCGCCGACCCAAGGAAAGGTTTGAACTTTGCGGTGCGCTTGCTCCCTTACCCCGTTCTACCTCTCAACTTCATGGTGACTCCCCGGTGGCACGAGCTAATGAAGACAAACTAGGACACATGGTAGTTTACCCAGGTTCAGTCCACCTTGTGGTGTAAAACCCTACTCTTGCTTGTTTAGGGGATTACTTGAGGTGGAAGATGAGCAAAAAGATGGGTTCTTTCCCTAGTGGAGACGATGGGGCTCGGATCCCCTTCTACGGAGGATGGGCCTCTCCGTTATACTCGCGTTGGTCCTATTCCCCCCAAAACATTGGCGGGAAATGTTGCCACAACGACCATTTTGAAAGGGAACATGACTGCAGTCCGCCCTGACAAAGGTGGTCTTTGGCTGCACAAGCTTCTCTTCATGACAGACTGGTGGGCTCCGGGGTGACCTTCGCCCTGCCGAGCCCCCAGCTTTAGTCTTCTTGCACCGATCGGGAAACCCTTGGGAGTCTCTTTAGGGGCATGCCAGCCGACCTAGCTTTCCTAGCATGGAAGAGGAAACCCTCATGTCCGTGCCTGTTGCGATCGCTCCTGCGCCGCCTGTGCAACCTATGCCACCCACGTGGAGATGCACGGACATGGGCCCCTGTTACGTCGCCCTCGGCGAGACTGCCTCGCGGGAGCCTCAGGGCTGGCCTCGGGACGCGCCCATGCTGTGGACGTCCCCTCATGATTCTCAAAAGTGGTCCCTCGACGCTTGCCTCGCAAGGGTCTTCCTCGCCGAGCTTGCCGGTGGGCCGAACCAGGCTTGCTCCACCGCGTCGGGCATTGGTTCGCAGGCTAACGGGCCTTGTACCCCTGCTCCGAGAGGTCTGATAGTAGCCCCCGGGCCCGCGTTGTGCACAGATCTGCCTGGTGGAGAGTGAAGCGACGCGGGCGCTCATCGCGTCCGGGCCCGGCACGACGCGCGACACCCGACGTGACACAAAACTCTCCCTTCCTGCAACGCCTCGGGAACCGCTTTGAGTGGATTGACGCAAAGCCTACGCACAGCGCCGACCATTATTACTTCCTTGACCGGCGTCACCCTCTTGCGCCATCCATCTCACGCAAGATTTCCCTCAGGCCCGCGGCACGCAACGGGCATCCCATTGGAGGAACGGGAATGCATGAGCCCTTGCTGCGTGTGGGCCAGGCCTAGCATGTGGTGCCCAACTGGGCATATGTCACATCAAACTCCCGTGGCGCCTCGGGAACCGCGGTTGTGTCTAGAAAAACAACCATGCCCAAGGGGTGGAACTGCCACCGCACTGCTGCTTTGTCCACCTTTTTCTTCGATTGTCCGCCGTCCTCATGCGAATTCAGCTTTCATTCCTTCCATTGTACCAAGTGGAGATACCGCGAGTGCCGAAGCACGGGCGAGCCCCTCAGCACCGCCGTCATCCCCCAGGGCGGCGAGGTCCGGCCCCCGAGGTCAAAGCCACAACATGGGTGCTGGGTCGCCAGCGATGAGTAAGTGTATCGTCCTTATCACCTTCTCTTGCATACCCTACCTGATCTGATGAACCCAATCGCCGAGCTTTTCAGGGTGCCAGCATCCAAGAGTCCCATCGACGCCTCGTCGGGGCGCTCCTTTACGCTCCACTAGTCCGTGAACCTACTTCCTTGGTGCTTGACCTGGCAGGGCCCAAGTGGGCCGCAATTTTAGTCGGTGCAGCAGCGGAGCCTCGGGAGCGCCTGACCGTGGATTCCACGCACGCCCTTCGGGGCCTCGAGCGTGGGGTGGACCTGACCCTCAAGGAAACAACCATCATCTAGTGGGAGGCGATCGTTCCCATCGCGAGTGTGAGGCCACCCAGATCGCCCATAACTAGGAGGCAAAGCGTGAGCAGCTCGAGGCCTTGGAGAGGCGTGTCCTCGCCGGTGAGACCACCCTCGTGGCGGCGTGTGAGGAGGCCTTGGCTGGTGCAAATGAGAGGGTGGTGCGATAGCGGGCGGTTGAAGTGCAGGAATACCACGGCGAGCTCGCCCGATGGGAGACCTTCCTCGAGCTCAAGTACGATACGCTCCAAGAGGAGGTAAGAGCGCTCAGGGCCCACCTGCACGGGGCTCATGCCGCCCTGGAAGACGCCTTCAAAAGCGAGGGGGAGGCCAAGGAGGAGCTGAAGTCGCTCCTAGCCCAGGTCAGTGAAGTCGCCGATGATGCACAGGCATCCAAGGACGACGTGGATCACACGGGGCACACGGTGGCCCATGCATCCACATGAAGGAGCGGTGCGTCCAGCGGTCCCAGGAGTCGGCCTTGGGCGCGGGCACCACACTCCATCGTTTCATTAGGGACGCTGTCGTGCTGCCGCAAGCTTTAGGTGACAGAGGCCACCCCGACTTCGTCCTCACAATGGTGGAGGTGCTGGAGTTGGTTGCTTCTAAGGTGGATTAAGACATTGAGTGTCGCGCACGCGACCTCATGGGCAACGTGGTGACGTGCGTTTTCTCCAACCTGCGCCGCCCTAATCCTTCATTCGACCTCTCCCGCATGATGGAGCCAGTGCGCTTGGAGCTCCAGTGCCCCCTCATGGAAGAGGTGCGCAGACACGTGGAGTCTTTGGTGAGGCTGTTTGCCCAGGCGGTGCTTCCTGTGGAGGGTGGCGACCTCAGCGTTGCACCCTCCGAACACCACGTCGAGGACGACACCTTCTTCGCTTGAGCTTCCTCAACCTTCACGTGTCGCACCAAAGAATCCTTGGCCCCGTTGGCATCAGACAGTTGTAACTTAGTTTTGCTTCGGAGACGATTGTCCGCTTTATTTTGGGTGTCTTTGTTTGTTCTGCAATATTTTCTGCTTTCCTTCACGCTTTCCCAACGTCTCGGATGACAAGAGGCCGTTGCACACATCCTCTGAGGCCCCATTCCTCGCGTGCGTCTGGACCGTGTACCAGCAGACCTCGAGCGCTGCCCAGCTTTGTATTCCCTTGGCCCGATATCCCACGGATTCCCCAGCAACGGCTGTTCCATCCGAGCTGCTTGGCAACGGTGCTACGGGAGCCTGGCTTCCCCTCCTCCGTGTTTCCTTGATGCCTCGTGTCGCTAGGGCCCTGATTACACACAAGTGTAGGGGATCGCAACAGTCTTCACGGGTAAGTTAACCCAATTTATTGATTCGACACACGGGGGGCAAAGAATATTTATAAGCTTTAACAACTGAGTTGTCAATTCAACCGCACCTGAAAGATACTTTCTTGGCAACGAAATATCAGTAGTAACGGTTATATGAGAGTGATTGTGGCAACAGAAATAATGGTGGCAAAGCAACGAAAGAAAAACAGCTAAAGTAGAGCAACTCGTGACTAGTAGGATTAAAATACTGTAGGCTAGGGAGATGGATGGTTAGTCATGGATGAGAGATATCATGTATTGAACTTGGGGCAAGGAACATAGAAAAGTAATGATCATCTAGGCAAATATCAAACATTAGGTATGTATCCCAAGGTAGTCGTGCGTGCTTAAAATAAGAACTTGCACAACATCTTTTGTCCTACCATCCGCCTACCAACGGGGCCAAAAGGAACTTATGGAGATTAAGGTGCTCCTATCAAAGAGCACCGGAACAAAGAATTAACAATCATTGGATACATGGAATCCTCAAAATATAGTCTATCCCCTTTGGTGTCCCAAGCTGTCACCATTGCGATCGCCGGTTCCGGACTATAATAGGTGCATACTACTCATAGATAGGATCAAGAACACAAATATATTCATGCAAACATAAGGTATTCAGATCTGAAATCATGGCACTCGGGCCCAAAGTGACAAGCATTAAGAGTAACAAGTAGTAGCAAAGATGATAAACACCATAGTAGATGATCGGCAACATGCCCCCAACAGTCCGACAAACTATTACATGATCTAACTCATCCAATCCATACCACCCCCTTCACCTACATTAGGGAATTACTCACACATGATGGGGGAAGCCATGGAAGGGTGATGGAGTGGTGATGGTGATGACGATGGCAACGATGGAAGGCCAATGCAGCCTCCAAATTAGCTCTCCCGGAGAAGAACTAAGGGTGGCAGCGTCTCTGCGTCGAGAACTTGAAAAAGAACTTCTGTTCTGGGATTTCTCCGCCACGGGTAAAAATAGGAGCCAAAGTAGGGCACCAGAGGGGGTCGAGCCCACCCAGGCAGCCTCCCGGCGCGGCCAGGGTGCAGACCGCGCCCACAGGTCGCCTGGAGGCCTGGTGGCCCCCCTCTGGCCCATTTTCTCGCCCATGGTTCCTCCCGGTGCGTGGATTTTCTCTATTTTTTATTGGAATTTTTCGGTATGTCTAAATATTCATTTTCCTGCACACAAGAAAACAATACAGGCAGCTCTGCTAAAAACAGGGTCAGTCTGGGTTAGTTTCATTCAAATCATGCAAGAATGAGGCCAAAACAATAGGAAAAGTGTTTGGAAAAGTCGATACGTTTGAGACATATCAACTCCACCAAGCTTAGCATATTGCTTGTCCTCAAGCAATTCAGTTCAACGAATTGGACGCGATAAATAAAACTTCGACAAACTTTTTGTTTCATCAGATATATAGAAGCATGCACTACGAACAAGTGCAACAAGTATTGAAGCAATGCTACAAAGACAATGCACGAAGCAATCCTTCGATCATGTGACGAATTTCAAACAACTAAGAATGAATAATATGCAATTGAAAATCATGACGAGATCACAATTCTCATGACTCGGACATACTAGAGTGGTATCTCGCTAGCCCCCATGAGTGAAGCAAAACATAAATGCAGACGCTCCTTCGGAGTCTTAAAGGAGACAAGAAATAAATATTTCAGAATAAGCAATATCACAATCATGGAGAAGACAATGTGGTGCTTTGGGACAGTCCACATTACACTCAGAATGACAATTATGCTCTCTATAATCGGTGTTTTTTTATAGGAAGAGAATGACTCAATAGTAAAGTAAAATAGATCGGCCCTTCATCGAGGGAAGCATTGATTTGTAGAGGTGCCAGAACTTTGAGCTTTTAAAACATAGATAACTCAAATTTTTGGGTGGTATGCTTTCATTCTCAATGTAACAACTAAGAGATCTCAATATCTTCCATGCTAAATACATTATAGGCGGTTCCCAAACATAAAAGTAAAGTTTTTACTCCCCCTCGACCAATCAATCACACTCCACGGCGGGCCGAATCCACGGGTACCGCCCATACAAACAACAATCCTGGGGGAGTTTTCTATCATTAAATTTGATTTGACTTTGAGCATGGAACTTGGCATCCCCGTTACTAGCCACTTTCTCGTGAATGATAGTGAATCAACACATATCTTGAGAATAACCTACTTAGCATGGAGGATACTGATAGCCCCTAGTCACTACATGAGTGGGCACATGCAAATTTACTTAGGACAATATATAAATACCACATATAGGTAGGTATGGTGGGCTCATATGGCGCAACTGGTTTCAAGGATTTTGGATGCACAAGCAGTCATTCCGCTTAGTACTGGCGAAGGCTAGCAAAAGGTGGGGAAGTGACCAACTAGAGAGCAATAACGGTCATAATCATGCAGAGCGACAAAGCAACATTGAATCGAGCATGAAAGCAATATAACTATTCTGAAATAAAAAGATCATCAAGGCTTTATAGACTTCTAGTCATAAACATGTGTAAGCATGTGCGAGGTCAATCCAAAAACTCTTGAAATGGAAATACCACTCCAGTATGCCAAACCATGAACAATGCAATGCATGCAAATCATTTTGTTAACACATTATGCACTCCAGCTCTTTGAGACTAGTCACAAAGAAAGCATGAACTAGTGGGAAGGCATTGTAAACATAGCAATAAGTCGCTACAAGCTGGTCTCTAGATCATAAGTACACGCATATGTAAAAAAGTAGAAACTAATAGAGTTCATACTGGTTTCCCTTGTTGCATCCCTTCCATCGATCCTCATCATTATTGCATCATCACTTGCACGATCGTACATAGAAAGATATAATTAAGTGCAATTGCAACCATGGACGTGAGCTGAACTCTACAAACAAAGCAAAATAAAGAGAGAAAATAAATTTGTTTTGGGTTTTCCAAAGGCTAAATGAAAGCAAAAGAAAAGAGAAATATATTTGTTGTTTTTGCAAAGAAAGAACAAAGAAGAATGGGCAAAGACTCTGAAAATATTAAAAAGGAAACCACGAATGATACAATGAAAGGGGAGAAGGGTACATACTCCCCCAAGCTTAGGCTTTTGGCCTAAGTTGAGCTTGCTACTGCGGGCTCCGGGAGCTCCCTTCGGCTCCGGAGTGGTACGGGTGGCTCCAAGTATCATACGAGGCCTCGGGCGCATACACTAATGCTCGTTTGGCCTCCCAAAAAAAAGGCTCTTCTTCCTCGAGAACAACCCCCTCCACGGGGTTGCAAAATTTCTGATGGATCACAAACTTGTCTAGCTCAATCAAGGTGAAGGACCATCTGTTCCTGCTAGTGTAATCAAATAAAAGTGGTGCATGTAGACGGATCTAATATAAACAAGGTTACCAAACTCAGAAGTCCTAGTAACAAACTCATGCCTCTTCACAACAGTAAGATCAAAGCTTATGAATGAAAAAGGTGTATAATCCGTGCGTACAGTGCGCCCGAGGTGCTCAAGGATAAGCGTGGTACAAATGCCACCAAAATGAGGCCCTTTGCCTCTGTTAGAGACGAGGCGACGAACAATCAAAGCACAAATATTATATGTGTTATCTCTTAAGAGGGCGGCTGCCAAGATAGAGAGATCCGGAGCCGAAATGTTGCTCGTGTTATCATGAGCTAACACCCCTCGAGCAATATAGTATGAGAAATACCTGATGTGGGGAAACAAAATGCTGGAGATCTTCCCCTGGTGAATGTCTCGCAGATCCTTGTTGCAAAGGGAAGCAAATAGGGATTTCAACTCGTAGGGATAAACTTTCATTTTGGTCATCTTCCCGACATTCCGCACACCTATAAGTTCACAAAATTCTGCCAAAGACATGGTAAAGACATCCTCATATAATCCGAATTCAATCATGGAAGTTCTATCATTATATCTAAACCAGTTGACAAAATAATATGTGTGTTTTGGATATTGTTGCACACGTCATGTTATGAGACGTGTCAAACCTGCAGCTGCACAGAGGTTATCAAACTTATCCTTAATACGTGTCGCCATAAGGAAATATGAACGCGGGTATGCCATGGCATGTGTCGTGTCTGTCTCGTGGAGTAACTCCGGTGGCACGATATCATCACTGTAACTTGTCCTCAAAGTGGAAGATGAAGCTGCAGCTCTAGTTAGTCTGTCGGTAGGCTTGGGTCTCTTCTTCCCGATCCATCCTTTTGCTTTTCCAAACAAACTCATTTATGAAATTTTTGATGCATCACAAAAACGAAGGTTTAAGCAAAAATGAGTTGGAGCAAACTATTCTACTCGCTTCCCTGATGCATAAGCTTGCGGAAAAACTTCATAAATAAATTCTTAATCATGCATGCAAGCTCATATCAACAACACCAAGAAGTCCTGAATACCCACAAATAAGACTACCAATCAAAATTCTAATTGGAGGAGTCACATACCAAGGAGCAAATGCTCAAATTCTCAATGCAAATGATGGGCTATAGAGAGAGATCGAAAATTTTAACCAAGAACAATAAGAACTAGAGCTCCAGGAGAAAAATCGAGATTTTTGGAGTGAGGGACAGAGAAGGGAGGAAGCAGTACCTGGAAAGGGGACCAGGTGGGCCCAAGCAACCTGTGGGCGCGACCATGGGCCAGGGCACGCCAGCTAGCCGCCTGGACCAGGGGTGGCTCCCCTGGTTGGCCCTAGGTGCCCTGCTCCTCTTTTTTGATGGAAATGTTTATTATGATATTTCTGAATTTTTCTGACAACTTCACTTTTGAAAAAAATTCGAAGTACCGAAAGCTGGAAAACTTCCGGAAAGGTCAAGACAATGGTTAAACATATGAAGCTTCAAAAACATAAAACTTTGGTACACCAAGGAGGATGACGGATAAAAGAAATGAAAACATGACAAAGTTCTCTTTTTACCCATATAAAACAGATTTGTTAGCAAGGTTGATCAAGTCTTACTACCAAACAGGTGTTATATCGAGCAAAAAGTTTCACTTCTTATAAAGCAATCATGGTACCTTTATTTTAATTTATATTGTCCCCACCATAATGGTTTTGTATTCGTGGTGCACATGTAGAGGACAATCCCACTCTCCAACCTTCACGGTCTCAATATTCTCAATAGAATTAAGGCCATGCCTTTTATTAATCTTCTTCGGAAAATATACCGTGTGCTCCTTCTCATTATCATTGAAAGTCACATTTCCTTTATTGCAATCAATAATAGCACCTGCGGTGTTAAGAAAAGGTCTACCAAGAATAATATAAATGCTCCCATCCTCGGGAATGTCAAGCACAATAAATTCAGTAAGGATCAAGCAATTAGCAACTTAGACAGGAACATCCTCACAAATACCAACATGAACGGTCGTTGACTTGTCAGCCATTCGAAGAGATATATCTGTAGGGATTAGTTTATCTAAAGAAAGTCTTTTGTAAAGAGAGAAAGGCATAACCCTCACTCCTACACCAAGATCACATAAAGCAGTTCTGACATAATTATTTTTGATGGAGCACGGAATGGTGGGTATACCTGGATCACCAAGCTTCTCAGGAATCCCACCATTGAAAGAGTAATTAGCAAGCATAGTAGTTATTGCCTCATTAGGAACTTTTCTTTTTTAGTAACAATATGTTTCATATACCTCGAGTACGGAGGCAACTTAATAGCATCAGTCAAGGGAATTTGAAGAAAAAGAGGTTTCATCCATTCACAAATTTATTGTAATGCTCTTCTTCTTTGGTTTTGAAAGACTTACCTCGGAAGGGCATTTATTTCTGTATCCATGGTTCTCTTTCCTTCCCATGTCTTCTTGCAATAAAGTCTTCTCTAGTATATCTCTTGTGCTTGTCGGGTGCTTCTTCTTCTTGTACCCGAGGAGGATTATTCTTATCATTATATTTATCAGGTTTAGCACCATCTTCAGTTTCAGCATAGGAAATAGATATACTATTAGGATCAACAATAGGTTCTTCATCAATTATGGGATCATTGGAGTTGTCAGCTTCCTTGTGTTTCTTCTTCTTCTTCGGGGAGCTGACAACGTCTTCTTCCTGCAATTGAGAATCTTGCTCGATCCTCTTTGGATGCCCCTCCGGATAGAGAGGGTCCTCGGTGTGTGTACCACCTCGGGTCTTTATACCATATGCCTGCGTATCAACTTGTTTGGCATTGTTAGCAAGCAAATCTTTTTGCACATTAGAAATTTGTTCAAGCTGAGTTTGAACCATATGAAAATGCTTAAGAAGACCTTTAACATCATTAACAGTTCTACTTAAAACATCAAGCAAACTTTTGATAACAAGGGAATTATCATGCAATTAGCTTTGAATCCTCTCATTAAAGTGATTTTGCTTGACAATGAAATTATCAAGCTCATCTAAGCATTGATCAGGGGGCTTACCCTGAGGGATGTCACTTGCATTGAATTCTAAAAGAGAGTGTACCTCTACCATAGGTGGGTGAGTGGCAGTCTCACATAATTGCTCAATAGGAGGTAGATTCTTCACATCTTCCACTTTAATACCTTTCTATAGAGTTCTTGGCTTCTTGCATAGCTTCGGGGCTCAATAAAAGCATACCCCTCTTCTTTGATGGTGGAGGTGCTTCAAGAACGGACCAATCATCATTATTTTTAGCTATCTTGCCAATTAGTTCTTCAGTATCGTCCGATGTTCTTACCCTGAAAACACAACCAGCACAACTATCCACATAGGTTCTATATTCATCAGTTAGACCAACATAAAATATATCAAGAAATTCATTCTTAGGGACTCCATGTCCCGGTCTAGCCTTGAGTAAAGTGCAATACCTCCCTCAAGCTTTAGGGAGGTGCTCATCCTGCAAATGTTTAAAGATATATATTCTTTGTAACGCAGCATGTTGCTTATGAGCAGGAAAATATTTAGCAACAAAAGATTGAGATAAATCTTGAGGACTCTTAATGGAACCACATGGTAGTGCATCATACCATGCTTTAGCATCTTCCTTCATAGAGAAAGGAAGTAGCTTAGTAACATAATAATTTCTCTTCTTGTCTTCTGTAGTGAATAAGCCACCCAACTCAGTGAGTTTAGTAAGGTGCGCAATAGCATCGTCATATTTCTCTGCCATAAAAGGAGTCAGCTTTAACCGTGGATATGAGTGAAAGATCAACAGAGAAATCAAAATCAGCATCCTCAATGCAAATAGGAGATGAAGCAAATTTAGGATCGGGAATAAATTTGTTCTTCATAGAATGCTTTTCAAGCAGCTTGTTAACAGAAGTAGGGTCAGAGTTAGCACACTGTGTAAGCTCCCTGAATAAATCATCATCAAGTTCAATATAATTATCATCAAGAATTCTTTCCCTAAGACCACTCAAGTGTGGGTAACCAAAGGATATACCAATGGGGTAGCGTGTAACATGAATTTCAACCCCAGACTGCTTCGCAGCCTTAGCAATCTGAGACTCAATAAAATAACCAAGTAAACCGGTCTCATCAATAGTAGTAGAAGCATCATCAAAATTATCAGGCATAGTGACGGACACGGTAGAAGCAGCATGTGGTGGTGGTGAAGCAAACTTACTCATAACAGAAGGTAAATCAAGTGTAGCACTAGTGCTAAGAATAGTACCTTTTCGTGTAGTGGATGGTAAAATTGGAACCTTGGGGTCTCCTTTCTAACCCATAGTGGATAAATCATAGAAAGCAAAATAACTCCAAGTAGACGTGTAAATAAAGCTATGCTCCCCGACAACGGTGCCAGAAAATAGTCTTGTTGACCCACAAATGTAGAGGATCGCAAAAGTCTTTGCGGGTAAGTTAACCCAATCTATTGATTCGACACAAGGGGAGCCAAAGAATATTTATAAGCTTTATCAGCTGAGTTGTCAATTCAACCGCACCTAAAAGATACTTGCTTGGCAACGAAATATTAGTAGCAATGGTGATATGAGAGTGATTGTGCAACGGAAATGATGGTGGCAAAGCAACGAAAGTAAAACGGCTAAAGTAGAGCAACTGGTGACTAGCAGGATTAAATCACTGTAGGCTAGGGAGATGGATGGTTGGTCATGGATGAGAGATATCATGTATGTAACTTGGGGCAAGGAACATAGAAAAGTAATGATCATCTAGGCAAATATCAAACATTAGGCATGTATCCCAAGGTAGTCGTGCGTGCTTGCAATAAGAACTTGCACAACATCTTTTTTCCTACCATCCCGCTACCAGCGGGGACAAAAGGAACTTATGGAAATTAAGGTGCTCCTATCAAAGAGCACCAGAACAAAGCATTAACAATCAATGGATACATGAAATCCTCAAACTATAGTATATCCCCTTTGGTGTCCCAAGCTGTCACCATTGGGATCGCCGGTTCCGGACAATAATAGGTGCATACTACTCATAGATAGGATCAAGAACACAAATATATTCATGAAAACATAAGGTATTCAGATCTGAAATCATGGTACTCAGGCCCAACGTGACAAGCATTAAGAGTAAAAAGTAGTAGCAAAGATGATAAACACCATAGTAGATACTAAGGAACATGCCCCCAACAATCCGAGAAACTATTACATGATCTAACTCATCCAAACCTTACCATCCCCTTCACCTACAGCAGGGAATTACTCAGACATGATGGGGGAAGCCATGGAAGGGTGATGGAGTGGTGATGGTGATGACGATGGTGACGATTTCCCCTCTCTGGAGGCCAAGGCAGCCTCTACATTAGCTCTTCCAGAGAAGAAACGAGGGTGGCAGTGGCTCCGCGTCGAGAACTTGCAAAACGACTTCTGTTCAGGGATTTCTCCCTCAAAGGTAAAAATAGGAGCCAAAGTAGGGCACCAGATGGGGTGGACCCCACCCAGGTGGACTCCCGACGCGGCCAGGGGGCAGGTTGCGCCCACAGGTCTCCTGGAGGCCTGGTGCCCCCCTCTGGCCCATCTTCTGGTCCATGGTACCTCCCCGTGCGTGGATTTTATCTATTTTTTATTCGAATTTTCTGGGACGTCTAAATATCCATTTTCCTGCACACAAGAAAACCATACAGGCAGCTATGCTGAAAACAGCATCAGTCCGATTTAGTTTCATTCAAATCATGCAAGAATGAGGCCAAAACAATAGCAAAAGTGTTTGGAAAATCCGATACGTTTGAGACATATCAGGCCCAGCCCCCGAGCATAGGAGCGAGGGCCCTCGAAGGGTGATGCTTACTGGCTTGCCCCCTTCCCGTGGGAGGCTCGTGCCTTCGGCGGCTGCTTGTGAGTCTTGCCTCACGAGCCCCCTTGAGGAAAGTCCTGCAGAAAGAAAAAAACACATGGTCCCGACGGCGCGTACTTGCCCACTTGCATTTGGGCGTCCCCGCTTACATTTGGGCGTGGTAAGAGGACTGAAAACCAAGGGAGCTCCATGAAAACTAGAAAAACCAAGACTTCCGCTAGAAAAATCCAAAGTTAACTTGTTCACGAGCCCAGAAAGGAGAGGTGCGCCTGCCGCACCCAACACATGCCAGCCCGACGAGCTCGTTCGCGAGTCGAAAACAAAAATGAATAAAAGCGGTGACCGTGCCTAGCATGGGCTAGCCTAAATAATGCGGATCCCGGGGTGTCTCTTCAATCTTCTTCCCTAGTGGAGAACATGAGGACTGCCACTAGGCGTGGGAGGGGACCTTCCTTCCCGGCCACGACGCGGCTCGTCGGGTGCTTCCACTTTGGGGGCCACAGAGCGTATACAACCCCAAAACTCGTTATTACATGAGAGGGTCACAGTCTTCTTCCCTAGAACGGGGCATGAGGACTGCCACTAGTCGTGGGAGGGGACCCACCTCCATGTCCATGATGCGGCTCATCGTGGGCTTCCATTTCGGGGGCCCTAGAGCGTATACAACCCCAAAACTCGTTATTACGTGAGAGGGTCATGGTCTTCTTTTTGGCGCCCGATTCCGAGATCCCATCCTTAGTCTCCACACAAGTGGTGTGAGGCATGGAGACACGTACATTCTTGAGGGGGTCCCCACCCTCACTCCCCAGTTTCGCGAGGTCTAGCCTGGGGATATGGGTGATTTTGAAGGGGATCCCCACCCTCCGCCTCCAGGTGCGCGACGTCGAGCCTCGAGACATGGGCGCCTTTCAGGGGTCCTTCCCGAGAGTGTTCTTCTCTAACGCTTCCCGCCACCCTGGGCAAGGAAACACGTATGTCAGCTCACCTCTCCCATGGCCCAAGCGCGAGGGCCATCATGCCCGACACGGCCCGAAGAGTCCGGTCACAAGACGACAACTTGGCACTAATGCTTAGAATTAAGGCAAACAACACCATCTCAACTGAAAGTTAACCAAGTTCGTTACATACTGAGGTAACATCCGCTCGGAGGCAGTAGAAAATACTAGGAACCGTTTAACTCGGACGGCCCAAAAGACCATCGGACGGCCCGATTGTTACATGCGCGTCAGGCCCCCGACGTCATGTACCGTGAGGATCCACCCCACGGACGGGGGAAAGCTAGGTCCTGAGGCTGTTGGCCACTGAAGCTTCATGATGCCTCGGAAGGTGCACATGTCCTAATACCCTTGCAGCTTTGTCAACCTCCTGAACAGCGAGTACCCATGACCTTGGCGCTTGAAGCCACTTCTTTGGCTCGTGGGGGCGCGCGTCGGGGCATGCCTTGATGGGCCCCCAGGCGCCTTCCTGTCGCACCGGCCTTACCTGGTGGCCCTAGGCTGGAGCCCTCGAGCCCGATCCAATGGGGGCACGTGACGTACCCCTTACGCCGGGGGGGGGGGAGCGAGCGTCGGTTGGAGCGTGTGTCCCGTTGCACTAGAGCCCGATGCGACACTCCTCTCACTTGGGGGTCGTGGGTGCCACTGCAGGGCGACACCGCCCGGGTGGCGCATGTTGCGAGAGCACCCACGCCAAGCATCGTCTTGGGGCTGACCTCTTCCAAGGTCGCCGTGGGGTCGGCGGAGGTGGTCACCGAGTTCACCCCTTCCTCCGCCGCCGCGGTCACTTCCGTGGTCTGCGGAGATGGCACAGTCTCCGCGCCCAGCAGTGCACTTGCTGCAGGGACCCTAGCCATGTGGCAATCTTCCATGTTGTGGGTGTGCATGTTGTGATGGGCACAGAACATCCCGCCGACCTCTCAAGGTGCAGGTCTAAAGCTGGTCACCAGGACCCTGACGAGCAGGAGCAAGGCATGAGGCGGGCCTGCTCGGGCCCTCCGGCTACGGGCCGAGCGAGCCACCACGCGGGGGCAGGGGCGGCTCGCTGGTCCATGCTCCTGCCTCCGGTGATGAGGGTCCAAGCGGGGCGTAGGGCACGAAGGCATTCCTCACGACTATGACGAGTTCAACGATGTGGTCCGCACATGCATCGTTCCCTCCGTCAGTCGTGCATTGGCAAAGAAGCTCGCTCGCCATGAGCAGTGTGTCCTGCGCATTCAGGTCTCCCACGTGAA
Source organism: Hordeum vulgare subsp. vulgare (assembly GCF_904849725.1). NCBI lineage: Eukaryota > Viridiplantae > Streptophyta > Magnoliopsida > Poales > Poaceae > Hordeum > Hordeum vulgare. The sequence continues at coordinate 312,667,510 of NC_058524.1, forward strand.
CACAAGCCGAGGCACACGCTGTGGGGGGCACAGTAGGGAAGTCTCCTTGCTACGCTACTGGCCACAAGAAGCCCTGCTGCCCGTGAGTGGCGGGGGCCAATACGATGGTGGTCATGATGCTGGCAAGCCGGTAACGAACGTCTGGCGCCGAGCTCCCGTGGCGCATGCGGTGAGCATCGGCCATGGGGTCGGTAGAGCCGGGGCAAAACTGGAGCAGCAGAGCGGCTGCGCACCCCTATCTGGTGCGCCAAATGTGGGAAATGTGGCTCAAGAGACCCAAGGGAAGGTTCGAACTCTGGGGTGTGATACGTCTCCATCGTATCTACTTTTCCGAACTCTTTTGCCCTTGTTTTGGACTCTAATTTGCATGATTTGAATGGAACTCACCCGGACTAACGCTGTTTTTAGCAGAATTGCCATGGTGTTGTTTTTTTGCAGAAATAAAAGTTCTCGGAATGACCTGAAAATTTACGGAGATTTTTTCTGCAATTAATGAAAAATACCTGTGCAAAGATCTACCGAAGGAGGTGAGCCAGTGGGCCACAAGCCTAGGAGGCGCGACAACCACCTGGCGGCGCCTGGCAGGCTTGAGGGGCCCACAGAGCTCCACCGCCTCCAATCTCAGCTCTATATATTCCGTTTTGCCCGGAAAAAAATCAGAGAGAAAGATTCATCGCGTTTTACGATATGGAGGCGCCGCCACCTCCTGTTCTTCATGTGGAGGGCAGATCTCGAGTCAGTTCTGGGCTCCGGAGACGGGAAATCATCGCCATCGTCATCATCAACCTTCCTCCATCGCCAATTCCATGATGCTCTTCACCGTTCGTGAGTAATCTCATCGTAGGCTTGCTAGACGGTGATGAGTTGGTGAGATCTATCATGTAATCAAGTTAGTTTTGACGGGAATTGATCCCTAGTATCCACTATGTTCTGAGATTGATGTTGATACTACTTTTCCATGCTTAATGCTTGTCACTAGGGCACGAGTGCCATGATTTCAGATCTGAACCTATTATGTTGTCGCCAATATATGTGTGTTTTAGATCCTATCTTGCAAGTTATAGTCACCTACTATGTGTTATGACCCGGCAACCCCGGAGTGACAATAGCCGGAACCACTCCCGGAGATGACCATAGTATGAGGAGTTCATGTATTCACCAAGTGTTAATGCGGTGGTCCGGTTCTTTATTAAAAGGAGAACCTTAATATCCCGTAGTTTCCATTAGGACCCCGCTGCCACGGGAGGGATGGACAATAGATGTCATGCAAGTTCTTTTCCCTAAGCACGTATGACTACATACAGAATACATGCCTACATTAGATTGACGAACGGGAGCTAGTTACATATCTCTCCGTGTTATAGCTGTTACATGATGAATCACATATGGCATAATCATCCATCACTGATCCAATGCCTAGGAGTCTTTTACTACTGGTCCTTGCTATGTTACTTAGCCGCTACTGCTGTCACTGCTGCTGCTGTAACTCTGTCGCTACTTTTGTTACTTTGCTGGTACTGGTTACTGTTGCTACTGCTGCTATCATACTACCTTGCTATTGATACTTTGCTGTAGACACTAAATCTTTCAGGTGTGGTTGAATTCACAACTCAAGTGCTAATACTTGAGAATATTCTTTCGCTTCCCCTTGAGTCGAATCAATAAATTTGGGTTGAATACTCTACCCTCGAAAACTGTTGTGATCCCCTATACTTGTGGGTTATCAAGACCTTTTTCTGGCGCCGTTGCCGGGGAAGCACAACTATATTCTCTGAGTCACTTGGGATTGACATCTACTGGTCACTGTGAGGAATCCGAAAGATCCAAGAACTGAAATCTTGCCCTCAACTACGAGGACAGGTAAGGAACTGCCATCTAGTTGTGCACTTGATTCACCTTCAGTTATGAGTAAGTTTGCGACATCGCCTCCTGCTAGAAATCTTGATATGTCGCCTGTGCTTGATGATGCTACTTCTGCTGCCCATGATGGTTATGATGATGCTATACTTGATACTGCTTTGCCTGATGATGCTATGCTTGATACTGCTTTGCCTGATGATGCTATGCCTGATACTGCTTTGCCACTAGGTGCATTCCTTGATGCACAAATTTCTAGAGTTGCTGCTAGATGTGATGATACTTCTGAAACTGTTGATACTATTGAAGTAGAACCTGCTATTTTGCATGCTAGAACTAGCTCTCCTGATATGCCTGAATTGCCTGTTATGCCTAAACGTTATGTTATAGAGGCAGAGATAGCTGAGGACTTTCTTGCACGTAAGGATAGCTATGATATTGAGAAATTACCGCGCAAGTGGAAAGAAAATTCTTTGAACGCTAGGATGAAATAGGAACCGAAGTTTGCTACTTCGCCTATCTTTGTGACCGATAAGGATTATGAATTCTCTGTCGACCCTGAGTTAATAACTCTAGTCGAATCTGATCCTTTTCACGGTTATGAGTCTGAAACGGTTGTAGCCCATCTTACCAAACTGCACGATATAGCCACCCTATTCACTAGTGAGGAAAAGATCCGCCACTACTATATCCTCAAGCTGTTTCCTTTCTTGCTAAAGGATGATGCTAAGACTTGGTTCACTTCTCATGCTCTTGGTTGTGTGCATAGCCCCTAGGATATGGTCTACTACTTCTCTGAAAAATATTTCCCTGCCCATAAGAAGCAAGCTTCCTTGCAAGAAATATACAACTTTGCTCAAGCTGAGGAAGAGAGTCTCCCACAAGCTAGGGGGAGGCTCATCCAGCTACTGAATGCATTATCTGATCACCCTCTTGAGAAGAATGAAATACTTGATATCTTCTATAATGGACTTGCCGATGCTTCCAAAGACCACCTAGATAGTTGTGCTGGTTGTGTCTTTAGGGAACGAACCGTAGAACAAGATGAAATTCTATTGAATAACATCTTGTGCAATGAGAATGCTTGGACTATTCCTGAACCACCTCCTAAGCCAACTCCGAAGAAAAGAGGTATTCTATTCCTCAATCCTGAAGATATGCAATAAGCTAAGAAATCTATGCGAGAGAAAGGCATTAAGTCTGAAGATGTCAAAAATCTACCACCTATCGAAGAGATCCATGGTCTTGATAACTCGATACAGGTAGTATAAGTAAATTCTCTACTTAGGTTTGATGAGAGTGATATTCCTTTTGATAAACCTTCTAGCCTATGCCTGGATGAATTTGATAACTTTGTTGCCAAACAACAGAGCTTCAATGATTATGTGAGCAGACAATTGGAACAGAATGCTCGTATGCTTAGTCATTTAAGTGCTTGTGTGGACAAAAATGTCAATGATCTTAAGCTTCTGAGTAAACATGCCTCTATGGTTACTACTTAGGTAGAACAAGTACTTAAGGCTCAAAATGACTTGCTCAATGAGTTGAATGACAATTCCATTAGATTCGTTACTAGAGGCGGTAGAATGACCCAGGAACCTTTGTATCCTGAGGGTCATCCGAAGAGAATCGAACAAGATTCTCAAGGAGTTAGCACTGATGCACCTAGTCATGCTAGAAAGAAGAAGAAAGATGATAGGAACCTGCACGCTAGCAACCCTATTGCTGCTACACCTGCGAGTCCAAACGATGTCTCTGTCTCTGATGCTGAAACACAATCTGATGATGAACATGAGTCTAATGATAATATCAATAGTGATGTTCATGATGATGCTCAACCTAGCAACTATAAGGATGTGGAGATTGAACCTGTTAATCTTGATAACCCACAGCCTAAGACTAAGAGATACGATAAGAATGACTTTGCTGCTAGGAAGCATGGTAAAGAAAGGGAACCATGGGTTCAGAAACCCATGCCCTTTCCTCCCAAACCATCCAAGAAAAAGGATGATGAGGATTTTGAGGGCTTTGTTGAAATGATCAGACCTGTCTTTCTGCAAATGCGTTTGATAGATATGCTCAAAATGTCTCTATATGCTAAGTATATGAAAGATATTTTGACTAATAACAGGAGGATACCTGAGGTTGAGATTTCCACCATGCTTGCTAATTATACCTTCAAGGGTGGAACTCCTAAGAAACTAGGTGATCCCGATGTGCCCACTATACCTTGCTCCATTGAAGGCAACTACGTTAGAACTGCTTTAAGCGACCTTGGAGCCGGTGTTAGTGTTATGCCTCTCTGTCTTTATCGTAGGCTTGAACTGGATAAGTTGACACCCACTAAAATATCTGTGCAAACGGCCGACAAATCAACTGCTTTCCCTATCGGCATTTGCGAGGATGTGCCTGTTGTGGTTGCCAACGTCACCATCTTAACAGACTTTTTTATTTTTGATATTCCCGAGGGAGATGCCATGACGGTCATCCTCGGAAGACCCTTTTTAAACACTGCAGGGGTTGTTATAGATTGCAACAAAGGCAATGTCACTTTCCATGTCAACGGTAATGATCATACAGTGCACTTTCCGAAGAAACAATATCGAGTACATTGCATCAATGCTATCAAAAAAACTTCATAGATTCTTATTGGGAGCTTTGAATGCCCTATTCCTCGTGTCATGATGAAGTATGATTTGCTTGTTAGGGAGATACACATCCCCATTGAGGTGACCTAGGGACTATTCGAAAATTCTCCGTTCTCTTTTGCGATTCGAAAAGGTTTATCGAGGAGACTTGATCAATCTCACTGACGGATTTCTTTCGATGACCATGAGATGGATGAATCGAGGAGTCACAAACCTCTATTCCAAGATTTCACCTTCGGTTGCTTAGAACAAAAATGATAGATTTAGTTTAGTTTTCCCTGTTTTGTGTCTTAGCGTCCGGTAGAAAAGTACCCCGAAAATAAAAGTTCTCCGAACATCCTGAAAATCAAGTATGATTTTTTCTAGATTTTCTAAAAAATACTGAGACAAAGAGCTTGTCAGGAGGCTGCACAAGTGGGCCACAAGCCCTAGAGGCGCGGGCACCCCCCTGGCCGCGCCACCCAGGCTTGTGGGGCCCACGTGCACCCCCTCCACTCATTCTTGCTCTCATCTGGTTCTCCTACCTCCAGAAAAAAAATCGTTTCGCAGCTCAAACCCGTGTTCCTGCTCCTCTTGCTAGGATTTTTGATCTCTTTGCTCAAAGCACCATTCTCCGAACTGTTTTGGGGAAATTACTCCTTGGTATGTGAGTCCTCCATTGGTCCAATTAGTTTTTGCTGTAGTGCCCTATACTTCGCGTATTTTTGCTGCCTTGGTGACCATGTTCTTGAGCTTTGCATGCCAATTTTAGCTGGTCCCAAGTAGTTTTGATTCGTAATATGGCCTCTAGGCACTTGTGGGAGTAGTTGCTACGAGTTTAGTTGAGCCTTGTTCACTTTTCCTTTGGGTCACTGAAAATTTCAGAAAAGGAAGATGTTGAGGAGAAACTATCATGGTGGTTCCTCAAGCAAGAGAGGTCTCCGTCTTGCGATTCGGGAGCCTGATCCTTACCAACCGAGGGACGCGCAGGTACAACCATGTGAATAGCCTTCTGATGAATTTATGATTGAGGCAGGTTACAATGATGAGTTTGATGCAGTTGTTCACAACGTCGGACTCGAAGAATTCATCTCCAATAAATGTGAACAGTATGTTGCTCTCACTGCCTCTTTTGTTCGTAGATTCAAATTTTCAGTTGGCCATGATACATCGGTACTGTTTGATCTCTATGACAAATCGTATACCATGGATGTAGAGGATTTCAATAGAATTTGCAAGATACCTATTTGGGGTAGTCTCAATGATCCTCCTAAATCTTCGGTTAGAGAATTTTTTTCTGGTATAACTGTTAGAGAAACTAGAGATATTACACACGCTTCCATGGGGAGCATTAATTTTCCTGCCTTGCATTATTTTGCCCTCTTCATAGGCAGATGCATTAATGGCAAGATTGAGCATTGTCACCTCTGCGCACCCGACCTTAGTATCCTTAAGAGCGCATTAACGGGTGATAGAAGTTTCAACATGGGAGCTATAATAGCAAGGAGGCTGAATAACAATGCTAATGAAGGGGATTTCTTTGGTGGGATCTATGCCACTCGCATAGCAAATTTTCTTGGAGTACCCATCCGCGAAGGAGATCCCCCACTCCATACAGCTTTCCTTGACCGCGTCGCTTTGACATGCTACCAGTTCCTTGAGAGGGATGACGAATCCCTCCTATACGGTTTAATATTTAACTGATAGTGTGTTTTCCATATTACTCTTCCTGCTCCTGCCTTCTTTGACTTTCAGGTAAAACGAAGATATTACATAACCAGAGGAGAGGTAGATTAGTATGAGAGGGAGGCGAAGGCTGCTCGTCTCCGTGAGGCAGCTATTCAGGCAGTGGCTGCAGTGCTCCCGTATAACCCCCATTATGATTTTGGGTGTCGCCAGGACCATCCTTGGGAGTAGACCAACTTAGGCCAAAAGCCTAAGCTTGGGGGAGTACGTGTTTCTCACCGACTATACATTCTTGCTTATGCTTTCACTTTGTTCGTCGGTGTTCACACTTTGCCACTGTATCATCCATGCTAGTTTATTTTCTTTTTCTAGTTTTCTTTTCGTGTGTCTGTCTAGTTTGAGAAAACCCAAAAAGATTTTATTTTCTTATTTTGCTTGTTGGGAGCTTTCCCGTGTAAATACTTTTCGTTTTCTTTGGGTCAAGGTAGAAGATAATGGTTACAGTGTTTAGTGGCTCTCGCATGCATACCTGTTTAGCTGTTAAAGAGCCATATTACTTTGTCTTCTCCTTTGTGTTTGCTTGCAGATTCCAGCTTTAGTCCAATGCACGAGCACTCTTATTATTGTTCACATCATTCGGTCGTGCAAGTGAAAGGCAATAATGACGATATATGATGAAGTGACTGAGCCTGGAAAAGCTGGTATGAACTCGATCTATTTTGTTTTTGTAAATATGACTAGCTCATCATGCCTGATTTAGCTTTGTCGTGAGAGAAACATGTTTGCAATGTCAACTTACAGATCATAGTTGCTGATGCCATGCTTATTTAGCTAGGAGCTTATAATGGGTTGCCTTGGATGCCAACATGAATGTTGAGATGACTGTGTTGTAGTATGATAGGATGGTATCCTCCTTTGAATGTTTCAAGTGGCTTGACTTGGCGCATGTTTACGCGTGTAGTTGAAACAAAATAAACATAACCACTATTATATTCATGTTCATGGTGATTTATGTCCTACTCATGCTTGCACTCAATGTTAGTTAATCTCAATGCATTTTGATGACTGTTGTCGCTCTCTAGTTGGTCGCTTCCCAGTCTTTTGCTAGCCTTCACTTGTACTAAGCGGGAATACTGCTTGTGCATCCACTTCCACAAACCCAAAGTTGTTCCATATGAGTCCACCATACCTACCTATATGCGGTATCTACTTGCCTTTCCAAGTAAATTTGCATGTGCCAATCTCTAAACCTTCAAGAAATCATTTGTTTTGCGTGCCCGAACCACTCATGTGGTGACAAGGGGCAATTTGTACCTTCCATGCCAGGCATGTTATCCTCGATATGTGTTTATTCACCATCATTCACGAGAAAGGGGCCGGTAATTGGAATTCCCAGTTCCATGCTCAAATCAAAAAGATAATTGCAAACAAAACTCCCCCTGGATTGATGTTGGTATGGACGGTACCCGAGGATTCGGTTAGCCGTGGAGTGTGATTAATTCGTGGTGGGGGAGTCAAAACTTTACTTTTCTGTTTGGGAACCGCCTATAGCATGTGTAGCATGGAAGATGTTGAGAACTCTTAGTCATTGCATTGACAATGAAAGCATGCCACCCAAAATTATTATCTCCGTTTACAAAGCTTGAGCTCTGGCACCTCTGCAAATCAACGCTTCCCTTTGCGAAGGGCCTGTCTATTTATGTTCCTGCTGAGTCATCCTCCTCTTATAAAAGCACCAATTAGAGAGCACCTCCGTCGTTTTTATGCTTTGCTTTTAACTATGTTGAGTATGACTGTGACTGGATCTTCTTTGCCATGAATTACAATGTTTAGTCAGCCCTTGGTCTTTGAAGGTGCTCTGCATTTATTTTTTGCGGTCTCAGAAAGAGCTAGCGAGATACCATCTATTCATACTGCTTCATGATTGTTTTGATTGAAGTGTTGACGTTTGAGACTTATTATTATTTGCTCGCTAGTTGATTATGCCATTGATATGAGTTTACCGTGAGACCTAGATGTCATTTGCTTATGTGGTTTGCTTGTGATCTTGCTGAAATTCTGGTTATGAGTTAGATATAGTTGCAACAACAAGAGCAAACATAGTTCGTCAAAGTTTTTCCTTTGTCTCTTTCAGTTTGTCAACTGAATTTCTTGAGGACAAGCAAGGCTTTAAGCTTGGGGGAGTTGATATGTCTCCGTCGTATCTACTTTTCCGAACTCTTTTGCCCTTGTTTTGGACTCTAATTTGCATGATTTGAATGGAACTAACCCGGACTAACGTTGTTTTCAGCAGGATTGCCATTGTGTTGTTTTTGTGTAGAAATAAAAGTTCACGGAATGACCTGCAAATTTACGGAGAATTTTTCTGGAATTAATAAAAAATACCTATGCAAAGATCCACCTGAGGAGGTGAGCCAGTAGGCCAGAAGCCCAGGAGGTGCGACCACCCCCCGTGGCCGCGCCTGGCAGGCTTGTGGGGCTCACAGAGCTCCACTACCTCCAATCTCAGCTCTATATATTTCGTTTCGCCTAGAAAAAAATCAGAGAGAAGGATTCATCGCATTTTACGATACGGAGGCGCGGCCACCTCCTGTTCTTCATCTGGAGGGTAGATCTGGAGTCCGTTCTGGGCTCTGGAGAGGGGAAATCGTCGCCATCGTCATCATCAACCTTCCTCCATCGCCAATTCCATGATGCTCTTCACCATTCGTGAGTAATCTTATCGTAGGCTTGCTGGATGGTGATGAGTTGGATGAGATCTATCATGTAATCGAGTTAGTTTTGACGGGGATTGATCCGTAGTATCCACTATGTTCTGAGATTGATGTTGCTACTACTTTGCCATGCTTAATGCTTGTCACTAGGGCCCGAGTGCCATGATTTCAGATCTGAACCTATTATGTTGTCGCCAATATATGTGTGTCTTAGATCCTATCTTGCAAGTTGTAGTCACCTACTATGTGTTATGACCCGGCAACCCCGGAGTTACAATAGCCGGAACCACTCCGGAGATGACCATAGTATGAGGAGTTCATGTATTCACCAAGTATTAATGCGTTGGTCCGGTTCTTTATTAAAAAGAGAACCTTAATATCCCGTAGTTTCCATTAGGACCCCGCTGCCACGGGAGGGATGGACAATAGATGTCATGCAAGTTCTTTTCCCTAAGCATGTATAACTACATACGGAATACATGCCTACATTAGATTGACGAACGGGAGATAGTTACATATCTCTCTGTGATGTAGCTATTACATGATGAATCACATCTAGCATAATCATCCATCACCGATCCAATGCCTATGAGTCTTTTACTACTGGTCCTTACTACGTTACTTTGCCGCTACTGCTGTCACTGCTGCTGTTGTTACTTTGTCGTTACTGCTGTTACTTTGCTGCTACTGGTTACTGTTGCTACTACTGCTATCATACTACCTTTCTACTGATACTTTGCTGCAGACACTAAATCTTTCACGTGTGGTTGAATTGACAACTCAACTGCTAATACTTGAGAATATTCTTTCGCTTCAACTTGAGTCGCATCAATAAATTTGGGTTGAATACTCTACCCTCGAAAACTGTTGCGATCCCCTATACTTGTGGGTTATCAGGTGCGCTCGCTCCCCTACCTTATTCTACCTCTCGACTTCAAATCGACTCCCCGGTGGCACGAGCTAAGGAAGACAAACTAGGACACATGGCAATTTAACCAGGTTCAGGCCACCTTGTGGTGGAAAACCCTACTCTTGCTTGTTTTTGGGATTGCTTGAGGTGGAATACGAGTACAAATTATCAATTCATGCCCTAGTGGAGACGATGGGTGTCAGATCCCTTTCTACGGAGGTTGGGCTTCTCTTTTATACTGGCTTTGGTCCTCTTCCCCGAAAAACATCGGCGGGAAGGGTTGCCACAATGGCCATTTCGAAAGGGGACAGGACTGCAGTTCGCCCTTACAAAGGTGGTCTTCGCGTGCAAAAGCTTCTCTTCATGATGTGCTGGTGGGCTCAGGGGTGTTGAGCCCCCAGCTTTAGTCTTCTTGCACTGATCGGAAAACCCTTGGGAGTCGCTTCGGTGGCATGCCAGCTAGCCTAGCTTTCCTATCATGGAAGAGGAAACCCTACCCATTCGTGCCTGCTGACATCGCTCCTGCGCCACGTGCGCAACCCGCCTCACCATCGTGGAGGCACAGGGCTGTGGGGCCCAGCCATGTCGCCCTCGGCGAGCCCGCCTCGCGAGAGGCTCAGGGATGGCCTAAGGAGGCGCCCTTGCTTTGGGCGTCCCCTCGTGATCCTCGATGGTGGTCCCTTGATGCTTGCCTCACAAAGGAGGGGCCCTTGCGAAGGTCTTCTTCCTCGAGCTTGCCAGTGGGCCAAACAAGGCTCAACCCTCCACGTCGTGCTCGGGGTCGTAGGCCAATGGGCCTGGGTAGCCCCGGTCCCAGAGGCCTGACACATGTAAGTCTGAAGTTGCTGCATACATGCATCCCGGCACTTGGGGGCTACAATATTCAGCTGTTTAAAACATATTATAAGGTCTAAATTGAAGACCCGGCCCACCACATACTGATGAGCCGACCCTTGGGAGCTACACATCTGAAATTCAAGACATTCATCTCATATCTGGCGAATCACATGACGACCTGGATTTCTCCAAAGTTATCTATCTACATCATTCAAAATCAAGTTCAAAGTCCTAGTTTGTTCCAAGCCAAAAGTACCTATCCCTTGGGGGCTACACAAGCTGAAGCTTCATAAGTTGTAAGACAATTACAAGGCCCACGCTTCTGCAGGAAAGACAACCCGACACTTGGGGGCTGCACAACCAAGATAATTTTCGACCTGAAGTGCCAAGTCATCATGAACTGATAAATTTGGAGCTTGGGGCTACAAGTAATATGGAGATAAAAAAGAGAGAGGAAGAACATTCTCAAGCGATCAATTTTAAAGTGGAGATGAAGCATTGAAAGACCGGCTCAACTTATTTCTCTCTAGCTGAAGCATTGAAGGGCCGGCTCAGCATCACACATATTTCTTTATTTTCAATAATTTTATCAATTCAACTCGAGTGTACTGGTTTGACTCGGAGACACCAACAATCATGACCTGATGTTATCAAAGATCATGACCCGACAGAGTATATACAAGCAACCCATTTTCACAAGTTGGAAGTGGTTTAATAAGAGACAAATTTTTATTCCCAATATTTTCATCAAAACCGAAGCAATGGAAGTTGTCTCAACTTCATATGGTTTTCTTATATCCAATAATTTGATCAAGCCAAAGCAAAGCATTGGAAGTCGACTCAATGACATATGGTTGTTTTATTCCCAATATTTAATTGCAATGGACATTGACCAGCAAGATGATTGTGAACACGACTTGAAGAAACGAGGATTTTCGAGGAGCCACTTCGTTGAAATAAAGCGGCCAAGGAGGAAGCTGGTCCCTTAACATATTTATTGTTCTTATTTCATGAGCTTACCATGAATAAATTCAAGCTAACCTAGGGGCTAATGTCGGGTATATACCCCACGGTTTGACCCGGCCAGGAGGTATGACCCGACCAGGAGGTTTGACCCGGCCAGGAGGTGTGACCCGGCCAGGAGGTTTGACCCGGCCCATCAGCTAGTGGCTCGTGAGTCTGCCCACTTGCTAGATCGACTTGGACGACGAGGCCGATGGCCTAGTGTGCAAGCCTATGTAATGCCGCTCATGGAGAAGCCTTGAGGGCGGTTCACAAAGAAGGCCCAAGAAGAGGAGGATTTTCCTTCCAAGAGAAGATAGTCCAAGTCCTAGTAGGACTCTATGTAAGCCTACCCCTTCAACCTATATAAGAATGGGCAGGGCACCCGAAGAGGCACGAGTTAAATTGGGTCTAGAGAAGACAAATCATTAGATAGAAAGATTAGAAACCCTTGATACAAGAGGTAGCGATTCCGCACCCTTGTAATCGAGATCATCATCTTCAACAATGAAACACAAGTAGGATGTAGGCTTTTATCCCCATCAGAGAGGCCGAACATGGGTAACTTGCGTCTCTCGATTCCGACCAACCCCTCTCAAGCCGCCACATAGCTGCGATGGCTCCATACCTATGTCCTTTCACAAGGACATCTATCGTGCTAAAAACCACGACACTACTCGTGCCCTGAAGAGGGCAACCTTGTCATCTTTATGCGTTTCCGAGTGACCGGGGTCCCATGGATGGAAGATTTCTTTGAATGTCCGACCCACTCTGCTTTGAGCAATAGGATGTAGAACTCATTCGAGATGAGAGCGGTGAAGTTTACACTGTTTTTGAATCATGAGAGTGTGCTCGAGGGAAAGGAAACGACGACGTCGTGGGGAGTGGGGGAAGTGGCGACACGCCTCGATTCCCGCGCCTGGGATTTCCTAGGTGCTCTGTTCCAGGGATCTTGTGGCTCCCCTCTTTGAAGGAGGATTGCTCGACTGAGATATTCTATGCTGGGTACAAAGGGAGAGCTCAGGCAGGAGAGTGGGACACTCTCAGAACTGGAGCTCTTCTTCCTCCCCTCGTTCCCCGCTGTCGCATTTGAAAGCTCCGTCACGCCTCAAACCACCACATGTCTCGACCACCTCGCCGCATGATATGACAAGGGGTGCGACGGTGAAGGCCGAGCAAGCCAAGAAGGGCTTGTACGGGTACTCGTCAAGTGCTAGAGCACTTCTTCCGGGTTGGATCCAGGGTGACCGGATGGTGTTTTGTGTCACCAAAGTCCTTGTGCTCGAGCTGGAGAGCCAGGGGCTAGTGGCTTCGGGGAGCCGCCGGCTACAGGAGGAGGGCGAGCGGGAGCCTGTGTCGCGAGGATACATGCAAGTGCTCCTCGTCACTCACATGGAGGGAGGTTTCTCCATGACCCTACATCCCTTTTTCCATGCATTCCTCGATTTCTTTGGTGCGCAACTTCATGACCTTCCCCCAAATGTCGTATCATATTTAGATGCTTTCGTGTCCATGTGTGAGAACTCCCTTGGATGCCACCTCCATTGGGGATTGTCCAAACATCTGTTTAGATGCCGAGTGATGATAGTAAAGAATTCTTCTCGGTCGGGGGGAAGACGACTGTAGTGCAACTTTGCGTGGGCTTAGGTATACAGCCTAGAGGGAAGAGTAGCTTCCCCCAAATGTCCTTTCCCAATTTTGTGAAGGGTTGGCAGGACTCCTGGTTTTACTGCCAGGATGTCCTAGTCAACAAAGGACAACCGGTTCGACCGCCTTACTCGGCTGAGTGAGTTCAGTCAGCTCCTTGTTTCACCGTGTGAAAGGAAGAGAAGGTAGACATAGACATCTTGGTGATTTCTCCGGTTGCACTACTGTGGAAGGGTGTCAATGGGATGGAAATTTTGGAGGTCTTCTTTCAACGGAGGATCCAACCCCTTCAAGCTAGGGCCCACCCCATGTGGAGGAATGAAGGGCCAAATGATCCAACTCGTGTTCACCCTGAGGATATTGGGGTAAAGGAGTTGAAGAAAAAGCTTAAAGCAATCACTCCCGTGTGCGACAACACTAGGGCTACCAGGCTGGTGCTCCTTTCTCGTAGACGAACCCACCGAATGAGGTAATCTCTTGTACATTTTGTCGAGGTGAGCATTGTTGTTGTTGCTTTCTGTCCTTGTTCAGGAACTTGCTTTCTTCACTCTGTAGGTCTCTACAGCATTCATTAGTTCTGTGCCGGCGGTCGATAGTACGCTGATCGATGTCGCAAGTGACACTGGGCGTCGGGAATGCTCGGGAGGTGACAGAGATGACAACGACGAAAAGGAGAACGAGGAGAGTGATGACGACAATGAACACGGGTACAAGGAAGAGTCCTCCCCGTCTGACGAAGTCCTGACTGAGGCTCGCACCAAGGCACGCCAGGACCGTGGAGTCTGTACTGGGGGCGCCAAGACCCTGAGTGTTGCAAAGCCAACCGTGCCGGTGTGCCAATCTGTAGCTCCAAACGAGGATGGAGCGAGCCTAAGGTGTCGCTAGAGAAGGCCGTCAAGCAGCCCAAGACCACAGTCTCCAAACCTCGGAAGGTTGTTATCCCACACATCAAGGTGGACGTGCGAGTAGATTCGGCGTAAGTGTATTAGCGAATGATTGGATTTACTGAATAGAGTTTCCCGAATGACGGTTGAATAATATTTGCTTATCTCTGACTTTGCTTCAAAAATAATACTTCGACCACCTCGCTTGATCCAAAGACTCCAGAGAAAGGTTAGGCCGACGCCAACGTCGCGTCCTCCAAAGGTAATGTTTGAACTTGGTCATGTTTCATTTGGTACTTTAGATTTATCTTTGAAATAAATGTTGAGAGCCTTTCGACATTTGCAGGACCGCGTAACGTGATCGAGCTTGATTCACTCAGCCCTGTGGCTATCGTGTATGTGGCGATGCAGGACGCCACCCCTAGTCGAGTGACTCGGCCTTCAGTTGCCAAGGCTAAAACTCACGTGATGGGTGCAGCCTCGACTGGTGCATCACTAGGAAACGGTCCGACTGTCATGCCGCTGACTGCTCCAATGGCCAACATCTTCCAGCTGCACCACATCCCATAGGACCAAGAAGGTGCATGCAAGGGGACCTTAGCCTAGCTGGGGCTGATGATCGAACGACTGAAAGAGGCGTATGACACCGGTAAGGGCTTGGAAAAGAATGTTCGGGTAAGTTCTATTGCACATGCAACCTCACTCGAGATTTTTCCCTTTGCATTTTTCTTGTTTTTGACCCTGAGTGGGCTCGCGCGGAGCACACCCACTTGGTGTTCCCATCCAGTGGGGGCGCACTGAGCGCACCCACTCGGTGTAGTCCTCGAGACTGCCGTCGACAGAATCAGTTGGCGGTACTCTTAATTCTTACATTGCCTTCACATAGGCCAATGGAGTACACGCCCCCTTGTCTCCCTCTTCATCCTTCCAGTGGGGGCACGCTGAGCGCACCCACTAGGTGTAGTCCCCGAGACAATCGTCAATTGAAGCAGTTGGCGGTAGTCTTAGAGTTATCATTGCTGAATTTTGTAGGATTCTATTTGTTGTTAACAGAACGTTTGTGGCTCAGGAGCCACAATGATGCCATGGAGCAGGAGGTGCAGGACCTGCGCCTCGGTCATGATGCTGAAAGTACGATGAGTTAGTGCCAAGAGCAGGAGAAACGCTCACTCGAAGATAAATCTTTCCCATCGGGTGTTCTTAAGACTTGATCTCTCTCCCCATCCGACTGAGGTTATTTGACCATATAGACTTGCTGAGAGGTTGAAGACTTCTATTTCTTTAGTTACCATGAAGGAGGCCCCTGAGAAGAGGGATGTAGATCTGGTGTCCGCTTAGAAGGAAGCCAACCTAAAGACCAAATCGGTTGACGCCAAGCTCAAATCAGTTGAAAAGCTTGAGGAGGAGAAACAACTCTTGGAGGTTGCTACTAAGATGTCCGTTGATGAACTTGTCAAACTAAAGGCACATTACGTGGAGTGGAAGAGCAAGTTTGAGAAGGTTACCGCCAAGAAGCTCGAGTTAGAGCAGTTCGTCGAGTACTTTGGCAAGGAAATAAGTGAAAAACTCAAAGGTATGCTGCAAATCCGAGTAATTTCTTAGAATATCATTGCAATTCCTGAGTGATAGTTTATGTCCTTTGTCCTCCTCTTGTGATCAACATTGTGTGCCGACGTCAACAAATAGACCGAGAAGATTGAAAAGGAGCTTAATACAAAGAGGGGGCTCTCGAGAGACACCATGGCTCTGGCTCTTCTCCGACTTGAGGACCACATTGAATATGTGTTGGTCTGCTTCAACTGGCTTCAGTCGACCGTCTTGGAGATTGACCAAGAAGTCACTCTTGGCAAGGAGTTCTCCAAAGATGCACGAGCCATCATTGATCGAGTGAAGGAAGTTCCAAGCTAAGTGCAATCTTGGAAGAAATCAGCAGCTCGAGCTGGAGCCAACATCACCCTCTCGCTCGTACGCATCCATTGTAAGGGAGTGGACGAAGAGATGCTGAAGAACCTCACAGTCGCCGACGAGAAGAACACCAAGTTTGAGGACTTCATGGAGATGTTCATGGAGGCTGCCACTCGGATTGCTGATGGGATCGACCTTGACACCTTTCTGGAAGTTGTGGTTTCTTCATCCTCCGAGTGATGCTCGAAAAAATACATTAAATTTAATTTGCCTAAGTATGTCGAGTAGTTGATGTAACCCTTAAACCTTGAGTGAGCCTTGGGCTCCCTCTATCCGTACTTTCATTTCGAATTAGAATGCAGTTTTGTTTGTTATGTTTTCTTTCGAATTTGAGTCTTCAAACTAATGATGATCCTCTCCATATTGACGCCCGAGTGGGGGTTACGCCCTCATTCGGAGGAGTATTTACTTAGGCGAAAGGAAGTTTGTAGCTAAGTGCCCGAGCATGGAGGACGTCCTCACTCGAGGCATGTTTTATCCTATGCGAAAAGAGGTTCACACCTAAGGCTTAAGGGTAGTTCCCTCAGACCAATGATTGGCCTATTTATATTGTCGTCCGAGTGAGGAGCATGCCCACATTCAGAACTGATTTTAGTTAGGCGAAAGCAGGTTCACAACTAAGTCCCCAAGCGTGGAGGGCGTCCTCACTTGGGGCAGATTTTACCGTAGGCGAAAGCAGGTTCGCAACCAAGTAGTGAAGTAGTTCCCGCGAACTAATGGTGGTCTGGTCCATCTTGGTACCCGGGTGAGGATTTTGCCCTCATTCGGAGCCATTTTTACCTAGGCGAAGGAAGGTTCGCAGCTAAGCTCCCAAGAATGAGGGCATCCTCACTCGTGGCATGTTTTACCTTAGGCGAAAGCAGGTTCAGAGCTAAGAAGTGAAGGTAGTTCTTGCAAACTAATGATGGTCATGCCCATCTTGGCGCCCGGGTGAAGGTTACGCCCTCATTCGGAGCCGTTTTTATTTAAGCGGAGATAGGTTCGCAGCTAAGCCCGCGAGCGTTGAGGGCGTCCTCACTCGGGGCAGGTTTTACCTTAGGCAAAAGCAGGTTCGCAGCTAAGAAGTGAACGCAGTTCCTGCAAACTAATGATGGTCATGTCCATCTTGGCGCCTCGGTGAGGGTTATGCCCTCATTCGGAGCCGTTTTTTACTTAGGCGAAGGCAGGTTCACGACTAAGCTCCGTAGCGTGGACAACATCCTCACTCGGGGCATATTTTACCTTAGGAAAAAGCAGGTCCGTTCCTAAGAAGTGAAGGTAGTTCCTTCGGACTAACGATGGTCGTGTCCATCTTGGCACCCGGGTGAGGGTTATGCCCTCATTCATAGGCGTTTTTACTTAGGTGAAGGCAGGTTCGCAGCTAAGCCCCCGAGCGTGAAGGGTGTCCTCACTCGAGGCAGGTTTTACCTTTGGCGAAAGTAGGTTCGCAGCTAAGGCTTTTCAACCACTCGGGGTAATAAGAAGGGACGTTTCATTGGAGTGAGAATTTTGACAAAAAGGTGAAGGAAGAAAACACTTTATTCGTCAAATCGTTCGGATTCATTACAAGAACAAAGATATATGTTATATGTATATAACTTGTGGAGTAGATCCACATTCCAAGTTCAAGCCTCTTTCGCCTCATTCTGGAAGTTGTAGAGACGATAGGCTCCGTTATGGTGGACTTTGTATATCGCACAGGGACATTGCCACGGAGGCTCCAGCTTGTGGGACTTTTGCTGGTCTAGTCGGAGGACTAGGTCGCCCTCCTGGAAGGCTATCCTTCTCACTTGTTTATCATGGTAGCGCCTCACATTTTGCTCATATAGTACAGACCGGATGAGGGCTAATTGTCCCTCTTCTTCCAAGAGATCGAGGCTGTCTTGACACACTGCCTCGACTTCAGCTTCATTGTATTGCTCCACTCAGGGGAAACTGTGGCATAAATCACTAATCAAAATGGCTTGAGACACGTACACCATGAAAAAAAGGATACGCCTGGTGCAACAATTCAGATTCGTTCGCATGCCCCACAGGATGCACGACGGTTCTTCAACCCATGCTCCCCTGGCATACTTTAGATCTCTCATCAATTGGGGCTTCAATCCTTGCAATATCATACCATTCGCCCACTCTCCTTGTCTATTCGACTGCGAGTGATCCACGGAGGCGTAATTAACCCGAGTGCCCTCGGAGTAGCAGAACTCGCAAAATTCATCTGAATCGAAATTGGACCCGTTGTCGGTGATGATATCATGTGGAACTCCGAATCTAAGGATAATTTGCCGAATGAAGCTTATGGCAGTTGGTGACTCCAGGCTTTTAATGGGCTTCACTTACACACACTTGGTGAACTTGTCCACCGTTACTAGTGGGTGGGTAAATCCACTCGACCCGGTCCATAGGGGGCCGACCATGTCGGGACCCCACACGACAAATGGCCAGGTGAGTGGAATTTTCTTTAGCACCGATGTAGGCTTATGTGACTGATCTTTGTAGAATTGGCATCCGACACATAGCTCAACCGGGTCACTTGTTGCCTCATTGGCTCAGGGCCAATAAGAACCCTCTTGGAAGGTCTTGGCCACCAGTGTCCGAGAGGACGCATGGTGGCCATAGGTTCCTGAGAGAATCTCATGCAAGATTTGCAGTCCTTCCTCTAGGAAAATACATTTCTGACTCACTCATGTTGCACTTTTTTGTATAGTCTATATCCTAAAACTTCGAATGCTTTAGACTGTCGGATGATCCGGCGGGCTTCCTCTTTGTCTTCTAGGACTTCTTGCGAGAGAAAGTACGCCATATAAAGTTGAGTCCATTTGGGAGTGATTAACAACATCTAGTGGATTAGGTCGATCACTGCCGGGGACGTCAATCTCAGTCAGATTTGTAGGACCGACATTCTGTGGAGGCTCATCTATGAAATTATCCTCTCTAACCGAAGGGGCGTGCAAGTGTTCAAGGAACACGCCCTTTGGAATGGCTTGTCGAGTGGAATCGATCTTTGCCAGGTCGTGTGATGCCTCGTTCTTGGCTTGGGGTACATGGTGCAACTCTAAACCTTCGAAATTCTTCTCTAGCTTCCTGAATGCATTGCAGTAAACAGTCATGGCCGAACTCTGAATGTCCCACTCCTTCATCACCTGATTGATGACGTGCTCCCAGTCGTCGTACACCATCAAACTTCGAATGCCGTGTGAGATGGCCAGACAGAGCTCGTACAGGAGGGCTTCATACTCATCCTCATTTTTGTATGAATCAAAGTGGATCTGGAGCATG
Source organism: Hordeum vulgare subsp. vulgare (assembly GCF_904849725.1). Lineage (NCBI taxonomy): Eukaryota > Viridiplantae > Streptophyta > Magnoliopsida > Poales > Poaceae > Hordeum > Hordeum vulgare. The sequence goes on from NC_058524.1 coordinate 312,686,897, forward strand.
TAGCTCAGCCGGTCTCCCTGGGGGAAACAAGAACCACTCCAGCTATCGAGCTGTGGAGCATATTGGATCTATCAAAGAACATAGTCCAATGCTTAGGGACATTCGGGGCTGGCTGCTCTTGTTCCATCCATTCGGCCAAGAAGTCTACCAGGGCATGAAACTTGATCACTTTTTTGGCTTCAAACTTATCTCCAACGGGAGGAGCTCAATTTCCCATTTGGCCACCTGGCTCATGGCATATCTGTTGTGCAAGAATTCTAACAAGGGAGTGGCGCTAATAACTGTGACTGAGTGGTCTTGGAAGTAATGAATCACCTTCATCATGGTGAGGTAGATACCATAGACCAACTTTTGGTAATGTTGATACCGTTGATTGGAGGGTGTCAAGACTTCTGAGATATAATAGATGGGTCTTTGAACCTTTTATGCATTGCCTACATCTTCACGCTCTATGGTGAGAATGGTGCTAACCACTTTGCTAGTGGATGCGATGTAAAGGAGTAGATGCTCCCGACTGCGCGGAGCAGCTAACACCGGTTGGATGGAAAGCAAAGCCTTGAGTTGATCGAATGCGATTTGCGACTCATTGGTCCACTCGAGCCCGTCAGATTTTTTCATCACCCGGTAAAGAGGCAATGCCTTTTCGCCGAGCCTTCGGATGAAATGACTCAGGGCCGCAAGGCAATCTATAAGCCTTTGCTCATCGTGTATGCACTCTGGTCATCTCATTTGTACTATAGTGCCGATTTTGTTTTGTTTATCATTGATGCCTCGTTCGGAAACGAGAAAACCGAGTAACTTGCCGGATGGCACGCCGAAGGTACACTTGGCTCGGTTGAGTTTGATCCCATAGCACCGCATGTCCGTGAAGGTTTTAGCGAGTTTAGTGCGGAGGTCGTTACGTTTCCTGGACTTGACCATGATGTCATCCATGTAAGCCTCCACGTGCCGACTGATTTTTTGTTGCAATCACTTCTGGATCATACGCTGTAAAGTAGCCCCGATGTTTTTAGACCGAATGGCATAGTGATGTAGCAGAAACACCGGAATAGGGTGATGAAAGTCGTGTTTATTTCATCGGGCCCATACATTCAGATCTGGTGGTATGCGGAGTATCCATCCAGTAACGACACGCGTTCACATACAGCAGTAGAGTCTACAATCTCGTCTACGCGAGGTAGGGGGAAATGTTCTTTAGGGCAGGCCCGATTGGGATTCTTGAAGTCAATACACATTCAGAGTGAATTGTTCCTCTTGGGCACCATGACCACATTCGCGAGCCACTCGGAGTCGTAAACCTCGAGAATGAACTCAGTAGCTAGGAGTCGAGCGATCTCCTTACCAATCGTCTTGCATTTTTCCATGGAGGAACAACACAAGTATTCTTTGACGTGCTTGATCTTGGAGTCCACTCGGAAGCAATGCTCAGCCAGTTCCTTGGGAACAGCAGACATATTTGACGGTTTCCATGCAAAGATGTCCCAGTTTTCACGAAGGAACTGGATGAGCTCGACTTCCTATTTGTCACCGAGTGATGTGGAGATGTTCGTCGCTAAGGCAGTCGGCTCGTTGGGGTGAATGTGCACCTACTTGGTGTCACCTGCCGACTGAAAAAAGGACTCACTAGCCGGACGCTTTGACTTAAGCAAATCGGCGGTGTCCATCATCTTCTTGTATCCATTGAGCTCGATTGCAAGGACTTGCTCGTTGGCGATTTTGGAGCTCTACTGGAGACACTCCTTAGCGATATTCTTATTGCCGGTCATTGTAATCACGCCTCTCGGTCCTGGCATCTTGGTCTTAAGGTACACGTAACATGGTATGGCCATGCAATGTGTGTAGGTAGGCCTACCCGAGAGGACATGATAAGCACTTCAAAAGTCCACCACCTCAAAGGTTAGTCGCTCCTTCCTATAATTGTTTTCGCTGTCGAATACGACGTGCAGGGCGATCTCGCCGAGTGACTTGGCCTTCTTCCTAGCAATGACCCCGTGGAAATGCATGTTGCTCTTGCTCAGTTAGGATAACGGAATGTCCATTGCCCTGAGGGTGCCTGTGTAAATGATGTTGAGGCCGCTACCGCCAACCATGAGCACCTTATGTAGTCGGACCCCATCGACAGTCGTGTCGATAGCAACACCTGCCACCCAGGGGTGGCAATATGAGATGGATGGTCAGACTAATCGAATGTGACGGGCATCTTCGCCCAACCTAGATACTTTGTGACAGCGAGAATTACCATGTTTACTTCCCGATTGATGACCTTCAGTTGGCTCTTCCTCTCGATGTCAGCGAACATCATGAGGAACTTCTCGACATTCGGATACCCATAGGCATCTTCTCCTTATTTGTCATTATCCTTTTCCTCATAGGGTTCTCACCCCATCTCCTGCCGGAACAGGCGCCAATCTTGAGCACAGTGCTTGGGATATATGGGATTCCCACCATCATCCGTGTTGCTCTGGATCTGGCATGACCGGTGTAAGAGGTCACTCTTGGGCTCAGTTTTCTTCTTAGCCACCCAATCCTTTTTCTTTTGCTTGGATTTATTTTGGCCTTGCCTTGGAACAGAAACAACTTTGGCCTTGCCCGATGCATCGGCCTTCCGCTTCTGCTTTCCCCCCGCATTACCCCCAAGTGAGGGGCATCACTGGCTTGGGCCTTGCCGCTACAGAGCCGACCTTCTTCCTCGCCGTTCATGTATCGATTGTCGATCTCCATGGCAGGACTAAGGGACATGTGCCCTCCTAGGCCAAACTTGAGGATGAGATCCCTGTACCGAGTGCCTGTTGTGAAGGCGCACGCGGCCTGATGCTCCGTGATGTTCTGCACGGTGTTTTGCAGCGTGGTCCATCGTTGGATGTACTCGCGACGAGTTCCGTTGCTCTTCTGGACGCGATGATGCAACTCGGTGCGACCACATGGGCGTTTGTAAGTGCCCTCAAATGTATTTATGAACACTCGAGTCGGGTCTTCCCACCCGTGGATACTACTGGAGGGCAGCTGATTGAGCCATGCCCTTGCTCACCCCTTCAATATGAGGGGTGGGTGTTTCATCACGGCGAACTTGTTGCCACTGCCTATCTGGACAACTACTCAGTCATCTTTGATCTAAGTTCCGGGCTTGGAATCGCCATTGAATTTTCCGATCGCCATAGCCAATCGGTAGTTGAAGGGGAATTGTGCTTCACGAATGTGTCCTCCAAAACACTCAAGACCAGAGAAGCCTCGGCCCGCCCGTGATCAGTCAACCACGTTTGGTGTAATAATGGATCTCATGTTGAACTGGGGAGCACGTTAACCATCAACTCCATAACCACTATGTCGATTGGGGCTTGGCATGCGGTCATGAGGTCGATGTCCGAGTGAACCATTCCTCAGAGGAGGTGTCGGGCTGCAGACCCAATCATCACGCATTCGATCCCTATATGGGCCTCTCGGAAGAGGAGGAGATCTCCGTTGTGTTCTAGGTCATGAGGGCTGTGAGACGACTACACCATATCCACCCGGATGGACTTGTTGTGAATACATTACTGCGATTGGGATATTGCAGAACTGTGCTGCAGAGCGGTCTTCAATAGAGTTTAGATCTCCCGAATGCCCTCCCTAGCTGCGGAATCACTAGGTTGAATGGAATTAGTGATCTGAGTGGTCGCAACCAAGTTCTGCAAAGACGTTTGCATCACGTGAATGTTACATTGGTGGTCGTTTGGGGCCAACTACCGGCGGTTGTGACTAGAGCTGGACTGATCCCTCGCGGCTCGGTCATCTAGTGAGTGTTGGAGCCGCTTGTGTCACTTGCGGTCAGCGAGTGTAGCTTGGCACATGTTCTCCAGGGCTATCTCCTCCGGGGTGTTCCAGTGATGGGGGTATGAAGAGTGTGCTCATTCCCCTTTGTGAGTTCCTCCAGCTGCTGCTCATTGAGCGGCTGGGGATCATAGAGGTCGGAGTTGGCATGATGACGATCACCTCCATCGTATCCGCGGGAATTTTCTTCAGAGAAACCAAGAGCTCCTCCCCTATCCGTGTCGGCCATGAGGACCTCCGCAGCGTCTCCGCTGCTCTTGTAGTCAGACATGTCGAACAAGTTATCGCCTGATGAAGGGAAAGGCTGATAGTGGGCTCGTCGGAGTCGAGCATGGCCACTTTCCCTAATGTGGTTTGAAGATCCACCACAAGCTTGACCAAAAGGTGTAGCCGTGAGTGTTCGGAGCACTTGCGACGAACCATAGCAGGACATGGGTGCGTCGAGTGCTTCGACACCGAAGTTTGTTGAATCGGGACCCCATGCACCATCGCGGTGAATTGCAAAGCACCTCAAGCGGACAGAGCATCGTTGTCCAACAGCGCGTCCTGCAGCCATGCCGAGTTGTTGGTGGTGAAGCTAAGGGAACCGAAAAGGATCTCGTCGCCAAGTGTCATTATGATGATCGAAAGGATGGAAATTCCAACTGCACTAGAATTTGCTAGATGCGCAGCCCCAAGTTCGTCGCCGACTGTCGTGAGAATGAACCTGGCAATAGTACCACGTGTACAAATGGAGGGCAGAGTCTAGCTACAGCGCAGTGGTAACACTTGGATGTACGAGTTCAGGCCCCACTCGGGAGTGGTCAAGACCCTGCATCTCGAGCCCAGAGCCTTAGTGTTGCTTATGGGGGGTGTGAGTACACGGAATGCTTAACCCTTGCAATAGAGCTCAAGACATGCTTATATGGAGTACACCTCGGCCCATTGAATGTAATAACAAGAGCGAGTTAATGCTAATAACTACGGGAGTTACTAGTAACAACAACTCTAACTCCGGCGTAACTTGGAACTCCGGTCGTCATTGTGCTTTATGTGTTAGATTAAGTCTCTTCTCGTTATAGTCTCTTCCTCATCGACGCCTTGCTTTAGTGTGAGTGTTGGTGCACATCCGACAAACCGAAGATGGTATGAGTGACCCTGTGCATCTGAGTGTTTAAAGGGCGTTATATTCAAGGGGGGGTGAATATGCGATTTTTACAATTTCATCACCGAGGAAAATCATAGTGAGGAAAGTCCTCAGTCATGAACTAAGTGCAGCGGAAGTAGAACCAAATCAGGGGCGGAAAAACGTCTACAACAAAGTACTCATCGAGATTTCAAAGATTCGGTTTGCATGGGTCACAAGTATAGGATAAGCAGGGGAAGATTAACTCAGGTGAAGAATTTGAGGCTGAGGAAATTCAGAGAAAGTATTCACACAAATTCTTCAAACATTTCAGATGAGAGTCTTCAGCATACAATTGAGGAAATGAGAGAGTTGAAGAAATATAACTCGTAGCTTGATGAAGACAGTTGTTGATGACCCAGTTCAACTGCTGTGATAGTTGTACGTCTGGTTCGGAGTGGCTTGGTATTGAAAGCGAAGGACGCATAGTGCCGGGACACACAGTCCCTACTATATTCTCCTTGAGCTAAGGACACACATTCCTCGCCCAATACTCGTGGTAAGTCTTCAGGGCAGACTTCCAAACCCTCACAAACTTGGTCACCCGGTGATCCACAATTGATTGTTGGATGCTCTAGACCATGATGCTGAAAGGTAACAAGCATTGGTTCCACACAGGAACAACTTCTTTGGTGATTCTCAATCACTTGGGTTTTTAGTTTGGGTTTGGAGTTTTGGGTATTTCCTCACTTGATGATTTTCTCTCAAAGACTCTGAGGAATCTGGGTTGCTCTAAATGACTAGTGTCAATTTCTCTCGGAGCAAGTGGTTGTGGAGGGTGGCTATTTATAGCTTGGGAGCTTCCCGAAATGATTTGACATAAAGGCCCTTTAATAATCTCACTGTTGGGTGGATAAGATGTGTGACAGGTGGCGCATGCTGTGGCAACGATCGGAACTTTCAACTATGAAACTCCTCATGTCTCTCATATTCCTCACTTTGAGGTTTGGTAGATTTAGGCTTGGGTTGACCATCATTAGGAAATTCGTTCCGTACTTTTACCTCGACCCACTTTAATAGTATGGCTTTCCTATGACTGAAGTGTAAAGAAAATGAAACAGAAAGAGTAAATCTTCACGCTCCAAAGTCATCACAGTTTTCTTGAGAACACACCGAATTCCTCATCTTCAATATCTTCATGAGGAATATCAATTTCTTCGCAATTTCTTCACGATAAAAGTCTTCAAGGAATGACGAAAGTCTTCACCCAAAGACATTCATTTTTAGGGTCGATATTCATCGAATAACTCAAACTTCTCAGCGACTTATAGAGCCTGTGTACACTCACAAACATATCAGTCTCTTAACCTATAAGTCTTCCAACCACCAAAATCACTAAGGGGCATTAGGTTTGCTTACAATCTCCCCATTTTTGGTGGTTGATGACAAATAGGTTAAGTTTTCAATGGGGATAATAATATGAGATATCAGCACTGAGTTTGAGGAATTTGAAGTCAAAATACCGAGAAACTCCTCGTGAAGATGTGCATGTTTTGAGGAATTTGCTTTGAACAGCAGATGCACATTGATGATTTACATCATGGAGATCTCCCCCTATATCTTGCAATTCATGCATGCATTTGATATATAGTATGAGCAATTAGGGATGCATGATAAAAAATGGTGTCTGACGAATTTCAGCATGCCTGCGTTAATTAACTTGAGGAATAAGCATGCGAGAAAACACGTTCAAAAGTATCAAAACACCATCGGGCTTAAGTTACAACTCATTACATCAAAAACTTCAGAAGAACCAAGACTTCGTAACTTAACAAAGTTTATAAGCCCATAATTGAAACCCGCTTGAAAACTAACTCTCAGATTTCTCCCCCTTTGTCATCAAGTGACGAAAAGGGACGAAACTAAGGACTAACACCCATGAAGAATTTCACTTCTGCGTTGAGGAAGAGGCGCGAGCAGTCTTCGAGTCATACTTCCTTGTTGGGCCTGTTGCAGTATCCTCGGGTTCTTCATCTGAATCGGCAGTGCGGAATGAAGAAAATGAGTTGTCCACCAAGTCAGGAACTAGAATAGACTTGAATTTCTTCTTAGGTGGCCATGACCAGTCAAAGTCGCGAGAGAATGCCAATTGTTCAAGTTCCTCAGCAGTCTCACGTGAGACAGAATGGCCCAAGTGCGATCAAATACCTCATAAAGATAATAGTGATTTTTGTTCACATCATTTTGAGTCTCGTTGAGGGTTTTCACAATGGAGCCAAACTGGCGTTTTACCGAGTTGTGATTGCGATCGACTTTTTTGTGAAGACTGAGGAGAACCTCTGTGTTAGTTATCACCCTTGGGGCAGTTGGGCTTGAAGGTTCTTGAGTGGCAGTGTCATCATATGAGGAATAAGAGTCAACCTTGCGAAATTGACCATGCAGGGGCCGATTTCCTTCATCAATCACTTTCTTGCCTTTGCCTTCAACTGGTTCAAAATATTTCTTGATGACTTTGATAGGCGGCAGATAGCCGAGGTGATTCTGAAATTCAGCTTGGTACTTGATGGCGGATCTGTTCCGGATGAATCTCAAGATTCAAGGCGCATAAATCTTCAGCTCAAAATGTGATAAAGCATTATCGGCCAAAGTCCTAAAGAAGAAATCATGAAGGTTCATAGGGATGCCATGAATGACGTTGAATAGGATATTCTTCATGATGCCTACAACATCTTCTTCATTGTGATGCCCTTTGATAGGTGCAATCGAATATGACAAGATTATGTAGACAGTTCTGGGCTCATACTTCAAGTCCTTCACTAGGAATCTAGTTGTAAATGCATCTAGTGCCCCTTAGTGATTTTGGTGGTTTGAAGACTTATAGGATAAGTATCTAATGTGTTCTTGAGTGTACACAGGATTTATAAGTCGCTGAGGAGTTTTAAATATTTGATGAATATCGACCCCTAAAAATGTATATCTTCGGTTGAAGAAATTGGTCTGAAGCTGAAGAAATGAATCGCGAAGAATTTGCGATGAAATTGATATTCCTCATGAAGATATTAAAATTGAGGAATTCGGTGTGTCCTGAAGAAAATCAAACTGAAGACTTTGAAGCATGAAGATTTATCCTTTTTGTTTTATTTTCTTCACACTTGAGTAATAGGAACACCGTACTGTTAAAGGGGGTCAAAGTAACACATTGGAATGAATTTCCCCATGATGCTCAACCCAAGCCTAATCCTACCAAAAGCATCAAGTGAGGAATATCAGAGACATGAGGAATCTCACAGTTGAGGGTCCCGACCGTTATCGATAGCCACGCCACATCATTGGTCTTATCCACACCAACTGTCATATTATTTAAGAGCATTCATATCAAATCATGTCGGGATGCTCCCAGGCTATAAATAGCCGCCCCCACAACCATTAGCTGGTTGGCTGCTCCATTAGAAACTGACACTTGTCATAAGAGCAACCCCAATTCCTCAGAGTCTTCGAGAGTAATTCATGAGTGAGGAAATACCCCAAACACCAAACCACAAACCGAAAACCAAGTGATTGAGCATCACTGAAGAAGTTGTTCCTGTGTGGGACTGAAGCCTTTTACCTTTGAGGATTGTGCATCCTCCAGACGATTAGGCGTCATGGTCTAGAGCAATCCAGCACTCAATTGTGGATCGCTAGGTGAACAAGTTTCTGAGGGTTTGGAAGTCTGCCCTGAAGACTTACCACGAGTGTTGGGCGAGGACTGTGTGTTCTTAGCCCAAGGAGAATACGGTAGGGACTGTGTGTCCCGAGACTGTGTGTACTTTGGTTTCAATACCAAGCCGCGCCAAACCAGATGTACAACTGTCACAGCAGTTGGAATTGGGTCATCAACCACTATCTTCACTGTGAAACGGGTTCTATTTCCTCAACTCTTTATATTCCTCAGATTGTGTGTTGATGATCTTCACTGTCACTATTTGAAGAATTTGCTGAAGACTTTCTCTGAAATTCCTCAACCCCAAATTCTTCATGCAAGTTAATCCTCATTTTTTTTTCTGTGTGCCTGCATACTATGCAAACTGTTTTCATATTGTTCATCTGAAAAACTGCTGTCGCGATACTTTGCACTCCTGATCCTTTACTGTTTTCGCTGTAAGTTAGTCATCAGTGAGGAATTTCCTCAAAAGGAATTTCCTTAGTGATGAAATTCTAAAAATCTCCTATTCACCCCCTCTAGTCGATATAACGCACTTTCAATTGGTATCAGAGCAAGGTACTCCCTTGTTCTGTGTGATTTTGGTTTAACCACCTGGAGTTTTAGTTATGTCGACTGCAAGCATGATTAAGGTTACTGCAGCATGTCCTACTTTCGAAGGAAAGGACTTTCCCTTCTGGAAGACCAAGATTCAGATGCATCTACAAGCTATTGACAACGATCTCTGGTATTGTGGAACATGGCGTCCCTATCGTCAATGCTACCGTATCTGCTGCTGATGTGAAGAAATTCAAGCAACTTGGCTCTCAAGCGAAGAGCATCATCTGTGGCCATCTGAGCAAAGGCCAGTATGGCAGAGTAAGTGCTTTGGGCTCAGAAAAACATATCTGGGAAAGGCTGTCCAAAGTGAATGAAGGAGTATCAACCCAACGTGATTCTCGTGTTGATGTTCTTCGCAATCTCTTCAATCGCTTCAAGAGGTTTGACAATGAAAGCTGCCAAGATACCTTTGATCACCTCACTGATATATCAAATGAACTGCAAGCACTGGGAGCTCGAGACATTACTGATCACGAAGTTGTGAAGAAACTGCTAAGATCCTTGGATTCTTCATTTGATTCTTTAGTTCTGATGATTCAAGAAAGACCAGACTACAAGATGCTCGATCCAGCTGATATACTCGAAAGACTCAATACTCATGAATTCCAACAAGAAGAAAAGAGAGATCTATATGGACCAAGCTATTCTAGACCACGTGCACTGAAGGCCAAAGCAATTTCCTCATCTGAAGAAGAAGACTCAGATGGTAGTATTGGTGATCCTGAAGAATTTGGACAGGAGCTTGCAATGCTCATGAGGAAATTCCAGAAGTTTACACGACGTGGCCAGTTTGGTAAATCTTCAAGAAGAGATATGAGGAAATCAGAATCTTCATCTAAGGACTACAAGAAAAGAACCTGCCACAAATGCAAGAAATCAGGTCACTACATTGCTGATTGTCCTCGTTGGGGAAAGGAATCAAAGAATAAGAAATACGAGGATGAAAGTTCTGATGAATCGAAGAAAAAGAAGAAACCTTCAAAATCCTCATCTTCAAAGTCCTCATCGCACAAGAAGACTAGTTTCAGAAAGGCTCGGGCACTAATTGGCAAGGAAATGGACTCCAAGGCAGAATCCGAGGAATGTGATGAAGAGGAGGGTTCTAATGAAGACTCGGAATCTACACAGGCTAGCTTTGCACTTGCAACCACATTCATCAGCAAGTCAATCTTCAACGTTGAAGAAAATGATAACACCATCCCCAGTGATGACTATGCTGATGACTTCGCTCCAACCTATTGCTTCATGGCAAAAGGTTCAAAGGTAGCGAATGATTCTTCCTCCTATGATTCAAGTGACTGTGAACCTGATGATTATAAAAATCCCATTTACAGTAAACTTGCTATCATTGCCACTAAACAACAAACTGTCTTGGAAAAGCTTCAGAAACTGCTAGATAGAAGTGATGATCTGTTGAACGATGAAATGAATCTGACCCAAATCCTCACTAAAGATATGAAAAATCTTCAGCCCAGATTTGATAATCTTCAAGATCATCATGTTACACTCCTCGCTGATCATGAGAAACTTTCCTATGAATTTCTTCAAAGGAAGCTTGATCTTGAGAAGCTAAGGATTTCTCATGATGATCTTCGTATGGAAAATGATTCATTACTAGCTCAACAGATCAGTGCTGCTCAAGATGAATTCATTCCTCCATGTCTTAAATGCATCGAACGTGAAACTGCTAATTCTTCACGAGAATCATCAAATGCTTCAATTGCTACAAATTCTTCAACTGCTCCTGTAGTGTCAAATTCCTCACTTGAGGAAAACACAAATGTCACTAATGAAAATGCAGGGCTGAAGGAATTGTATGTGACAGGCATATACAAAAGTCTCAAAGGACATCAAACCCTTTGTGATGTGCTCAAAAAGCAGATCTTGAACAGGAACCCGAGGAAAGAAGGAATTACCTTTGAGAGGAAATTGAATGCTAATGGATCTTATTGGAAACTAGAGCAGTATCCCAAAACCTCGTGGGTTGCTGCTACTCGGCCTCCGTTTGATCCATCCAATCTAACAGGCTTTTCATGTGAATCATCCTATTCCTCAGATGAGTCATTTGACTCCAACTATAAACTGTTCAAAAATCAATCTGGTGAAGTATTTGCTCGATATGTTGGAACTAACTGCAGGAATGGCCCTCCCTTGAGGAAAATCTGGTTTCCCAAAAGTTTCCTTGAAAATCTTCAGGTGAATGTCCTCATGATACCACCTATGAGGAATTTGAACCCCAGATCAAAATCCTCAACTGGTCGAAACAATGCTCGTACCCATGCTAATGCTTCTAACATGCAGGAAAATTACAAGGATTATGAATATGAGCGTTATTCTTCAAATCATTATGTTCATAAATCCTCAAACAAGTTCTCTGCATATTCATATGAGTACTTTAACCCCTCTACTGTTAAGAGAAGTGCATTATCTTCAATGCCCCCTTTCTCATATGGTGCTCACAGGATGATGAATGCTTTACCACCCCTTCAGATGTGGGTGGTGAAGAAATTGAACTAGTCACTTCTGCAGGTCAGGTCTCCAGATGAAAATCATCATCTGAAGAATTTGCTGGAGACATGAGGAAATGCTTGATGGGACACAAGCTAATATTGATGAAATAGAAATATTCCACACGTCCTTATAATTCTGTTATGATGAAATTCCTATCTGATGAAATTGATATCATATTCTTCAAGTCTGAAGCATATGAGATAGTAAGCTGTACTAATTCATCTGCAGGATGACAAACCCAAGAGTACTGAGTGGGTTCTTGATAGTGGCTGCACACACCACATGACTGGTGACAAAAGCTTGCTGATGAATATGCCACTAACTCCATCACCCATGAAGCACATCACATATGCTCACAAAGGTAAAAACAAGGTATTGGGACTTGGCAAAGTGGCTATTTCCAAGGATAGGCACATGGACAAAGTAATGCTTGTTGAATCCCTTGGATTTAATCTCATGTCAGTCTCAATGCTTTGTGATCTTGATATGATTGTTATCTTTGGAAGATATAGATGTGTTGTTATCATGGAATCTGACAGATCTAATGTCTTCGAAGGTGTTAGAAGAGGGGATTTGTACATTGTTGATTTCTCTACAGGTCCTCAACCAGCCACTTGATTACTAGCAAAAACCTCGGAAGGGTGGCTGTGGCATCTAAGACTCGGTCATGCAGGCATGAGGAATTTGCACACGCTCGTGAAGAAGAAGCATGTCATCGGCATCGAATCAGTCAAATTCCTCAAGGATCACCTCTGCAGTGCTTGTGAATTTGGGAAAATGACCAGATCCAAGCACCCCTCGAAGACTATCATGACCACTACTCGTCCATTTGAACTGCTTCACATGGATCTTTTTGGACCTACTCATTATGCCACACTAACAAATGCAGCATCTTTATATGGCTTCGTCATAGTTAATGATCATTCCAGATACACATGGGTGCATATCATCTTATATAAAACTGAAGTGCAGGAAGACTTCAAACGATTTTCTTCAAGGGCCTCGATGAACTTCGGCATCAAGATCAAACACATCAGGAGTGATAATGGAACAGAGTTCAAACACACTGGTCTTGATAATTATCTTGATGAACTTGGTATTACTCACGAATTGTCTGCTCCTTAGACTCCTCAACAGAATGGTGTCATTGAAAGTAAGAACAGGACGCTGGTTGAGTTGGCAAGAACCATGCTTGAAGAATATCAGACTCCTACTCGCTTTTGGCCTCAAGCAATCAACACTGCATGCCATATCATCAACAGGGTATATCTTCACAAATTCCTCAAGAAAACCTCATATGAACTCCTCACAGACAAGAAACCCAATGTAAGTTATTTCAAAGTCTTCGGTGCAAAATGTTGGATTAGAGATCCTCGCCATAGCTCAAAATTTGCACCCAAGGAACATGAGGGTTTTATGCTCGGTTATGAAAAGGACTCGCACACCTATAGAGTCTTCAACAACTATCACAACAAGGTTGTCGAGACAATAAATGTGCGGTTCAATGAAACTAATGGCTCGCAAAGAGAGAAATTGCCTCCTGATCTAGATAAGCTGTCTCCTGAGGAAGCAATAAAGCTCAAAGCTACTGAAGACATTGTTCCCACTGTGGAAATTGATGAAGAAATCATTCCCAGTACTGATGAAAATCAAGAAGATGCTCCTGAGGAAATTTCTCCAGAACCAATTCCTCAACCCAGACGAAATCCTCAACCAGCACATCCGAGGATTGCAAATAAAGTGGAACTTGACAAAATCCTCAATGACATCAACGCACTAGGTTCTCTCACTCGCTCAAAAGCTTCACACTTAGTTAACTTTTGTGGGCATTTCTCCTTTGTGTCTATCATAGAACCTTCAAAAGTTGCTGAGGCTTTCCTGGAACCGGAGTGGATACAAGCTATGCAAGACGAACTTCTTCAATTCAAGCTGAATGACGTATGGGAGCTCGTCAAACTACCAGATCCTCACAAGAACAATATCATCGGAACCAAGTGGATTTTCCGAAACAAGCAAGACCAGGATGGTCAAGTGGTGAGGAATAAGGCACGACTTGTAGCCCAAGGCTACACACAGGTTGAAGGAATAAATTTCGATGAAACTTTTGCACGTGTTGCTAGACTTGAAGCTATTCGAATACTACTTGCTTATGCTAATCATCATAACATCATCTTATATCAAATGGATGTGAAAAGTGTATTCCTCAATGGTAAGCTTAAGGAAGAAGTATATGTTGCTCAGCCCCCAGGTTTTGAGGATCCAAAGAATCCAAACAAATTCTTCAGACTCAAAAAGGCGCTCTATGGTCTCAAGCAAGCCCCTTGGGCATGGTATGATACATTGAAGGAATTCCTCATGAAGAAAGTCTTCAAACCTGGTTCACTCGATCCAACTCTTTTCACTAAATCCTATGATAATGAACTATTTGTGTGCCAGATATATGTCGATGACATCATATTTGGCTGTACTTACAAACATTACAGTGATGAATTTGTTACATGATGAGTGAAGAATATCAGATGTCTATGATGGGGGAGCTGAAATTCTTCTTAGGTCTTCAAATTCGTCAACAACGCAATAGAATCTTCATATCACAGGAGAAATACCTCTAGGATGTTCTGAGGAAATTCGACATGCATGAATGCAAAGGTGCCAAGACTCCAATGCCTACAAACGGCCACCTCTGCACTGACGAAAATGGTAAAGAATTCGATCAGCGGGTATATCGCTCCATGGTTGGCTCTTTACTTTATTTATGTGCATCTAGGCCAGATATAATGCTTAGTGTTTGTATGTGTGCACGTTTTCAAGAAAAACCGAAGGAATCACACCATAAGGCTGTGAAGCATATTCTTCGATACTTAGCTCACGCACCAACACTAGGATTATGGTACCCCAAGGGCTCAAATCTTCATCTTCTGAGATATTCTGATTCTGACTATCCTGGTGACCGTGTGGATCGCAAGTCAACCTCTGGCACATGTCATTTCCTTGGAAGATCACTAGTCTGCTGGTCCTCAAAGAAGCAGAACTGCGTTTCACTTTCCACTGCCGAAGCTGAGTACATTGCTGCTGGTTCATGCTGTGCTCAATTGCTATGGATGAAGCAAACCCTCAAGGACTACGGCATCAACATGAAGAATGTGCCTCTCTACTGCGACAATGAGAGTGCAATCAAGAATGCATACAACCCAGTACAGCACTCGAAGACCAAGCACATCCAGATTCGTCATCATTTTCTTCGGGACCATGTTCTCAAGGGCAATATCCTCATCGACCATGTGAAGGCTGACGATCAACTGGCAGATATCTTCACTAAGCCCTTGGATGAGAAAAGGTTTTGCAAGTTGCGGTGTGAGCTAAATATCTTAGAATCTTCAAATGTTTTGTAAAAACATGCGCACATCCTAACACTTATGCAAAATTGATGACTTAGATGTGCAACACATGATGAATCGCTTTTCTTCAACTAATGAAGAATATCACTCTGAGTGTGAGGAAATCAACGAAGAAATTGATTCTCAGGGCCCTAGGACAATTGTACGCGGCGTCTGTAATCAACATTCTTATATGGTGGGTCACGCCACCACCCAACTTGAAATTCCTCAAGTTGAATTTCTTCGAAGCTGAATTTCTTCAAAAGTTGATTTTCTTCAAAATAGTTGCTCTTCAAAATCGTTTTTCTTCAAACTGAAATTCATCATCATGACGCTTTGTCACAAAATCCTCAAGTTATTCAAAATCTTCAAAAACACTTGATGATTGTCGTTTACCTAGATAGACTATGATTTCAAAGTCCTCAATAGCATTCACTTATAGCTATTTCTTCAATTTGATATTTCATCTAAGTGAATGTGATCGGACCCTACTATCCCTCTATGCTACTCTCACCTAGTCTATTCAATTCTTCATATGTGTTCTACTTGAAACTTTGTTCAAAATCCTCAGCGCGTCCTTGTCAGATGATGATTTTGTAACAAAATCCTCAAATCTTCAAAAATATTTTTTTACAGTAACTGAACCCCACTTTCCCCGTTCGGATAACCACGATCTCCACTGCTTCGGTCGTGGGCTACACGTGTCATGTGGAGACGTAGAGACAGGGTCTATTTGGTCCGATATTTTCGCGCCAACAGTTACCGCCTGGCTATAAATATGTCCCCATCTCACTTCGGTAAAATCTTCTTCGTCCCATCGCCCTCCTGCTACAGCAAAGCTCAAAAGCCCTAGCGCCACCTCTAGAAGTCTCAACGCCGGTGAAGAAGAGCTTGACTGCCTCGACCTCTCCGTCGCCGTAACCACGCCGGAACCGGACCATTTTCGTCCGCCGCCGCCGTAGCTGTCCTCTGTTGCCGGGTTAGGGTGCATTGGACTCGCACCGAAAGAGCATCTACTGCTACTCCCTTCTCTGTTCTTCGTGCCCGCCATCTAGGGTAAATAAAAACCCTATGTTTACACCTCGTTTGATCTACTATTTTACCTTAGAGACGTGAAATCTGTTTTTCCTCAAGTATCCATCAGTTTCTTTTTCCTCAAACACTGCCTATCACTCAACTATTGATGAACTTCACTAAGCATCTAAGATTTTCACGAGATTCCTCAACTATGAAAATATTCGAATCTGTACAACTCTGGAACCCAAGAACAGTGTGCTTAGACGAATTCCTCAACCACTGGTCAAATTCCTCAACTTTCAAAAATGTTCATTTCATCAAATCTCAGAACGCATATGACCTCTCCAAATTCCTCGCAACTATACTCTGTTCACAGGTACAAACATGTCAGCTGATGAATCTCTAGGTTCTCATCAAGTTAACTCATTTGCAGCGTTTCTTGAAGAAAATCTGCAAGTTTCATCAGAATCCTCAAGAGTTCAATTTCCTCAGCAAAAGCCTCAGCTGAAGAAAATGGAAGATGAAAGGAATCAAAAGGGTGGCAAGAAGCTCGAGCAGAACACTGCTATAGATTTCCCTGAGGATATTTACCTGGAATACTGCACTCCTGATGAGCAAGAATCTATGCCCAAGAGAAAGATAAGGCTTCAAAAGATAGAACGCAGATGGGCTAAGGAGTAGAAAGAGTACAGATTCGTCAATCCCAAGTATGCGAAGAAATTTACTCTAAAGCCTCCCGGCAAACGGCCTCCTCTTGAGGATTATCAGGATGCACACCCCTCAAGCCTCAAGACAATTGATGACTATCCTAAGGAAAAGTCAAAACACTTGTCAAAGCTTCAGAAGCAAGCAGAAGCTGCTGTGAGGAAGTTCAATGAAGAATTTGTTGCTGCTGCAACTGCCGCCACTTCCTCTGTAGCTCAGACTTCTGGTACGGCCATTCCTCAAATGAAGTCTATGCCACCAAAACCAAAGGCTTCAAATCCTCAAGAGAAAATGCCTTAGAAAGCTGCACCAGCGTTAGCACCAAAACCCTCAGCACCACCAAAGGCTTCAAAGCCTGAACAGAAGCCGATAGTGAAGCAACTGCCCACTGTCTCCAGCTCCTCAGTCCTGTCTGCAACAAGCTCCAAGACAAAGTCTTCACCGACTCCCCTGAAGACTAAGGTGACTGCTGGGAGAGGAACAAGACCAAGCCCAAGCAAAATCATCAAGGTTCCTTCTGCATCAGAAGGTAGTGATGAATTTGATGATGACACTCTGCAAGCCATCATCAGAAACAAGCAAGAGAGGGTAGCTCAAGCTTCTGGCAACTCCATTCCTCTGGCCATGGACCCAAAAGTCCTCCTGGATTACATCAACATCTGGTATGAGGACCCCAACACTCCAACCGATGATTTGAAGCATCCCCAGGCATCAGCCACATGGTTGCCACATTCATCAACGAGGCCCAGTGGAAGGAGCAGCAAGCCAAACAGGCTAAGGTTGCAAAGCTCAAAAAGGAGAAATTCCTCAGACAGAATTTCCTCAACCTAACGCCTGATGCACTTGTGTCAACACAGGCTGAATTGAAGACTTTGACTGACAAGTACTCTAAGCTTTCTGATCATCAAAGTCTCAAAAAAACTTCATCAAATTTTCCACTGACGCAGTTGATGATTACAATAAGAAGGCTGCCCCTCAAGTACCAACACCTCAACCTCTGATTGAAGAACCAGCTGATGAAACTACTCATGCTGAGGAAATCCCTCAAGAAAGCCGCGCTGATGAACCGGCTATTGAGGAAATTGCCAAAGAAAATTCAGCTGATGATTCTGCTACAGCTGGTGAACCTACTCCAGCTGCTTCTAAGCCAGCTGATGACTCTGCTCCAGCTAATGAAACTGCCTCAGCTGAGAAAACACCTTCACCAAAAGCTTCAAAGGTGAAAAAAATGACTCCGTCTGAATCAGACGTGAAGAAGACTAGAGCTGCTGAAAAGGAAGCCAAGAAGAGAAAAGCTTCCTCAGCAGAAGAATCCACTCAGGCCAAGCGCCTGAAAGCTCTTGAAGAAAAGCACCTCTGGATCCTGTGCCTCTCAATGTTGCTCCATCATATGAGATGACTCCCTTCGAAAGCGAAGACAAGGAGCACGGGGCAGATGAGGAAATGAAGAATGTTGAATCTGAGGAACATGCTGATCAGGAAATTCGCATTGA
The DNA here is from genome assembly GCF_904849725.1 of Hordeum vulgare subsp. vulgare. NCBI lineage: Eukaryota > Viridiplantae > Streptophyta > Magnoliopsida > Poales > Poaceae > Hordeum > Hordeum vulgare. The sequence continues at coordinate 312,705,215 of NC_058524.1, forward strand.
TGACAGTCCTCACTCCTTCATTCCTCCTGAAGAAACGGCACAAGGATCAGCTGCTCCACCAAGCAAGCTCCTCAAGCTGAGGAAAAACAAAGTGAAAATCCTCAGCCTGATGAAAGTCAAAATCCTGAGCAAAATCCTCAACCCGAGGCTCAGGCTGGCCCAATTCCTCCTCCTGAGCAAAACCCTCAAGTTGAGGCTCAGGACGAACCAATTCCTCCCCCAGAGAAAAACCCTCAACAGGAAGCTCTGGTTTATGAAATTCCTCAACCAGAGCATGCTCCTCAGCCTAAGGCACAAGCTGATGAAATTACTCACCCCGAGGACCATGCTGAGGACAATGCACCAGATCCAGAAAATGCCCTTGTCGTCCTCAACCCAGAATCTGCAATGATTGTCTCTCCTCAAGTCAAGCCGCAAAATCTTTAGCCAACGCAGCATTAGCCGTTCTCCAAGCGGCCAAAGTTTCAAAAGGGGTCATTCTTTGAAGAACACATGTTCTTCATCGGAGAAAATCCCTATGACAAGCCTCGCATCAGGCATCTGAAGTTTTGGACAAGGACACAGCTCAACTACTATGCCTCTGTGTTGTGTTGAAGAAACAAGATTTTCCAGCACAGGCACATTCCTCACGTTGAGCTTGAAGAAATTCCATGCTTTGCTCCTGTCATCAATGTCCTTTTTGAAGCTGGACTCCTCCCAATGTGCTCAGATATCTGTGATTGGAATAGTGAACTCATTCTTCAGTTCTATGCAACTCTGCACATCTCTGGAGATCCAACAGACATCAACACATGGGTGCTGGATTGGATGACGCAGAACACACACTTCAAGGCCCCTGCTAATGAGCTGCTGCATGAACTTCCGGTGTCAATTCCCTCAGAGAAGGCAGTAAAGTTGTACGATGAACGTGAGCTGGCAAACAAGCTGATGGATGTCCTCATGAAGCCTTTGGCTAAGGGGCAACCACCAAGAACAACCTTCCAGGTCCATGAACTGAAATATGAACCCAGGACGGTTTACAAAATCCTCTGCAGTGTTCTTGCGCCAATCAAGGGCCATGATGATGAAGAACACGTCGTAGGCATCATGAAGAATATCCTCTTCAACATCACACACGGCATTCCCATCAACATCCATGATTTCTTCTTGAGCACTCTGGCCGAAATTGCTATGGCCCCTTTTGACCTAAAGATTTACGCTCCATGGATCATGAGATTCATCAGACGCAGGTCAGGCATCAACTATCACACTGATTTCAACAACCATATCGGTTATATGCCTCCTCTAAGGGTCAACAAGAAGACTTTCGAGCCTGTTGAAGGAAAAGGAAAGTCTGTCATTGATGAAGGCAGTCGGCCCCTTGATGGCCAGTTCTGAGAGCCAGAAGCTTATTCCTCGTGGGATGACACTGAAACCCATCCTCCAAGTCATGTTGCTCCTAGGGTGATGAATACCAGAGAGCTTCTTCTCAGTCTTCACCAGAAGGTGGATCAGAATCACAAGTGGGTCAAACGCCAGTTCGGCGCCATTGTGAAAACCCTCAATGAAACACATAATGCTGTGAAGCTTAAGCATCATTATCTTCATGAGGTTTTTGATTGCACCTGGGCGACACTGGCTCATTTGAAGACTCAAGCAGAACTTGAAGAATTGGAGTTTGTGCGGGACTTCGACTGGTCGTGGCCACCAAAGAAGAAATTCAGGCCAATCCCAGTTCCAGACCTTGAGGACAGTTTGTTTTCTTCATTTCGCACTGCTGAATCAGATGAAGATCAACAAGACACTGCCAGTGGTCCAAGGAGGAAGTCTGCTCCCAAGAATCCTCACGCGTCTTCCTCAACTGCCAAGAAGTGAAAGTCTTCACGGGCGTTAGTCCTCAGTTTGTCCCTTTTTGTCACTTGATGACAAAGGGGAACAAACTTGAGAGTTAGTCTTCACGCGGGATATGTTGGGGGCTTATAAACTTTATTTAAGTTACAAACTCTTGGCTCTTCTGAAGTCTTTTATGTAATGAGTTGTAACTTAAGCCCGATGGTACTCTGACGCTTTTGAACATTTTTCTTCACATGCTTATTCCTCAAAAATTTAATGCACGCATGCTGGAATTCGTCAGATACCATTTGTCATCATGCATACTCAATTTCTTCATACTATATGTCGTATGTATGCATGATATACAAGATTCAGGGGGAGATCTCCATGATATAAATCATCAATGTGCATTTGCTGTGAAAAGCAAAATCCTCAAGATATGCACATCTTCAGGGGTAGTCTCTCTGAATCTTGATTTCAAATTCCTCAAATGAGTATTTACACTTCATATGTTTATTCCCGTTGAAGACTTAACCTAATTGTCATCAACCACCAAAAAGGGGGAGATTGTAAGTGCATCTAGTGGCCCTTAGTGATTTTGGTGGTTTGAAGACTTCTAGGTTAAGTATCTAATGTGTTCTTGAGTGTACACATGATCAATAAGTCGCTGAGGAGTTTGAAATATTTGATGAATATCGACCCCTAAATATGTATATCTTCAGTTGAAGAAATTGGTCCGGAGCTGAAGAAATGAATCGCGAAGAATTTGCGATGAAATTGATATTCCTCATGAAGATATTGAAATTGAGGAATTCGGTGTGCCCTGAAGAAAATCAATCTGAAGATTTTGAAGCATGAAGATTTATCCTTTATGTTTTATTTTCTTCACACTTGAGTAATAGGAACACCATACTGTTAAAGGGGGTCAAAGTAACACATTGGAATGAATTTCCTCATGATGCTCAACCCAAGCCTAATCCTACCAAAAGCCTCAAGTGAGGAATATGAGAGACATGAGGACTCTCACAGTTGAGGGTCCCGACCGTTATTGATAGCCACGCCACATCATTGGTCTTATCCACACCAACGGTCATATTATTTAAGGGCATTAATGTCAAATCATGTCGGGATGCTCCCAGGCTATAAATAGCCGCTCCCCATAACTACTAACTGGTTCGCTGCTCCGTTAGAAACTGGCACTTGTCATAAGAGCAATTCCTCATAGTCTTCGAGATTAATTCATCAGTGAGGAAATACACCAAACACCAAACCACAAACCGAAAATCAAGTGATTGAGCATCACTGAAGAAGGTGTTCCTGTGTGGGACTGAAGCCTTTTACCTTTGAGGACTATGCATCCTCCAGATGGGTAGGCGTCATGGTCTAGAGCAATCCAGCAGTCAATTGTGGATCGCCAGGTGACCATGTTTCTGAGGGTTTGGAAGTCTGCCCTGAAGACTTACCACGAGTGTTGGGCGAGGACTGTGTGTTCTTAGCCCAAGGAGAATACGGTAGGGACTGTGTGTCCTTTGGTTTCAATACCAAGCCGCTCCAAACCAGATGTACAACTGTCACAGCAGTTGGAACTGGGTCATCAACCACTGTCTTCACTATGAAACGGGTTCTATTTCCTCAACTCTTTATATTCCTCAGATTGTGTGTTGATGATCTTCATTGTCACTGTTTGAAGAATTTGCTGAAAACTTTCTCTGAAATTCCTCAACCCCAAATTATTTACACAAGTTAATCCTCATCTGTTTTCTGCGTGCCTGCATACTGTGCAAACTGTTTTCATATTCTTCCTATAAAAACTGATGTAGCGATACTTTGCACTCCTGATCCTTTGTTGTTTCCGCTGTAAGTTAGTCATTAGTGAGGAATTTCCTCAAAAGGAATTTCCTTAGTGATGAAATTCTAAAAATCTCCTATTCACCCCCCCTCTAGTCGATATAACGCACTTTCACTAGTCCTTGGAGGTTGGCCCCGAGCCAAAGGTTTCATCAGGACTTGCATGAGCTTATTTGGTAGTTCCCTTTCATCATACATTCTGACTGCATCTTCTGAAGGAATTGATATTGGAAGAGCTTGAAGTAGTTTTGTGGCTGAAGCTTTGTAGTGAGTGTGCTGTGTCAACCAGTCCAAGACCCACGTGTTGACGTCTTTGGGGTCACCTAAGATATGCAGTGTGGCATAGAATTGAAGAATAATGTCAATATTCCAGTCACTGATATCTATACAGAATGGCAGTTGCCCTACTTCGTGAAGAACATTCAGTACTGGGGTGAAGCAAGGAATTTCCTCCATGCCACAATGAGGTATGTGGGTGTGAAGAAATATCTTTTTTCTTCCATAAAGCACAGAAGCATAGTAGTTAAGTTGAGTTCTGGTCCAGAACTTTTTGTGCCTGATTTGAAGCATGTCATAAGGGTTTTCCCCAGTGAAGAAATGGCATTCATCGTAGAAGTCTTCCTTTAGAAATTTTGGCCTCTTTGAGAAGGGTTGATGAGGCTTTGGTTGAAGATTATGATGCTGGTCATTTTGAGGAGTTGTGGCCACCACAATTACAGTTTCAGGATTTACCACTACAATTGCAGCTTTATCATATTGAGCAGGACCTTGTTCTTCAGCTTGAGGAATTTGCTGATCCGAGGGAGCAGATGCAGTTTTTGGTGCTTCAGTTTCTTCAGCTCATGCAGCCGATTCTTGGTCTTGTGCTGATTCCACATGTGATCTCTTTTCTTGAGAGCCAGTCAAAATCTTAGTGGCTATAGGAGTTTTAGGAATTTGAGCTATTATTGGCGAGTTTGGGAGAGCCTTTTCCCAGAACTCATCGTGGATAACAAATGTCTTCATCACCCTCCATTTCTTCACCAGTCATTGGAGGTGTTGTGATTTGAGGAATTTGATCTTCTTGAATTTCCTCATCCGTTGGCGTGGATGCAGCAGAGCGATTATCATCCATTTCCTCATCCCGTTCTGGAATGATGTATTCTTCACCAAATGGAACAATCATATATGATGGTTCTACACTGAGGGGAGTAGCATCTACTGGAGCTGATGATGAGGTAGGCACAGTCTTCAGGCGTTTCGCCTATGAAGACTCTGAAGTAGTTGAAGCCTTTCTCTTCTTGGCGTCTTTTTCAATAGCTTTTGTTTTCTTCACGCCTGTTGCAGACGGAAGAGTAACTTTCTTCACCTTTGAAGACTTAGGTGAATGAGCATTTTCATCAGGCATTGCTTTGGCAGTGTCTAGCCTCGCAGATTCTTCAGCTGAAATATTCTGAGTAATTTCATCAGCAGCTAGTTCTTCATTTTCACCAACCTCAGCCATTTGCATAGTATAGCTTGTCTGAGGTTTTGTTGGCTGTTTTGGAGCGGCAACCATGCTGTTGTATTCATCAATTGCAGCAGTTGCGGCTTTGACAAATTGCACTTTGACACCCTTTTGATCAACATGAAGACTTGTATATCTGTCAGTGAGGGTCTTCAGCTCTGCCTGAGTAGAAACAAGTTTCCGAGGCAAAAAATTTAGCACATTTTGCTTTAGATTTTTTTCCTTTTTAACCTTTGCAAGCGTAGCTTGTTTGGCTTGCTGATCCTTCCATTTTTCTTCATTGATGAATGAAGCAACCATATGACTGACTCCATGAGGAAGTTTCAAATCATTAGTTGGAGTGTTTGGATCCTCATGGCAAAGATCGATCAAGTTCAACAGTTCTTTCGAATTAAGTGTGAGGGGAATGGTGCTACCAGTAGCTTGTGCAACTCTTTCTTGCTTGTTTCTGATGATGGCTTGAAGATTTTCATCATCATATTCTTCACTTTCTTCTAATGTAGAAAGAATGTTTCAACGTTGCCTGGTCTTGGCCTTGTACCTCTACCAGTAGCCACCTTTGTCTTCGGCAGACCAAGTGAAGATTTTGGAGCTAAGCCTGGGGCAGATGGCACAGAGGAACTTGGGTTTTCTGATTGAAGCTTACTGAGATGTTTCTACAGAGGGGGTGAAGACTTTGCTGTAGATGAGGATTTGGCAGTTGTTGATTCTTTCTGAGGAAGTTGCTCTTTTGATACTTCTGATGAGGCCTTTGTCTTGAGACTTGGTTTCTTCACCGGAACCTTCTTCTAAGGTTTTTCTGTAGCAGAAGCATTAGCAGCACAAGAAGTGGCAGCTATAGCTGCAACAACAGAGTCCTCATTAAACTTTGTGACGACAGCTTTAGCCTTTTTCTGCAGCTTAGACAAATACTTGTATTTTTCATCAGGGTAATCCTCAATTTTGGCTACACTTGAGGGATGTGCTGCTTGTTGATCTCCCTCGAGCAATCTTTTGCAAGGAGCTTTGAGGGCAAACTTCTTGGCATATTTTGGAGTGACATACCTATATTACTTCCACTTCTTTGCCCATCTGTGTTCAATCTTTTGAAGCCTTATCTTGCATTTTGCCATGGTCTCTTTACCATGAATTTCCTCATCAGGCGTGTAGTACTCAACATATATCTCCTCACGGATCTCAAAGGCAGTGTTGTGTTCTAGCTTCTTTCCACTCTTCTGTTTTCTGTCTTCCTCCATTTTCTTCAACTCAGGTTTTTTGCTGAGGAATCTGTATTCTTGAGGAATCTGAGGACACACGTAATGTTTCTTCAAGAAATGCTGCAAATGAGTTAAGTTGATGAGAACCTATTGATTCATCAGCTCACATTTTTTACGTGTGAACAAAGTATTGGTTCAAAGAATTTGGAGAGGTCATATGCATTCTCAGATTTGAGGAAATTGAAAATTTTCTTAAGTTGAGGAATTTGACCAGTGAGTTGAGGAATTTGACTAAGCATTCTGATCTTGGGTTCCAGAGTTGTGCAGATTCAAAAATTTACACAATTGAGGAATCTCATGAAGAATTTAGTGGCTTAGTGAAATTCATCAAGTATTCTATACATGGGTGTGCACAGCTGAGAGATTTTCAAAGGAAAAACTGATTTCACAAATGTTAAGAGAATAAAGAGATCAACATGGGCAGTGAAATAGGATTTTAATTACCCTGTGCAAAGAACATGATGAACTGAGGAAGTAATAGTAGAAGTTGTTTGGTCCAGATCTTCAGTGCCCTAACTTGGCGACTGAAGACAACTACGGCGGTGGAGGAGGAATATGTTCCACAGTCGGCGTCAGTCCGGCGACGGCGAGGGCGAGGCAGTAAAGCTTTTCCTCACCGAAGATGAAGATGCTAGCGGCGGCGCTAGGTTTTGATCTCGAGCAGAGAAGATGAGAGGGAGGAAGAGATTTTGACTGAGGGGGGCAAGGGGCTATTTATAGCTCAGGGGAAAACGATGTGAAGCAAAAAACTTCGGACGGAACTACCCTTGCCCCTTCGCCTCTGCATGACACGTGCTACCCAAGATCGAAGAGATGGAGATCGTGGTTATCCGTTCATGAGTAATGGGTGCGGTTACTGTGGTAACGTTAAAATAAATTTTTGAATTTTTGAGGATTTTGTTTCAAAGTCCTCAGTTGACAAGCACTCAGTGAGGATTTTGAACAAGTGTCAAACAGAACGCATATGAAAAACTGAGAATAGACTGGGTTGATCTAACATATAGGGGAGTCGGGTTCGATCACATTCACCTAGAAGAAATACCAAGTTGAAGACTAAGCAATAAGTGAATGTTGTCGATGACATTGAAAGCTTATTATAATATATATATATATATATATATATATAGTCAAATGAAGATCATCACAAGAAGTTTTGAAGAATTTAAGATTTTGAAGACTTTGAAAATTTTGAGGAATTTGTGAAAAAGTCTCAAATTGAAGAATTTCCAACTTGAAGAAATTCAAAGTTGGGTGGTGGCATGACCCACCGTATAAGAATGATGATTTCACGTGCCGCGTACAATTGTTGTAGGGCCCTGAGAACCAAATTCTTCATTGATTTCTTCACACTTAGAGTGATATTCTTCATTTATTAAAGAAAATCGTTACTTTGTGTGTTGGAGATCTAAGTCATCAATTTTGCATAAGTGTGAGGATGTGTGCAAGTTTACAAGACATTTGAAGATTGTAGGATATTTAGCTCACACCGCAACTTGCAAAACCTTTTCTCATCCAAGGGCTTTGGGATGATATCCGCTAGCTGGTCATCAGTCTTCACATGGTCGATGATGATATTGCCCTTGAGTACATGGTAACGAAGAAAATGACGACGAATCTGGATGTGCTTCGTCTTCGAGTGTTGTACTGCGTTGTAGGCGATCATGATTGCACTCACATTGTCGCAGTAGAGGGGACATTCTTGATGTTGATGCCGTAGTCTCTGAGGGTTTGCTTCATCCACAGCAGTTGAGCACAGCAAGATCGAGAAGCAATGTATTCAGCTTCGGAAGTGGAGAGTGATACACATTTCTACTTCTTTGAGGACCAGCAGACTAATTATCTTCCAAGGAAATGACATGTGCCTGACATTGACTTGCGATCCACACGGTCACCAGCATAATAAGAATCAGAATATCCAACGAGGTGAAGATTTGAGCCCTTGAGGTACCATAATCCTAGGGTTCGTGTGTGAGCTAGATATGGAAGAATATGTTTCACATCCTTATGGTGTGATTCCTTCGGTTTTGCTTGAAAACATGCTCACATGCAAACACTAAGCATAATATCTAGCCTAGATGCACATGGGTAGAATAAAGAGCCAATCATAGAACGATATACGTGTTGATCGAAATCTTTCCATTTTCGTGAGTGCAGAGGTGACCGTTGGTAGACATTGGAATCTTGACGCCTTGAGGTATTTCCTCAGAACATCCTTGAGGTATTTCTCCTGAGATATGAAGATGCCATTGCATTGTTGATGAACTTGCAGACCTAAGAAGAATTTCAGCGCCCCCATCATGGACATTTAATATTCTACACTCATCATGTAGGCAAATTCATCACTATAACGTTTGCCAGTACAACCAAAAATAATGTCGTCGACATATATTTGGCAGATGAATAGTTCATTATCATAGGATTTTTAAAAAATAATAGGATCAAGTGAACCAGGTTTGAAGCCTTCCTTCATGAGGAATTCCTTCAATGTATTATACCACGTCCAAGGGGCTTGCTTGAGGCCATAGAGTGCCTTTTTGAGTCTGAAGACTTTGTGAGGGTGCTACAGATCTTCAAAACATGGGGCCTGAGCAACATATACTTCTTCCTCAAGCTTACCATTGAGGAATGCACTTTTCACATCCATTTGATATAGTGTAATATTGTGATGGTTAGCATAAGCAAGTAATATTCGAATAGCTTCAAGTCTAGCAATAGGTGCAAAAGTTTCATCCAAGTCAATTCCTTCAACTTGTGTGTAGCCTTGGGCTACAATCCGTGCCTTGTTCCTCACAACCTCACCACCCTCATCTTGCTTGTTTCGGAAGATCCACTTGGTGCCGATGATATTGTTCTTGCAAGGATCTGGTCTTTTGATGAGTTCCCATGCGTCATTTAGCTTGAACTGAAGAAGTTCATCTTGCATGGCTTGAATCCACTCAGGTTCCATGAAGGCTTCAACAACTTTTTAGCGTTATGTGATAGACACAAAAGAGGAATGCCCACAAAATTTAACTAAATGTGAAGCTTTTGAGCGAGTGATAGGACCTGGCGCATTGATGTCATCGAGGATTTTGTCAAGTTCCACTTCATTTGCAATCCTTGGATGAGCTGAGGAATTTGACCTGTAGCATTTTCCTCAGGTGCACCTCCTTGAATTTCATGAGTGTTGGGGACGACTTGTTCAAACAGGGGTTGTTCCTCTGTAGGAGTTATGTCTTCAGTAGCTTTGAGCTTGATGGCTTCCTCACGAGTGAATTTATCTGGCACAGGAGGTAGTTCCTCTCTTTGCGAGCCGTTAGTTAAATCGAACCGCACACCTACAGTTTCAACAACCTTGTTGTGATAGGTGTTGGAGACTCTCTAGGTGTGCGAGTTCCTTCCGTAACCAAGCATAAAACCCGCATGTGCTTTAGGTGCAAACTTTGAGCTATGGTGAGAATCTATAATCCAACATCTTGCACCGAAGACTTTGAAATAACTTACATTGGATTTCTTGTCAGTGAGGAGTTCAAACGAGTTATTCTTGAGAAATTTGTGAAGATATAACCTATTGATGATGTGGCAAGCAATGTTGATTGCTTCAGGCCAGAAGCGACGAGGAGTCTGATATTCTTCAAGCATTGTCCGAGCCATTTCAACCAGAGTCTTGTTCTTGCGTTCAACGACGCCATTCTGTCGAGGAGTATAAGTAGCAGATAGTTCATGAGTAATACCAAGTTCATCAAGGTAATCATCAAGACCAGTGTTTTTGAATTATGTCCCATTATCACTCCTGATGTGTTCGATCTTGACGCTTAAGTTCGTCGACACCCTTGAGGAAAATTGTTTGAAGACTTCCTGGACTTAAGTTTTATACAGAATGATGTGTACCCAAGTATACCGAGAATAGTCATCAACGATGACAAAGCCATATAAATATGCTGCATTGGTTAGAGTAGCATAATGAGCAGGTCCAAACAGATCGATGTGAAGCAATCTAAACGGACGAGTAGTAGTCATGATAGTCTTCGAGGGGTGTTTGGATCTGGTTATTTTTCCAGACTCATAAGCACCGCACAGATGGTCCTTTAGGAATTTGAAGGATTCGATGCCAATGGCATGCTTCTTCTTCACCAGTTTCTGAAAATTCCTCATGCCTACATGACCAATCCGTCGATGCCACAACCAGCCTTCTAAGGTTTTTGCTAGTAAACATGTGGCTGGTTCAAGACCTATGGAAAAATCAACAATATACAAATCTCCTCTCCTAAAGCCATCGAAGACTTTGGATTTCTCGGATTCCATGATGACTACACATATATATTTTCCAAAGATGAAAATCATATCAAGATCACAAAGCATTGAGACTGACATGAGGTTAAACCCATGGGATTCGACAAGAATGACTTTGTCCATGTGCCGGTCCTTGGAGATAGCCACGTTACCAAGTCCCAATACTTTTCTTCTACCTTTATCAGCGTAAGTGATTTGCTTCAGTGGTGATGGAGTCAGTGGCATGTTCATCAATAAGCTTTTATCACCAGTCATGTGAGTTGTGCAACCATTGTCAAGAACCCACTCTGTATTCTTGGGTTTGTCATCCTGCAGATGAATTAGTACAGCTTACCATCTCATATGCTTCAGACTTGAAGAATATGATATCAATTTCATCACAAACAATAAATTCGAGGACGAGTGAAATGTTATCATTTTAGCTTCTGTCGAATCAAGCAATTTCCTCACGTCTCCTGCAAATTTTTCAGATGATGACTTTCATCTAGAGACCTGACCTGCAGAAGTGATTAGTTCAATTTCTTCACCACCCACATATGAAGGGGTGGCAAAGAGTTCATCATCCCGCGAGCACCATATGAGAATGGAGGCATTGAAGCTAACGCTCTTCTTTTCACAGTAAGGGGGTTAGAGTACTCAAATGAATAGGTAGAGAAATTCTTTGAGGACTTATGAATATAATGATTTGAGGAATAGTGCTCATATTCATGTCCCTTGTAATTTCCCTACATATCAGAAGCATTAGTGCGAGTACGAGCATAATTTTGACCATTTGAGAAATTTGAATCTCGTGAAGACTTTGGTACACCTGAGGAATTTGATCTGGGGTTCTGGTTCTTCACAGGTGGTGTCATAAGGACATTCACCTGAACATTTTCCAAGCAACTTTTGGGAACTCAAATTTTCCTGAGGGGTGGTCCATTCTTGCAGTTAGTTCCAACATATCAAGCAAATACTTCACCACATTGATTTTTTAACAGTTTATAGTTGGAGTCAAATGACTCATCAGACGAATAGGACATTTCACATGCAAAGCCTGTTAGAGTGGATGGATCAATGGAAGGGCCTTTTGCAGCATCCCATGATGTTTTGGTATATTGCTCAGGTTTTCAGTACGATCCATCAGCATTCAATTTACTCTCGAAGGCAATGCCCTCTTTCCTCGGGTTCATGTTCAGAATCTGCTTTTTGAGCACATCGCAAAGAGTTTGATGCCCATAGAGACTTTGTATATGCATGTCACATACAATTCCTTCAACCCTACATTTTCGTGAGTATCATTTGTGGTTTCCTCAAGTGAAGAATTTGATACCACAGGAACAGTTGAAGAATTTGTAGCGATAGAAGCATTTGATGATTCTGGTGAAGAATTAGCAGTTTCACGCTCGATGCATTTCGGACATGGTGGAATGAATTCAACTTGAGCGGTACTGATCTGTTGAGCAAGCAACGAATCATTTTCATTCAAAGATCATCATGAGACATTCTTAACTTCTCAAGATCAAGCTTCATTTGAAAAAAATCATTGGAAAGTTTCTCATGATCAGCCAAGAGTGTGCCATAATGATCTTGCAGACTATCAAATCAAGACTGAAGACTTTTTACATCTTCAGTGAGGACTTGAGTACGATTCATTTCATCGTTTAACATATCATCACTTTTGTCTAGTAGTTTCTGAAGCTTTTCAATGGCACTTTCTTGCTTGGTGGCAATCTTGGCAAGTTTGTACTAACTGGGTTTTTGATAATCATCAGGTTCAGAGTCACTAGAATCAGAGGAGGAAGTGAGGTTTGGTACCTTTGAACCTTTTGGCATGAAGCAATAGGTTGGAGCGAAGTCATTAGCATATTCATCAATGTAGGTAGCATTGTCATTTTCTTCAAGGTTGAAGATTGACTCGCTGACGAATGTGGTAGCTAGTGCAAGACTTTCCACACCAAACTCTGATTCCACTTCAGAACCTTCCCATTCATCACATTCCTCAGATTATTCTTCAGAATCAATTTCCTTGCCAATGAGTGCCCGAGCCTTTCTGAAACTTGTCTTCTTGAGAGATGAGGATTGTGAAGATGAGGATTTTGAAGGTTTCTTCTTTTTCTTTGAGTCATCAAAACTTTCATCCTTGTATTTCCTATCTTGATTCTTTCATCCAGCAAGGACAGTCAGCAATGTAGTGACCAGATTTTTTGCATTTGTGGCAGGTTCTTTTCTTGTAGTCCTCAGATGAAAATTCTGATTTCCTCATATCTTTTCTTGAAGATTTTCCGAATTGACCATGCTTTGTGAACTTCTGAAATTTCCTCACAGGCATTGCAAGTTCCTGTCCAAGTTCTTCAGGGTCACCAAGATTGCAATCCGAGTCTTCTTCTTCAGATGAGGAAATAGCCTTAGGCTTGAGCTCACGAGGTCTTGAGTAGCTTGGTCCATACAGATCTCTCTTTTCTTCTTGTCGGAATTCCTGAGTATTGAGTCTCTCAAGTATATCAGCAGGATCAAGCATCTTGTAGTCTCTTCGTTCTTGTATCATCAGAACCAGTGTGCAAAATGATGGATCAAGAGATCGTAGCAGTTTCTTCACAACTTCATGGTCAGTGATGTGTGTAGCTCCGAGTGCTTGCAGTTCAATTGAGATGTCAGTGAGGCGATCAAAGGTATCTTGGCAGCTTTCATTGTCAAGCCTCTTGAAGCGATTGAAGATATTGCAAAGAACATCGACACGAGAGTCACGCTGTGTTGAGACTCCCTCATTGAGTTTGGACAGCCTATACCAGATAAGCTTAGTTGTTCCCAAAGCACTCACTCTGCCATACTGACCTTTGCTCAAATGACCACAGATGATATTCTTCGCTTGTGAGTCAAGTTGCTTGAACTTCTTAACATTAGTGGCAGAGATAGTAGCAGTGGTGGAGGGAATACAATTTTAAACAATATACTATAGATCATTAGCAATTGCATGAAGATGCATTTGTATCTTGGTCTTCCAGTAGGGAAGTCCTTTCCTTAGAAGGTAGGACATCCTATAATAACGTTGATCATACCTGCGGTCGACATAACTAAAACTCCAAGCGGTTAAACCAAAATCACATAGAACAAGGGAGTGCCTTTCTGTGATACCAGTTGAAAGTGCGTTATATCGACTAGAGGGGGGTGAATAGGCGATTTTAACAATTTCATCAGTGTGGAAATTCCTAGTGAGGAATGTTGACATAGATTTTGACCAAGATAAAATAAAGTGCATATACCATATAAAAATTTAGATAAATGCAAAGGGGCAAAAATCCGTTTAATAAAGAAAAGAACAATTTTCAAATAATAGCATCAACCGCTCAGATGACGATTGACGGAAATAATGATATGATATATGGCCAATATTGCAGACATTGGGAAGAGCCGATAATTGTAAAATATGACAAAACAAATAATACTCATCAAGATTTTTTTCCTGAGGAGAGTTCATTGATGATAGAATTCTAGTATTGTCATAAATTCAAATTATCATGACCGGCGTTAAAGTCGTTAAAATATTATTTCACGGAATAAATGTGAGTATATTATTCTATGTAGACTAATCAAGTATCTCTGCAACGCATGAAAAAAAATGTCTCACGCACCATCATAGAACTATCAATGAAAGGATATTTTCCCATGTCTCTATCTCATGCCATGTTAAGGAAATTAGCCTTAATAAATCATTAAAACTAATTAGGCCTCGCCCACTATAAAAATGGCTACGTACATGAGCATGCATAGTCTCATCCATCAGTCACTTACGTATGCAAGGTTAGTGTGCAGGTCCAGACGTTGAGAGAACGTGGCCTAAGCCCAGACTAATTAGAAGCTGACGGTTAATTAGAAATAAAGAAATAGAAAAAAAGAAGAAAGGAGCAGCCCTCATTCCCACGATCACACGATCCCACGATCACTGGACCGGGGCGCGCGCACGAAACCAGCGACAGGCCGCTGCGCTCCGCTGCTCTCCCTTAAATACTGGCTCGTCCTTCGAACACGGGGGTTGGACTCATTTTACTCTCCGCCCCGGATCCATTCATCTCTCCCTGCCGTCTCCTTTTGTTACTGCTAGCAACACACGCATATACAGATACGAACACAGAAAGAAGAAGAAGCAGGGAGGCTAGCGTTCTGCTTGCAGAGGTGAGAAGGTGGGAATCATGGCTCTCCCCTAGTCCCTGGTTTGGCCATTGCGGTACATGCCAGGGAGCTCTCCTTCCTCCTCTCAAAACTCTAGTCCTTGGTTCGGTCATCGCGGTACGGATCAAGGTGCTTGTTTCATCTACCCCAAATGTTTGTCCTTGATTCGGCCATCGCGGTACAAATCAAGGAGCATGTTATACTACCTCAAATCTGTCCTTGATTTGGCCATCGCGGTACAAATCAAGGAGCATGTTATATTACCTTAAATTTGTCTTTGATTCGGCCATCGCGGTACAAATCAAGGAGCATGTTATATCACCTCAAAACTATAGCCTTTGGTTCGGCCATTGCGGTACAAACCAAGGTGCTCATTTTATCTACCCATAAGATTTTTCGTCCTTGGTTCGGCCATCATGGTACAAACCAAGGAGCGTGTCACATCGATCCATCTCAAAATTTTGTCTTTGGTTCGGCCATTGCGGTACGAGTCAAGGAAAAATGTACGGTTCTTTGCGTGAAACATATACTCCGTCCTCATGAATTTCTTTTGGCTCGGTCCCCTTAGCGATACAAGCCAAGATGAACACATTGTTCCTTGGTTTGGTCCCTATACGTGGATACAGGTCAGGAGAATATCATAAGGTCAAAAATTACATGAAGTTTGTCTTAGTTTGGTCATCGTAAACAAATTTATATGGCTGAGTAGGGACAAAATAATGAATGTGCTAAACTGAATATAAGTGATATTTTATTGTTGTTCGGTTACACTGCAAACATTATGTGTCACGCTGTTTGTAATACGGGCAAGATATGAAAAACAAGCCTTCATTTGATTACGCTACACGCGGGTATGGTCTTATTGCCACACGGTGTTAGTAATAATACAAGCAAGGCAAAACTTAATAAAAAATGTGTTAATGTACACACGCAAAAACCAAAATCATGCAACTTGTATTATAAAACATGATACATCATAAAAACCAGTCTTACTTGGTTACACTGCACGCGGACACGATATTAATGTTACGCGGCATAGTAGTAATACAAGCACGATAAAACTAAATGAAATGTCCATGCCATACATTTGAACCAAAGTCATATAAATTGCTCCAATGCTATAAGAGCCTAAACTATTAGCATCACAAAAATCACATGTCACAAACCCATTTTACTTGGTTATGCTACACACGGACACGGTATGAGTGTTACGTGATGTTAGTAGTAATACAAGTAAGATAAATCCAAATAAAATGTTAAAGCCATAAACTATGGCCATTTTCATATAAAAATATATTTATAAAATGCTCCAATGCTATAAGAGCCTAAACTATTAGCATCACAAAAATCACATGTCACAAACCCATTTTACTTGGTTCCGCTACACACGGACACGGTATGAGTGTTACGTGGTGTTAGTACTAATACAAGTAAGATAAATCCAAATAAAATGTTAAAGCCACAAACTCTGGCCATTGTCATATAAAAATATATTTATGAAATGCTCCAATGCTATAAGAGCCTAAACTATTAGCATCACAAAAATCACATGTCACAAACCCATTTTACTTGGTTACGTTACACACGGACACGGAATGAGTGTTACGTGGTGTTAGTAGTAATACAAGTAAGATAAATCCAAATAAAATGTTAAATCCATAAACTCTCGCCATTGTCATATAAAAATATATTTATAAAATGCTCCAATGCTATAAGAGCCTAAACTATTTAGATCACAAAAATCACATGTCACAAACCCATTTTACTTGGTTACGCTACACACGGACACGGTATGAGTGTTACGTGGTGTTAGTAGTAATACAAGTAAGATAAATCCAAATAAAATGTTAAAGCCATAAACTCCAGCCATTGTCATATAAAAATATATTTATAAAATGCTCAAATGCTATAAGAGCCTAAACTATTAGCATCACCAAAATCACATGTCATAAACCAATCTTACTTGGTTACGCTACACACGGACACAGTATGAGTGTTACGCGGTGTTAGTAGTAATACAAGTAAGAGAAACCTAAATAAAATATCCGAGTCATACATTTCGGCCAAAGTCATATAAAATATCATAAATGCGTATCACAAACTTTTTTTATTTGGGTTATACTACACACGGGGGTCACTCAAATGACGCTACGTGGAGTTAGTTTTAATACCATGTGAAGCACAAATAGAAAAGGAACGATAATGTTATATGACTCATGCAATATTAAAATTTCTCCATACACCTTCACTTGGTTATGCTACACACGGGCATTGTCTTAATGCTACGTGGTGTTAGTAATAATACAAGTAAGGCTGAACTCAAATAAAATATGTTCACGCCACATCCATATAGGCATGCAAATTTCGTGCAAAACATATGAGCAAGCATATTTCATGTAGCCTATGTAGGCTTTAAACAAACAAAAATATCATAGAAGGGCTGTACTTGGGTCAGGCTACACATAGGTATCATATTATCGCACCATGTGGTTAGTTTTGATACCGTGTGAAGTCAAAAGAAACAAATAGGACACATATCACATGCACCATAAAAAGCATCAAGATTTTTTCAAAAAGCTATAATCCGTTACGCTACACGCGGACACCATATCAGTGTTATGCAATGATAGTAGTAACGTGATGATGCAAAACTTATTAAAATTGACATGTCACATATATTCGTGCTACCAAAACCAAATATATCACATACTAGCCCCACGGACAATATATGCACATCCTATGTGTTGAATGTAGGATAAAATCATGCCTAGCAAAAATCAATTTCATGCTGCATATAAATGAGGTTGAACACAACTAAATTTGTTGTATGCTAGGAAAACATATTCCAAAACATGACACATGAAATCATGAAATCATGAAGGAGTATTCACGTAAAAGCAAACTTTAAGTTCGCCAAGCAGGAGTTCATTGACGACCGCGAGGACGATTTGCTTGTAGCATATTGTAATAGGAATGTGTTGCAATCTTATGTAAAAGATATGTTGGAATTCTTAATCAGGGGTTTTCACTTCGGAGATGTAATTAACAGAATTTTTATATAAATATAAGAGTTCTGGAAATATGTCCCTACAATGTTTGATTTTCATTTTATTTTATTCATTCTATGCGCTTTATATTTATTCACTCTGTATCAATGACGTGGACGCGTGTTCCACACGCCCACCATTTTCCAGTCATCAGATTCTGGCAAGCTCAGTGGGACATATTTCTCCCCTCATCTTTGAATTCCAACAAAAGATTGCAACACATGAATTTCCATAGTACATAAGCATAAAATATTTTGTATGCATATACAAAAAAAATAGACGAAGAAAACTAATATATGGTTTTCTTTATTTTAGAGGTATGGAGGGACAGGTTCAACAGTTTGTCACTCTCCACTTTGGTGACCTCTGGCTGGATGTATCGATCGGGCCACTTGTGACTTCAGTTAGCAAGAGTTTGGAAACAACAACAGCATCCCCAACCGAGCCAGAAGAAAAGGAAATCTCCTCTACACTGAAGGAAGGATTTACTCCTGTTCTCACAAAGTCAGCAAAGAGAAGGATGCGTGCAGCTGCAAGAACTGCTAGGGATCAACATGTACGCAGAGCTTCTTCATCTACTTTAGTTCCTCTTGGTTCCACAAAGATGTCACCTACCAAGGTTACGAGCCATGAGGTACTAGCAGAAGTTGTTCGCATGACACCCGAAGAGTGGCCCGTTCTTGCAAAACGGACGGGGTCAATAAAGGTGTCGTCGTCAAGACAATCTGCTTCAACTACATCAACCAAAGTCGCAGTGCCCCTTACACCTTCAAAACTTAAGGTGTGTGCACATGAAGAATGGGAGAAAGCTCATATAAGCATGTCCAAAACACCGCAGGGGCGGCTCAAAGGGTTTCCTCCGTGGACAAAGGGAAAGGTGTGATGGTTGAGGACGTCGAGTCTTCGTCATATGAAGAATTGGCTCGTCCAAGAAACCAACTCCGTGTCGATGCACCTAAATTTATCCCCACCATGGGCTATAATCCTATTAGACCATGCCTAGTGGGTGAGCCAAGCAATAAACGCTCACTCCAGTGGCAGGGGGTGTTTGTCACTTCAGATGATTTCCAAGCTAGTCATGTGGATCCAACTGCTACAATATCAGATCCTTTGTCCTCATCGGTGCCAGCACCAAGACCATCATTTGAAGGCTCAGTTAATCCAGCACGTCGTCATCGTTGACGGCAGAGGGCTCACCGTGCATGGCTTGATTTCCCAGTGGCAACTGAAGCAAATATGACCAATCAACAATGGAAGCAAGTGGCATATCCCATTAGGAATAGAGAAGGGAAGACCAATGCAAGGATCCGCGGAGGGAGCCATGCTAGCTTCCATGCCATCATGACACAGAATGTCTGCCAAGCTTTGAAGGAAATACTTCCAGGCTGTTCTATCTCTGGTAATAATGTTGGTGGCACCATCATGCGGCGTGTAGAGACTCTATCAAAATGGCTAGAATATGAAGAATTTGTGAAGGCAGATTCACGACGACGAGAGTATGTAAAGCAGGCTGCTCATGCACGCAAAAAGCGGGCCGCCCTGAAGCAAAGAGAGATGGCAGTTCGAACTGATTCAGGGTGTAGCAGAATACAAGGAAAATTTCCATCAACAAGCCAAATCAGTGAAGGAAATGGGGAAAGGAGATAGAAAGTACAGAAAGGAGAACTACCAGAACTCTGTCTCCATGGCCAGGTCGTAATAAAGTCTCAGGTAACTCATATGAAGTATTCAATGCAATACCAGTAGGTGTCAAAGTGACGAGAGACAACAGTAGTGAAACCTCCTCAGCATCAACACACTTCAAGGGGAAGAAGTCATGCAAGAGTGTTGTAGAGGGTCCTCGGCGCAAGACGCGCAGCCAGAAAGGTTCAGATTATGAGGGACTTGTGTCAAGCAATGGAGAATCTTACAATCCCATATCAGATAGTACCCCATGTCCTTCTGAACATGAGATAGAGCTTCACCATGGCGCAGAGTATACAGAGCAAGTCCTAGCCGCGAATGGAACTCGTTCGGTCGAAGAGCAACTACTCAACCTTACAGCAGCACTTCAACAAAAAGAAGATGAGCTGGTAGCCCTTCGTGATCAGATGAACAACAACCAGAACAAAAGCAATGAAGGGGATGGTGGTGCAAGTACTAGCAGCCAGCCAGGAGGTGCTGGACTTAACCTCGAGGCGATCCAAAGAATGATTGCTGAAGGGGTAAAGTCCCAGTTGATGCAAACTCAATATTCCATGCGACCAGGGTATGTTAAACTGTACCCACCTGATGTAGGCATGGTTCCCTTCCCAGCTAACTATAGGCAGCCACAATTTTGCAAATTTAACGGGAGTGGGTCTCCTCATGAACACATAGCTCACTTTCTCGCAGCCTGCCAGGACACAGCTCATAATGGAGCACTCCTCCTCAGGCAGTTCGTGCAGACATTGTCTGGTCCCGCTTTTACTTAGTACATCAAGCTAGCTCCTAGTTCCATAAAAACTTGGGAGCGGATGCAAAATGCCTTCCTTGAGCGATTTTATAGCACTCAGAGGACTGTGGGCATCACTGAGTTAACTCAAACTGAACAAGGGTACAATGAGAAGGCGGCTGATTTTATAAACAGATGGAGAAATCTGAGTGTGCATTGCGCACAACCAATCACCGAGCCCGAAGCGGTGCGTATGTGCATGAATAATCTTCACTCAGAAGTGGCTGTATAGTTGCAAGGAGTGAGACCCATCACATTTGAAGAGTTGGCGTCAAAAGCTACAGACATTGAAAATTATATGCAACTAATCGCTCGTCGCACACAAACAACATTTAACAAGCCTACCGAAAAAGGTGTCCAGCGAGAAAAATTGCCAATAAAGCCCAAATCAGCGCAAGCTATGGAAGCAACTGCGGTCAAGTCTCAGTTTCAGCCTGGAAAAGCACATATAAGAAATCAAGGACAGAGAGATGCACAAGTTGGTAGGAGACCAACTCTTACCGAACGACAAAATAGGGAGTACTCCTTCCCTGTAGAAGAAATTCATGATCTTTTCAGAGGTTTACGGGAGCTGAAACTTATAGAGCTTCCTAAGTCAAAAAGGCCAGAAGAGGCCAATATGTTTAATGCACCAAACTTCTGTCCTTACCACTGCATATTAGGCCATACACTTGATGATTGCTTTGTGGTAAAGAATATCATCCAAAAGATGATTGACGAGGGGGCCATTGATACACACCTTCTCAAAAGTTTAAAGAAAGGGAAGAAGAGGGCTACAGCAAATGTTGCCACTCTTCAGGATAGCTCGGTGAGTTGCGCACCTTCAAATATGAGGCCAACTTATGATGATATGATATTTTCATCAGGATATGAACTTACTCCAATAATTTGTCCAGGCTTCATCTCGTACCACGGTCATGGGACAACGTCGCAAAATCAACATAAAAGAGAGGCTCACTTTCCCCGCAACCATGATGAATGGTCCAGTCTACCAGCTTCGCATGAATCCCAAGACTGGAGGGAGCAGCGGCCAAAACGCCGTGCACTACCCCGAGTGATGGAAGATGGCGTTCCTCCGCGCTTCGTACCAAAGATATATCAACTTGGGGCGAAGCGCATGAAGGTTCCTTCAAGTGAAGAATTCAACGTTCTCACTATAGGTGTGTTTGATGATGATGATGAGTCTCTCCACTTCCCAGAGGAGGGTGCGCCAGAAGTGGATCAAGTCCACTTTAGATCAGGTCGCCAGTTAGCTAACCCACATCCTGCACCTAGAAAGGAGCCTAGGAACAAAGATGTAACTGAGAATGAAACAATTGACCCGACCTCCAAGGTGTCGGTCAAGTATGATGTGATCTCACATTTAAAGAAAATACCAGCTATGCTATCTGTGTATGATGCTTTGTCTCTTTCTTCTGATTAACGTAAGGCATTAGTTACGGCATTGTCATTTCCTGAATATTATAGAGTAGAAGTCTCACAGACTAAGGCTGAATTGAATGATGTGTTAAATATTACGTTCACGGATGAGGACATGTTGCTAGGCTCAAAGAAGCATAACAGACCTCTTCTTACGTTTGGTGAGATTGATGACTTGCCAACGAATTGCATAATGATAGATGGCGGATCTGCCATAAATTTGTTGCCCTTGCGTACATTGAAAAGGATAGGATATTCACCTAAGGATTTGAGCCGGTGAAATGTGGTTATTCATGGCTTTAATCAGTCAGGTCAAGAAGCCATGGGTACCATCTCATTGGTATTGAAGTTGGAAGCACTGTCCACATACGTGAAATTCCACGTGATTGATGCAGCTACTTCATACAATGCACTGCTAGGCTGACCATGGCTACATGAAAATCAACTTGTACCATCCACCCTTCATCAGTGTGTCAAGTATAAAGAGAAGTCTGGAGAAACAATGAGAATATTTGCAGATAAGAGACCATTCACCGTAGCTGAATCTTTCTATGCAGATGCAAAATTCTATTTTGAGCCTGTTGAAAAATTACACAAGCCAAGGTCTGTAGTAGTACCTGAATCAAATATGGTAGAGAAAGATACTGCAGAATCTTCATCAGGCCAAAAGATTTATCAATATATACCAAGTTACCAAAGGAAAGAGGGTGACCCAATATTCCGTGTCATAGACAAATCATGTGTTAAATGAGGTACCAAAACGCCTACCCTCGTACCCCCTTTGGTTCAACGTAAAATTGAACAAGATAAAGAGGAGCCGCATGAGTGTGAAAATAAAGATAAAAATGCGGCTCATATCACCTTGGAAAATAAAGATGATGAGCCGTTACCTATTTCTCTATACGATAACCGAGTTTTGTATATGATGCAGAAAATGGGATATGATACTCTCACCGGTCCATCCTTGTGCAATGGCCGAGGGCAGCGAGCGCCATTTGAAAAGGCGTTGTCCCGAGAACAGCTCGATGCACTACATGAAGACCAGCCTTTGAGAGAAAAAAAGACATGGTCTGGGCTATGAGGTCTGCATGACCTCTACCGAATTTGTTGACCCAACTGACGCATCCCCACAAACGGAAGACGGTAATCAACCAACTATTGATGATTTGGAAGAAATAAATATTGGGACAACCGAGAAACCTCAACCAATTTTTATTGGTGCGCATTTGTCCAAAGAGAAGAAAGAAGAATATCATAAGTTCCTTTCTACAAACAAAGATGTCTTTGCTTGGACTTACGAGGAAATGCCAGGCTTGGATCCAGAAGTGGCGGTGCACCGTCTTGCCGTGCAGAGCGACGTTCCACCAGTAAAACAAGCACAAAGGAGATTTCGACCCGAACTACTCCCCAAGATAGAAGTTGAGGTCGACAAACTCATAGCTGTTGGATTCATTAGGGAAGTTAAATATCCTAAGTGGCTTTCCAATATTGTTCCAGTTAAAAAGAAAAATGGTCAAATCCGTGTATGTGTAGATTTTAGGGACTTAAATAAAGCATGCCCTAAAGATGATTTCCCAATACCTATATCTGAAATACTTGTCGATGCTACCATGGGACATGATATATTTTCTTCTATGGATGGATATTCCGGATATAATCAAATAAAAATGGAGCCACAGGATGATGAGCTAACGGCTTTCAGGACACCCAAAGGCATATTTTGCTATAAAGTCATGCCATTTGGACTAAAAAACGCTGGGGCAACATATCAAAGAGCCATGACCATAGTTTTAGATGGATTATTATATGTAATCATTGAATGTTATATAGACGACATAATAGTAAAATCAAAATGTGAGGAAGACCATATGAAACATCTTGCAATGGTTTTCAAGCGTCTGAGGGAGCATAACTTGAAGATGAATCCCATGAAATGTGCATTCGGAGTCTCCTCTGGGAAATTTCTTGGTTTCGTGGTCACAAATAATGGCATCCAAATCGACCCGGATAAAGTAAAAGCGATCGTTAAAATGCCACCACCCAAAAACCTACATGAACTAAAGACCTTCCAAGGTCACCTAGCATATATTCGGAGGTTTATTTCAAATTTATCAGGGAGATGCAACCTTTCTCGCGTCTCATGAAAAAGGGTGTCCTGTTTGAGTGGGATCAAGCATGCCAAAATGCATTCTTGGACATTAAAAAATACTTAATACACCCACCCATCTTGGGTGCACCAGTCAAGGAACGTCCTCTGATCCTATATACAGCAGCCATGCCTATGTCATTAGGTGCTCTTCTAGCGTAGAATAATGAGTTTGGAAAAGAAATGTCCTTATATTATCTTAGTCGCACGCTTGTGGGGGCTGAGTGCAATTATCTCGATACGGAAAAAATATGTCCGGCATTGGTGCTTGTAGCACAAAAATTATGCCATTACATGTTAGAGCATACTATACACCCCGTGTCGAGAGCAGACCCTCTCAGGTACATCTTAAATAGTATGGTGCTTTCAGGTAGACTAACTA